>NC_064626.1:1192140488-1192765488 GCF_023864275.1 Schistocerca cancellata
CAGGTTACAATGTAAATATTTTCAATGTGATAATGTGTCGAAGTACTGATAGCAAAATCATCTATCAAAAATTGTGCTATGGAGGGAATTGGAGTATAAACCCAAAGCATTTGACAGTCTTGATAGTTTTAAGAATACTGAAGTGTATGCTCTTACTACCTTCCCTCCCTGTTTCTTTGACTAAACAACTGTGCTTCAACCCCCACCAAGCCTTTAGTTTGCATCCCCTAGTAACATATTTTACAAAGAAACTCTTATCTATAACAAAACCAACCGAACGAAATCCTGCAGCAAAAATTTACACCTGAATTAATTTCCTAACACCTTGCAAATTTCTGAAATTATTCAAATACTGAAACTACTGTCTCAAGCACAGTTCTGCGAAAGTGAAAGACTGCTACTCACTGTAAAGATGAGATATCAAATCAACACACCTTCAGCTGCCTATATTTCCAGTTTTATTTCATTTCTGCTACCTGTTTCAGCGTTACACTATGCTATCTTCAGGCCCCCTGGTAATATGGGCCAGCACAGTCACTAGTATCTGTAGACTTATTTTTAACAAAATGATCCCCTTCAATCAATCACACTTGACTCTGCAAGTGTTGTTCTAAAGGATCGTTTTGTTAAAATGAAGTCCAGAGATACTGCATGCTGGCCCCTATTTCGATTGTACAAAAGGTGGGATTCTTCCTACACATCAATCGGGGGGCCTGAAGATGGCATAGTGAAATGCTAAAACAGGCAGGAAAAATAAAATAAAACTGGAAATTTAGACAGCTGAATGTGTTTTGTTTGACATTTTATATTTAACTGTTGAGGTCGTACAACCATTCTGCACAGAGATAGCTTTTGGTCAAAACATTCTTCAGAAAAGAAAAAGCACACCTAATGCACATGACCACTATCTCCACTCTCAACCTACAGTAACACACTGTTCCCACTATCTTAACCTCATGGTTTCCGAAACCCCCCCACGGACCTACACCACTTCTGATTTCATGTTCATCACCCGGTCTGTAACACAACCACCCGCATTTTTACCCCCCTCTGCCCCCTGAGGTTTCAGACAGTGTGTGTGTGTGTGTGTGTGTGTGTGTGTGTGTGTGTGTGTTTCCCCCTTTTTGAACAAGGCTTTAGCTGAAACCTCCATGTGTGACAGTCTTTTTGGTGTGCCTGTCTGTGACTCAACAAGTCATCTTTACGGTGTGCAGCAATCTATCTTTATTAATATTGATATTCTTACCTGGGCTTTCCACCACTTTGTTTAACCACAGTTCTCTGATTTATGTCATTACAAACACCATCTATTTCAAATATTTCCAGGTTTCTTTTGAAAAATCAAGCAATTAAAACAGCATCGCCAATGAACATTACTTCTAAAACTTTAAGTAAAATGGTGAAGTTGTTATTGGTGGAAAAATTTATTACTACTCTTGGTGATGAAATATACATAAATCGGTGGTGTCACCCGTGGAAGGACAAAATGACAATCTGGAGACTGACCAAGTCCACTAGTAGTACAGCCAAATAGAATTACACAAGCATTTCAGCATATAACGTGATGTTATGACCAAAGGAGCTACGGTTTTAAAGTTTTCTTTTAACTAGTAACAACATTCTTAATGCAGACAAGAGCAAAGTCCATCCTCATGCAATGTTTGAAACTATTGAAAAGACCATATTTCATAATTGGCTATGGAGCAGAATTCAGTCTTAAAATTCTTTTTAAGGGGAAAGCTATTGTGTTTAGTGCCTGCTTTTCAACATAGCACAATCACATTCCATGTCAGAGGAGTAGTGTCAGGGTACGATTCGCTAGCACCTCTACGATCACCATCCATGTGCCTGCAGACACTTCATTTGACCCCACCACAGCCCACTCATCAGCTGAGTGTTGTCAGGTTCGAGTGAATTAGGTTTGCTCAGAAATGGGAGCGAGTACATCAGTTCCCAAGTATAATCAGACTCACCGCATTCCTGCAACCATTTTGAAAGAAATTCTTGCCACTAAATGTAAACTACTGTTCATTTCCAGAATGAGATTCTTTACTCTGCAGCAGAGTGTGCACTGATATGAAACTTCCTGGCAGATTAAAACTGTGTGCTGGACCGAGACTCGAACTCGGGATCTTTGCCTTTCGCGGGCACTTGCCCGCAAAAGGCAAATGTCCCCAGTTCGAGTCTCGGTCTGGCACACAGTTTTAATCTGCCAGGAAGTGTCACACTGTTCATTTATTTCGCAGAATCATGATTTGCACTTTATAGCCATTATCAAATGCAAGTTAAATGCCACAAAATGTGTGACTTGTCTAAATGACAGAAGCAACCATTAGGCTTGACGATTATTATAAACCAATATAATGACTGATCAGTTAGCAGTGAATATTGTTTTGTTTACACATGCATTTATGTAGATGAAACTTTGATGACTGCTATTAACTTTATTTTAATATTAGACAAGTCTATCAATTACCATGACATATAACCACTTTCGATCCGTTACACAGCCTGTAATGACAGTACCAGAAAACATGACAAGAGGATGAAGTGAAATCTCTAAATGGTGATTAATTATTGAAATAAAAAATAAATTACAGAAATGAGTGATACGCTACACAGCTCACTCACAGCCTGTAAAAGGATGTTACCATGACCAAATAAATACAAAAATAGTGTACTTTCTGTCAGAGGGTTATAAAAGTGACATTGCTAAGTGGCCAGTTTCCATTGGATTCTGCATGTGTTTTCTCACTGCAGAGGTAGAATAAATAAGTATACAACCATTGTGATTGCACTGGACAAAATTTGTGTGTTTTTCATCTGAATTGTGGGCTACAGCATGAAACTTGTTCCAGATGACATTTCTCCTCCAATAAAACTTTGCATAAATTAATTTTCATCTGGCACCTTCCAGTCTCTAACAAAAATGACTTCGTTAAAAGCCTTCCTGTTACTGACAATCAGCCATTTCGCCTTGTCAGTGCTACTTTACAGCAGCAAGATACTGGTGCACTCATCTTCCATGGTAAGAATACATCAAGACTAGCCTTACAATTCTGCATGCTTCAGTAAGAGACTGTATCAATGAGTATGAAGCAACTGCAGTGCCACAATTATTACTCGTCATGCTCGCCAAACTACAGCAGGAACAAAGGAGGCCTGTTAGCACTGATGTAACAGGGGCACCTTCATTTGTGAAGTACAAAACCTGAAACATTCGACTCGTACTCACTATGTTTCTGATCTCTAGTATATGGTGACGACCCTTACTGAAGACAATGTGTTTAGTGTTTGCTGTTCAGACAGCATGATTACATTCCGAGTCAGAAGAGTACAGTCAGGATAGGACAAAAAAAAAAAATAAAAATCATGGTCAGCAGTTTATCCCTCCCACATAGGGTAACTTCACAGAGACAATTCTCAACTGTGGAACGGGTGACTGGAGGTGACTATCAGCCAAAGTAAAGGTGCTAGTGGACACACTGCCTAAATCTTAATTCTAGATAGGACAGTAGTTGAATTTATTATGATGCTGCAATATTCCTCACGAACTATTTATTAAAATATGCAAATGTGACATCAAACTTCAAATATTACAGTCAGTCTAACTGTATATCTCCAGCTGCCCCACCAATCTACGAGAACTTTTAGCCATTACTACAGCGTAGTAAATAAAGTTGTGTATGTCCGAATTTGTGGCAGTAAGTACTATTATCAAAAACAAGAAGTCACTTTTAATGAAACATTTAACTAATCATTACTCTTCTATGTCACTCTTTTCATACTGATGCTCAGTATAAATCATAGCACACACTTAAAAGTGCAATTAATTGGATGTAAGAAAGGTGACAATGTCCACCAAATTCAAACTATCTTTATCAAAACTAAACATATTTGTCTTCATGGAGTTACATATTTTTTGTAATACACCTGAAGATGGACAGCTGGCCCAAAAACAGTTATACTGAAATAAAGTGTTCTAGAGAGTGAATTTGGAGACTTTTTCAAACCATGTATCAAAGTATTACACTGAAACAAGGGATAAGATTGGAATAATGTTTCTATCAGCTGGGAGTTCTCCCATGCCATAAAAAATTTTCCATGAACTTTTTAATATTTCACTACCACTCAACCTACACAAATCAAAGAAGTTGTGGAACTGAAGTACGCGTTAACTTGCACATGGCTTCAACCGCAACTCTCGCCAATAGAATAAACCAACCAGAAGTGCTACTTTAAAAGGGCTCAAAAAGACTTCACAAACAGTTAAGGTAATCTGATTACTCAACTACTAAGGATTCTAAGAAGAGTATCATAAAAATCAATTACTCACAAGCAGGAAATCTTTTCTTCTGCCAGGGTTTTGGTTTAACTTCACTTCCATCATTTGGTTTATCAGGATCAACATCCATCTGAGGACCAGCAGCTGGTGTACCTGGAGGTTCATTTTTAACCGGTGCCGCAGGTGACACTTGTGACTGTTCCTGTGGTGGTGGTGGAGGTGGTGGTACCTGTAGCGGTTGCTGCTGTGCTGCCTGTTGCTTAGGTGGTTGCGGTGGTGGTGGTTGTTGCTGTGGCAGCTGTGGTGGAGGTGGTGGCTGTGGCAGAACCTGTGGCTGTGACTGCTGCTGCGACTGCTGAGATGGTGGTGGCGGCGGCTGCTGTTGCTGTGATGATGGGTGCTGCAATGACAGCCATCAGGGGATATACCCACAAAAACACGTCACCGGATACTGCACTCTGGCATAGACCAGAAAGCCATACAGGTAATTGCAGACACCAACTGGGTGTATGCAAACACTGTTGGCTTAGATACCAGTCCATCACAACTGAAGTCAGAACCATACACAGAGAAAAATTATATAAAACTCAGGATTACTACTGGCTCAAGGATAATTTTTATCATATATGTGGAACATAATGCTGCAATCTTAACTATGCAGTGTGATGTTCCACAACTATAAGTAGTATGGTATTCCAAGACCAGTGCAGCTGAGCATTATTTCTTCTCTTCTGGTTATGACTCTCAGCATATCTGAAATGGTACCTGAAGAAGCTGCACTCTTCTGCTGTGCATTAAAGGCAGGTACTGGCAGCACTGGACCATCACCAGAGCGCATATCCTCGGCACAAATGCAGTTATTTCAACCCTGGGGTAGGAATGGGGGAAGAAAAACAAAAAAAAGTTTACAATCTGTTTTCAGCTCCACTAAGTCTTTGCAACCATCACTGCACATCATACACATGAACTACTCACAAAAACACCATGACCCTGCTACTAGCCCCCTCACACACACACACACACACACACACACACACACACACACACACTGCATTCCATAGTTGGAGTCACGAATGATGGCGGTCATGATTAGACTTGTTCTGCACACCTATGTCACATGTACTCTGACAGCCAATGAATGTTCAGTATTTCTGAGTGCTCTGCATAAATGCTGTAGCTAATGTGACCATTAAATGTGATCGTACTGAGTTGTTTAGTGAATTTCGATTCCAAGTAGACTGTGTTGGTAAGTGATAAATTCTGCGTAAGTAAGCAAGAGAGAATTTTCAGCAGAAAGCATGTGAATGTACCGCAACTGTCACCTAGAATTGTCAACAATGCAATCCCTGTCTGTGCCTTAACATGCACTAACCGCCATCATTCATGGATCGGACTATAAACTCTTCACACAAGAACAGTAAAAAGTTTATTTAATCATGTCTGACAAGTAATATGTTTAATGTTGATCTCTACTTCCATTTCCACATTAGACATACACCTGTCAGGTATGGGTGGCATAATCACAGATATTGTCAAATGATTTTAGATTCTTCCACAAAAACTGGACACATCCACATCTTTTGTGTAAGCTAACATGCAACAATCCAAAGGATTGATGTAGAGGTAACATGTAGGCCATTAACTGGTCTCCCCTATCTAGACATCTGCCATTCGAGATGACAATCTGTGTCTAAAGGTGTGTCTAATTTGTGCTGGAGCCCAACCATGCATAAACAACATTCTTCCTCTCATTTATCAGTGCACATACTGTGAAAGTAATGATGTGTGTCCTCTATAAGGGACATGCACACAGCACCTGTAAAGATGAGTCATGCAATAAAGTTTACTCTTGTGATACACTAGATGCAGAATTTCAATCAGCAATGAATTATCATTATCTCGTGTTTTAATGCTCAAGCTGCCAAAAGCCTGTATTTTGTTGTGTGTTGTACACACACAGCATTAAGAGTAGACAAAAAGGTGACCATCTGTTGCTGTCCATCTAGTCCTTATGAGAAGCCATGTGTGCTCCCCAAAGTAAATTTATTTGCAATGAATGTTCCAGGTGGGCTATAAGAGTCAGGTGATTTGGTTGTGTAGACATCTGCAATACTGCTGCACAATTACAGTATTCATTTCAAAAATTCATAGAATAGAATTAAAGACACATCCAGAAGTACAGTGCATGTGTCTAAGCGAATCTGTTGACATTGCAGCCGTACATCATCTTTTATCATCCTAGTGGAACCGTGTTCTTTCAGCTGTATAAAGGCACTCAATTCAGGAAGAGAAAACATCAATAATCAATATTCTCTAGGATCTGGTTTGTTTTTCACTATCACTTCGTTTCCTTGTTGTATTGTAGGTGGCTTGGAAGTGTCACCCAAAGGGTGACTGGGTTAAAAGACTGCAGAGGAATCTGGGGAAGAAACTCAATGAAAAGTGCACTGAGGTCCAACAAAATTATCAATTCTTTGTAGTAAGCCTCTACTGCAAACACACACAGCACTTGAGCAGCACTCATAGCTACTGATACATCCACCTGTTTACACACTTAATATATCAGTTTTTTCACTCTTAAGCCCAATAATGGCAGCCAATTAGCCATTCACCCATTCTTAAAATCCCCCCCCCCCTTCCTGACCCCAGCCTTCCAATGCTGCATCTGAAGGCAGTCTTAAGCCTCCAAATAGTCCCTGAATGCTCCACCCCACCCATATCCTGCTATCCCTTCACCTTACCCATCCCTGCCAGACTGCTGCTTTCATTCCATGTAACAGCTGCAATCTGGTCCAAGCTACCAGAAATGGCTGTCGTGTGTGTGTGTGTGTGTGTGTGTGTGTGTGTGTGTGTGTGAAGAAGGCTTTGGCCAAAAGCTAAATGTATAGTCTTCGCATAGTGCCTGTCTGTAACTCGAAGTGTCATCATCTTATATTGTTGATACTGCAACCTGGAGTATCCATTGCTTTACATCTCAAATCTGGGCCTCTTCAATAATCAGGGCATATATCTACTCTAATGCTGAATTAGCATTTAGATCTGACACACAGGAAGAATCACAGTAGCTGCATCACATGGATCTCCCAAACAAACTGGGTCACAAGTAACTTATATAAATATATTCCATATCTTGGAAAGCAATAAGAAAGGAACTGAAAGGTCATTAGACACTGAGCAAAGGCCCAGATTGGATAAGAACAGGAAAAGTAATTGTGCTTTTCCTTCTCTGAATACTGGCACTTTTGGCAAACTTAAATTTGAATGGGGAGTTGAATTTGAACTTAAAATCCTTTTAGATGGGAGTCCAGTCTTATCATTGCATTATCTTGCTCAATGGATGGGCAAAAGTTTGTAATGCCATTCTACCAAAAATACCTGTATCCTAACATTGGAAGATTGCTCTTTGTAGCCTTCAACATCATTAATGTAGTAGGATGGCTGAAGAATGTGCTTCAACGAGTCTTCAAATGGCTGCACATGCAAGATTTCTGGTCAACTATATAAAATTACCAGGAGAGAAAAAAAGCACCAACAAAGAGCTGTCAACATGTACATAAGAAACATTTCTAGACACTTATTTACCATATTTACACGAAGAACAGCTTCAACAAAAAATATGAGGTGGGTTGAGCAGTCTTACTTTAAAATAGCAGAGCAGATGACAAATGTGCCCTATACACATGGCAACTAATACGATGAAACAATTCCAAAGAACAATCGTCCTTCAGTCAAACACTTACACATGAATCACAATTCAGTAACTGTAGCCAATCTGCTCCTCATGCCTCAAAACAAGGGGTGTAATGGAGTCTGTAGTATCACCAATCTGCTTTGACCAGAAACTTAACTAAATAGGATGTGTTTTCTTCTCTGGCACTATGGGGCCAGCATTTAGAACAGAACTTATGTTCACACCAAATGTTTTTTTCCGAATAAATGGAGCCCACAGATTAATCTAGTAGTGCCAGCTTACAGGATGTGTTTTCTGAGGCCTATTATGTATGGTTGGAAGAACTATGGTTTTGGGCTGCCTAATTTAGCAAGGATGGCAAAAAAGCCTTTCTCCACTTTAAACCTTTACAAGGGCACAAACACTGTGGAATAGCCCAAGGTCTAGTTATTGACAACAGCATTTCATGACAACAATAAACTTTAAAATATATTGTGTGTGGTACAGTTGCACTTACACTGAGACTCCAGAAAGTATTTTCACTAACTACTACAATACTTTTCTACCTGCTGTTTCCTGGTTGGCTACTGCCAAAGCTAGTGACATATTGTTCATTCCAGCCATCACATTTCACACCAAATGCTGACAAGACTGCTTACAACACTTTTGTCTACTGCCAGAAATCTACAAGGGATACATAACATTTTGCACATTTGTACTTGTTTATTTCATCCTTCACTTAATGAAGAAATTAACGTGAGATGGAATTACAGGAAAGTGTTGGTCCACACACATCGAATACATAGAATGTAGCCACCAAAAAACTACATATGGCCATGGGGGGGTCCCAATATTTAGATGCTTGAGTGTGTCATCACAACCATTGTTCTCAATACACAACATGAAGTGCACTTTATAGCTGAGAAGCTAACAATGCCCAAAGGTGGAATTGGCTACTTTCCTTCCATCAACTACCATGTTTTGTAATTGAACAAAGCCAGAAATGGTGCGAGTACATTAGACTATAATAAGACATTTCAATAATTCAGTTGGCTCATTTCCCCATCTGACAGCATGTCAAGTCTTTGTAATATACACCGACCACGTATCTAATACTGGGCTCATCAAAAAATAGAAGAGTAGCATTGGACATCCTGATCTGTAAAATGTGGGCTCTCTTCAATAGATGGCTGCTGGACCTGTAGTATAATTCAAATACACACATAATATGGATAATAATCAGAAATCACTCTACAAAATGTTATGCTTTTACTTGTGACACTCAGCAGCTTTTATGTCCCTCACATCACATCAAGACAAGTGTATTACAAAGCTTCATCACACGATACTGCAGAAACCCATCACTATACACTAAATGAAATAGTTATGAATTACTTTCTGCCTAAAATATTCATTTAAAAATATGTACGAGAAAACATTAACAATCATACCTACATACCCACCTACTTAAAATGGAAAAGAGCACTTACCAGAAATACATATTCTATTCCAGATTATGGAAAACTAAACTACCTTTCACCACTAATATGAAATAAATTGTAAGTAATATTGAAAATTATCTGATATCAACCAATGTAAAACCATTTCTTGTTAGTATCGGAAATGATTAACCGATCACCAGAAGGAGACAAAGAAATCTGATTCAGACTGACATTTGATGACATTGAGCTTTGTGTAAAATACAAGAGCTCACCGATCTGTCAATGTATTGGAGAGGGGTGTGACAGGTTTGACAACACTGTTTGCATCAGTAGTTTCCAGCCACCCAAGCAAATGCAAATTGTCACGGTGTTAGCTGTGACTGTACTGTACCGTATGATATGAATTACAGTAGTTATGTATTACCTGTAAGTACTGATACACAGGATGAATACAGTTACTGTGTAGGCATAGATGGTGACTCAATGTCACCTCAACCAGTATGGGCTTCCCAAAACACACACTATGCTGACTGAAGAATCATTCCATGTAAAGTTTACCCACCCCATAACAGTCATGGTCTCAGATTTTGGTACAACTTATATTTGTTCCATTAATAGATTTAAATAAGAATTCAAAATATTTTTGCAATATCCAAAATGATTTGGTTTTAAAACTAGCCAAAGTTTTTGGAATTTCACAGCTTTTTGTTAAGCCGAAGATACAATGCATTTATAAGTACGAAATAGTTTATATCTTCCTTATATAGCAACAAATATGGAATTTGTGTATTTGTCAATATGCAAAGAGTTCAAAGAAATGTGAACAAATACATCATCATGAAACTTCACACAGCCAGGCAAAATGTTTAATCACAGTTTTCAATTTTTTTTTAAACAAATATTGAGAACAGCACCAAGAGCAATATCATTGAAAGGGGTGATTAACTCCTTTTACTCTTCTTTTCAAAGATGTACTCTACCAAATGAGAAAAAGTAATGGGTTTTTCACTACTCTGTTTATTACTTCATACATGAAAATAATTAAATTCAAGCTACAAAACACCCAGAATATAAATCATAGTTTCACAAATAAGAGTTTGCTTATTGCTACATTAGGTTGAATGTGACAGCTGGTTTTGCATCACTACTATATTATTCTAGCCTCAATTATACTCAAGTCTCATATTGGTTGGAAGTTAGAGAAAGTTCTTGTTCCTGAAAGAGTTGGTTTTTCATGTGATTCTGGAAAGTCTGACGAGTTGACAAAACCATTCCTTCAGAGATAAGTTTAAAGTGAATATCGATAACATTGGCTTTGCAAAATGTGAATAGCAGTAGTAATTTTTCAACAATGTAGGAAAAGATTATTGCTAGTTACATAAAGAAGACACATCAAGTTGAGACAGGCACAACTGAAAGACATCTATAGCTTTCGGAAACAGCCTTTGTCAGTAAACACACACACCAACTCCAGCATCTCAGGCTGGAATGCATCATCATGTGGGATGCAAGCAGCAATGAGGAGGGGGTGCGGGGAGAGAACACTGTCCAGTTGAGTGTGCAGGTGCAGAGTCAGAAGGTTGTGGGGCAGAGAGGTGGTGAAAAAGGGAGAGGAGTGGAGAAAGATGAGCAGATGCATTGACACAGGGCTGCAAAAAACAGGGTGGGAGACAAGAATGGGGAGATGATAGGACAGACGGGGTGGAAATTGTTGGGTGGAGGGGTCTGGACAGTATATTACCTTAATTTGATGATAAATACAGGAGCAGAGAATGTGTTGTAAAGATAATTCCCACCTGCACAGTTCAGAAAAGCTGGCATTGCAGGTACAACAACCGAGTTAGAAAACTGCTGCGGAAGCAAAGGGAACTTCACAACAAACAAACATAGCCAAAGCCTTGCAGACAAACAAAAATTACGCGAAGCAAAATGTAGTGTGAGGAGGGCTATGAAAGAGGCGTTCAATGAATTCGAAAGTAAAGCTCTATGTACTGACTTGGCAGAAAATCCTAAGAAATTTTGGTCTTATGTCAAAGCAGTAGGTGGATCAAAACAAAATGTCCAGACACTCTGTGACCAAAATGGTACTGAAACAGAGGATGACAGACTAAAGGCCGAAATACTAAATGTCTTTTTACAAAGCTGTTTCACAGAGGAAGACTGCACTGTAGTTCCTTCTCTAGATTGTCGAACAGATGACAAAATGGTAGATATCAAAATAGACGACAGAGGGATACCAGTTCGATTTTACACAGAGTACTGTATTTACTCGAATCTAAGCCGCACTCGAATCTAAGCCGCACCTGAAAAATATGACTCGAAATAAAGGAAAAAAATATTTCCCGAATGTAAGCCGCACCTGAAATTTGAGACTCGAAATTCAAGGGAAGAGAAAAGTTTTAGGCCGCACCTCCAAATCGAAACAAAGTTGGTCCATTGTAATATGAGACACAATTTAGGTCGAATGAATGACGATACAGCTACAGTAGTTTGGTTCGAGTCGTAAGCTTAGCAGTTAAGCTTTACCAGGTAGCCATTGCTATGCGTCAGGCGCTCCGTCCGTATTTATACGGGTACCCTTCCTTTTTCACGTGATTCGTCTGTTTTGAATCGATTGCTTATTTTGCTTTGATCTGATAAGTGCCGCTTTCTTTGTTATAGGTGTTTACGTAACTCTAAGCTGAAAATGCGTAATTGTACTGTGTCATGCATTGTTTGTATAACCAACAAGAACCAAATAATAAACTGCGTTCTGAACGAGAGTTAGGCGCAAATTTTTCTCCGTTTGAAAATCTTTGCGGCCGCTTATTTAGTACATCAAATTCTGCACAGAAATTAGTCATCTTACATTTAAAATCGAGTCAGTTGCCGTGCTTCATTTCTGAGTATATCACTATTAGGCATAAGAATAATACGAATATAAACATGACACGATACGTATATTCTTCCGCGTTTGCTGTTGTTTCACTCTAGTTTCGTAGTTTATTAGGCATGCAGGATTTAAATGAGATAGCAGCAAACACGAAAGAATACACGGCAAAATGTTTATTTTCGTATTATTCTTATAGTGAAGAGAATAGTGCATGTGATTCACATTTCATCAGGTTCCTATTAGCAACCATCTCTTCTCACAGGTAGGAAAAAACTCTGAACGTAGAGTTGGCCATATTGAAAAACATCCCTAACAGTCTTGCCAGTCGGATTTTCGTAGTACATTGAAATTCTGCTACATTCGAAGATGAACAATACGGAATTTGTATTTACTTCGTTGGATAATGTAAGAGTCATCCCCATTTTCAAGAAGGGACGTCGAACCGATGTGCAGAACTATAGACGTATATCTCTTAACGTCTATCAGTTGCAGAATTTTGGAACACATATTATGTTCGAGTATAATGACTTTTCTGGAGACTAGAAATCTACTCTGTAGGAATCAGCATGGGTTTCGAAAAAGACGATCGTGTGAAACCTAGCTCACGCTATTTGTCCACGAGACTCAGAGGGCCACAGACACGGGTTCCCAAGTAGATGCCGTGTTTCTTGACTTCTGCAAAGCGTTCGATACAGTTCCCACAGTCACTTAATGAACAAAGTAAGAGCATATTGACTATCAGACCAATTGTGTGATTGGATTTAGGAGTGTAATGTGCCGCGAATACATAGAAAGAAAGATCCCTTATCATTTAGCTACAATATAGCAGATCAGCAATTGGAAGTAGTTAATTCCATAAATTATCTGGGAGTACGCATTAGGAGTGATTTAAAATGGAATGATCATATAAAGTTGATCATCGGTAAAGCAGATGCCAGACAGATTCATTGGAAGAATCCTAAGGAACTGCAATCCGAAAACAAAGGAAGTAGGTTACAGCACACTTGTTCGCCCACTGCTTGAATACTGCTCAGCAGTGTGGGATCCGTACCAGATAGGGTTGATACAAGACATAGAGAAGATCCAACGGAGAGCAGCGTGCTTCGTTACAGGATCATTTAGTAATCGCGAAAGAGTTACGAAGATGATAGATAAACTCCAGTGGAAGACTCTGCAGGAGAGACGCTCAGTACGGGCTTTTGTTGAAGTTTCGAGAACATATCTACACCGAGGAATCAAGCAGTATATTGCTCCCTCCTACGTATATCTCGCGAAGAGACCATGAGGGTAACATCAGAGAGATTAGAGCCCACACAGAGGCATACTGACAATTCATCTTTCCACGAACAATACGAGACTGGAATAGAAGGGAGAACCGATAGAGGTACTCAATGTACCCTCCGCCACACACCGTCATGTGGCTTGCGGAGTATAGATGTAGATGTAGATGAATAGCTCGGGTAGTGAAACAGCCACTGAAATCAAGTGTGTGATATTCAGCTGCTTGTTGTGATACAGGGTGGTCTACTTTGCTCTTGGAACAGTTTGGTGGCAGCCATTCATCCAGATGGACACCAAGTTGGTAGTCATACCAATATAAAACGCTGTGCAATGATTGCAGCAGAGCTGGTAAATGAAATGGCTGTTTTCACAGATAGTCTGGCCCCTAAAGCGGTAGGATAAACCTGTGACAAGACTGGAATAGGAAGTGCTGGGTGGGTGGATTGTGCAGGTTTTGCACCTAGGTATTCCACAAACATGTGATCCTTGTGGTAACAGGTTGGGTTTGGGAGTGGCATAGGGATGGACTAGGACAGGCCGGTTTTGAGCGCGAGTACTCGCGTCTGCTCAGGCACGTGCTCGCGAGCAGGCGCAAGGTCGCGGAGTAGGGAGGGAGGGGAAATGCGCGCGCACGTTATAACATGGCCACAGCGTGCCTATTGAATTTGCGCCGACTGTGTAACGGTTAAAGTACTACGATCAGCTCTAACAGTCACTTCACAGGTTAAGAATCATGTCGAGTCGCCGTTGTGTAACCCCAACCATGCTTTCGCAGATCAACCCCCATTGGGAGGAATTGTATCTGTTTACAGTAAAAGACGGTGTTGCAAAATGTTTAGTATGTCACAAAACGCTGAATTCTTTTAGGAAATTTAATTTGCAGCGACATTATATGTCGTACCACGCGAAAGACTACGTAAGTGGAAAGTGTGATGGACCAGATCGTGCACTTGAAGTTATTAAACTTAAAAGGAAGCTATCCGAAGAAGATCTGGACGACGAAGAAAAATCAACTGAGGCAGCTCTCAGAGTGAGTTACAAAACTGCTTTGCTTTTAGCAAAATCCCTGCGCCCCGTCACTGATGGCGATTTAATAAAAGAATGTTTGATAGTTGCAGCGGAACATTTGTGTCCATCTTAAGTTGAACAGTTTCGGATTGTGCCATTATCTAACATGACCATAATGCGTCGCATACAGGACATGGCAGACGACGTCCAGAGCCAGCTTGCAAATATCTGTAAAGATTTTTGGCGTATTCTCTAGCTCTGGACAAAAGTGTTGATATCACTGGAACAGTGCAGCTTGCCATATTTATTAGAGGTGTTAATAGAGATCTTCAGGTGAGGGAGGAGCTCTTCGATGTAGTAGCCATGAAGAACACTACAACCGGAGGTGAATTTTAAGTAGTGTTGAAGAAAGTGTTGAAAATATATGATTGTCATGGAATTCTTTAGTTTCAGTGTCTACAGACAGTGCACCAGCGATGACAGGGAACAAATCAGGTTTCATTGCGCTGTTGAAGGAGAAAATGAAAAAAACTGACCGTGCCAAATGAAATAAGGGGCGTTCACAGTGTGATCCACCAGGAAAACTTATGTGCAAAGAGTATCACTCTAAAAAAATGTGATGAATGTTGTTCGTACAACCAATTATATAAGGAAGCATGGGCTACAACACAGGCAATTTAAAAGCTTTCTTGAGGATGTAAAAAGCCAGTATGGTAGCCTGCCTTATTACAGCAAGGTCCACTGGCTTAGTCGTGGCGAATTATTGAATCGATTTTTTTCCCTATTAGATGAGATAAATATGTTCATGGAAATGAATAACATGTGTGTTCCTGAATTTAAAGAGCCTTCATGGAAATGTGATCTCGGGTTCTTAGCAGATTTAACTAGCCATCTGAATGCTTTGAACATTTCACTGCAAGGACTTGGTATCTTTTTTACAATGCAGACTATAGTGTTTAACATATTGCCCAAATAGAAGTTATGCTTCTCCCACCTTGTATGCTCTAATAAAATATGAGAATGCAGCTGGACAAATTCGTCAGAAGTGCGATTTCCACATGTAAACATCTGTCATTTTCAAGGCACGAACTGGATAAGGCCCTAAAAAGATAGTAACTGTTACTTGTCGAGATATCGGTGATTTCCAATGTTATTGGTCAGCATTCCCTGGAGTTATTCCCAGATGATGGGTAATTGTTGCTTGTTCAATGGATTACTAATGCGGTCTGTCACTGTAATGTCGAATGCATTAGCTTACACTCATAATGCCTGTTTACAGCAAAAAAGATGACAACTTACTGACCACTTTTACAATAGTCTTTTACATTAGTATTTTCTAGCACTATCTTTTACACGCAGTGATTACACTTATCTATAGCCAACGACATATGCATAAACACCTCACACATTTTTAAAAATTCTATTAAGTAGAAGCAGTTGCCAAGAGCAAACATAATACTTTACGTTTGTGCTTTAAGTTAATTTTGTCGTGTATTAAATTTTAACTTATAATGCAGTTCAAATCGTAATAAACAATTATTGCAAGCAGTTTCAATGACCTCATTTTGAGAGAAATTTTACTCCACATCCTCACAAAGCTGCATCAACTGTTCTCGCCTCCCGATGTCATGCAGAGTGAATCTGTGTACCGGACACAAACGAGCCTAGCTGTTGTCTGCAGCAACGCAGTTCGACAACATGGAGTTGTTTGCCTGCTCTCTGGTGCCACACGTGCACAGTTCTCATCCCCCCCACGCTTCCTTTCTGCTCCGCCTCTATGCGTAGGAAAGTGCTGTCCTAGGTGACGCGGGCTGTACAGCCATACATAAACTGGAAACAAAACCTGACCTAATCATCCTACCTGCAGACAAAGGTTCCACCATGAATCACAGTGACTACCTGGCAGAAGGCCTCTGCCAATTATCTCACTCCTCCACACGAATTCTGCCAGACTGATCCAATCCCAGAAGTGCAACACAACCTCCAATCCCTGCTTAAAGCCTTGAGCCCTTCCTAGAACCACTCCCCTGAATACATTTCCCTGCTCACCTCCGACACCCCACACACGCACCTTCTACATGCTCCCCAAAATCCACAACACCAAACATATCCTGTACACCCTCAGGTGAAAGAATTTCATCCCTCACTGACCACCTCCCATTAATTGCCCATGAACTAGCTTCCCAAGTTAAAGATATCAACCACATTTTTCACCAATTTTCCACCATCCCTGCCCCTTTACCTCCTGGATACCTACTCGTCACTGTTGATGCCATCTCCCAAATATACCAATATCACTACTGGACACTATCTTTCCTACTGTCCTTCAGATTCCAAATCCACTACCTCTTTCATCATATAACTAACTAAATCCTAACCCACAACTACTACTTTGAACAGAAGGTATACAAACAAATTCCCTGTACAGCCATGGACACCCCACAGGCCACCTTTCTATACCAATCTGTTTATGGGACATACAGAGGAGACCTTCCTAGCCTCCAACAATGGCTCCTTGTCTGGCTCAGGTTCATTGATATCTTCATGATATGGACATCCTTATCTTCATTCCTTCAAAAACCTTAACACCTTCTCTCCCATCCACTTCGCCTGGTCCTCCTCAACCCAGCATACGTTGATCTCTCTAATGGCTCCATCTGCAACTGTCCACATTAAACCCACCAACCATAAATAGTACCTGCATTTTGACAGCTTTCATTCCTTTCACACCAGAAAGGCCCTCCCACCCAGCCTGGCTGCCTGGGGCCAGCATATCCACTGCAACAAGAGCTCCCTTGCCTATTACACTGAAGATCTCACCAATGCCTTCACATACAAGCATAACCCCCTCTCTCCTAAAACCTAGTCTGCGAACAGATCTCTTATGCCATTTCTGCTCACACCCACACCAGACATGAAGAACCACCCACAAGAGAGATCCCCTTCGTCACCCAGTACTACCCCAGACTGGAACAATTTAACCACATCCTTCGCCAGAGCTTTGATTACCTATCATCATGCTCTGAAAAGAGGGACATCCAACCGAAGCTCCTTCATACGCCTCCTGAAGTACTGTTCCGTCACCAATCCAACTTCACTATATCCTAGTGCATCCCTATGCCACTCCCAATCCCTACCCCTTGCCACAAAGATCATATCCCTGTGGAAGACCCAGGTGTAAGACCTGCCGAATCCATCAACCCAACACTTCCTATTCCCGTCTTGTCACAGAGACCGAGCCACCTGTGAAAGCAGCCACGACATTTCCCAGCATTGCTGCAATCACTGCACAGCTTTTTATACTGGTATGACCACCAACTAGCCACCCACCAGGATGAACAACCACTGCCAAACTGCAGCCAAGAGCAAGTAGCACAACATGCAGTTGACCGTAAAATTCTTCATTTCAATGGCTGCTTCATTTCCCAAGCCACCCGTATATACCCCTCCATCACAAGCTTTCCTGAACTGCACACATGGGAGTTACCTGACCATCATTCCCAGTTCCTCTCTTTTTTCACTCCTGCCTCCACAACCTCCTGATGCTGCACCTGCTGGTATTCTAGTCCCTAAACCTAAACCAGAACGCAGTCCTTTCCCCCCCTCCCTGTACACTGCTGTCGCTTCCCTTCCTCACCTCCTCCAGATTACTACTCCATCTCACACAATAGTTGCAGATTGCTGCTTCCAT
Organism: Schistocerca cancellata; assembly: GCF_023864275.1. NCBI lineage: Eukaryota > Metazoa > Arthropoda > Insecta > Orthoptera > Acrididae > Schistocerca > Schistocerca cancellata. Next base: position 1,192,158,738 of record NC_064626.1, read on the forward strand.
CCCATACGACAGTTGCATTCTGGCCCAAGCTGCCAGAGTTGGCAGTCATGTCTGTATGACTTGTGCTTGCTGGTATGGACGAATGGTGGTGTTTCTCTTTTTCTGACAAGGCTCTGGCCAAAAGCTTATGTGCAAAGTTTCTTAAATGTTACTGTCTGCAGCTCAAAATGTCATCTTCATGGTAAATAGCAATGGCCCTTATCTAACATTGTTAACGTATGTCCTTTTTATTTTCTCCAGTATAAACCCTGTGAATCAATAAAATGTATAGTGCAGATGCACACTAAGTGTGTACCACTGGCACCACACAAAACACATCAGGTCTCACAGCAAAATTTTGAAAAAACATTTTTAAGTCAGTACATTCTAACATAAAAACTGAGTAGAGCTCTCAAAGGCATAAAATCCATTGCTGTCTCACGTAAGTTTCTACCTGTACTAGCATCATCTTCGTAACACACAAAATTCTGGACCACTCATCATTTTGATGAAACTTTTTACCAATTCATGGTTTCAAGACTCAATTTTTCTCACAGTTATGGTAAAGTTCTGTTAAAAACACTTCTCTTTGAATAGTTTTGACCTTCACAAACATAATCAGTTACACTGAATGTCCCAGGCAAATTTAATACAGCTGTAATCGTCAAATTTGAATCTGTTTCTTACTATCTTGAGTAATTCAGTTTTAATTAAATCAACAAGCTTGTCCATTCCTGCTGCACTTATTTTCTAGTATTTTTCCTTAGATAGTAAATCAACTTTGAGAACTGTTTGACTCATGTTACATTCTCGTGCACTATTTTTTTCTTTGCCACAGGACAATCTGCTGCGTTTGCCACATGCATGCAGTTTCATAGTCACCTCTAATTCCACTAAAATGGAAATGTCTTGTGACTGGGCCTCCCGTTGGATAGACCATTCGCCGGGTGCATGTCTTTCGATCCGATGCCACTTCAGTGACTTACGCATCAATGGGGATGAAATCATGATTAGGACAACACAACAACCAGTCCCTGAGCGGAGAAAATCTCCGACCCAGCAAGGAATCTAACCCGGGTCCTTAGGATTGACATCCTGTCGCACTGACCACTAAGCTACCGGAGGCGGACTGAATTCTACTGAATGCAGTGTTTAGTTTATCAACAACAGTATTTTCTACAATTATAGTACTTCTTCATATAATCTGACAATCCACTACCCTCGCTTTTGGCATTTAGTACAGCCTCAACACTGCAATTGTTTTTCTTGTTAAATTGAATTTATTCTACTCTGTTCTATTGTTAGAATTCAAAGTGTTTTTTTAATGGACAATTTATGTTTCTTGAAAGAGAGGCAACAAACACTTGCAAAACTTCATACTTGTCCAGAAATGTGCTGATGGTGAAGATAAGTTCAACAGATTGCATGGATTATTTGTTCGGCATAGTTTAATCAATTGCATATGCATATCTACATTACAAAGCAATATAAAAAATCTTAAAAACAATATCTGGTCACATTCATCACAAATATTGTCCCATGTATTATTTAGAGGCTGAGTTGAACTGTCAGAATATGTCATTCACAGCTACATTCACACTGTTTTAATATCCAGTAAAGTAAATTTGGCCAACATCTTTTTCCTTCAATCAGAAACTGAAGAATTACTAAAATAGTTGAGCTATACATACCTATAGACAGTATAAAGTATTATTATTCAGCAGCTTGCAGAAATAAGAGAGCAGTAGTATGATACTGCATTTCTGCATGTGCAACATTGTTTATTCCACAATTTGTGCAGAAATAAACAATACAATCAGTTCAAGACATCAGATAAATATATTTTTGCCTGCACACTAAGAAACGTATTTAATCTAGTTTTTGTTACACATTACTTTCAGTTTTTAAAAGCAAAATGGATGGGAAACTGAACACACGGTAAGTAAGCATTTGAATTTTGTTATTTTTGCCTATGAACTGATAACAAAGGAGTGAAAAAACCCATTAATTTCATTTTATCATTTGACAGAGTATCTTTTAGAACGAGAATAAGAAGAGTTATTCAATTAACCTTTTCCTTGTCAATGATACTGCTCTTCACATTCTTCTAAATCCTTCACATATTGATGCAAACACAAATAAAATTTTATCAATATTCATTGGTAAATTAGGAAGTAATAAATTACTTTGTGTATCTGAAAACACCATTTTCTTCATATGAAAACCAAAATCTGTTAAATTCCAACCCTTTAACAGGATGTTAAATGCCAACAGCTTATATAACAGTGTAAAATCCCAACAGCTTATATAACAGTAATATCTTGGCTCATTGATTAGATTCGTAGAAAGAACAAATATGCTAAGTTGTGTCAAAATCTGAGATAATGGATGTCAATCACTGACACAAACTGCAGAAGGTATAGTCTGTCGGTAAACTGAAGAGAGAGAGAGCGCGAGCGAGTCCCCACTCTGCCAACCCAGCTACGTCACAATGCGCTTCTACTGGCTGTTCCACAACGTAGTTTCGGCCCTGCCGCGGTGCGCGCTTTAAATCTGTGACGACGCCGTGTGCAGATACGTCTCAGCTGCGTTCATTTTTAGACAAATGCATTAAGACCAGAAAGGATACAAAAAACGATAGCTTCTTCCGAAACACAACATTATAAAGTAAATAATATTAAGATAAGAACGGAAGTCAGGATTATACTACAAATATAGAACAGAGTGCCTGTTCATGTGAATGTATTTTATGTTCCGCTATTGCTATTCGGAAAACGAACCCCATATAACGCAATCTGTAGTATTCAGGGCTGCTTCTTATTCTGTGTTTCTACTAAAACGTAGAAGTTTTCTTTGAAGGACTTGCAACACGAAGAGAGTTTAAAAAGTAAGCAGAAATTTATAATTTTGTGTTTTGTATTGGTCCAATTTGCACTACTTCTTTGTCTCTGTCTTTGTAAACATGTCTGAAAAGTATGTGTACAATGTTATGCATATTGGGTATTTACTCTGTTGTCAGCTGTCAAAGAGGTTACATGTGTTTTGGTAGCATGAATGATTATTTGTTTTGTACAAAAACAGATTAGAGAATCTGTATTAAATTTTGTTATAGGAATGGAATAAAGCAGGGTGTATACGGGGTCAAGGAAAAAAAATTCCCGGATTTCTCCCGGATATCCCGTTTAAAAAATATGCTTTTTCCCGGGCGAAAATACAATTTTTCTGTGCTAAGTGACAGTAGGTTTTCCGTAGATTTTCCCTCGGAACTGTAAAACTTATCAATCCTTTGAATGGTTAACGTTTTATATAATCGCGTAGAACTTCCCGGGGAAAAAAAGAAAAGACGGGCAGAGAAGTTTTGGAGAGACTTTTTATACGCTGCATATTTTCGTATTACGAAAGTATAAATTCGAATTGCACCAAACACAGCGCGTTAGTTTCCGGGGCGTTGAAACCGAGGTTGCGATGTCCTTTTGTAAGCGAGTCATATCTGAAGCCACGAGATCTCGCCAGCCGATGACAGCAGCTATTCAGAGCATAGGACACGTGTTACAGTCAGCCAATAGCAAATTCACTGGTTACATAGCGCGAACACGCAAGAGGAAAAGTTAACGGTTTACATTAATGTACACAGTACCGTATATCTACAAGAAAAGCTAAGCTTTCACATGTAAATGTGCCAGTAAATTTAAAATTCTGACATAAATGTCTCGGCTCGAAATTCTTGTACGTGGCTGGTCCTCAAACTGTTCAGTTTCGAACGCTCTGTGATTTAGATATCCATCCCACTTTCTCACAAGTAATCTAATTCATCTTGCGTAAAAAGAAGTGACTTTGAAAGTAACGCTTTTCTAACCACCGTTCGCAATACTATCCGGAGAATGTTAGAAATAGGTTTGATTTACCAGTTGCCAGAGAGCGCCAGAAAACAGGCATTATTGTGCGTGTGCAACTGTAGTGGAGTAGGAAGCCCGCATGTTCGTGTGTATGAAGCACTAACAAAGGTTACACTACACCATAAAAGAAACAGGGTATCAGAGGATACTGCAAAGAGCATCGGAATTTCGTAAACCATACTAAAATGCATAATTCGACTTGAAGTGCAAATTGGCTTTTTCCAGATTCACAATGAAGCAGGTCCCATCTGATATTAAGCCTTTCAGTGTGGTTTTTGGGATGTAAATTTTCTTGGAGTACCAGTACTCTGCAATCTCAGTTTTGGTTCTTTATTATGGCATAATGCCATATATGGCAGAAGATGATAACGCGGACTTGAAATTGCACTTGAAATTCAGCGAACAGTTGGAACTAGGCAATACTGTAGAAGGAAACACTTCGTTTCAAATAAAATGATTGCCTCAGCAGAAAGATTAATAAAGCCAAATTTCTTTAGCAAACTTGCAAAAATAGCTTCACTGTTCTGCAAGGCGATTAATGCTTGACTGCTTCTAACTTGGAAATAAAATAAAATCAGAAAACTGAAATTAATAATATATTTTTGCCCTGCATAATTATGTGAATGTATTTTAATTCACTTGATAGCTCCCGACCACAGAAATCCGTTTTGTTTCCATTTGACGTGGGAGCTGTACACGAAGAGAAGCAGCAAAATCAATTAACGTAAACACGGGTCACGTGGAGGTTAACCCCCTCCGCACTAGACAACTCTGTGCAAGCGTGAATCTGGCAGCTAGGGCGCTGGAGAAAATTTTTTCTCGTTTGCATCTGGCTGCTACTACCGATACAGCTAACACCCAAACTTCAAGTAGTGGGAGGTCCTGCTTGTATGCGAGTCAAATGCGGATGCGCAACAGACCGCCGGCAATTGGTCAAAGGAACCTAACGTGAACAGTTGTGACGTCATGCACATAGCAAGCAGTTTATTGTTACGAAGCATTACAGTCTGCGCCCTAAAAGGCCTTTGACATATTTTTGCTATTTGCAGACGCTTGTGTGTGCACGGTGTTTTGTTGTTGTAAATTGCACATTTCCTTTTCCACAAAAGTTTTATTTTTTTTTCCTCTCGTTTATATTTTATTGCTGCAGTATCATTCTCCAGTAGCAGAATACAATAACATTCTTTGCTAGACAATCAAGCCTGCAGTCAAAATGACAAAAATTTAACAAAGCTAAAACAACGAAAAATTCCCGGAATTCCGAAAAATTCCCGGGTTTTTCCCTGTTTTCTCCCAGATGAAAAAATTCCCGGGTTTTTCCCGGATTTCCCGGGTCGTATACACCCTGTAAAGTGTATGAAATTTTTAGAGATTTTAAATATTGCTTTTGGTGAGCCTGTTATGAGTGAACCAAGGGCATACAAGTGGTATAAACATTCAAAGCAGGTCTTAAAGGACAGCAGTTTTACAAGCATGGATGAGATTAAAAATGCACAGTTAAGAGACCTATGAACTATTCCAAAGAAAGTTCCAAAAGTGTTTCGGGAATTGGAAAAAGCACTGGCACAAGTGTATAGTACGTAATGGGGAATATTTTGAAGAGATTTGCTGTAGATAAAGTTCTTATCAAAAAATAAAAATTAATATGTGAAAGCACCTCCTATGTCAAGCTTATTGGTTAGAAGTACAGAATCGATGTACATGTTTCGATGAAAATTTCAGCATTGTTTAGAATAGATACTGCGCACATATTTAAAGCAATATGTCTCAGAATCAGTTGAATAGTGACCGAGATAGAGATTTAGTGTTCCATAACCATCAAAAGTTTTACGTGATTTTGAAACTGTCTATAACGATCAGTTTCCTCCCAAGATTATTAGTTTTCCTTCGTGGCGATTTCACTAAACCATGCGGCTTATTTTCGCGTTCGTACGTAATGCGTCCTATTGGTCAAGGCTGACGTTCGTATAAATTGCAGCCCTTTGATTAGGACTGGTAATATTATCCAACAGTTCTTTTTGGGCCTCCTCTTCACTACACGCTATAATAACATTAGAGACGATCGAACGCTCGTTACTCCACAAATACCTCCTCTTCCTCTTATTCTGCACATTTTCTTGCAATTCTAGACAAGTATCCATCACTTCCGGATATCGAAGTATATCCGTAAGTGTACAAATTTAACTGACTGACACACTGGCAACTAAGATCCCACGAACAGAAACGATGTATATCACTGCATGCCGATCTACACCGCTAGACAAGTAACGGGCAACACATTTTGGGTGCCCCTGTACGCCGGTGGCAGCGTTCTTCCGGGAAAGGCCACTTCCCCCACCAAAAGCGCTGCTCGCTCTTGAATTTACAGACAGACTATGGCTGCATCAATCTGCAAGGCATGATCCAGCATAGTGGGAGGAAAGGTACTTGATTGCACAGTGGGTATTTGCTGAGACTCAGCAAGGACCTTCCTGTGGGAGAATGGAACCATTCACATGAGTAATCAAGGAAAATGTCCTCACAATGCAACAATACTAAGCAACTGCTTGAGCTTTTGGTGCAAAAAATGATGGGGAACCAGAAAACTTCACTATGCCATATATGTGAAGATTTGCTTAGTACTGCACTGTCTGTCAGACATTTACAATTCCTATTGCTGCATGCTTAATGTTTTTTGCGTTATGTTCACACCATGGTGATGATCGCATCCTGTGCCACAATTCGCTGACAGAGGCAAGAAGGGCAGCTGCCATGTTGATTTTAGTGTTTAATTTGAATTTTCATATTCAATAGATACAAACTTTCCAGCACATAGCTGTTATATTCTGCACTTACAATGACTTTATGACAAGTAATTATTTTCCTTTAGTCTGTACATGTTTCAACATTAGGCTCCATTTAAAGTAACAGAAAGCACAGAGAACACCAGCAATACCAACACGATACAATATGAAAACATCAGAGCTCACGCCTACCAAAATCCTACTGATGCCGTACACGCAAACTGACCTGCGTGTGGCCATGGGACAATAAAGAAATCAGCTCGATCAGATAGCGCAAACATACAAAGACAGCACTGTCTTGCAATGAACAGGTTTTTTTTCTCCCAAGAATAAGTGAACCTTTCACAATCTTAACTACACAAGTGTATATGCTGATACTTTTTATGCAAAAGTATAAAGAATGACAATTATAAGAACAGATACAAGCAATGCCATAGCCAATCTATAAACAATGTTAATTGGGATGCACTAGGGGTATTTTTAGTATATCATGTTACATGTCAGTATGTTGTGCCTTGCACCACAAAAGCCCACACAGATTCTAACAACTGCCTGCCCGGCGTAAAGCAATGCCTAAAATTTAAGATGAGCAATAAAAAACAGAATCAAAGCTGTCCGTACAAAAATATTTTAGGCACTATACACCAATTTGCAATAGACAAAAGAATATCCCTAGTGCCTCCCAAGTAATTTATATACACTGACTTTGGCATTTATAGCTTTATCATATTTTTCTTGTTCTTTGTATACACATAGTGTTAAGATAGCGGCGATTGAGAAGTTTAGTGAATTTGTGCCTCCAGCTATTTCGAATTTCCAAATGTTATCCAGCATCAATAGCAAGAAGATGATCAACAAAAGTGCTCCGCAAAGTTTCAAGTCTAGTGCCACGTAAAAAACTCGCAGTGAAAAATCATCCAGATCAAAATGTAAGTGTGTAACATGTGAAGTCCATCCTGACAAAGCAAAACTAGTTGAAACTATTAACTCGTTGCAAGAAATTGTGCGCAGATCCTTGGCAGAAAACAAAGTGTTAGCTGATAGACTCAAATGTCTTGAAAATGATCATAGGAAACTAAAAACCGCCGAGCAGGGCGTAAGTGAATTCGACAGAAATAAAGTGTATACAGTGACCGAAGATTCCGTCGCCATTTCAAGTTTTCCAACACGTTGGGGGTGTACCGGTAACGCTAACCATAGCGCAATCATTTCGTCGTCTTTAGTAATACATTCTCCTGCCGTGCTAAACGGTAGGCCTATCTACAAAAGATCAAATCGTGCACCATCTGAAAGAAAAGCCTGTTATTAAGCAAAATGTGGAACCTCGCCAGCCAAAACCGTCACTCGTAAACAGAAGCAAGGTAAATTCAACATTCAAGATGACAGTTAATTTAACCAACACCACAAATGCAGCAAGAAGAATAAACATATGTTTAATGGGTGATAGTCATCTTAGAGGCCTTGCACACGAAATAAAAAGCGTAAACAGTGAAGGAAACGCTTCAGGTTTTATTAAACCTGGCGCTCGCCTTGACCAAGTGCTTTCAACTGTAATCAATATCTCTCGAAAGACAATGAAGGAAGAATTCATTGTAATATGTGGTGGTGCAAATGACGTCTCACACAACGATGGTTTGCATGCTGCTAATGCCCTAAAATCTGCCCTCAATTGCCTCAATTCTCATGTGTAAACAGGGCAGTAGCATATACAAACAGTCAATATGCAGAAATTTGCAACCGTTACGCAAATGTGCAAATGGTCAACGTGCAACATTTTAGTAGAGATCTTTACACCACTCACGACCTTCACCTCAATTGGCGCGGAAAGTCACTTAGCGTCCATTATTTGTGAAATCGTTGTAAATGCTAGGAACAACGTATACTCAAAACACACACATTCAAAGAATGAGTGCTCCACAACACAAGAAGACTGCAGGAATGAGTATAGACAGACGACATTGGACAAATGGCTGCTGAAAACACCAGGTAAAGCTGATTCTTCCCAGGCTCCCAGTACATGGGAACAGACCAACTTGAATAAATGGATAGTGAAAAATACCAAACCCACTCTATCAACTGATATTTCTTTTTAGGGATAAGTGTATAATTGGTTCTGGCAGGGTGACATGTCCATCAAGCGTTCCACAATCCAAACTCACTTTCAAATTAATTCAGCAGAACTTTCAAAGTCTTGGCAATAAGCACGAGTTGGATACCATTGCAGCAATTGATAACCCTGATGTTTTAGTTTTAACTGAACACTGGTACACAGATGAGCTAATTAGTGTATGTAAACCACTTTCCATGAACTTTTGCTCTGCCTTCAGTAGAAAAGAGAAATGTGGTGGTGGGGTAGCTATCTTTGCAGCCAGTGGTAGTAATTATAGTGTAATAGATGTAAGTGCTTTCAGCATTGAGGGTGTAATAGAACTAGCAGCAATTAATTATAAGTGGGGAAAGAGAACTTAATTATTATAGGCCTGTACAGACCTCCATCTGGTGGCCTAGATAGTTTCTTTGATGTTCTTAATGACCTGCTTGTTGACATTTACAGTAAACACTGCAATAAAAATGGCTGGGTTAACATAATACTAACTGGAGATATAAACATTGACTTGCTGCCCAATGATTCTGTATCTAAAAAACTAATGCTAATACTAGCTCAATTTAACTTAACATTTTTGATAAACGAGCCCACTAGAGAGGTCAATAGTGTAAAATCATGCATTGACAACATTATAACTAACATGTCCCACTTTACATGCAGTGCATCAGTTCTGAAGCTTGCCATTTCTGACCACCACGCAGTACAGGTATTGATAGAAGCTGAAAATCTTCATGTCAATAGAAAAGAGAAACAATACGTGACAAAAAGAATGACCAATGATGACAATGTTAAAGATTTCAACAGTTTGCTATAAAGCTTACAATGGGGTGAAAAAAAAAACAGCATTACTTTCATTGAATTTTCATCAGATTTTTATTATTGCTTCAATGTCTCATGTCCAGAAATGACCTTTACAGTAAATGACTGCAAAAAGATACAAAAAATAACTGGATAAATCATGAAGTAAAAACAGCAAGAGAGAAACTTAGACTTTTCCAGTATGCAATGATAAATAATAACAATAATAGACTAAAGGTAGAATTTAAGAACTATCAGGATTACTATAAAGATCTTCTGCTAGAAACTAAAAGTAAATATGTAGCCACAATGTTAAGAAACTCTACTAACACAGGTTTAGCTGTTTGGAAAGTAATAAGTAGCTTTAGGGATTGTAAGGACAGATCAACAAGTGATTTTACTATAAACCATAAAGGGCGTATCACGAAATGTCAATGTCAGATTGCAAATGTTTTTAATGAGTACTTTTCTTCTGTTGGAAAATCTGTCAATGACCATTTTAAGAATGTTCAGCATAGATATAGGGGCATTCCAATCAAACAAAGCATATACTTGGCCCCAACCAATAACAAGGAAGTCAAAAACATAGTAATGTCATTAAAAAATACAAACTCAGCAGGCTATGATGGATTGTCTATCAGTACACTGAAAAGATGCATAGACAACATATCTGATGCCATGGCCACAGCAGTAAATGATGTAATTGCATCAGGTTGTTTCCCAGATAGCCTAAAGACAGCACAAGTAACCCCGATTCACAAGAAAGGTGATAAATCTAAAATTGAAAACTACCGCCCCATCTCAATCTTACCTGCATTTTCTAAGGTAGTTGAGAAAGTTATTTATACTAGACTAATGACATTCCTGAGTCAACACAATTTAATATTTGAAAATCAGAATGGCTTTATGAAAATCAAGTCAACATCAGTAGCAGCGGCACAATTAATAGACAAAATAATAACGGCCATAGAGAACAAGGAATATGTAACTGGAGTGTTCTTTGATCTAGAAAAAGCTTTTGATTGTGTCAACATCACCATATTACTTGACAAGCTGTGGAACCTGGGTATCAGAGGAACTGGCTATGAGCTAATAAAATCGTATATGAGCAATAGAAAACAATTTGTATTGCTTAAAACAAACAGTGGGTCTTACAAATCTAAAATTACAGACATCGAATATGGAGTGCCTCAAGGTTCTGTCTTGGGACCCTTTCTTTTCTTGATTTATGTCAATGATATACAGTATTGTTCTCCTAACTGTACAAAAATATTGTATGCAGATGACACATCAATAGTGTGTAAACACAAAGACTATGAGAGTCTGGAGGTACAGTGCCACAGTGTAACCAATGAAATAGTCAAGTATTTTAATGAAAGCCATCTAAATGTAAGTGCTTCAAAGACTGCAATGATGGAATTTAAGACAAGGAAACAAATAGAATTTGACATGAAATTATCCATAGGAAATGCCATTGTAAAAAAGGAAAAATGGACAAAGTTCTTGGGAATTACAATCCAGGACAGCCTCAAATGGGACATGCATATTGATTCCTTAGCATGTAAGCTGTCGAAGAATGTGTTTGCTATAAATATGATTAGCAAATATTGTAAGGACATGGGTGTACTAAAAACTGCTTATCATGCCCTATTCTCATCAAACTTAAACTATGCTGTAGAAATATGGGGTGCAACAACTCAAGCCAACCTAAGTACATTATTAATACTACAGAAAAAAGTTATCAGAATTATTTGTGGTGCCAAACCTCGAGAATCATGTCAGAACCTGTTCCCAAAATTAGGTGTGCTTACCATTATAGGTGTGTACATATTGGAAGTTATATTGCTTGTTGAAACAATTAATCCAAATTTCAACTGTGACCTGCACCAATATGATACAAGGCAAAAGTTCAGATACCATGTAAATACCCACAGAACAGCTTTATATGAAAAAAATGCACTTCATGCTGGGCTGAAGCTAGCCAATGCCCTACCAAAAAGTCTCAAACCCTTCCTGCTATCAAATTAAAAGATCAGCTAAAAAGAATTCTAATTGAAAACCCTTTTTATTCCCTAGACGAGTATTATATCTGTATGAAAAGTCTTTCATAAGTATGTCAAGCTCATAGTTTTAAGTAACCTACAACTAATATAATTTTGATAAAAACAATATTTGTAATATCGTGATTGTATACTACCAGACGTAAAATCCATCAAAATGTAAAATTTATTAATACAAACAAATCTTTCGTTTGTAATTTATAAACTGACGTATTCAGAAGAATAATCTGTATGATGTCCTGAAACTGTATTATTTCTAGGGATTGTATTTGATTATTCGATGTTGAATAAATATTATTATTATTATTATTATTATTATTATTATTATTGTTACATTACATAATGTGGTCATATAGCAAAATGTCTACTTTGTGCAATGCCCTTGTATACACTAGTGTACTTCTACGATTGCAAAACGTTCACTTATTTTTGGAAAAAATGTATTTGTTGCAGACAATGCAATCTTCGAAGTTAACATCACGTGGCAGAGCTTTACCGTTCGTCGTTCTGTAGCCACATACAAGGCAGTTTGTACTTTTACTTCATGTGATTAGCTTTGACGCAATACCTTGCATCAATAGGCATTTGGTATGTGCAAGTGCTGTTGGGTTCACATTGTATCCAATTGGTATTGCTGAAGTGTTTCAACATATGCCTTCTGTTTTAGGATTAATTCCTATGATAATGGCTTAATGCTGAAACACTTAAATATTAAAGAAATGTAAATACTTGTGGTAAAAACTAGAGTTTTAACATAGTTTTGTATTTATACTTGTATAGAATGAACATATGCATTCTAGCTGATTCCCAAAAAATGTGACATTATTGAAATGTACTGTGCTTCAGTGTTGGGAAACGCTATGTTGGTGGCTACACTTCTTACCAGCATGCCAATCTCATGGGTGGAGACAAAGGCTGTCCGCAGATGCGAAGCAGTTTATAATATATTAAAGTCTTGTCTCCCTTTCCACCAATTTAGGGATGAGGCCTAATAGTTACAGAATTTCACTGCCCTTTTAAGACTGAAATCAGCATCTGCGAGTATTGTGGGCAGATCTCCATTGAGACTGAGGGCTGCCACAAACTTCACAGAGTGGTGACTCCTTCTGCCAGAGGAGGCAGCTACGTGTTAAAGGGTTATGCATGATGGATGCAACTATGAAGCAAAGACATAGTGTAAGCATTTTGTAATACATTTTTTCGAAGCCTTGCTTGTTTATTGTTTACTAGTCTCACTAAAATTACTTGATAGTTGACACTTCACATGTTGTAGCTGGTTTCCTCCAACACCTGCCCAAATCGTAGTTTACTTCCAACTCTTTGTCTAGCTTTATTTCTTGATGTATTTGCATCCTGAATCCTCAGTATGGTTTTCATATTTCTCTATCTCACACACACACACACACACACACACACACACACACACACACACACACACTGCTGATGAGCTACACATTTCATACTTGGCATTAACACGGCACAAGATGCGATTCACCATCATTTATGCACTTATAATCACAAAGATTGGTTTACATTAGATAATTTGCTGTCATTTCCCTCATTGTACTGACCTTTTCATCTGCTCTTATATTTCATCCTAAAATTCATTTCTCGTTTAAAATGTGTTTAGGTATCCTAAAACCTGCAATCAAGTGCCAACCAGGACTGCTCATTGGTTGGTAACACGGCAGCCCTTGTAGCCAGTGTGAGGATAATTTCAGGTAATGAAGGATAGCGAGAAATTAGTTTGGTTTTGCTGCTAAAACTGAAATTTTGTTATGGAAGATGGCTATGCACACTAACATAATACAGAATTTTTTCTGTCTTGTGTTTGCTCGTAGAGATTAGCCTCACATGCCATGAACAAAGCAACTGATTTTTTTCAGGGTGTATACAGGGACAAGGAAAAAAAAATCCCGAACTTTTCCTGGATTTCCCAGTTGAAAACACACTTTTCCCGTGTTAAGTGATAGTATACTTTTCCTCGGCACTGTAAAACTTATCAGTCCTTTGAATTTTTATGGTTTTATATGCCGACATAGAATTCCCCGGCACCTTACAAAAGAAACTAAGGGGAGAAAAAACACGTTTTTGAAAGATCTCTGATGTGCAGCAACATGTACGCTGCATATTTTCATGTTATGAAGGTATAAATTAGAATTCCACCATACACTGCATGTTACTTTTCAAAGCATTGAAATCGAGATTGCGACGCGCTTTTGTAAGCCAGTCATATCTCGTATCACGTGATCTGGACAGCCGAAGACAGTATAGGACACGTGATGTAGTCAGCCAATAGCAAGATCACTCTTACGTAGCGCGAAAACACAAATAGGAAAAGTTAATGGTTTAAATTAAAATACATAGTGTTGCTACAAGAAAAACAAAGCTTTCACATATAATCGTGGTCTCAAAAATTAATAAGCTGTAAGCTTCCACATATAATGTTTATCTTTTTTGCACGTGTTACACTTTCAGATATATCACACAAAAGGGCCAGTAAAATTTTTAATAATGACATAAATTTCTGATCTGAGCTCGAAATTCTTCTAGATTTTTAATTGAGAGTCAAACACTCTGTGACTTAAGAAATTCATCGTACATTCTCGCACATTGTTCATCTTGTGTAAAAGTAAATTTACTTTGAAGTAACACCTTTCAAACAACCATTCGCAATATTTTCCTGCGACCTGTTAGAAACTGATTCGTTTCAGCAGTTGCCAGAGAGCGCCAAATAACATGACCCACTGCTCATGCGCAGCTACGATGACGCAGGAAGCTCGTATGTTCGCACGTGTAAAACATTAAAAGATGTTGCACTATGTAACAAAAGAAACAAGACATCAGAGGATACTTCAAGAGTATCGGAATCTCGTGAACCATACTAAAATGCATAATTCGGCTGAAAGTGCACATTCGTATGTCCAGATTCGGATGTAAATTTTCTTGAGTACCAGTACTGTCTGTTAAGTCACACTCATCGGAAGCAATTTGTTGTTAGGAAGCATTGCATAGTCTTCCTAAAGCCTTAGACACACTTTTCTGTTGGCAGACGCTTGTAAGAGCACTGTTTTGCTGCTGTATAAGGCGCATTTCCTTTACGACTTGAGTTTTATTTTCGTTTTTTCCCCTCTCGTTCATATTTTGTTGTTGCAGTATTATTCCGCAGAAGCGGGATACAGTAATATCCTTTGTTGGAGTATTGATTCTTACCAGTCAAAATCACAAAAATTTAAATAAAAACTAAAATAATAATAGACTCCAGGAATTCTAAAAAATTCCCGGGTCGTAGACACCCTGACTTAGGTCGCAATGGACTTAATACCCGGGCTAAAAAAAACCCATGTGTCACAATTCAGTCATTGGTCACTCAAAATCAGCTATTGACATAGCATCTCCCATTTCCATCATACCTTTCAGCAGCCGTTTCCAACACTGCTTCACGTTGCACATTAACAGCATTTGTGACATGACCTGCCAAGTTTGCGTGTCACCTGTAAGCAAGAGGTAGCCAGCAGCCTATTTGGCAATACAGTAGCAGTACATGACGGCATTAACTATCAAGTAATTTTAATCTGACTATAGTGATCCATCTCCGCTTCACACAGGCAACACTAAGTATATATAGCCACAGGACTTTGGTGTAGCAGCAATAATTATATACAAAATCCTTCCTAGCAATTCAGTCTATCAATGGAAACAGTATTAAAATTCAACAGTAGTTCACAAGATTAGCCTGAACATGAAGACAGAAACCACTTTAACTTATAATATATAAAGACAAATGTCAAATCCAGCTGGATCTTAAATGGCTCCTGCAGTTTGTGCAGTATTGGCTCAAGTCTATGACAACGTCTCTTGTACACAATGAGTGGCATGCTGTCCTTTCCGTAATACTCCAACTAAATTCCGAAATTCTTCATAATAAAGTATAGGTAATACCGAATCACGCATAGTTGACGTTGCACAGACTACAGAAAAAGAGTATTCACACCAGCTTTCAAGCTCTTGCTTTCTCCGGAAATACACAAATTCACACAGACAACCAAATGTACACAACATTTGGTACAGTGGGCTTGTATGTCTTGAGTTCAAATACTGTTTTCTATTGCATGTTTCTATACACCATAGATCAGTCAGCTATAAGGAATAAGGAAAAGTGTGAAGTTATTAACATGAGTACTAAAAGTAATCAGCTAAATTTCGATTACGCGATAAGTCACACAAATCTGAAGGCTGTAAATTCAGCTAAATACTTAGGGATTACAATTACAAATAACCTAAATTGGAACAATCACATAGAAAATATTGTGGGTAGAGCAAAGCAAAGACTGCAATTCACTGGCACAACACTTAGAAGGTGCAACAGATCTACTAAAGAGACTGCTTACACCACACTTGTCCGCTCTATTCTGGAGTAGGCCTATTGCTGTGCGATGTGGGATCAGCATCAGGTGCGACTGATGGATAACATCGAAAAAGTACAAAGAAGGGCAGGTCGTTTTGTATTATCATGAAGCAGGGGAGGTAGTGTCACAGACATGATACGTGAATTGGAGTGGCAATCATCAAAACAAAGGCGTTTTTCATTGCGACGGGATCTTCTCATGAAATTTCAATCACCAGTTTTCTCCTCAGACTGCAAAAACATTCTGTTGGCACCCACTTACATAGGGAGAAATGACCTTCACGATAAAATAAGAGCAATCAGGGCTCGCAAAGAAAAATTTAAGTGCTCATTTTTCTCGCATGCCATTCTGAGAGCGGAACGGTAGAGAGACAGCTTGAAGTTGGTTCACTGAACCCTCTGTCACGCACTTTATTGTGAATAGCAGAGTAATCACGTAGGTAGGTGTGTGTGTGTGTGTGTGTGTGTGTGTGTGCGCGCACGCGCGCGCACTCCTTTTGTTTATTTATTATCACAACTAAGAATTTCCACTGTTATAAAATCAAATCTTTTCCATACAAACACTTAGCACCACCCTTACAGTAATGTCAAAAAGAACATGATACAGAGGCCACAAGTTATTTTCTGAGTCAATGCTGATGGAACTAACTGTAGCAGCAGTTTTATGGTTGGGGCCCCAACTTTGAATTTTCATATGTACTTCATATATTACACATGCTCTCCTCTGCCTTGTACAAATGAATAGATTAAATATACATTGCCTTGACAAAACAGGTACTTTAACTCTGCACACTATGAAGCAACAATTACTATACTCGGGTCAGTGGAAGCATCCGATTCCTCCCATCGGCTTCAACCCATGATTCAAGGCTGTTGTGGTGTGCGACATCACGGAGTTTAGTTTGTGAGAGTGGTGTGTCCGTAGGTGTCGTTTTGATGTCAGCGGTGCTCTCTGGTGGTGTGTTTGGGTGTTGTGTGTGAGGTGATGTTTTTGGTTCAGTTCACATGTGTGGCATGTTTATAGGTGGCGTATTGTTGCGGCCAGTGGTTTTCTCTGATGGTGTGTTTATGGGTAGTGTGTTATGTTGCGTATGAGGTACATTTTCACTGTAGCATTGCACGTGTGTGGTATCGGTGGTGACTGTGCTTTCAGCGGAACATTTTTCAGTGAGTTAACGATATTGGTTTTGTTATGTCAATGTTATTGTAGTTTTTTTCTGTTTGTCATGTGCGAAATTTGGTAAATTGCATTGTTTATGTATCTGGTAGGTATGGATATGACTGACAAGGTCAACAGTTTTCAGTTGTCGGCAATGATGGGGGACAGTGCGCTGCCTCTTAATAAAATACCTTCAGCTGTTCGTGAAGTGTCCAGTGTGTCATGAAGAAGTGAGGCTTACTAAAATTCCGGCATCTCGGACCCGGGATGGCTATATTCGGAGATGATGTAAGGATAACAGGTCAGGGGAAGTGTTCGATTCCAATTTTGATTTTCTAGGTTATTTTTGTGGTAGAATTAGGTGTGATGGTGGTGAAAGTTTTGAGATTTATAGTGTGGTATCGGTAGTTGCTGTTGGCCTATATAGGTCAAGGGAAATGTTCGATTCCAGTGAATATCATTTTTAGTTGGTTTTGGGAAGGTTGTGGTCATTTTATCGTTTGGTTTAGTGGAGTGTGTTTATTATTAGTTTGCCCCCCCCCCCCAAAAAAACCCAATTTCATCCTCTTGTCCCGTTAGTTTCATTATATCTTTGGCGGAATACGTGTTTGATGGTTTTTCGATCTATTTTTGTGTTTGTCATCATGTTTACATAATGACGTCATAGTCGCGATACAGGAGTTGTGACATCATTGGTCAAAGCAGACGGGTGGAATTGGACGTTTCCGTTAACCCCTATACTCTTATACACGAAGTGTCAGATGCTACCACCATACACTGGCAAACCACAAATAATACTTTATTCTGGTATGTTCTGGTACAACCATGGAGAGCTGTCTCTGAACTTGCACCAGGTCGCCACATCCATAGTACAAAAGTAACTGCAAACAATGTTGTGAACATTCTCATAATGCAAACAAGTTTCAAACTCAGTGCACAAAGCTAAATTGAACAACATACTACATATATTGATCTGTATTATGGAATGAACTTAGGATTTATAGATCTCTTTCCCACCCAAAACTTACAGAAACACTACTCCCAACTATAGCTGAGTCAGTGTACGTTGATATCTAACAGTTAGCAGGCTGGGGTCAGCAGCTTTGTGGCCCTGCCTCAACTAATAACCTGATATTGTTAACATCACTACAACAAAACCACCTCATTGCAAAGCTCTGTGACTGCTGTTTTCCCCTGTAGTGGCTAGCACTTCCCAGTTGAAAGCTGGCAACCGTGCTGCAAGCCATCAGGGATCTTATTATCCTAACTTGGCTACAGGAAGGAGGTTAATTTCACAACAATAGTAAACAGTCAGAAACTGAACAGAACTCAGATTAGCGAAGAATGGGGTATTTCTTTTTAATGCCACACTAGCACTGAGCTACAGAGGAACTGTGATTGAGTATCAGCATAGACAACCAAGATTAATTTAATCATGTTTTCTAGGCATAGAGTGACTTAATCATGTTTTCTAGCTTTCTTGTAGGTCAAGTTTGTGAAATTTTTAATCTCTTGCATACAATAATACTTACTAGGTAGAAATAATTCCCAGAGTATAAAACTGAATTATCTACATACAAATACATAAATGGAATTAAATTTTCTACAATGACAGGAAACTTTAACACGTGAGCATAGGAGACTCTGTTATTCCCACTGGATGATGAACTAGTGGGGATTAGTCTCACAAATATGAGAAGGAACCAACTGACACTATAACAAACATTTCCTAGAGCGGTGTTAGGAATCAAGCTGGTAACTGCATTTTACATTCATTAATAAGAGACGGGGACCATATAGGCTACTTACGGAATATACACACACACAAACCACATTACAAAAACATTAGCTTCACATACAGACCTCGAAATTCTAGTTCTCAAATTATCTAACACAGTAACATCAAATTTAAGCTGCTACTAAACAACTAAGTACCTGCTGCATGCCACCTTGGTTTTGGCTTGAATAATGGCTAGACTGCTGGGAGCTGTAACCTTGTTGATAGGTATTTTGCTGAGGCATGCGTGGTCTAGGAGGGTATGGACCAGGAGAACCTTTTCCTCCCATACCTGTAGTGAAAAAATACAAGTGAGATCCTAGATACAATGGACACTAATACTTAAAAGTAAAACTGGATACACTATAATCTGGAGAGAATTTAGAAATCAAAACCTATTTGATGCAAAGATGATCAATGCACAATTAACAATTACACCGCCTTGTTCGAATTTGTTTTCAGACTCCATATTATAAAAATCAATAGTCCGAACTGTTCTCGCGAAAATTATGAAATGCCGGTACATGTGAAATATATGTTGTCTAAAACACATTCATTCACGCCAACCTTTGACAAATGGGAAGGGGGGGGGGGTTGTAAACGATTACACATAGTGCAACGAAATCCTAAGGTCGTATCAGCCAAATTCATGGTTAGAAAAATGTCAAACGATAATGCTAAACTAATACTTTTGATATATTAAACTCAATCTTAATAACTAAAACTGAACACCACTTGAAGAGAAAATGGGGAAGGAGGCAGGACCAGCACCAAGTTAACGGTCCAATTAATTTTACCTACGAAGCCACTGTCTTCAGTGTTGTTAAAAAACTTACATTAACAATATACATAAAACCGGTATATTAACAATTTCTTCTAAAAACTACATTTAACATCAATTTTCGATGATATTGTGTTTAAATTACATATTCTTACTTAAAATCAAAATGGTCGCCAAAGGTCCACTCGCTCATAGCACACAAGATCAAGAAACGTAATCGAATATACCAGTGGTATAAAGAATAACTTGCGTTCATTCTATTGTTGTACTTATGTAAAACACTTCTGTTAAGTATGAAAACATTATGTGTATGATGAAGACTTACCCACACCCTGACCTGTCTGCCGCCTTGTATTGTACGACATGGCGATCGCCCTTTGCAGCTATCAAAAACGAAGACGCAAATGCGCGGTAGACGCTACACCTACCACAAAATTACACAAATACTCATTACTCTCAATAATTTAATTACTAGAAACAAGAAAAAATGCGAACACACTTAAACTTACAGTAATTGCGCCACTATACAAAGCCGGATCGCGTCCCTTAACACCTCTACCCCGCTTCACTTAAATCAAAGACAATATACACTAGAATTGGAACATCGTGCCTGTTCTGCACAAAATATCGATGGTCGATCCTTGTCTACAACACAAAAAAGGGGCGTATTTGAATTATATGATACAATCTGATATTTAGAGTCAAATTCATTTAAAATTTACACTGAGTTCCGCAGCATCACACACTTCTCTTTTATTTTTCAATTCTATCTATACGCATCACTCCAATCTCTCAATTGCAGGCGTATATTGATGCAGACATAGTGCTGAAGCTTGCTCTTAATATACCGGTATATTAATGACTTGCCACTCTATATTCCCGAAGATACAAACCTAGTTCCTTTTGCTCATTATACAAGTATAGGAATCACACCCAACAGACAGGATTTTGCAGAGCAAATTGTAAATAATGTCTTTCAGAAAAGTGTTAATAGTTTGTGGCAGAACTGCCAGAAATTATTAATATCTTTGCTTTTTTGTACTTCGTTTTTACCTACTTTGGTTGTTGACTATTTGGTGTGATACATTCGTCATAACTGTTACCGTGATTGTCGAAAACTATTTCTTTGTGTTTTGATTTATCTTGTGCCAATAAAAATATTACATAGTGAAAGTAAATGGTGTTTTCTGTGTTATAACACACGCCATACTGGTGACCTCCGACGAGCATAATACGTCCTATTCGACAATGTGGCCGTTTACTTCAACATCTCCACATCGCTCACCTTCCGCTCCTTTCTGACTACAACATGATACTATGGTGCCTCTACACTGCCTTTCCACGGTTTCCTACGCACAAAGCCGCCAACAACTGGGATAAAATTGTAAGATAAGCATAACGCCGTGGAGTTTTCTCCGTCATCAACAATCCCGTTGTGTACTCTTTCACCTGCTATGAAATCGTTTTCTACGTTCGTCTATAACAAACCAATCATGAGTGCTGTGCCTAAATTTGTGACTCACAGTGCATCGTATGCAGTGGCGTGGCGTGGTTGGGAAGGTCGGGAAGACAAAATAGTACAATAAACAATAATTTAAACAAAACGCATCAAATAAAACAACGGCTACAACTACTTCTATTACTACGACGACTACTACTAATACTACTACCATCGCCACAAATAATAATAATAACAATAATAATAATTAACTTCTTCAAGAAACGATGACAAATTTGTAGAACTCCAGCAGCAAGAGAAGATGCACTTACATTTTCTTGTACCCAAGTGCAATAAGTCTGTCTTTTCTTTCCACGAATCAGTCTATAACTCGGCCTACAAAGATCTAATCACTGGATAACTCTCCAAGTAGTGACTTTTCTGTTGCTAACGTGCTCAAACACGACAGCCGGATGTTGGACATTGGCTTCCTTAAGTAATTCTCCACTCGTTTAAGAGTACTCATGCTTCGTTCACTGCTTGCTGTAGTTGCGGGTAGGGTCAAAACCAAAAGCAGGAACTTCGTTGTTTCTTCATAAACGGAATTTAAATCATTGTTGGCAATGTACTTTAAGAAGATTCTTGGAGACAAGTGTTTTTTCTCATTAGCGTATATTTTACACAGTTCATTTTCAACTTGTTCTTGTTTGAAAAAAGGGTACTGTTCTAATGATTGAAGCAGTTTCAACTTTGGGAATTCTTTTTGATAGTTCGGAAAACACTTTTCGTTGAAAACTTCAACAAACTGAATTTGGGGAAAGTCTTGAAACCTTCTTTCCATCAGAACAATTTGCAAATCCAGTATCTCGTAAGTTAGTGACCTGAGAGATGTCTTTTGACTGTCACAGAATGATAAGTTGCCATTCAAACACAAGCTGCATTTAAAGCATTCATCAACGAATGTTTCCGTTCCTAATTGTCGTAAGTTTCTCAAAACAGTTATTTCGTCGTGGCAAGCAGATATAGTGACAGATTTTGACTGAATATGCATTTAATGCATTCATCAACGAATGTTTCCGTTCCTAATTGTCGTAAGTTTCTCAAAACAGTTATTTCGTCGTGGCAAGCAGTTATACTGACAGATTTTGACTGAATAACATTAGAGAGATGATCAACATAAACAAAGCACCCTCTGTAGAAGCAAAGCAAGTAGACAAACGTAGGATCATCCATCCGTCGTTTCATTCCCAAAGCACAGCTCAAAGATTCTTGGTCCCACCGAGAGTCTGTATCATCAAATATATAATTAAAAACACTATATAGTCCTCAGAAATGACTAGATGTTGAAACTGGCCTGGAACGAAAGTCCCAGTGAGTGTTGCTTTCATGTGGCAGTTTAAATCCTGTCTCAGTTAGCAATACAGTTCGTTTTGATGATTTGCTGAAAAATGAATGGATTGCAGTAAGATCACTTACAAACATGCGCCTCCTGCGCCAGTCGTGATTAAACCAGCCGCCGCGAGTGACAGCTTCATAAACACTCCGCCACTCCCGTCCGCTGTGCTATCAAATCTGTTACATCCACAACACAAGAGTGAGAAAATTCCTAAATTACCAAGGTTCACAATGGACAATCCGCATACGTGGTTTATTTTGGCAGAGACTATATTCACCAATGCCCTAAACATTGATTCAGACAGTGCTAACTTTAATGCTCTTATTAATGCCCTTGAGGACCACGCTGAGTGAGTACAGGACTTAGTGCTGCCGGCGGCCCCCACAAATCATTACGCACTGGCAAAACAACAGATCTGCGAACGTCTAGCTAAGACTGCGCAAGAGTCTGTTTTATACATACTGCGAGATGTACATCTCAAAGACTCGACTCCTTCACAACTGTGGCGACGTATCAGAGCAGTCTTCGATAGCAAAACTATGCCAGATGAAGCTTTACTTTCTTTCTGGGTTGCAAAGCTGCCGCAAGCTATCCAACTGCAGCTCCTATCACACGATCAGGAACCTCTACAAGCGAAATTATTGCTGGCCGACGCCGCATATAAGATAATCAACAGAAGAAAGTTATCTACGTGTACCCCCCTCGACATTACGCCCCCCCTCCCCCCCGCTTGGCAGAGGCCGATCTTTCCAAAACAACAGACAGAGTACACTGGCTGAGCACCAGATTCCACACCGTCCTTCACCATCCCATACCACAGCTTCAAGTGACGTCCTTCACCCGGTAACAACACAGGATCAGCAAGCTTATCCTCTCTGCTGGTATCACTCCGTTTACGGTAATACAGCCAGGAATTGCCGCTCACCCCTTGCAATGCGCCCAAATACGCACGGCGGGCCGCTATAGGCGCACCGGTCCGCACTATGATGTCAAGTCGCGTAACAGATCACAGGCTAGTACTTCCGAATTATTCTCTCGGACGTTTGTATGTCCAGGATATAGCTTCTCAGAAATGGTTTTTAGTGGACACTGGTTCCGATGTGAGCGTCATTCCACGTTCAATGGTCACTTCTACAATCACACATTCGCCTCACCAAATCAGAGCAGCCAACAATTCCTCATTAATGGCTTACAGTGTAACGCAACTTCGCATTTATTTCGATGATACATATAATTATGAATGGACATTTTCGGTAGTAGTAATCGACGAGCCAGTATTAGGATTGGACTTCTTAACTGCTCATAACTTTTTTTTGGACTTAATTACACCTGCCCTCTGCTGAGTGGATTTTAAACAAAAATTTTCGGCGAAATTTTCCCCATCCACGCCGACAGAATGCAGCTCGAATACGTCCTGTCAACAAGACAAAGAGACAGCTTCTATTCCATCTGAGGAGGTCAAAGCTGCCGTAGTGAACTTAGTTACGCAACGCCTTGAAATCGACCAACTGTCCGCAGACAATGCAAAGCTACTTCAATGTTGTCATATCCTGACTGATGAATTGCGCAGGTTTAGAGTGGAGATCAAGATTAAAAGTAATAACATGCACGAAACTACACGGGACCTGCATACCTCACCGCTGTTTATACGCAGCCACAGCAGCGCCTGCCACGACCCGGACAGCGAAGATGGCAACCCGCCCAGCAACACCCCATCCTGCGTTTCACCGTCCGCCTTTCATCAAAACACAGAGGCGACGCCGCGCATGTGCGCGCAACGATCCCTTCGTGCAGTAACACCATAGTCAATGGAACCCCGCCGGCTGTCGCACAGCGCAGCTCCGCGGACAACACTGCAGCTTTCACTGAACTACCATTCAATGATAACGTATTTCAGGTTAGTTCCCTTTCATACTTACCGCGCACCGACGATAACGTCGCTCCTTCCTGCGTCCCTCCTCGTATTTCGGCTACACCTATTCACAAAATCAAGGTCATTACTACGGGCGTCTGTCACAGGCTTAACAGAACTGAAGGACCGCCTGTCCGCTCTCGCCCCCGACGCCTCAATGCAAAAAAAAACTTAGCGCTGCCAAAGAATGTATTAATGAACTTTTACACTTGGGTATAGTCCGCCCCTCGGGCAGTGCGTGGTCTTCTCCAACACATGTCGTTCCCAAAAAGGAGAATTCGTTTCGACTGTGGAGACTATAGGCGTTTGAACGCCAGAACAATACTTGATAACTACCCTGTCCCACACCTCCACGATTTTTCACAATCCATGTTCGGTGCCAATTTTTTCTCTCTGTTAGACTGCAAAAATGCATACCATCAGATTCTGATGCACCCAGAAGATATCCCCAAAACCGCTATCATCATCGCATTTGGACTATATGAATATTTGTTTAAGCCTTATGGATTGAAGAATGCCGCCCAGACCTGGCAAAGATTCATTGACACCATTCTACAGGCCTTAATTTTTGCTATGCCTACATAGACGACATTATTATTTTCCCCACAACTGCCGAGGAACACAAACAACACCTCCAACAGGTTTTTGATAGATTGGCACAACACGGAGTTGAGATTAATCATGACAAACCCCAACTGGAGAAGCCAGAGGTTATTTTCCTGGGACATTTGGTCAATAATGAGGGCATTCGTCCCACCTCAGATAGAGTACAACGAATACTTGACCTTCCCCTCCCTCAAACCTACAAAGAGTTACGTAGATACCTTGGAATGGTAAATTTTTTTAGACTCCACATGCGACGGATTTTTTTTATGTGCGTGCGTGAGATGCACCAATTGTGACAGATTATACGTTGCTGCTGCAATGCAATTCCTTTTATAATTTTTGTTCACCTACCTCTTTACAGTGGTAGATCTTCGCACGTAAACTCCTGACTGCAGCTACTTACGAGATCGCAGAAAAGCAGTGTTGAGGAAACTGTAACCTCATAGCTACACACCGGTGGCCGCTATAAGTAAAATTTGCTGAAAATTGTCTATGTACTTTAAAGAAATGATTTGCAAAGGGGATGTCACTCGTACTTTAAACATGAAGTGCAACTTTAAACCTTCAATAGATCTTTATTGCCGTTAAGCAAGATCATCAGCCTACATTTACGAAAATTACTTAAGTTTCTGCTCACAGTTATCACCATACTTAAAACAGCCAGAACTTTTACCTTCCCAAATTCCAAAACTAATTACTTGTAACACAGTCAATGATCGGCCAATTACTTCTGTACACGATATTCAGTGGTTGTCTTTAGTTAAAGTTTATGCTCGCCATAAAATTCTCAGTAAGAATATACTCAGTACTGCCACGCTATATAATTCAAAGTTCACTCGCGATTTTCGTCGGAACGAATTATCACAACACTCTAAAGTTTTCATTAACAGTTTCTGGTCACTACCAGATACCATTAACACTGGACCATAATGCAGAAGTCATCCCAAGACTTCATCTTACACATAATGCGAAAAGTCACATCCAGCATACCCACCTCCAATCAAAGGTAGCTCGACACCCCCCTCTCACTCTCCCACACTCACAACTATATCTCCTCGCTAGGCAGCCAACCATCTCGCTTCTCATTGGCTGTCAGCACTTACGACCAATGAGAACTCACTTCTAGGGCGCGGCTCGTGCCAAAATCTAGCAAGCACAAACCACTTCTCTAGGCTCATTGACGTCATCAAATTAAGTAACACAAAACTCTCTAATTAAATAAACAAAACAAAATGAATTATAAGCTTTACTCTATATCTGGAAATTTATTATGTAGTCGCGAATGTTCTGGCTGTCTTATACAAAAGCGTACATACTTGGACATCCGACATTCACTAGTAGGGGAACCACTAGTGGATTCGTTCCCATGTTACAGAGTTGGAACACTTGCCAGTTCCTGTAGAGAATTACATAAATGATTTTTAATAACGCCAAACGTCCCACATACTCTCATGCACGCATTCTCATTCACACGCACCCTAACTCACAATACACATATTTCCTTAGAATTCTTGAAATTATTATTATAGAAAAGTCACAGAGGTTTTCTGAAACTAAATACTTTCCAAATTTATATATGAACACTGAAAGTGTTATCAGATCATCGTACATAGTCACTGAAGGTGAACTATTACATCACTGTATTTATTTAAATTCTTGACTGTCGTAAATTACGTTTTTTTTTTTGGAAATTAACTAACTTCCAAAATACAACTATTTTTGATCTCAGACTTTGACATATTGTTTGTTTTCACAACAGAAAGATGTACATCAAATATGACGTTCCTCAGGTTATTCCTTCCATTAGTTATTAATATTTTTAGTTTCGTGTAATGTTAGTGGCCTGGCAGCGGTACTCCACTGCTTTCACATGCGCAGCTGCAACAGATGGTCGTGACGTCAGTCTGCAGGACACAACTCGTCCGTTACTGAACGTATAATACTCTACCGGCTTACATTGCAGCCCACATTCATTTTGAAGTAAAGCTTTTAATAGACAAATGGGCGATCGCCCATTAGTTGCGACGCCACACACATTCCACATGCAGCATCTCTTCAGGCCCCTCTCACTGAGGCGTTAAAGGGAAAGAATACCACAGGTGACAGACATATAGAACGGGATCAGACCAGGCAGCGAGCCTTCGACTCGCTTAAGTACGCCTTGGTGAACGCTATTACCCTGTCTCACCCTCACCCTGGCGCCTCCCTGACAACAACCACAGACGCTAGCGATAATGACATGGGCGCAGTTTTGCAACAGACCCAACCAACAGGTACTACACCCCTGCGTTTCTTTTCAAAAAAGCTCACCGGAACGCAAGGAAAGTGGTCCGCATTTGATCGTGAACTTTACGCCATTTATGAGGCCGTAAAGTACTTTCGTACAGATACTGAAGCCCGACTTGCGACAGTTTACACAGATCACAAGCCCCTTGTCGAGGCTCTCTGCAAACCAGCATTAGATGTACTACACAGAAGGTTTCGCCATATGGATTTGGTATTACAATATGTTTCAGACTTTCAATATATCAGGGGTAATGACAACGTTGCAGCAGACTACCTGTCACGCCTGTCCTCCCTGAAGACAGCTATTGATCCTCACCGCTTACACGAGCTCCAGCTATCCGACGCAGAGATACAGCACCTTCTCTCTGACTCTGATACTTCATTACAAATTGCTCTACTCCCCTTCCCTAATGATGATTGCTCTTTGTATTGTGACATTAAAACAGGTCATCCCCGTCCTATAGTACCTAAAGCTCTTAGGAGAGACGTTTTCGACATAATCCACAATCTCGCTCACCCGAGCATTCGCGCGACTGCGCGCCTCATTACAGAGGGAACAGAGAGATACGTTTGGCCTAATGTAAAAAGAGATTGTAATCGGTGGGCGAGAGCATGCATACCTTGCCAGAGAGCCAAAATACACAAACATACTAAGCCCCCATTAGGAAAATTTACTGTGTCCTCAGGTAGATTCCGTCATGTCCATTTGGACATCGTCGGTCCGTTACCGATATCTAACAACTTCCGTTACTTACTGACCATGATAGATCATACCACACATTGGGCTGAGGCTATCCCCATCGCGGACATTACGGCCGACACTGTAGCTAACGCTTTTGTCCACCATTGGCTTTCTCGTTTTGGTTGCCCTACTTCACTTACCACAGACCAGGAGAGAGAGTTTGAATCTAATCCGTTTAATCACCTCTGTCAACTGTGTGGTATCAACAAATTCAGAACTACAGCCTATCACCAGCAATATAACGGCCTAATAGAACGATGACACCGTACCCTCAAGGTCGCTCTCATGTGTCATTCTTCCTCTTGGACTAAGGCACTCCCATGGGTCGTTTTAGGTTTGAGGACGGTTTTCAAAGAAGACCTTAAAGCGTCAGTTGCTGAGATGGTATACAGAGAAAACCTCGCACTTCCGGATTTTCTTCATGATCCTCCTCTACTTCCCAAGGATCAACTTCCCGAGTTGGTACGACAGGTTCGACAGCATATCACCAAGTTACGTTTTCCGCAACCTCGATCGCATTCTACCGGTTTTCATTCACCCACACCTCAGTTCTTGTAACTATGTGATGCTTAGAGAAGACGCCATGCGTCCACCCCTTGCTCCACCCTACACTGGCCCATACCAGGTCACAGTCTGAAAATACTTATACTATCCTCTTTAAGAACAAACCATTTGTCATGTCCATTAAGCACTTGAAACCGGCATGGATCCTTAAGGACACCGATATACACGATAATGAATTTGTTTTTCAGGAAACTTCAGAGGCCTGTCCTCTCCCTTCTCCACAAGCTAATCAAACACTCTCTGCAAGTCAAGGGCCCCCTCTTCTATACTTCACGCCTCCGAGTGCCAGCAGTAATGAACTAGTGTTTCAAGTGAACTTGAGTGACTATGATGTGGACTCTATAAAAATACAACTTGTGGACGATTTTATTTGAAATTCAAAACAATTCTGTGCCATCTGACCAGAAAGAAATTAAGCTATTACAGTGCTTCAATGTGGCTCCTGGTTCTTCACAAAATGACATTTCAGCCTATGTAGAATCCAATAACGTTTTATTTATAAGACTAACGCCCCTTCTCCTTCGTCTTCCCTGAATCCTCCTACCCCTATTGCTATCACCCGTTCTGGCTGCACTGTACGGCCACCTCTCAGACTTCAAGATTACATCATGCCTTAAATGTTTACCTTCCCTTTATCACTTACTCCTCATCACTACTCCTATGCGCTCCGCGCTCCTCGGCGAGGAGGAGGGGTGGGGGGGGGCTCTTTGGCAGAACTGCCAGAAAATATTAATATCTTTGCTTTTTTGTACTTCGTTTTCACTTACATTGGTTGTTGACTAGTTGGTGTGAGACATTCGTCATGACTGTTACCGTGATTGTCGAAAACTATTTCTTTGTGTTTTGATTTATCTTGTGCCAATAAAAATATTACATAGTGAAAGTAAATGGTGTTTTCTGTGTTATAAGTGTAACACATGCCATACGTTCTCTGCAAACTGACTCTCATTAAATTATGATAAAACACAGTACATACACCTCAGTGCAGAAAATTATATAATATCTCTATGTATAAAAGGCAATGTTCTGACTGACTGATTCATCATCGCCCACAACAAACCGCCAAGGACAGTAAACTGAAATTTGGAGAAGGTGTGGATCTTATACTGTAGGCATCGTTTAAGAAGAGATTATCCGAAATTCCAACCCTAAGTGAGCGAAATACCAGATGAACGGTTTCTTTGAAAAAGTCGCTATTAAGGCAATTTTGAAGCTAGATCCACTTAAATTGGTATTTGGTTTCTCTGTCAGAAATAAAGAAATTATGTTTCAGCAATTTTGGAAATTTAACCTTATGGGGGTGAAATAGCGAGTGATTTTTTAAAATATATCATTATTAAAGAACTACTGAAGTACTTTTAAAGTTACATCTGTGAACATTGGTATTTGACTTCTAAGTTATGAATTAAAAGATGGGTGTTTCAGTGTTTTTGCAAATTGAACATCTAAGAGATTGAATAGGAGATGCGATTCCTAACGAAAATATTTTATTATAAAAGCATTTTTAAAGTTAAATCTATGAAAATCTAAATTTCGCTTGACAACTAGAAATAAAAAAAATTTTTTTTACTGTTTTGGAAATCACCCCAATGGGGGTGATGTGGGATATGGAAGTTTTTATTGAAATATTTCACTGTGCAAGCATTTTTGAAGCTAAATCTATGAAAGTTTGTATTTGGCTTCTATTCATGAAATAAAACATACACATGTTACTGTTTTTCGAAATTCAACCCCCTAAGAAATTGAAATAGGAGATGAAACATTTTATGAAAATATGTCATTGCGAAAGCATTTTTAAAGCTACAGCCTTGAAAATCGGTGTTTGGCTTCTCGTTTAGAGATGAAAAAATACGTTTTTCAATGTTGTTGGAAATGATGTCTTAGGGTCAGACTGATTCATTGACTCACCATTGCCCGGGTGTGGATCTTATACTGTAGCTAACATTTAAGAAGGGATTGTCTGAAATTCCATTCCTGAAGGGAGGAAATAGGCGACGAAAGGCTTTTTGGAAGTATGGCGCTACTATGGGAATTTTGAAGCTAGAATATAAAAACTGGTATTTGGTTTCTCTGTCAGAAAATAAAAAAATATGTTTTTCAGCATTTTTGGAAATTCAACCACTATGGAGACAAAGTAGTGGGTGAAAGTTTTCTTGAAAATAAATAACTGCTAAAGAACTACTAAACGAATTAAGACTATGTCTATGACTACTTGTATGTGACTTCTCAGTTAGAAATAAATTTAAAAAAAATGTGTCTGTATTTCTAGAAATCGAAACTCTAAGGGGGTGCAACAGGGGATAAAAATTTTTAAGACAATATCTCGTTACATTAAAAAAAATTACAGGTAAATTTATAAAAATGGGTATTTTACTTCTTGGTTAGTAAAAAAGAAATATTGGTAGGAGATGAAAGTTGCTATGGAAGTATCTCAACAATAACGCAAAGGCATGTTTAACAAAAATTTTAGACTCTAGCTACCAGAATCGCTTTTTGATCAGAAGTAAGAGTGTTGGAACTTTAATAGTGCCAACTATTTATTTACAGCTCGTACAAAATTGATACGTTTTTCAAAGTTTTACTGGCCTTCAAAGTAGTCACCAAAATTGTGTATAACCAGTTGCCAGCGATGTGGAAGTCGTAGGATACTCCTAGCAGTGCCAGTTGCGTTGACAGTTCGAGCGGCGCAGGCTATTGCCCTACGAATTTGTAGCAGTTCTGAAGCGAATGCCGTGAAGTGTTTCCTTCAGTTTAGAAATCGAGATGAACTTACCCTTGTACATTCGGAAAAGACTGTGTTTATATGCCCTTAATTAGGGTGAAAAGCTTTGAAGGTGTTGCAATTTGTGAACAATATAAAAAATCGATTAAATAAAAACAAAAAATCTCTGTAGGCCATACAATCTACGAGTACATGAACAAAGCAGTGGGCACTAAGGTAGCCATTAATAAATATACACTTCAAATACAAAATGTAGCTAAGGAAGAATATTCAAAACGTTTGGATGTGTGCATTGATGAGATATTGAACTGGAAGAAACACATTGATTACCTGCTGAAATGTTTGATTTCAGCTACTTATGCTATTATGGTTACCGCTAATTTTTGGTGATAAACATACCAGTAAATTAGCTTATTGGAACTATTTTCATTAATTGCTTTCATGTGGCACCATATTTTGTGGTAATTCAACATTAAGAAAACAGTATTCATTGCACAAAAGCATGTAATCAGAATAATAGCTGGAGCACATCCAAGACCAACTTGTAGATATTTATATAAGGAATTGTGGATATTCACAGTAGCTTTATAATACAGATATTCGCTTATGAAATTTGTTATTAATAATCAATTTAAATTTAAAAGCAATAACACTGTGCATAGCTACAACACTAAGAGAAAGGACAAACTTCAATATTATGGGTTAAATCTAACTTTCGAACAGAAAAGGGTGAATTACAATGTCACAAAAGTCTTTGGTCACAGTGCCAAATATCTGACAGACAGCCAACCATCAATTAAAAACAAATTAAAAGGATTTCTCAATGACAACTCCTTCTATTCAGTACATGAATTTTTAGATATTAATTAGAAATTTTACAATTATTAGAAAAGTTGGATTATGTCACATGAGAAACCTTATGTTGAACTGACACATTTCACATTATTATGAAGTGTCATATTTATGAACTATGGAACAATTAAAAATCTAATCTAACCTAGTCTAATCTACAAACAAGTGTCGCTAAATTTTGATATTTTAGTGATTAAAAAGGTGCTGTTGATGTGATAGTTAATTAGGAGTTTAGTTTCAGTGGAGCCATAGAAATTTTATCATACATGTGTTTAAGTAATAAAGTATCAGGTAGTGATAATAGTCAGAGTTCAAAGAACAACACTACAATGCTGTTTATATAAAGGATCAACTTAGAGGATAAAAATAACAAACTTCATTACATTTTACCAAGAAGTTTGTTCACATTATACTTATGTAGCGAAGACAACTTAATATGATCTCAGTCTCTGCTATAGTGCAGGTTACAGTACAAACAGGAAGCATCCACTGTCATAAACAGTATTTGGGAACATAATATTTAGCTATTTCAGAAACGATTATACAGGGGTTCTTCCATAAATTATATACAAGTATCGTAAGTCAGTCGTTTTTCATTAAATAAAACGGCCAAAAGTCGGGTAATCGCACTTTCCTATTGAGTTACATAATCTTTCACCTCGAAAAATGGGCGGCAATCCAATACAATTTGCTTAGCACCCTGTTTCTCAACGTAGAAATGTAGTATAGAATTTGTCATAGATGATATTGCATAAATACTAATCATGGAGGTATAAAATAAATGGAGAGGCCCTGTCATCAAAACTTTTATGTCCCAGGATAGTATCCCTGGTTGACACTAAAAATTTCTACCTTGTCAGCTTCCAGAAGCTGAACCAACTGGTCTCCTGCTAGGAGGATGTGCTGAGCAAGTTGTGGCAAATGCAGAAGCTATTGCAGCATTGGCAACGACCAAGTGCTCAAGTCTGGAAATCAATTATAATGCCGTCATGGAAGCTGAGGGATACCACTGTAATAGAGACAAAGCAGAGTGGTGAAAGGAATGCTACATACAATGCAACAATAAGTATTCAGATGCAGAGTCAGCAGAAAAACGCTTCCAAAAGATGAAGTTACGAATGTCTGAAGTTACAAGGAGAGCTGACAGCGAGGGAAAACCAGGGCACATGATGCCATAGCCATCCTCACTGCCACAGAGAATACAGGATGTACCAAAATAAATATCCCACCCTTCTTAAGAAATGGCTCAATGGTGAGTGCTGATTGCTGACTGTCAATTGCAGCTATCCAATGGGAGGAGAGGCTATGGAGGTCGACCCTCTACATGCCTACCTGTCTGCAATCGTCTATGGAATCACACGTTCGGCTGGAAGAATGCTGTACTGCAAACATCCAGGGCAACACTGATGGGGCAAGCAGGTGGCCATCACCTTGCAGGACTGCTGGAGGCTTCACCTGTGTGACTAGATGCTCTCTGTCATCTGCCTTAAAGAGGGGTGGGGAGTCAGTGCAGATGCTCATCTTGTTCCTGTGGCAGACACAGATACTGCTGGCTCCTGTTTGCTAAATGGGGGCTGAGAACCACCCCCTGCGAGCCAGAAAGTACACTTTGGAGATCAGTACTTACACCTGGAAGCCACCTGAGTCCGTAGGTCGACGCCTGCCCTCTGATGTAACAGCTGCCACCTGAAGTTTTGCTGCACGGGTGGTACTGTGAGTCAAGTGCACGCTAAATTCCATTGCTTACAAAGTAGTGTGCTGTCAGCTCAGCTGTGGCATGGCGCTTTGGAAGACAATCCTCTATTACTGCCTAATAAACATATTATTATCAAAGATGTTTTCTTGGTTCTCTCAAGTATGACCAGGGCCTTGGCATCACATCCCACCAGGCTCTCTCCTGACAACAGTAGGTGTCTGTGAGGGGCCTTCTGTATCTGGTGTTAGCAAGTGGTTACCAGTGGCAGAGACGTGTATGCCTGATGCCACACCCACACATATCGTACAACAGCAGCCGACCGTTTATGCAGCTCAGTCATGAGGTCAACAGCTACAAGTGTGTAACAGTGCAGTGTGGTGAGTGACTGATATCTGTTTACTTACTTGTTCTCTGTTTTGTTATGGCCTTTTTGTCCCTAGGGATCTCCACAGTACGTTAAAAGTGCCGTTTATTAAACCACGGGAACTTACAGACTGTTCTCAGTTCTGTGGGAACACTAGAAAAATTTACCTGCAGTCAGCAAAATGTCCATACTGCAGTTTACCTTGACACAACTTACCATGTATTCAAGCTATGTAGCGAACATAATTTAAGCCTAGAAAAACACTTAATGTCGAAAGAAAAAGTGCAAAGGCAACATCCCAAAGACAAAATCTTAAAGCCAGTTCTGTTAACTGCAAAACTAATGAAACAAATTGCTCCAATACAAAACATTTGGGCACCCATTGTAATAAAGAAAGCCATAATATAAATAAAGTATTACTTTTATCACTTGTCATGGTAGAAACTATGTGAAAATGTTGAATGTTGTATCAAGAAGCAATTATAAGTGTACATCATTTGTAAAGCCTAATGCTATGTTCAAAGACGTACAAAATAAATCACTCAGTTTAGGAAAAAACACTATGTCACTATCCTAGCTGGAGAAAATAACATAAATGAGAGAAAAGATGAATTTGTGGGCCCACTGAATGGAACTATTTCAAAAACTATGCGACTCAGTTAATACTCTGCATAATACCTTATAGATTTGATAACACTGGAGAAAACCACAAGAGCTGTGAGGTGAACACATATTTAATGGAATGAGCTATGATGACAAACCACATCAAAGAAATAGGTATAAAAAGGTTTCTTCAACAAAAAGATTTTGCAAGATATGGATTTCACATGGCAAAATTAGGAAAAGCTAAGCTATGTGCAAATTTATTGAAGGTACTAACAAACTGTACTCTTTTATCAAATGCCTGGCCCCTTCTCATCAACATATTCTATCTTCGTTTGCCAATAAATGGAACCACAATCCAAATAAGACGGGAGCTGCAACAGTTGCTGCAAGCCCACAGAAGGTGCAGAAGTCGAAATACAGGCTTCACTTTCGAAGAAGACACCACTATCACATGCAGAAAAGAAGAAGGTAGCCACAGTTAGTACAGAATTTACATCTCTCCCTGAAGTGCTACCAAGTGTTCAAAACAGGAGGTCATGTAAAGCATACAGCTATCTGTGTCTCAAGCACAACATAAAGGAATTCCAATCGCTAACTATCTTAGGATCCAGTGTCACACAGAGAATTCTGTGTTCCTCCAAATTGCTCCATAACATATTAAATCTTCCTCCTCATAATAATTGCTCATTTTATTTTTACTTTTAGTATCAGGTCCCCAAAATGTAAGACTGCTGAACTTGGTATTCTTTTGAAAGATAATGGAAGAATGATATTATGCTTCAATGAACAATTGGTAACAGAAGAAGACATAAAACAGTATGTTCCACCATCCAATTACAAGTTACTGTAGACCTAATGAAGGCTATGGGGTTCCTCCATATAACTAATTAACGATTTGGATCTGAAATATACAGTTCTGGATGTGAACAACTTACACTCTTTACAAATGAAAGTCCTACAAGTCTTCAATCTTGTCTTGATAACTTCATAACAAATGAACATGAAAGTGAATTTGAACTAGGATTTTTAATGTTGATCACCTATCAGACCAAAAAGTATACCAGTGAAGTTAATTAAAGCAAAATTAAATGTAGATCAAGAACAAAATTAGTAACGGTATGTTAGATTATTAACTGATAATGATCAACATTTATAGGGAGTTACTAAAACTAATGGACTGGAATATTGATTTACTTTCTTCCAACAATGCATAGGAAGCCTTCAACAGCTTTATGAACATTATCTCTATAAGTTCTAATGTCTGCACAGCAAACATAAAAAACAGTGTAGTAATAAGGTCAAAAGACCCAAGCACCTGACGAAAAACATATGGTTTACACCTGACTTACAGAAACTAAGGCTCTTGCTATTTGCTATTAGAAAGTAAAAAGCAGTATTGGGGACAAAGCCACTTATGACAAGCTCAAAACATATTACAGATCACAAATCAGAATAGCCAAATGTATGGCAAAAGAACATTACATTGAGAACTCAAATAATAGATGTAAGATAGGGTCGAGGATTATAAAAGCAGACTTGGGTACAGATACTGCTCTTCACATTCTTCTAAATCCTTCACATATTGATGCAAACACAAATAAAATTTTATCAATATTCATTGGTAAATTAGGGAGTAATAAATTACTTTGTGTATCTGAAAACACTATTTTCTTCATATGAAAACCAAAATCTGTTAAATTCCAACCCTTTAACAGGATGTAAAATCCCAACAGCTTGCAGGGGTTCCGACCCCTGGGGAGGTGGGTGGGTGTTATACATGGCTGTGTGTGTCGCCTTATAGGCGCGTGACCTTGAAGCGGACTTAGCCGCTGAGCGAGGCAGCCGCGCGAGTGTGCGAGAGAGAGCGCAACACGGGCCCTAGTATTACT
Source organism: Schistocerca cancellata (assembly GCF_023864275.1). NCBI lineage: Eukaryota > Metazoa > Arthropoda > Insecta > Orthoptera > Acrididae > Schistocerca > Schistocerca cancellata. The sequence goes on from NC_064626.1 coordinate 1,192,195,559, forward strand.
AGGCCCGTGTTGCTGGAAAATCATACTTGTGATAACGGAACCGGAAGCGTCTCCTTTGTAGACTGATTGCACTTCCCTAGTATTTTGCCAATAAACCAAAATCTACTGTGTTTTACGCACAACTGAGACTAAGTTACGATTACATTTCATATCCCTACAAAGTGTTACACCCAGGAATTTGTATGACTTGTCAGATTCCAATAGTGACTCATTGATATTAAAGTTATAGTCACAGTCATAGTTTCATCGCAGTTATGTTCTTGATTATGACTTATTCTGCATACACATTCCTTGAATTGCATTGCGAATGTGTTGCTGGTATTCAGCATGATTTCTGCTCGCATCTGTAATATTGTGTAGGGTAAATGATTCCGTATTTGTTTTTATTTCATATGATACAGAATCTGATTTTGTCGCATATTAATCTGTGGACTCATGAACATTTGCACCAGATTACGAATCCATATGTGAAACTGCATCACTTAAAAGTATTGTAAGTATATTGCTCATATTCTTCCATTTTTCGTACTTCCTTGCATTTAAGCCGCGTTCACACACGCAACGAAAGTATCGCCACAAGTCAAGTCATTCTGAAGTGGTGCTGTGAGCTACCGTTCACACAGGACGCCACAAATTCTTCGTAATTGCGCAGTTTGCAAAATGGCGTCACCTCTCTCAGCTGATTAAACGGCTGTACATATTACTAAATAAGATGTTTTGGAAACATAATAAATGTAAAATATTACTTACCAAAGTGTTTCTCGTCTCTCTTGTCTCGACTAACTGTTTTAAGAACTGGTCTGCAGCTTCAAACCAAGCAAGGCTGGGTTTATAAATACCATCTGTATCACTCTTAAGTGATTTCAGTACTTTTTTATGTTCATTCATGTAAGCATTTCGAATGCTTCGAATTTTTAATTTTGTTGTAGCTACATCAATTCCAGGTACATATTCACGGGTACCGTTTGCTATTTCAATTAATGCAGCATCTCTCGAATTTCTATCTTTGTATGTTTCGCTTTTGTGGTTCCAAAGGCATTCTCATTTTTGATACACCTCCAAGAATCTCATAATTGTCGCTGTTGAGCACTTTTTCGACATATTAATAGCAAACGCACAAACAAAAGCACTATCTGCGAACGAAAGGTTCGAATCCAGCCGCGAGGTAGCAATCGAATGACGTTATTCGATTGTGGTGAAGGCAAAATGGCGCAACAAAGTAGAACCAAGTTCAACTTTTTGTGGCGTGACAAAAGTTGCGCTTCTTAAATGGCGCCACCGAAAACTACGAGTTCACACATGCAGCTGCAGTTCGCCGTTAGCAGTGGCGATACTTTCGCTGCCTGTGTGAACCCGGCTTTAATGGCGAAATGCATCTATAGGAGCTTCTGACAGAATCAATATTTAGCATTATTACTTGTTGTCATAGAATAGGTACATGAATGGTGTTGCTTGTTGCCACCATTGAGTATATTTTGCAAGGCAATCTTCCACAAACGTTAAAAATGCAATGTAGTTATGCAAATGTGTTCAAGCATTATTAACAGGAAACACAAAAAATACATTTTAGGAGAATTCGATGTACCTTAATTATTCTTTTACTCCAATGAAAATTTAAAAGCAAATAATACACACTTTCATCATTGGATCTACGAGAGAGTTCTCACACCCTGAGTTTACTAAAGCCGGTTTCACACAAGCAGCTAATACGGCGCCACAGCTTGTGGCTTGCTGTAATGACATTGTGAGCTACTGTTCACAAAGAACATCACAAGTTCTACGTAGTTGCACAGCTTTCAATATGACGTCAGCTGAAATCTTGTGAACGGATATCAACATTATAGTCCAGGTTATAGCTCAGAGCTGTTACAAGAGTTAAATACAAGGAAAACGAAACCCAAATGTTGGATCCGAAAATAGATTTCGCATAGGGATAGATCAGTGAAAACAAACACATTTTTTAGCACTCAGAGACGGAAACGGTGTCTGCAACGGCAAAGTAACCAAGTGGCATGTAAATATCCTCTGAGACATGCCACTCTTCCAAGATTTCAGAATCTTGTTGTATTCGTAGATATAGGCATTTCGAACAACTGAGTTTTAGTTTAACAGCTGCCACATCACACTCCGGAGCTCTGTCCTACATATAATCGAAAATTTGTACAATGCTGGTTCTCTCAAATCACGAAGTTTATATGACTCGCTTTTTTGGTTACATACATTAAGTTTATCTGTTTATTCATTCAAAAATCTTTTACGACTGTGGGATCTGTCACTAATTTGCAACTGTTGCCCTCGCCCCTCCCCGCTCATAGGTCTACACACACTGTTTCTGTCGTCCTAGAAGCTGCAAAAGTGTACCTGCAGAACATTGGTTTCACTTTTTTAGAAACATTCTGAAATAAAATGGAATACAGCAGTAATTACCTCACGATAACTGCTACATAATGCTCATGTTTTGATATACTGCCACCAGGGAGCAGTGGCGGTAGAAAAGTGTCGCAACAAAGTACAACCAAGCTGAACTTTTTGTGGTGTGACAAAAGCTGCGTCTCTTAAGTTGCGCCACAAAAAACTGGGAGTTCACACAGTAATTTTGAATCAGAAAAACGCTACTGAAGGACTAAACAACGGTTTCAAAATTGGTGTTGACTTCGAACGAAAGGAAAAAGTAATGAACAGTTCTATATGGCCTAAGAATGTATGTTTACGGCGTTTATTCTGGAGAACATTCAAGGCAGCAGTATAATAGATTTTGAAAAGGAGTTTATACTAGGAGGAGAAACATCGAATCCAATATTAGGGTATGTTCTTAGTCAGGAATCTGATGGGAAAGAACATTCTATAACCTATGCGTCTAGGCAGTTCAGTGCAGCAGAGAGGAATTACACAACTACAGAGAGGGAGATGCTTAAGCGTAATCTATGGAATCACATATTTTAAATGGTTATTTATATGGGAGAAGATTTTGGGTAGTGACAGATCATGCTGCGTTGAAGTGGTTGTTGGGGTTGAAGGATCCGTCCACTAGACTTGCTAGATGGGCTGTGAGGCTTTGTGAATTCAACTACGAGGTGGTACACAAGCCTGGGAGAGGCACGGTAATGTTTATGCACTAAGCAGGAAGGTGGCAAAAGTAGAAGCCATAGGTTATGACCTAGCGGTATCGAAAGAATTACAGGACGTGGACAACGATTGTAAATTGTATCGGACATAGCCACAGTTTAATATGTATAACAGTCTTCTGTGCAGAGAAACGAAGTTAGGACCAAGGGTAGTAGTGCCAGCGAAGTTCAGGGATGAGGTTTTAAAGGAAGCATGTGATCACGTGTTATCTTGTCTTGGAGGGTGAAGAGTGATAAATAGGACAGTGGCGGAGAGGTATTGGTGGAGAGGTAGGAAAGCAGACGTGGATCAGTTTGTCAAGAATTGTGTACCATGTTCACAGAGAGCAGATTTGAGTCTGAAATAGATACAGCTACAACGATTGCCGTAAGCGACATGTCCATTCTCTGTGCTGGGGATTGATGTCTTAGGACCTTTCAGGCAAACACCATCGGGGAACAGATTCATTCTGACACTAATAGACCATTTTTCGAGCTATGTGGAGATGGTGGCTATGCCAAATCAACGGGCAGCAATGGTCATGCAAGCATTATTAAACAACTGGAGTTTGAAGTTTGGTGTACCAGAGACAATAATTACTGACCAAGGGACCAACTTCATGTCGGATTTAATGAAGGAAGTGTGTAAATTGTTGAACGTAAAGAAGTTAAGGACAAGCGCGTTGCATCCACAAGCCAACGGAAGGATAGACTGGCTACACAACAATCGGGAAGATGATGAGTTTTTATGTGGGTTCTCATCACCATCAGTGGGACGAGTATTTGAAGCATACTGTATGTGCATATAATGCAAAAATGCTGTCACTGTTTGATTTGGTGAGGCTACAGAAAGGAAGGACTAGTGAATCTGTAGGTCAATCCACAAGGACAATTCGGGATGTTTGGAAACTGGTACAAAACGCGAATATGAAGGCTTTGGAAAGGCAGGAAGATGGAGTGGAGCGGAAGGGAAGTTTACCGCAGTATAGAGTGGGGCAATGGGTAATGCTGTTCAGCTCCTATATGCAAAAAGGGAAAATATTGAAGTTACTCACGGGGTATCAAGGACCATACCAAGTTGTTGAAACCACATGCCCCGTTAATGTTAAGCTTCAGCTGCCAACTAGAACAACGATAGTACACATTGGGTGGTTGCAGCCATTTAAGGGTTGTCCGGATGTGATTCCACGCATGTCGTAGCAAGGGAAGAGGGAGAAACGTGGAGTGAAGAGAGGTGTTCAGTGTAGAGAAAACCAGGAATATAGAGTACAGCATGAAGTACCATATGTTTTGTGATCCAGAAAGTAGTGTGATATTTGTAGTTTTTTTTGTTTTCTTGTTATGTATCACTGGGTTTGTGTAGATTAATTAGGTATTGTATTTTTGTATACGTATTTTCGAGTATATCCTGCTGCATACAGCATTCGTTTGGAAGAGGGAGGAAGGGTTACGGTAATCCTTGGCCTCAGGTCACGGGAAAGGGGAGTGCTGAGCAAGTTGGTAGAAGGAAAAGACTGAAGAGGTATTGCTGAACTCGGCAGTTAGCAGCTGGTATGCCAAGATGACGAGGGAGGAATTACGAAGCTGCCACAGAGGGAAGATCCAGCCAGGGTGATAAGCACCAATCCAGACGCGTGCATGGTGGAGCTATTTTTAGCCAGAAGGAAAGAAATAGACTGTCCAATGGACATCATGGAACCAAAATTGAGCTATCAACGGGTCAGGATGCATTGGATCTTCTCCATCTACGAGCATTTGGTATTAGTAGCAAGTTGTTTTGAATGGGGAGTATTTGCAGAAGCGAAATGTATTGAGGTCGAGGGGAGCGGAATTTTAATCAATGGAACTAAGTGTAACATAATAGGACCAATCTTCCACCTGCAAGAGTCAATTTCAGGAGTCACGCAATTGAATGTTACACAGCCTCAGCTGTACTGGCCAGAAGCCACTTTAGAGTTTTTGCCAATTTGGAATCTGATCTTGTTAAATCAAACTCTGGAGTCATTTCTGTTGATATCCGTAAACGAGTTCATTTCAAAGCAAGAGGGGCACATATCAGCCGAACAGCTTGTGCAGCATGTCGCTCAATATAGGGAAAGGCAACAACAAATAACGATCAATGGTTCAAATGGCTCTGACCACTATGGGACTTAACTTCTGACGTCATCAGTTCCCTAGAACTTAGAACTACTTAAACCTAACTAACCTAAGGACATCACACACATCCATGCCCGAGGCAGGATTCGAACCTGCGACCGTAGTGATCACGCGGTTCCAGACTGTAGCGCCTAGAACTGCTCAGCCACTCCGGCCAGCAAATAACGATCATTTTGAGCACCTCTGAGCCAAGTGTCTTCGCAGCCTTAACTTTGTTATGTGTTGTTTTCATTCTGATCAGGCAGAGAGACAATTCCAGGAGGGAACCAAGGGTAGTCCAAGTCCCAAAGAATTGGATACCGAGGGCGTGAGACGAGTAGGTAAGATGTTGATCGAGCAGTGGTCGTCCAGTAGGGAATTTTTATGTTTTGTTTCATGTCATGAATTTTAAGGGGCACTAGACCACATTTGAGTTTTCTAAAAGTAAGGACATATGCCATAGGTGTGACCCAAACAAGTTAAGAGTTAGTTAAAGATCGACTCAGGGACCAGGTCTTTCCAAAGGGGGGAATAATGTAGCGGCTCTCCTGTTTGGGATAGGAAAAGTCAGTTTTGATGCAATATTTCAGAGCACGCAAGTTACAGTCAGGCGCGGGCCTGTTTACAGTGAATTACGCTCACCAGCAGTTGTGAAGTAAAATAGAGGCCACAGGGGCACTGAACCGCCAGGAAAAGTACACTCAGTGGTTTACATGGTGCAAGTCACAGGCAGAAGGGGCCCACTGGCCAACCTAAGTGTTATGTGACATGGAGCAGTGCGTTTAGAAAAACAGAGGCGCACAGCCACATATAAATAGGTGCCAGTTCACTAACAAAGCATTCAAAAGTGTCAGCTCTCCTGGACGGCGGGGCGTGTCACACCACCAGCTACAAACAGCAGCACATGGGGTGCCAGTGTTCCAGTCCCTGATGGGTTGCTGGTTCGACCCTCTGAAGCCGATGCGGGGTCCTTAGCCAGCCAGCGGTGCTCCACTCCATGCTCCCAACACGCTCCGGAGGCATCCAGGGCAAGGGCTGCAGATTCAGCTGCCAGATCGCAGGCAGTTGTTGTCGCCACAACCCAAGCCATGCCAGCGAGGACGGACGGCATGGGTCACCTTGCAGTTGTCAGTGGGCGGCACTGAGGCAATGCAGGATGAAGGCTGCTGAGTCAGCTGTTTGTGCAGCCCTGACATTGTCTTATCACTGTGGCCATACAAGGCCGACACATTAGCAGAGTGCTTGACGGGTTACTGAGGTGGCGTCCTCAGCATTGTGGGACCTGGTGACGCAGACCAAGGGGAATGCGGTGCTGTAGTTGGAAACAATAAATCACTTGGAAAGCTCAGACGAGTCTTAATACAGTGCCTTCTACCTCTTCCCACTACATTTGGTGTTGCTGTTACATTCACTGTCAGAAGTTGCCACTGCTAATTATTCTGCAAGATCATAGTTAGCAGTTCTTGTTTCGTCCCTCAGTTCCAGGCCAGAGTGTCATATGTGTAACAGTATGTAGGAAATTGGGCCCTATACCCACTGAGAACAGGATGGTTCAACACTTTATTGTGAGATTGTGGTTTTATAACACGGTACCGTAATGCAAGTGACATAAACAGCAGTATGTGAGAAGAAGATAGAGTGGATTATCATCCAGTCAAAGAGCTTTGCCCACAGTACCAGTCACCAAAGAGCCTTCCCCAGAAGCATCTGTGCAGCAGGGAGAGGCAGTGGCCAGTCGGAATCCTGAACATCTGTGTGACCAGTGAAGTCCTGGCTGGCACCATGGCAGACGAGGTTGGATTGTTTCTCATCGAGTGCAGCAGCAACTCAGAGCTGAATGCCGAGATAACATAGTCCTGTTGCCAGTGCTGTGGATGTAGGGGATGGTCCACACAGGTAAGTGGAATTCTTTGGACATGTGCTGTAGAGGTGGTCATGAGATGAGGGGTATGTTGGTATGATGACTGAAAGTTACCTTTGGCATCAATCAAACCCAAAATGTTGTCATTGTCTCCATTCAGTGGAAGCTGATAGGAATGGAGAAACGTGATGTGCCTGGTGGTTGGGTCGTCGAGCAAGCACGAGATCACAGAGCGCGAAGGCCCTCGATACAATATGATAAAACATTGACACAAAAGGTGGCCACCTTGGATGTAGTGGGGGAGAACGATGTTTAAGGAGGCACCAGGGTAGAAGGCATTTCACATGTAGCACTTGTATCTGTGGGCACCCGTGGGTGGACAGTCGGGGGAATCTCCAGACTGGGGCACCTGGAAGAAAGAGCACTGGGGGTAGGGAGGGGGGGGGGACATGTCACATGTGACATTCGAATCTGAGAACACACTCAGTAAGCAGCACATGGGTGGATCCACGCTGAGACATGCCGAGGAGCAGGCACTAGGTACAGGGTCATCCAGATCTGAGGCTGGAGGGCGGACCTTGTTGGGTGTCCCTGCTGGTTTGACTCTGTTGAGTGATACAATTTGACACTTGCCATTCCAGTAAATGTCCACAATACTGTCTGTATGATGAAGTACTCTGTGCGGTCCTGAGTATGGGGGCTGCAAAGCTGCTAGAACCGACTCATCGCAGAGCATAGTGAACTTGCACTGGTCAAATTATTTGTGGATGGACATATGGGGTGTAAAATGAGCATGTGGAGGGAGAGTGTGTAAGGGGGAAGTGTAAGAGTAGAAGTGCTCTAGTCATGTTAGAAATTCATACGGAGGAAGGGCAGCAGAATTCTCAACAAACTTTCAGCAAACTTGACTGGAAGTATAAGAGGTTCATTATACAGGAGCGTGGCCAATGAAGAGTTGAGATCATCCTTGAAAGATGTACGTACACCTAATAACACCCAAGGCAACACTGTGGACCAGGATCTGCTGTGACACATCAGGGTTGCTTTCAAAGTGCAATGCCAAAGCTCGACCAGCTGACTGCTCTGAGTGTGGTATGCAGTTGTGTGGAATTTGTTGGCACCACACAAGGCACACAACTTGGTAAAAAGTAGTGACTCAAATTGACTGTCCTGGTCAGCCATGATGGAGGAGGGGCAGCAGCCAAAGCAGGTGAGCCTTATGTTGGTGAAAGATCATGACTGAGTCTGCCAAAATGTCCATCTGGGTACTGCTTCCCCCCATCTGATGGTGCAGTTGATCATGGAGAGAATGTATCTAAAACCATCAGAAGGGGGGAGTGGGCCTATGAGGTCAAGATACATGTGATGAAACTGACCTTTATGGATCTCAGAATATCCCAGAGGGGGTTGGGCATGTCAGCCAACATTTCTATGTTGGCAGGGCGAACAAGCACAAGCCCAAGCATGACAGTCACTTTTAATACCCAGCCAGACAAAAGACAAAATGTTTGGTCACAGAGCTCATGGTAGCCTCAATGCTGGGGTGCACAAGCTCATGTATGGCCAAAAAACCCTTACACTGTAGAATGTGGGAACCACAGGTCGAGATGTACTCGTGGGGATATTTCACAAAACCAGCAATGAAGAACTGAGAAGGTGATGTGATTGTACAGTTGAAGAGGAAGAGCTAACATGTAATAAGTTTTGGATGTTGAGATCTTTCATTTATGTCAAGTGGGGAGGGAATAGTATGCACATGTGACATTGTAGGTATCGACGTTGTTGGCTCCTTTACTGTAGCAGATGTCTGTGGTGTATTGGTGGTCCATGTGCCAAAAACAGACACAGGGTTATGGAGCACATCCACAAGTGGTCAGAGATCAGTGAAAACCATGACATCTCGCCCATCAATGTCCTCATATAAGTAACAGACGGTCTCACTGAGAGATAACATCTCTATCAGAGGCCAACCATTAACATTGTGAGGAGGAAAGTTTTTTTTCCAAGAAAGCATAGTGGCTGTGAGGTGTCACTAACATGTAGCAAAACAGTGCCGATTGAAGATTTGCTTGTGAACATAGTAATGGAGATGCAAGCATAGGCAACTGGGTGCACAAGGGTGAAGGCATTTGTAAGAGCTGTCTTGAGGTCATATAATCCGTGCGTTATACCTCTAGACCATTGCATCTTGTGTGCATGGGAGAAGTGCTTTTTGCCTGCCAGGGCATGTGGGGGGGGGGGGGGTGTTGAAGAGAAGTAGCATGAGGAATATAATGCTGGAAAAAGTTCAACAAGTGAAGAAACTATCTGAGGGTGCAATACGTTTTGGGCCGTTCGTTAATGAAAACTACACAGTCAGACATCAGACTCCAGAAGTGTTTCTGTGGCCAAGGAATGTAACACTAGAGTGTCAAAATTCTGAATGGTTGTGGTTAATCTCTAGGCAGTTGTCTGAGAGAATTTTGAACAACTGAGATAAATGCTGCTTGTGCTCTTCCACAGAGTAAGAGAAGATGAGACATCATCTAGGTAAGCATAGCTAAAAGGTAAGGAAAACAGTACAGAGTTGATAAACTGTTGCCGAGTTTGGGAAGCATACTTCAGATCATAAAGCAATACTCAAACAGGCTGAATAGTGTAATGGTGGCAGTTTTTGGAATGTTGTTCTTATGGATTGGTATTTGTCGATAAGCTACACTACTGGCCATTAAAATTGCTACATCAAGAAGAAATGCAAATGATAAACAGGTATTCATTGGACAAATATATTATACTAGAACTGACATGTGATTACATTTTCACGCAATTTGGGTTCATAGATCCTGAGAAATCAGTACCCAGAACAACCACCTCTGGCCATAATACAGCCTTGATATGCCTGGGCATTGAGTCAGAGCTTGGATGGCGTGTACAGGTACAGGTGCCCCTGCAGCTTCAACACGATACCACAGTTTATCAAGAGTAGTGACTGGCGTATTGTGACGAGCCAGTTGCTCGGCCACAATTGACCAGATGTTTTCAATTGGTGTGAGATCTGGAGAATGTGCTGGCCAGGGCAGCAGTCGAACATTTTCTGTATCCAGAAAGGCCCGTACAGGACCTGCAAAATGCGGTCGTGCATTATCCTGCTGAAATGTAGGGCTTTGATGGGATCGAATGAAGGGTAGAGCCAAGGGTCGTAACACATTTGAAATGTAATGTCCAGTGTTCAAAGTGCCGTCAATGCAAACAGGAGGTGACCCAGACGTGCAACCAATGGCACCCTATACCATCAAGCCGGGTGATATGCCAGTATGGCAATGATGAATACACGCTTCCAATGTGTGTTCACCGCGATGTCGCCAAACACAGATGCAATCATCATGATGCTGTAAACAGAACCTCGATTCATCCGAAAAAATGACGTTTTGCCATTCGTGCACCCAGGTTCGTCGTTGAGTACACCATCGCAGGCGCTCCTGTCTGTGATGCAGCGTCAAGGGTAACCGCAGCCATGGTCTCTGAGCTGATAGTCCATGCTGCTGCAAACGTCATTGAACTGTTCGTGCAGATGGTTGTTGTCTTGCAAACTTCCCCATCTGTTGACTCAGGGATTGCGACGTGGCTGCACGATCTGTTCCAGCCATGCGGATAAGATGCCTGTCATCTCGACTGCTAGTGATACGAGGCCGTTGGGATCCAGCACGGCGTTCTGTATTACCCTCCTGAACCCACCGATTCCATATTCTGCTAACAGTCATTGGATCTTGACCAACGCGAGCAGCAATGTCGCAATACAATAAACTGCAGTCATGATAGGCTACAATCTGTCCTTTATCAAAGTCGGAAACATGATGGTATGCATTTCTCCTCCTTACACGAGGCATCACAGCAACATTTCACCAGGCAACACCGGTCAACTGCTGTTTGTGTATGAGAAATCAGTTGGAAACTTTCCTCATGTCAGCATGTTGTAGGTGTCGCCACCAGCGCCAACCTTGTGTGACTGCTGTGAAAAGCTAATCATTTGAATATCACAGCATCTTCTTCCTGTCGGTTAAATTTCATGTCTGTAGCACTTCATCTTCATGGTGTAGCAATTTTAATGGCTAGTAGTGTATTTGACATTCAATAACACCAAAGGACTGTGCACCATAGGGCTGCTGCACAAAGTCCCGAATGTGAGGGATTGGGTAGTTGTCTATAACAGTATGTCCATAGAGCTTGTGATAGTTTCTGCATAACCTAAAGGTACCATCTTTTTTAGGAACCTGGTGGATGGGTAATTACAAGTTGATATCAGATGGGTGCATGATACCTCAATCTGAGAGATCTTGCACGACAGCCTTTGCGTGAGGAAGTTTTTAGCTGCAAGATGGCTAGTTTTTTAATGGACTGCAGAATCGTCCATTGTGGGTAACTTACGGCAAGCACCATTAGGTACCACACCAATGAGGTTCTTTGAAGTACCTGGGCGCACTGTACACATAGCTATAGGAGGTGAGAGGAGATGTTCACGTAAAATGTTGATCATTTGCGAATCACTGACCTGACCTGCTGTGTAGACAGCAATGAGGGAGTGGCAGATGCACTGTTGGGACTCTCTTGGGGGGGGGGGGGGGGGGGAGGCACATATTGGTGATGTCGTGTATTGTGGAGAGAACACATTTCTGGATGGTCTTGAAGCAGCTAAGGTAGGTGGGGGAAATATCCCACACAATCTTTTTGCACTACTGAGGGGGAGCCCAGTGTAGAATGGAGCAGGGGTGGACCCGCTTTCCCTTCTATCTGTGTGTCGGAGGTGTCCAGAACACAACATCCTAGGTGTAGCCACAGCGTCCAGGGTAAAGCATCATCCGAGGCCCTGGTCAAAGTACAGGCTGGAAAATGCCCACACAAGGAACATGGTGTGGCAGGCGCAGTTGAAGACACGATCAGTGTTGACAGAACAGCCATAACCATTGAGAAGCAGGTCAAATCATTCAGTTGCAACCAGTCTTGAAATGAAATGAGGTGCTGTGGTTCCTGTATGAAACAAGTCTCTTGCTGGACAGGACAGCCAAAGGTGGAGAAGGTTGTACCAACACTGCCAAAAACATACTGTGTTCATGTATAAATGGCACTAGTCTCTGAGGCGAAACATTCACAGGATGATAGACCCGGCAGAAGCCATGGCATTAGGTGGTGGCATGGCGTGTTGTTTCTGTCCTGGCAGATTGTTTCGCTCAGGTTATGTACATGTGCTGACATATCTTGTGAGAGGGCTTGATGATGGTGAGTTGGTAACTGCATAGCCAAACATGGTTGTGAAATGCGGGTGACGTCCAGAGTAAAAGACAGCAACAGAACACTCACACAAAACTGATCAATTATCCAACACTGTTTATCACTATTGATGTAAAAATAACAGTGTGAGATGGTGAAATTGGGGACACCACTGTGGGAAATCAGTTTCCATATCCAATGGAGAAAAAAAAATGTTTCACCACTTGATTGTTTTATAACATGATGCAAGAGATATATATAATGGTACATGAGAACAAGATGGAGCTGACTAGTATACTGTCAAAGAACTTGGGTTAAAACTCCAGAGACTATCAGTGATGTAACTAACAATAATCACCACATGTACAGTAAAGGAAAAACATTATTTCAACTTTATTTACTTTTTCATGAATGGCTTTATACAGCTAGGTACATGAGGAGAAAAATGTTGCCAGTGAAGCTATTTTTCTGCATTTAAAATATTCCTTTTGCCACTAATGTGCAATGTGTCAAAATGCTTCTCTGTTTTCTATATGTATAAATAGTGTTGATGATTGCTGCTTCTACAAATGGAAAAACTGAGCACTGCTACAATGCAATTTTCACAGTTATCTGACTTAATTTTATCTTCACTCATTTTTTATAATGATATCTGCGAGAGCTTGACAGAAAATGAACTTGAGATACATAGTTCCTACACAGCTTTCTCAATATCTCTCACAAATGGTAGACCAACATTACAAATTAGGATTAATTTAATTTAGAAGAAAATAATTCCGTTAAATGATTTTTAATATTTTTTTCTTTGAGGCCCAATAGTGAATAAAACTGATGTAACTCTTTTCTTATATTTTACAAGCAAGAGAAACAGACATACAAAATTTGATTTTACATTAAACATTATTTCCCTCCATCTACATGAACAATTCTCTCAGAAGCTTTATCTGTATTTTGTTGTTCCTTTTTTTTTTTTCTTCTTCGAAAGATTAAAGTTCACTAAAACATTATTCTTTGTAACACAGTTCATTATAACAACTGTCTTATTATTCTGCTGGTTTACATTGCTATTCACAAACTGCCATCTGTCACCCAATGACTACACTCACTCCTCAAAGCTTTCTCTTGCAGGTGCAGTCTTTTCCAACACAAGGTGTTATATATAAAAATGTCTTTCATTATTTAGCCAATGTGAATCAAATTTCATTGAAGAAAATAGAGAATACTTGCATATCAAAACCTGGCCTTGTGGCAAAGGATGGGGAACCATAGTTAGTTTGCATAATAGTAAATAAATAAAAATAATTGTGAGTGGACAGTGCTGGTTCCTCACTTTCACCTCCCCTGTGAACAAGTTACATGTGTTCATTTTTAATGCATGGGAATTCTACATAGGTTGGTACCAGGAGTGACACTCAAGCCCAACTGTCAAATAAGTCTGACAATATTTTATTTGCAATATTGCTGAGTGCGTACATGATATGTCAACACACTTGAAAAGCAAATAACAAAACTGACTCAAGCCATACTCTGAAGACAATTTAACTTAAAGAAAACATCCAACAAAGATAACTGCACACAACAGATAGTCGCTTGGAGGTGAATTAAAATGTGGAATCAATTTGACATCCCCTGTCAATAGTACTCATTATTTTGTGGGAATAAAGAGGTAGTAGTGTTCCACAAGAACAGTATTTTCTGAGTAAGTGTCATCTATCTGTCAAATCATTTTCTTCAAGGTAAATCTTTGTGTTCAAATACAGTATCTGTCCCAAAATCATACTGCAAATTGACATTAGCAATACGTGTTTATAGTTCATCAGGTTACTCCTATTTACTTTCTTGGGCATTGCTGTGAACTGTGCTACTTCCCAGGTTTTAGGTACAAATTTGTCGAAGAGTGAACAGCTGAAAATTATTGCCAAGTATGGAGCTATTTTATCAGAATCTGACTCAGGTAGAGGCCCTTTGAGATCGAAGAGGATATATTGCAGTTACCCTTCTGCTTTCTGATATTTGCCATGCCAGAGATATGGATGATACACTACTTTGCAAGTTGTGGACACAAGCTTGTGCATTAGCTGTCAGTGAAGCCGTCTGCCTTCACTTTTGGCCAGACAATACATTGCATTACAATTTTTGTCATTAGTTGTGCCCCTGGAGGGGAAATGTTGTGCAGGCTATTGGAAACATTTTTCTAAAAGTCTTGTGGGACTACTGGATGTAATCACTTTTGGGAGACATCACACCATGATTGAGTAACAGTTCCGTGAATCATCACATGCTCTAACTTAATTCCAGTAGCAATGTCTTGCTGTAATTTTTGACCTTTAGTTCCTTCTTGTGTACTGTTGTGATCCTTTCATCATTGTTGCTGACAGTTGCTGCATTTAAACATGAGAGGAAATCAGACACAATATTGTCAGCACCTTCAAGATGTCTAACATCTGTACTAGATTAGATTAGATTAGTACTTGTTCCATAGATCATGAATATGACACTTTGTAATGATGTGGAACATGTCAGGTTAAAGAGGTGTCTATACAAGATATTACATTACACAAAATTTTACATGACACTTAATTTTTTTTTTGGTGGGGGCTGGGGAAATTACCCACTTACTATATCCAAAAATTCATCTAATGAGCAGAAGGAGTTGCCATTAAGAAATTCTTTTAATTTTCTTTTAAATGCTATATGGCTATCTGTCAGACTTTTGATGCTGTTGTAGCCATGTACACTGCTATTACTTTTGAATTCATTCTGCTTGTTAATAACAAATTTCATAAGTGAATATATATATTGTGAGACTACAGTGAAGATCTCTATCTCTTTAAATAAGTGTCTGCAAGATGATCTTGGATGACCTCCAGCAATTATTCTGAGTACACACTTTTGCACAATGAACACTCTTACTCAATGATGAGTTACCCCAGAATATGATGCCATACGAAAGCAGAGAATGAAAATAGGCGTGGTAAGCTAATTTACTGAGATGTATATCACCAAAATTTGCAAAGACCCTAATAGCATAAGTAGCTGAACTCAAATGTTTCAGCAGATCTTCAGTGTGTTTTTTTCCAATTCAACCCTCATCAATGCATACGCCTACAAATTTTGAATATTCTACCTTAGCTACCGATTTCTGATCAAAGTCAATTTTTATTAATGGTGTTATTCAATTTACTGTGTGGAACTGTATGTACTGTGTTTTGTCAAAGTGTAATGAGAGCCCATTTGCAGAGAACCACTTAATGATTTTCTGAAAAACATCATTTACGATTTCACCATTTAATTCTTGTCTGTTGGGTGTGATAGCTATACTTGTATCAGTGGCAAAAAGTACCAGCTTTGCATCTTCATGAATATAGAATGGCAAGTCATTAATATATATCAAGAACAGCGGAGGACCCAAGACCGAACCCTGCTGCACCCAATTCTTGATTGTTCCCCAGTTTGAGAAATCACCCGTTTTTTGCATATTATGTGAACTGTTTATTTCAACTTTCTGCACTCTTCCAGTTAGGTATGATTTAAACCATTTGAGCACTGTCCCATTCATACCCCAGTACTTCAGCTTATCTAGAAGTATTCCATGATTTATGTTGTGACTCGCCGATTATTCAAAGGGCCGCCGCGCAATTACACACGTCCTCTACGTGCGGCGCTGTCTGCCAGCCAGGCAGCAGCTGCGCCACCTAAGCGGCCAGCCGAGCAGCGGCCGCTAGACTGAGACTCAGTGTTAAATCTAATGCCGACTTGTACACAGGTCAACTTACTCAGTGACTTATATGTGTTGTTGTGTTGTCCGAAAACTGTGTTAAATTGGAAGATATAAAAATTTACACAATCAAAAGCCTTTGAGAGATCACAAAAAATACCAACGGTTGACTTCCAGTTACTCAGAGCATTTAATATTTCATTAGTGAAAGTATATATAGCATTTTCCATTGAAAACCCTTTCTGGAAACCAAACTGACATTTTGCTAAAACTTTATTTTTACAAAGGTGTGAACCTACTCTACGATACATTAATTTTTCAAGAATTTTGGATAAGGCAGTCAGAAGAGAGATTGGGCAGTAGTTGTTGACATCAAACATATCTATCTGGGGAAATACCCTGCTTCAGAGAGCTATTACATATGTGGCTAAAAATCACACTTATCTCTTGGGAACAAGTTTTTATTATCCTGCTGGAAATGCCATCGATTCCTTGTGAGCTTTTATTCTTGAGAGAGTTTATTATCTTCCTATGAAGAAAGCTTCAAACC
Source organism: Schistocerca cancellata (assembly GCF_023864275.1). NCBI lineage: Eukaryota > Metazoa > Arthropoda > Insecta > Orthoptera > Acrididae > Schistocerca > Schistocerca cancellata. The sequence goes on from NC_064626.1 coordinate 1,192,212,172, forward strand.
CAAATGCAGGATAGACTGACCTCATCGTAATACAACACAGATGCACACCAACCTTTCCTGCCTCAGCAGCTCCTTTATTCTAGAAATTACTGCCCCCTCCACCCACCCAAAAAAAGACCTGATCAGATACCTGTACTTTAGTTGTACTATATCTTGATCCTTATCTCTCAATACTTTACATTTTCACTGTCATTATACTGCTTATCTTGTTCTTCAGTACATTGCAATCACACCTTGCAGAGAAAACATGTTCTTTAATTCTACATAGTGAAGTACTTATTAATTATTGATAAATGTTACCCAACAATAATATTATCTCTTTAGTGGTACATTCCACTGCATTATTTTTGCCTCCACTTCTCCCCTTACTCTCAAGAATGAAAAAGAAAAGAGAAAAAGAAGCTCATCAGCTATGCATCAAAATTTATAAATGTCTTGCAACTAAGGATATGCACGAAAAAATTATACTATTAGTACATCTACTAAATACAGAAGAAACTGATAACTAATGATACCGTATTTACTCAAATCTAAGCCGCACTTTTTTCCGGTTTTTGTAATCCAAAAAACCGCCTGCGGCTTAGAATCGAGTGCAAAGCAAGCGGAAGTTCTGAAAAATGTTGGTAGGTGCCGCCACAACTAACTTCTGCCATCGAATATATGTAGCGCTACACGGGCATCCTTTGTAGGCACAAAGATAAATACTGGCGCCAAAACTCTGCGTCAGTAAATAAAATTAAAAAAAAAATTGGAAGACGAGCTTTTTTTCTCCACCCGAGTTTCGACCACTGCATTTTCATACATTATCCAACGAAGTAAATACAAATTCCGTATTGTTCATCTTCGAATGTAGCAGAATTTCAATGTACTACGAAAATCCGACTGGCAAGACTGGGACTTTTGTCAATATGGCCAACTCTACGTTCTGAATTTTTTCCTGCCTGTGAGAAGAGACGGTTGCTAATAGGAACCTGATGAAATGTGAATCACATGCAGTATTCTCTTCACCATAAGAATAATACGAATATAAACATTTTGCCATGTATTCTTTCGTGTTTGCTTCTATCTCATTTAAATCCTGTCTGCCTAATAAACTACGAAACTAGAGTTTGACAACAGCAAACGCGGAAGAATATACGTATCGTGTCATATTTATATTCGTATTACTCTTATGCCGAATAGTGATACAGTCAGAAATGAAGCACGGCAACTGACTAGATTTTTAAATCTAAGATGACTAATTTCTGTGCAGAATTTGATGTACTAAAGAAACGGCCGCAAAGATTTTCAAACGGAGAAAAATTTTCGCCAAACTCTCGTTCAGAACATGTTCTATCATACGCAGTCTATTATTTGGTTCTTGTTGATCATTATCAAAGAAAGCATTGTTTCGCTAATGAGACGATTCCTCTCTTTTTTTAATTGTAGGCGGCGGTAGCGCGCACAAAAGCAAGCCATGCCGCGAGCAGCGACAGGCCGTAAACACGCACTATCAGAATGCGACAAACAATGCATGACACAGTATAGTAATGCATTTTGAGCTTAGAGTGACTGACGTAAACACCTATAACATAGAAAACGGCACTTATCAGATCAAAGCAAAATAAGCAATCGATTCAAACCAGACGAAGCACATGAAAAAGGAAGGGAATCCGTATAAATATGGACGGAGCGCCTGACGCATAGCAATGGCTACCTGGTAAAGCTTAACTGCTAAGCTTACGACTCGAACCAAACTACTGTAGCTGTATCGTCATTCGTTCGACCTAAATTGTGTCTCATATTACAATGGATCAACTTTGTTTCGATTTGGAGATACGGCCTAAAACTTTTCTCTCCCCTTGAATTTCGAGTCTCAAATTTCAGGTGCGGCTTAGATTTGGGATTTTTTTTCCCTTTATTTCAAGTCTCATTTTTCAGGTGCGGCTTAGATTCGAGTGCGGCTTAGATTCGAGTAAATACTGTATACTCAACCTCAGAATTTTTCTGTCTTCCACTTTCTTTGAAAAAATTTACACTCTTTAGAAAGAGCATCTCCCTCTTTACACCTTTGTACTGTATTACAACATTCTGCTCTACAACACAATTTTCCACACTCTGGCCAGTCAATCAGCCTATTATGAGCCAAAAATTTACATTCATGTCTGCTGCCCGCACTGACTCTAAATCCTCAATCCAAAATCTGCTGGTACCTGTATTTACTTTACAAGCATTTGTTCCAGATATTCCTTGTAAATATGCCCCAGTTACAGGGTACTCTAGTTCCTTAACTTTATATGCCTTTTGCCATAACTCTTCTTGAATTAAAAGGTAATTGCATCCTCAATATAATGCCATGGTTGCTTTATAGTCCTTTAAATATGCCTTGATCACAGGTCACAAAACTGCTTCCTCTTCACTTTGTATTCTTCTAATAACTACTTCCTGTTCACTGCTTAGTGACTCTTTCAGGTAATACACTATCCAGTCTCTCCTTTAATGATCCCTAATGTTTTATTTTCATTTCTCAACCATCTTAACGATGATCAAACCAAGTTTAAAATTTTTCTCCTTGACTTCATTTGCCTGTTTTGGGCTTCCTCTACCAGCCTCAATCTATGGTAACATACTGCCCCCACACCCTCCACCCAACAGTTTACAACCCATCTGTAATATTGTCTCCTCCCCCAACAGTTTACAACCCATCTGTAATATTGTCTCCTCCCCATTGTCATCTCAAATGGTTCAAATGGCTCTAAGTACTATGGGACTTAACATCAGAGGCCATCAGTCCCCCAAACTTAGAACTGTTTAAACCTAACTAACCCAAGGACATCACACACATCCATGCCCGAGGCAAAATTCAAATTTGTGACCGTAGCAGCCGCGTGGTTCCGGACTGGAGCACCGAGAACCGCTCGGCCACTGTGGCTGGCGTTTTCATCTCCCACCCTGTTTATCTGCAGCCCTCTGCCAACGCATCTGCCTATTTTCCCACTCCTCTTCTTCCCCCCCCCCCCCTCCCTGTCCCACAATAATGAATTGCTCAGGATGCAGTTCAATTGAAGAGGACATCTCTAGAAAGGGCAATCACAGAAATTGGAGAGAAAAAGGTGTACAAGTAGGGTAATGTGAAGAAACCAAGGGTAATGAGAATATACTTTAGTTCATTAGTGAAAGAAGGTATACGGAAATGTCACTTAGGACTGAAATGTATAGGAAATGCAGGGAAGCTAAGGTGAAATGAGTGCATGAAAAATGTGAAAAAATTGAAAAAAGAAATGATTGCTAGGACTGATTCAGCATATTGAGAAGTCAAAACAATCTTTGTTGAAATTAAAAGCAAGCCTGGTAGCATTAAGAGTACAATGGGAATTTCATTGTTAAATGCAGAAGAGAGTGAGGATAGGTGGAAAGGGTAAACTGAAGGCTTCTGCAAGGAGGAAGACTTGTCTGATGAAGTGATAGAAGAAGAAACAGGAGTTGACAGAGAAGAGTTGAGGTATCCAGTATTAGAATCAGAATTTAAAGAAGCTTTAGAAAAGTTAAGATCAAATACAGCAGAAGGGGTAGATAGCATTCCATCAGAATTTCTAAAATCATTGGGGGAAGTGGCAACAAACAGACTACTCACACTGGTGTGTAGAATTATGACAATTGTGATATACCATCAGGCTTTCAGAAAATCATCATCCACACAATTTGAAGACTGCAAAGCCGACAAGTGCAAGAAGTATTGCACAATCAGCTTATCAGATCATGCATCCAAGTTACTGATGTGATTAATATACAGAAGAATGGAAAAGAAAATTGAGGATCTGTTAGATTATGAACAATTTGGCTGTGGGAAGGTAACAGCCACAGAGGCAGTTCTGGCATTGCAGTTGATAATGAAAGCAAGACTGAAGAAAGAGTGAGACATTTTCATTGGCTCTGTTGATCTGGAAACAGTATTATAATGCAAGGTGTTTGAAATTCTGAGAAAAATAGGGGTAAGCTGTAAGGAAAGACAGGTAATATCAGTAAGTACAAGAACCAAGAGAGAACGATAAGAATGGAAGACCAAGAATGAAGTGCACAAATTAGAAAGGTGTGAGACACGTATATAGTCTTGCAACCCCTGCTGTTCAGTCTATACATCGAAGAAGCAATGATGGAAATAAGAGAGATTAAAGAGTGAGCTTACAGCTGAAAGAATATCAATGTCAAGATTTGCTGCTGATGACACTGCTGTTCGTCAGTGAAACCTGGACCTGCTGAGCGGAATGAACAGTCTGTTGAGTACAGAATATGAATTGAGAGTAAGTTGAAGAAAGGTGAAAAATAATGAGAAGTAGCAGAAATGAGAACAGCGAGAAACTTTTTTAATTTGTAGTTTGATGTTGGATAACAAATGACAAAAAAAAAAATATTATTTCAAGTGATACAGTTACAGATTAACAATTTTCTCATTTTTTCCTTTACTTGTACTGTGGTATCTTGCTTCTTGCCAAATTTCATTATTCTAGGCCAACAGGAAGCACCCTTTAGGTTTTGATGAGTGAGTATGCAAGTATCAAAATGTGTGACAAAAGGTCACATCATTTGACTGCATTCACGTAGAAGCTTCATTTTTTCATACCACCAGGGGCCAAAGGCCTTAGTATGGGACAAATTTCAACTTAGTAAATCTACCCATTTCTGAGAAAGTAATACAAACGGATGGGCGGATGGACATACATACATCCTATAAGGGTTCCAGTTTCACCGACTAAGGTAAGGAACCCTAAAGCGCTTGTGATAAACTCAATTTATCACACAAGTAAGCAATCAAATCACAAAGCTCCTACAACTTGGAGCTCTGCTTTGATCCTACCACTAGATTTGAATTGGCAAATTGCAGTATGCAATGCAAAAACATTGTACCAATGGTGCTCAGGGTGCTACATATCTCCCCATCCCTCTTATCTGCTGCTGCCGAAATCTTTAACAGCAACAAATACCTTAACTAATTGCAGTGTTTAGTTGGTACATTACTTACTTTAAATTCCTAACTATTTTAATTTACCAAATACTGAGTCAAAAAGAGAAGACGAATTGCCAGTATCTGTCTCTTAACAGCTTGTTTTAGACTTTTAAAAAATGGGAATCCTTGAAAGAAAGGCAACATAGTTCTTGCACAACCCTGTCGGCCATTTTGCTATAACCACTGTTTATATCATGAAGGGTTCATGAGACCAGGGCTTCTACAAAGGCATATTAGCAGTATGCAATGAAAAAATGAACTAATAAGGTAATACACACAGATACACTAAAGAAGTTTCAAAGTAACATTTATTTAGGCATAATCCATATCACTTCAGGCAGGGGGTTACCTTCGTAGCGTCTCATGTTACTGAATTTAGCATATGTTAAAATTCAGGAGTATGTAAGAAACAGTTTTTTTTTTTTTTTTTTTTTTTTTTTTTTTTTTTTATAAAAAAATTCCTGCCCCGAGATAGAGGCCTCCATGATGACACTATGAACACCATTTTGAAGATGCGAATTTTGGGAAAATTTTTAAAATTCTGTATCTCTGTAGCAATTAGCTGATTAGAAGAAATTATGTACACAAGCAAGACAAGTTGGACTGCAGTTTCACAGCCTCCGACAAATGCCTACAAAATGAAGTATGGACCACAATTCACGACGTACTGACGTAAGAATTCTGTGTCTAACATATATATGTGTTTGGTTTGCACTTATGAAACTTTAAGATACTATTCCTAATACTTACAGTACACACAAATAAAATGAGTCTTCACTCAATTTACCACAACACCCATGGCTTTATCCAAAAAGAGTTCCTGACATAGGCAGAATACAAAGGAATAATAATAATAATAATAATAATATTTAACACTAACAGCATTCTAAAATCTATTACTAGATATTTAATGGCATTGTCTCCTTTCAGAACTGTAACAGGATATACCCATTTAGTCACATGGCATATGTGTATCAAATTCTAAGGCACAAATCTATTACAAAACAGAATTATATAGTTGTATGATCCTGCAAATATAGTGTACATTTTCTTCCAGGCTAGGGGTCTCTAAGTATCCATGTTTGAAGGCTTTGTCTTCTATAATAAAGTTAAAAGTAGCCGAGATTTTACCAACTTGCTTTGCTTACCTGTAGCTCCTCTTATCTTTACACCAATAATGGGCATTTCCACAAAATTCTTACTATTGTAGTGGCTGGATGACAGGAGGTTTTGTATTAAAACTCAGTGAGAACTTTGCAGGTGATATTGTTTCCAACTACCATGTCCTCATTCACCTCAGACTGCGTCACTGAGCCCCACAATGCTAAGGAAGCACCCCAGTGGCCTGTTTAACGCAATGCTGTTTAGTGCCAGCCTTGGCAGGCCCGCTGAGTTCCGATGATGTCAGCATTGCTGCACCAGCAGCCAACTCAGCAGCCACCATTCTTGTTGTCTCAGCGCTGCTCCCCTGGGAGCCATAGGCCGGCCCCGCTGCTGCTTCTTCCTCACTGGCGTAGCTGAGATTGTGGCGCCCGCAATATGACGTCCGAATCTGCAGCCGTCTAGCTCTTAACTTGTTTGGGTAGGCACCTATGGCATATTTCCTTACTATTAGAAAACTTAAATGTGGTCTAGTGTCCTCTTAAAAGCATGACATGAAACAAAATGTAAAAATTTCTTACTGGACAACCACTGGTCGGTCAACCCCTTACCTACTTGTCTCACGCCCTCGGTATCCAATCCACTGGGACTTGGACTACCCTTGGTTCCCATTTGGAATTAGCTCTGTGCCTGATCAGAAAGAAAACAATACATAAAAAAAAGTTAAGGCTGTGATGACACTTGGCACAGAGGTGCTCAAAATGATCGTTATCTGCCGTTGCCTGTACCTATACTGCGCAACATGTTGAACAAGCTGTTCAGCTGATATGCGCCCCTCTTGCTCTAAAAGGAACTGGTTTACAGATATCAACAGACCTGGCTCCGGAGTTTGATTTAACAAGGTCAGACTCCGCATTGGCAATAACTCTAGGGTGGATTCTGGCCGGTACAGGTGTGGCTGTGTAACATTCAATTGCATGACTCCTGAAACTGACGCTGGCAGGTGGAAGGTTGGTCCTATTATGTTACACTTAGTTCCATTGATTAAAATTCTGCTCCCCTCGAGCTCTATACGTTTTGCACCTGCAAATACTCCTCGCTCAAAACAACTTGCTACTACTACCAAATTCTCATACGTGGAGAAGATCCAATGGATCTCGACCCCTTGCAAGCTCAATCTTGGCTTCACAATGTCCTTTGGACAGTCTATTCCTTTCCCTCTAGCTAAAAATAACTGCACCATGCACGTGTCCCATATATGTAGCTTCACAAAATTTTCCTCCAACATTAACTATTTTTGATCTCAAACTCAACACTGATTGTGTGACTACTTTCATCCTTAAATTTACATTATATGAACTGGTGCAATAAACACAACTTTCCTGACTGAGCACTGTCGATAACTAAAAATTTAAACAGGAAATTGTACGACTGTGACATCATTCAATACATATTTATTACAGCTTTGCCACAAAATTTACTCTGGCACATCTTTTTCTCCAGAACTGCATTTGATTTCTCCTCCAACAACACTCCACATACATCAGACACTTCCCTTTTCAGTGACCTGAGGATGAGGATCACCATCACCCTTCCTCCCTCGTCAAAAGACTGCTGTCCCTAGCAGGCTCACAATACTCAAAAACACATACAAAATACAATGCCTAATTAATCTATGCAAACACAATGATACATAACCAGAAAAACAACAAAACTACAAATACTCTACTACTTTCTGGATCACAAAGCATATGATACTTAATGCTGTACACTATCTTCCTGGTTTTCTCTGTGTTTAGCACCTCTCTTTCTTCCTCTTTCCTTTCAGTGACATGCCTGCAATCACATCCGGACGACCCTTACATGGCCGTAACCACCCAGTGCATACTATCATTGTTCTAGTTGGCAGCTGAATCTTAACATTAATGGGGGATGTGGTTTCAACAACTTGGTGTGGCCCTTGATACCTTGTGAGGAACTTCTTCGTATTCCCTTTTTGCATATAGGGGATGGACAGCATTACCCATTGCCCCACTCTATACTGCGGTAAACTTCCTTTCCACTTAACTGCATATTCCTGCCTTTCCAAAGCCTTTGTATTTGCCTTTTTTACCAGTTTCCAAACATCCCGAATTGTCCTCGCAAATTGACGTACAGCTTCACCAGTCCATCCTTTCTGTACTTTCACTAAACCAAACGCTGATGGTTTTTTTTCGCCTGTACACTACCTCATATGGAGACAAACCAGTATTTTTATGGACTTTTGCATTGCATGCACATACAATATGCTTCAAATACTTGTACCACTGATGTTGATGAGAATCCACATAAAAAGTCAACATCTTCCCGATTGTTCTGTGTACCCGTTCTGTCCTTCCATTGGCCTGTGGATGCAACGCACCCGTCCTCAACTTCTCTACATTCAACTATTTACACAGTTCCTTCATTAAATCTGACATGAAGTTAGTCCTTTTCTCAGTAACTATTGTCTCTGGTACATCAGACTTCAAAATCCAGTTGTTTACTTATGCTTGTGCAACCATTGCTGCCTGTTGACTTGGCATAGCCACCATCTCCATGTACCTGAAAAAATGGTCTATTATTGTCAGAATGAATCTGTTCCCCAATGATGTTTGCCTAAAATGTCCCAAGACATCAATCCCCAACAAAGAGAATGGATATGTTGCTTCCAGTAATCGTTGCAGCTGTATCTGTTTTTGACCCTAATCTGTTCTCTGCGCATATGGTATACAATTCTTGACATACTGATCCACATCCAATTTCCTGCCTCTCCACCAATACCTCTCCGCCACTCTCCTATTCATCGCTCTACACCTTCCATGACCAGATAACATGTGATCATGTGCTTCCCTTAAAACCTCATCCCTCAACTCCACTGGCACTACTACCCTTGGCCCTAACTTCGTTTCCCTACACAGAAGACCGTTGTACACATTAAACTGTGGCTGTGTTCGGTACAATTTACAATCATTGTCCACATCCTGTAATTCTTGCCTTACTGCTAGGTCATAACCTATTACTTCTATTTTTGCCACACCCTTCTATAACAATCACATCAACAGCTGTGTTAAATCTGCAAAACCCTTCACAAACTTTCGATAAGTCATAGGGTCAGTATTGCCTCATGTGTTCTAATATTTCTACGGAATCCAAACTGATCTTCCCCGAGGTCGGCTTCTAATAGTTTTTCCATTCGTCTGTAAAGAATTCGCGTTAGTGTTTTGCAGCCGTGACTTATTAAACTGATAGTTTGGTAATTTTCAAATCTGTCAACACCTGCTTTCTTTGGGATTGGAATTATTATATTCTTCTTGAAGTCTGAGGGTATTTCGTGTGTCTCATACACCTTGCTCACCAGATGGTAGAGTTTTGTCAGGACTGGATCTACCAAGGCTGTCAGTAGTTCTAATGGAATGTTGTCTATTTCCAGGGTCTTGTTTCGACTTAGGTCTTTCAGTGCTCTGTCAATCTCTTCATGCAGTATCATATCTCCCATTTCATCTTCATTTACATCCTCTTCCATTTCCATAATATTGTCCTCAAGTACATTACCCTTGTATAGACCCTCTATATACTCCTTCCACGTTTCTGCTTTCCCTTCTTTGCTCAGAACTGGTTTTCCATCTGAACTCTTGATATTCATACAAGTGGTTCTCTTTTCTCCAAAGGTCTCTTTAATTTTCCTGTAGGCAGTATCTATTTTACCCCTAGTGAGATAAGCCTCTACATCCCTACATTTGTCCTCTAGCCATCCCAAGATCCCAAGACATATGACTGACATTTCAGGATGTTTAAGCCTTTGAGACATCTGAGTTTCAGTTCTTTTAGGTGCAGCAACCATGTTAACTTCTCATCAAAGATAAGACCCAGATACTTCACCGTTTGCTTAAAAGAGAGATTGGTGTCCTCCAGTTTTAAAATGGGTAAGTTAAACAGACAGTGGGAACGATTAAAATCAAAACAAACTGTTTTATTTATTTATTTATTGTTCCGTGGGACCAAATTACTGAGAAGTCTCCATGGTCATGGAACGATGTGAGGAATCTCATTCTGGAAACATCCCCCAGGCTGTGGCTAAGCCATGTCTCCGCAATATCCCTTCTTTCTGGAGTGCTAGTTCTGCAAGGTTTGCAGGAGAGATTCTGTAAAGTTTGGAAGGTAGGAGACGAGATACTGGCAGAAGTAAAGCTGTGAGGACCAGGCGTGAGTCGTGCTTCGATAGCTCAGATGGTAGAGCACTTGCCCGCGAAAGGCAAAGTTCCCGAGTTCGAGTCTCGGTCGGGCACACAGTTTTAATCTGCCAGGAAGTTTCATATCAGCGCACACTCCGCTGCAGAGTGAATATCTCATTCTGGAAACATTCCCCAGGCTGTGGCTAAGCCATGTCTCCACAATATCCTTTCTTTCAGGAGTGCTAGTTCTGCAAGGTTCGCAGGAGAGCTTCTGTAAAGTTTGGAAGGTAGGAGACGAGATACTGGCAGAAGTAAAGCTGTGAGGACTGGGCGTGAGTCGTGCTTCGGTAGCTCAGATGGTAGAGCACTTGCCCGCGAAAGGCAAAGTTCCCGAGTTCGAGTCTCGGTCGGGCACACAGTTTTAATCTGCCAGGAAGTTTCATATCAGCGCACACTCTGCTGCAGAGTGAATATCTCATTCTGGAAGCTTACTATCTATCCCAACGCCTAGGATCTTGAACTGTTCCATCTCGCTTATAATACGCCCATTCTGTCTGATAAAAATATTGATTCTTGTTGAATTATGAGTTAGAAACTGTAAAAACTGAGTCTTACTGTGATTTAGCATCAAATTATTTTCCAAAAGCCACGAACTTATTTAATGAACTACATTATTTGATACTGTTTCAATATTACACACAAGATCCTTCACTATCAAGCTGGTGTCATAAGCAAACAGAAATATTTTTGAATCACCTGTAATACTAGAAGGCATATCATTTATATAAATAAGAAACAGCAGTGGGCCCTGCACCGACCCTTGGGGAACGCCCCACTTAACAGTGCCCCATTGGGACTGAACATCACTACCACTCTCAATATTACAGAGATTTACCTTCTGCTTTCTGTTCTTAAAGTAAGAGGCGAACCAATTGTAAGCTACTCCCCTTACTCCATAATGGTCCAACTTCTGCAGTAATATTTTGTGGTCAACACAGTCAAAAGCCTTCGTTAAATCAAAGAAAACACCTACCGTTCGCAACCTTTTATTTAATCCATCCAAATCCTCACAGATAAAAGAGAATATAGCATTTTCAGTTGTTAAACCATTTCTAAAACCAAACTGAACATTTCACAGCAAATTATGTGAATTTAAATGCTCCAGTAACCTTGTATATACAACCTTCTCGATAACTTTAGCAAACACTGATGGCATAGAAATAGGTCTAAAATTGTCAACATTATCAATGTCTCCCTTTTTATAAAGTGGCTTCACTACTGAGTACTTTAATCGGTCAGATATGGCTAAGTACTGGGCTAACATACATAGAACAATACTTCAGTATTCTGCTAGATACCCCATCATATCCATGAGAGTTCTTGGTCTTTAGTGATTTAATCATTAACTCAATCTCCCTCTTGTCAGTATCATGAAGGAGCATTTCAGGTAACAGTCTCGGAACACTTTTTTCTAAGAGCGCTATATGGTTCCCTGTTGGGACTAGGTTTCTATTTAGTTCACCTACTATATTCAGAAAGTGATTATTAAATGCTGTACTATCAGTAACATGGACATTCTCACTATGCACTGATTCTATATCCTCGACCTGTCTCTGCAGACCAGCCACTTCCTTTACGACTGACCATATGGTTTTAATTTTATCCTAAGACTTAGCTATTCTGTCTGCATACCACATACTTTTTGCCTTCCTAATAACATTTTTAAGCACCTTACAATACTGTTTGTAATGGGCTGCTGCATTTAGATTTTGACTGTGTCTAACGTTTTGATATAATTGCCACTTTGTTCTACAAGATATTCTTATCCCTCTAGTCAGCCACCCAGGCTGCCCGTTTGACCCTGTTTTGAACATTCTAACGGAAAGCAACTTTCAAAGAGCACGAGAAAAGTCTTGAGAAAAGCATTATATTTATTGTCTACTGTATCAGCGCTATAAACATCTTGCCACTCTTGTTCCTTGATAAGGTTTACAAAGGTCTCTACAGCAACTGGATCAGCTTTCCTAAACAGCTGATGACTATATTTAACACGTGTTGCAGCACAAAAATCTTTTAGAGTTAAAATTTGTGCATCATGATCTGAAAGGCCATTCACCTTTTTGTTAACAGAATGCCCTTCTAGTAATGAGGAATGAACAAAAATGTTGTCTATGGTTGTTCTACTGTTCCCTTGCACTCTCGTTGGAAAGAATACGGTTTGTATAAGATTATATGAATTAAGGAGGTCTACAAGCATCCTCTTCCTTGCACAATCACTTATACAATTAATATTGAAGTCACCACATATAACTAAATTTTTGTATTTCCTATAAAGTGAACCAAGAACCTCCTCTAGCTTTCGCAAAAATGTTGTGAAATCGGAGTCTGGGGATCTATAAATAACAACAGTTAGAAGTTTAGCTCCATTAAATTTAACCACACCTGCACAACATTCAAACACCTTTTCACTGCAGTACTTTGAAACATCAATTGACTCAAATGGGGTGACGTTTTTCACATACATGGCTACTCCCCCCACACCGCAAAGAGCTCCTCGAAAAGCTGCCAGTCAACCTGTATAATTTCAGAGTCAACATCTATAAGCAGTTCACTAACTTTATCTCTAATACCTTGTATATTTTGATGTAATATACTAATTCCCTCATTACTCAGATACCTAAGCTTTGTCAAAAGTGGTTCCTTTGTTAGAGAGACTTCCCTTAAGCAGGAATACCTATCAGCTGACTTCAATCTAAAAAAGGTGCAGCTCTAACACCTACTACTGCAGGAATTTTCCCATGAGTGATCCCACCAACCCCACCTATGCTGTCACCTATAAGCTTTGCCAACCTCCCCTTCCCATACCTGTTGAGGTGCAGGCCATGTCTAGTGAAACCCGTTGAAATATGCTCACTATTTTTATTTACTGTACTTAGCATATTTTGTGACAGTACCTTTTCCGTGAAATATTTACAAGATGATATTTGTCTTGTGGAAGTATGATTCCACAATGAAGTTTCGTTGGCTGCAGAAATGACCTGGTTCAATGCGTTTGCCTCATTTTTGGTGCTTCAAATACCATTTCTTCGAATGTGGTTTCTTCTTAAAGTTTATATAAAAAAAGTAGTAACATAATTCATTTTTCCTGTTCACTAGCAAATTATTATGGCAGCGACCTGCACATTGTTCTACCGTCAACACACACCAAGTGTTCACTGCCGACTGACTACAGTCAAAGACGACTCCAGCATCAAAGACATCTTACACAACACACAACCTTCCACTTGTAACCAGTCTCTTTGATATTCTTCGTCACATCTACTAATAGTAATCAATATGCTGTCACTCTCAAAAATATAAGTAAATTAGCATAAAATAAGGCAAATTACAATTAAAAAAATATTCTGACAAAAATATAAGAAAACATCTACAACTTTCCTCATTAAATTTGGTATCGACAAATTCAGTAGAAAATAACACATCTCCCAGATCCATTACACCGTCCTACTGATAGACTCCACCGACACCACTGAAATGTGACCCATGCTTTCTGTCATCGGCGCACCCCCAAGTCTCATGTTATTAGGCCTGACGGCTGTATTAAGATGAGGCCGATCGTGATGCTGAAACAGTTCCCCGAAATGCACATTCGTGGTGCCAGCCTGAGTGGCTATCTTTTCCAGGTCACCATCTATGTCATACTCCCCATCCCTATCAATACTATTACCAGCCCCACCCACAATCACTACCTGATCCTCTTTAGTATAATCCCTACATAACCCCCCTATGTTAACAGTCACCTGAGCCAATCCTGCATTAGCCTTCACAATGCTGGTGACCTGGTACTCACTCCCCAGCACTTCATGCAACTTCTGGCCTACACCTCTGCCATGAGAACTACCTAACAGCAGAACCTTCTTCTTCCTCTTCGACTTTGCAACTGTTCTAGCCACTGTAACTACTGAGGTCTGCTGCATACTTCCTACATCTATAGCTACTAGAGATTCCTCTCCTCTAGACTCTGACAGTTGGTCATATTTATTGTAAACACCAATAGTAAAACTATCTGAAAATCTTCTCTTAGCAGATCTCTTGCCAACAGCCAGCTCCCATTCCCCAACCCCATTCTTCCTCATCATCCTATCTAACTCCTCCTGTGCGTTTTTCAACTGCACCTGAAGGGCACTGATCTTACGCTGCTGCTCCTCTATCAACTTACTCTTGCTACATAACCTGCAGTTCCAGGAGAGGATCTCACCAGAACGCCCACTGGCTTCCCCACTGCATTCCCCCCAGTGAAAATACTTCGAACAAGTCTCAACACCGCAATACACTACTCACGAACCTAGGCAAAGCCCACACTTCTCACTCATGGTTCCGCTACTACAATAAGAAGATGTTAAAAACCTGACTACAATAATCACAAACTTACTCTACAAGGGAAGTAACTACTATTATTAACAGTATTAATAAACTGTGTCATTAGACACAGTAACGAAGCTGAAAACAGTTCCCAAAAGGTTATTCTAAAAAAAAAAACACTGGTTGAAGACTACTAAAGTTCCTAAATAAACCACTATACACAAACAATTAATTAGTACTTAGCTTTCGATGCGCCGCTACAGCTGCAACTGGTCAGCACGGAATGTAAACACAGGTAAGAGGTTACGTTGCTCAATAAGAAACACTCACAAATATCAGGTCACAACACAAGAAAGGCAGAGGTGAATGAAGAAACCACTAATAAGTCACTTATATAGTAAATATTATCACAAAAACCGTTAAAATATGTATCTGAAACCTAAAAATATATAAAAACTTAGAGAGCGATCTCACACGCAGTCACTCGCTTATGACATCACACCAAAGTAGGGATCTTGTTCTAAGATCTAATGAGAATTTAAAACCTGTGGTGCAAGACCATTCCTCCAACTGCCTGATCGTCACCTACAATTGCCAAGTAGCTGTGGCGAGGCTGGAAGATGGAGAGGTCATCCACAAATAAGGAATGGTGTCAGAATGGTGTCTGATGGTGACTGGGTCATCTTTTGACCCAAATGTTGAGTTCCTTTCCCTGCTCCCTTTCCCATCAAGGATGAGGGGGAAGGGGGTGGTGAGAACCACCTTTCTTTGAAGAAAGTTGGCGTTGAGAGGCAGGCACTCTGCTTTTTGGGGTGCCTTTGGGCTGTGCACTGCTGAAGCATTACTGGTTTCTTCCATTGTAGCTGCCTGGATTCCTATGTCTTTCACTTAGCTTTGGCACATATAGGTGCAACTACAGGTGCTAGTGGTAGATAATGGTACACTAGACATCATCTGAGTCGAAGCATCGACCTTAACGACAGGTTTCTGTACCAAGGAAGCATAAGAAGTTGGAAAGACATGGGGTTTATTGCCTGATAGTCCTTTTTGGCTTCTGTGTAAGGGATCTATTTGGTCACTTTGATTTACTAAATTTTGCGTTCCTCTACAGAAGCAGGGCAGGTTCGGTTCTAGACTGGGTGGCTCCTAGAACAGTTAATGCAGACTGCTGGAGATGGACAGTCAGTCCTAGCTTCATGGACTGACTTTCCACACTTCCCACAAGTTGCTTCACCTCTGAAACTCAGCATTGTATGGCCAAAAAATTGCATTTGAAGCATCGCATGGGATTAGGTACATAGGGCCAAACCCTAAGTTGGAGGAAACCTGCCATGATGTGTTCAGGTAGCATTGGAGAATTGAAGGTCACAATAAAAGTGGCAGTCTTCTCAGTCTCTCTGTTGTTCTTGCATGTCCTTTGTTCCACACCTATGATCCCCTGTGGTGCCCATTCTTGTTTCAGTTCAGCAACGTCTATCTCCATAATACCATGGCAGTTTACTACACCTTTGCTGGAGTTAAGGAGTTATGCAACTCAACAATGATGTTGTACTCACCCAATTTCTGTGACGTCTTAAGGAGGTCCACCTGGTTGACCTAGTTAGTCTCGACAAGCAAGGAACCATTTCAAAACTGCTTAATAGACTTTAGGCTACAAGCCAGCCCTTATAAGCCTTTATGGATATAGAAGGGGGACACTTTCTCAAACGTCCCCTCCTTCTTCTTGATCGCTACAAACACATTGTGATTCATGACTCCTTAAGCCCCATTACAGACAACAAGTTGATTATCAGGAGTACTAGCCTCCCTTATTCATTTTGATGAATGGGTGTGAGAACTCCCAGGTGGTACACCCATCCCACTGAGAGGAGAAGCAGAAGATTTTGAGGGTTCCATCTCGGTCCCACAAGCAGCTAGGGAAATAAGGGTCCTCTCAGACAGATCCCCTCGTGCCTGAGTAAGCCTTATATAACTGAGGTGCGGCAGGTTCCCCAGAGGTTGCCCGCTAACGACTGTCCCACCTCAACAGCCATGCTTCTCATCAGCACGCAGCACACCTTGAAATTGAGGTGTTTTTTTTTTTTTTTTTTTTTTTTTTTTTTTAAAAAATAGAAGTTCATTCCATCCTAACAATCCAGGCAGTGAAGCCAAGATCCCTGAGACACATAACGTTCCACCGCCATGCCACACAGTGGTCACTGAACTGAACCATGCCCAGAGCTTATGTTGGCATAGGGCTGATGTCATGTACCAGTCCCCAGCTCAGGAACCCGGGGTCGCCAAGCCCGTATCCAGCAAACAAATGCTGAGCTCCTGAGGGCCCAACCTTGTCATTGGCTTTCAGTCTGTCTGTAGATGCATACCAGATTAGAAGAATCACAGATGACTGAACATAACAGACATTGGAGAATGGTAGGATCAGTATCATTCTTGAGGACACGAAAAAGGTCCATCCGTATCACAGGAAAGGGTACAGACCATGCAAGGGGTGGGGAAGGGGGGTTTAGAGGGGGTCATGGGAACACAGACTAAAGGAGGCTGTTGGAGGTCCTTCAGCAGAGTATTGAGTCGGATTCCAGCTGGCCTACCAAGTTTTGGGTGGTGTGCAAGTAGTATGAACTGTTGGTTATGGAACAAAGTTGAATGACATGGGTGAGTAGGCATCTGACACTGTGACTGGGTAACTAGCAAGAAGCTGCCACCTAATCTACATCTACATCTACATCCATACTCCGCAAGCCACCTGACGGTGTGTGGCGGAGGGTACCTTCCGTACCTCTATCGGTTCTCCCTTCTATTCCAGTCTCGTATTGTTCGTGGAAAGAAGGATTGTCGGTATGCCTCTGTGTGGGCTCTAATCTCTCTGATTTTATCCTCATGGTCTCTTCACGAGATATACGTAGGAGGGAGCAATATACTGCTTGACTCTTCGGTGAAGGCATGTTCTCGAAACTTCAATAAAAGCCTGTACCGAGCTACTGAGCGTCTCTCCTGCAGAGTCTTCCACTGGAGTTTATCTATCATCTCCGTAACGCTTTCGCGATTACTAAATGATCCTGTAACGAAGCGCGCTGCTCTCCATTGGATCTTCTCTATGTCTTGTATCAACCCTATCTGGTACGGATCCCACACTGCTGAGCAGTATTCAAGCAGTGGGCGAACAAGCGTACTGTACCCTCCGGAGCGGTGGGGCAGTGGCTTCCGCCAGGAGGCTGTCAACAGGGCTCATACAGATGCCCCCTTTTGCCAGCCACACACCAGTGTTGTGAACAGAGTCCAGGAAGCTCAGTACGTACAGTGCTGCCAACCCACAGGCAACACATTCATAGTCCAAGCAAGATAAAATCTCAGCAGAACTATGCAGTCCACGCCCCATGGCGAATTGTTGGGGAAACAGAGCATTTAGCTTCCTCATGCAAGTTGCCTTGAGCCACCAGACATGCAGCAGCCAAGTTATCTTGTTGTCAAATAAAATATCCAAGAATTCAAAAGTTTCAACAACTTCAAGTAAATGGTCACCAAGATAAATTTCTGGGTACAGGTGCACAGTCTGGAGTCAGCAAAAATACACAACTTGTGATTTTGCAGCAGAAAATTGATAGTCATGATTCAAAGTCCAGTTATGTACTCTCCAAACAGTCCCTTGCAGTTGGTGCTGAGTGGTGCACAGTGATGCAGAGGCACAGTACAGGGAAAGGTCATCCACATACAGTGACGGAGAGACTGTGGGGCCCAGGGCATTTGTGATGTCATTGATGGCAACAGCAAACAGCGTTGTGCTCAGGACCGATCACTTGAGGTACTCAAGTTCCCTAAACACAATGGTTGCTGAGAACTGAACCTACCCAGACCCAAAAAAGGTCTAAGAGACAGAAAATACTGTATAAAATGGGTAAATTGCTCCAGAAACCTCACTTGTGAAGTGTAGGCAGGATGTGATGTTGCCAAGTGGTATCGTATGCCTTCTGTAGGTAAAAGAACCCAGCAATAAGATGATGGCAATCCAGAAAAGCATTGCATACTACAGATTCCAGATGAATCACGTGATCTGTGGTGGATGAGAAAGACTGAAAGCCACATTGGAATTGTGATATATGCCATCTGGCTTCATGGCACCAACAAAGACGGCAGTTGACCATTCATTTAAGTAGCTTAGATCAGGTTAGATTTACTTTCATTCCAATTGATCCGAAGTGAAGAGGTCCTCCATGATGTAGAACATGTCAGAAAAACAATAATACACGACAAATATTTACAACTGAAACAAATAAGCTAATGTACCTTACACAGGTCCCAAGTGGAATGATTGTCTTTTTTTTAATGAACACAATATGAAAGAATCATTTTACAAAAACACTAACGCACTGAATTTAAAACTAAAAAGAGTCTTTTTTATTTATAAGGTAATAAACACATAAAAGAACTACTATAATACTTATTTACAATAAACACATTACTGCAACGAAATTGTGCAGAAGTATATATGAGAGAGACACACACAGACAGAGAAAGAGAGAGAGAGAGAGAGACACACACACACACACACACACACACACACACACACACAAACAAAAAAATCAGTTGGTTCTACTGATAAATTCTTCAATGGAGCAGAAGGAGTTGGCCACCAATAAATCCTTTAGGCTTCTCTCAAACTGAATTTCATTGGTTGTTAAGCTTTTTATAGCTGCTGGCAAGTTATTGAAAATGTGTGTCCTTGAATAATGCACACCTTTTTGTACAAGGGTAAGTGACTTTAAATCCTTGTGAAGATTATTCTTATTTTTAGTATTGATTCCATGAACTGAGCTGTTGGTTTGAAAAAGTGATATATTTTTAATGACAAATTTCATTAAGGAATAAATGCATTGGGAAGCAGTAGCTAGTATCCTTACTTCCCTAAACAGGCTTCTGCAGGATGTTCTTGAGTTCATACCACATATAACTACTACTGCACGTTTTTGTGCCTGGAAAACTTTAGCTTGGCTTCATGAATTGCCTCAAAAAATAATCCCATATGACATTATGGTATTAAAGTAAGCATAGTATGTCAGCTTTTTCATTTTTATATCGCATTTGCCTGACACAATTCGCATTGCAAATAAAGATTTGTTAAGACGCTTCAGCAGTTCTGTGATGTGCTTCTCCCAGTTGAATTTATTATCAAGCTGTAATCCTAAGACTTTAACACTTCTTCTATCTGCTTGTCATTGTATGTTAGGCATATACTCGTGGGACACCCCTTACAAGTTCTGAACTGCATGTAGTGTGTTTTTTCAAAGTTTAGTGACAAAGAATAGGCAAGGAACCAGTGATTAATGTCCACACATATTTTATTAGTCGATCTTTCTAAGACTACACTTGATTTGTTATTCATTGCAATATTTGTATCATTGGCAAACAAAACAATCTTGGTATCTGGTAATGTTACTGATGAAAGGTCATTGACATACACCATGAAAAGGTAAGGGTCCTAAAATGGAACCTTGTGGGACCCAACACGTAATTAGTTCTCAGTTGGATGATGCCCGATAGCTTAATACATGTCTCTTTCCTAATAACACCCTTTGTTTCCTGCCAGAGATACAAGTTTGAACCATTTTGCAGCATTTCCTGTTACACAACAATATTCTAATTTACTTAAAAGGATATTGTGATTTACAAAGTCAAATGCCTTTGACAGATCACAAAATATACCAGTTGCCTGCAATTTTTTTATCTAATGAATTAAGTACATTTTCACTGTAAGTGTAGATAGCCTTCTCAATATCAGAACCCTTTAGAAATCCAAACTGCAACTTTGACAGTATGTTATTTGAGATAAGATGGTTATAAAGCCAATTGTACATTACATTTTCTAAAATTTTTGAGAATGCTGGCAAAAGTGAAATTGGACAGAAATTTGATGCTATTTCTTTATCTCCCTTCTTAAACAGTGGCTTAACCTCAGCATATTTCAACCATTCAGGAAATATTCTACTTATAAATGACTGGTTACACAGATAGCTTAATGTGTTACTTTGCTCAGAATCACATTCTTTAATTAACTTTGTTGATATTTCATCATACCCACTAGATGTTTTTGATTTTAAAGATTTTATGAATGACATTATTTCTGCTGGGGTAGTGAGTGTCAAATTCATAATACGGAAGTTACTTGAAATGTCTGGTCTGAGGTATTCCATAGCAGCATCTACCAAACCTGACAATCCCATCTTTTTAGTAACAGTTATAAAATGTTTGTTAAAAAGTTCTGCAACACTACACATCTGTCACCAATGTGTCATTTACTCTTAATGCTATTTGTCCCTATTCATGTCTGGTTCTACCGGTCTCCTCCTTCACTATATCCCATATTGTCTTTATTTTGTTATCCGATATGACTATCTTTTCTTTGTAATATATTTGCTTTGATGTCTGTATTACAGTGTTTAATATTTTGCAGTATTTCTTGTAATGCGCTATAGTATCAACATCAGCACTGTTTCGGTTTGACAGATACAGTTTTCTTTTTGTTTTACAAGATACACCTATTCCTTGAGTAATCCATGGCTTCTTTGTAGACTTTGCTCTAACCTTGGTTAGTTTTGGGGGTAAGGAGTGTGTTCGGGTTGGTTGCACCAGTAATCAACCTCTTTAGCAGCAGTTCATTTATTAACCTTAACACATACAAGGATCACAAAGGACTGAGCTGAACATGGCGGAACAGCCAAAGATAATGCTTAGAGTCCAAAGATGAATGCATCTTCATCATACACCCCCCCCCCCCCCCTCCCCCAGGTAGCACAAGGGGAATGGCCTCCATCCATAGAGAGTTGTGGCATCGAAGAGCCGCCTTGAAAGTGTGGTGCCAGAGCAAGACTAGCCCGTTATTTTGCGGGTGATACGCTGTGGTACGGATGCATTGGATGCCTTACAAATCCCGTTGAACAGGGCCGACGCAAATTGTCTGTCCTGGTCAGTCATGATGATAGCGGACATCCGAAACATGATACCCATTACTTGGCGAAAGCTCGAGCAACAGTTTCTGCCGAAATATTGGGGAGGGGGACAGCCTCGACCTAGCGAGTTGTTCGGTCGATAGATGAGAGAACATAATGAAAGCCATTAGAGGGGGAGAGAGGGCCGACAATGTCAATATGAATATGTTGGAAACACCCAGGAGGGATCAAATAGGTGCCGAGGGGGGTGAGGGGTGGTGAAGTGTGCTTGTGTACTTTGCAGTGTTGGCACGCGACGCAGGAACGTGCCCATTGCAGGCAGTCCTTGTGACATTTCTCTACACAAAGTGCTCCGCTGTGAGGTAGGCAGATGCACAAACACCGGGGTGGGCCAAATTATGCAATGTGTTGAAGACAGCTCGACAGAGTGTGGTTGGGATGAGGGTGCGTAACGTGCCTGTACTGTCGTCGCACCAGATCTCATGAGAAATGCTAGGGAAGGTGGTGCGGACGAAGTGTAGTGAAGAAGTAGAGTCTGAAATCAGGTTTTGTGTTTCCTCATCGGCTGGTTGGAGGCTAGGCAGTTCAGAGAGGTCTAACAGCAAATGGACGGCATCGTCTCATGCAAGGAAATCAGCAACTATATTGTCAGCAGCCTTTATGTGTCTGACATCGGTGATGAACTGAGATATGAAGTCCATGTATCTGAAGCGGCGAGGAGGCGGGTCAGCTGGCAGGTTTGTACTGGCCACAGCCAGAGGTTTGTGGTCCGTTAAAACATAGAAAGGGCGTCCCTCAACGTCAGTCTTAAAACGTTTCATCAATTTGTAGACCCCGAGCAACTCCCTGTCAAACGCGGAATATTTCCATTGTGATTTGGTGAGCTTGCGTGAGAACAACTGCAGAGGCGAAGTTTGGCTGTGGATTGTCTGGCTAAGGACAGTGCCGATGGCAGTATCGCTTGCGTCTGTGGTGATGAAAAGCTGCGCATTGGGATGAGGATGCGCGATGGTGCAGGCCTCAGCAAGAAGATTTTTGAGGGCAGTGAAAGAGGCAGGGGTCCATGGAATGGGCCAAATTTCAGACGTCTTGGTGCCTGCCAAGGCGACCATCAGTGGAGCCTGAATCTCTGCAGCCTGGGGTAGATGACGGCGATAATAATTAACCATCCCCAGAAAGCACCAGAGCTCTCTGAATGACGAAGGTCTGGGTAGGTTTAGTATTGTTTGTACTTTCTCAGGGGGCGGTGAAATGCCATCAGCAGAGACCCAAAAACCAAGAAAAGTGACAGCGGGTTGATGTAGCTGCAATTTGTCCTGGTTGGTCTTGATGCCTGCAGCCGCGAGAGTGTTCATAACAGTTTGCACATGTCGAATGCTGTCCTCGACGGAGGAGCTGAACACAAGAATGTCATCAAGATATGCAAAGCAGAATTTTAGTTCGAATAGCACTTCGTTAATGAAGCGTTGCCAGGTCTGGGTTGCGTTTTTCAGACCGAAGGGCATGAATCGAAACTGAAATAACCCGATTGGGGTGGTGATTGCTATCTTCTCGATGTCTTCAGGAGCCATGGGGATCTGGTGGTAGGCCCGTTTGCAATCAATGACAGAGAATGTGGTCACACCTGCGAGGGAACTGGTAAAGTCGGCCATGTTGGGTATGGGGTAGGTGTCCATAATTGTTCATGCGTTTAGTCGAGGGTAGTCGCCAGGACCCGTCTTTCTTGGGTGTCATATGAATGGGCATAGACCAGCTACTGGCAGAGGGTTCAATGACGCCGGAGCTTAGAAGTTCAGAAATCTGCTTTTTAAGGTCCAAGAGGCACTTGGGGCAAAGTCGACATGGTTTACTGGAGATCAGGGGACCTGGCATGAGGTGAAGCTAGCGAATTGTGCCATTGGTGATGACAGAAATGTTGCCGGCGGCATGGGAGGCGGTTTGTTTACAATGTGTGGCGGGCGGGGCAGGCGAGGCGTGGTCGTGGTATTTGGAGGCGACAGGAGCTGAGGCGGCAAAGTGTCTCATGAGTCAACGCAACAAGATGGCGACCGGCCTGAAGCAGTGGCACCGTGGTCAGGTTAGCTTGGTAGAGCCAGTGAGCCGTTAGTGATTCCATTGTCTGAGGGTGCAGCCTGTGGCAGCACAGTCGCGGGCGAAACACTTGGTGTGAGTGCACTGTTTGTGTTGTCAGTGGCGGTCGCATGGCGGCACGCAGGAGCCAAAGTTGCATAGTTTGAGGTGCTGTCCGCGAGGAGTGGGGTAGTAGCCGTCAGTTTGGGAGCACTTGACACTTGACACTCGTCGTGCATGCTCACTTGCGTCCAGCCGAGTGTCAAATGCTGCCTTGTTAGGAGGGGGTGGCCCTGCGGAACTGACAGTACATGTAATGGCAGTCTTGATAGCACAGTTGCAAGGGATAGCGGGAGGTAAACACATGGAGGCTCGATTGCTGGTACTACAAGCAGATTCGGCCCACTTACTGACCTTGCTTTGTCCTTGCTGTAGTGTCTGTAATTCCTTTGCTGCATCGGAGAGCTGGAGCTGTGTTTTGTGGAGCCGGAAGGAGAGCTCGTGGTTTTCCTTGCATAGGCGAGGGACGTTTTCGAGCTCGACAAGGCACTTGTGTGTGGTTTCTTGTAACATTGTCGACAGAGACGAGCGTGTATGGATGAGATGAGCCCGGACCAATGTGTCACAGGGGGGTTTGCTCGATGGAGTACAGGGGAAGTGAGTCTTGGACGGGTGATAAAAGATGGTGTTTCGCACTAGGTCCGGTGAAAGTTTGTGGTGTCACAAGAAGTCAATGCCTAGTATAGGTTCCTCAATTTCGCACACTAAAAAAGTCCTCTCGAGTTTCCAGTTTGCGGAGAGTGAGACGACGTGGGAAGTTGAACCCGAGCATTGTAGTTTAGTTGAATTCACGGCTTGTAGTGAAGTATGATGAGGGCGGATGTTGAACGATGCTAAGGATGTAGGCAGCAGTGAAACATCGTCGCCTGTGTCCAGTAGCCGGCCGAAGTGGTCGTGCGGTTAAAGGCGCTGCAGTCTGGAACCGCAAGACCGCTACGGTCGCAGGTTCGAATCCTGCCTCGGGCATGGATGTTTGTGATGTCTTTAGGTTAGTTAGGTTTAACTAGTTCTAAGTTCTAGGGGACTAATGACCTCAGCAGTTGAGTCCCATAGTGCTCAGAGCCATTTGAACCATTTGTGTCCAGTAGGAAAAGGTATACCGACAAAATGTCTTTAAAGTAAAGTCGTCCGCAATTATCCGGTCGTTCCTGAACAGAATGAAGCACTGGGGGGGTGCCTGTCATGTTGTGTGCAGGAGGTGGCACGCTGACCTACCTGCGATTGGCGTTTGGAAAGTAGCAGGGTGGTCTGCAGTTCCGTGCCGCCTCACCAAACCGTGTGTGGAAGTAACGGTACGGGTGTGCGGTTGCATTTCCTGCGGAACGTTCGTTGCCAGTGGTGGTGGCTGAGGTTCAGTGGACGCAGCAGGAGGTGGCGTGACCGTGGGTGGAGCCAGTGATGTCCCAGTTGCTTGTTTACTGCTTTCCGGAGAGAGTGGAACAGTCGGCACAGTACGGCCCCAGCCGCGTCTGCCTACAGGACGAGGAGCCTGAACCTGAGACTTGTCAGGTAGGCAGTGGCTGGCGAAATAGAGCAGTGATGCATCATGTAGCTTGTCAGCAACTGTCTTTCTATGCTCGACAGGTTCAGTAGACCTTTGAGCCAGAGCAAAGCAGATGTGAGGAGTTAGTTTATCTGACCAGATTGCGAGGAGAGCTGTGTCAGAGAGTAGATCGTCGCTGACCAGGGCACGTAGCCGTCTCCAGAGCTGGGAAGGTTTGTCATTGCCTAGTTGCTTGACGTGGAGCACTTGCCGTATTGCTGCCCCAGTTGAGCGTGCAAGCCGATGTAGAACTGTCTTTTTGGCTAGAGTGTACTGGGTAGGCGAGTCTGGGGCGTCGACCAGGTCAGCAATCAAGTCATCCTGGTCGTGCAGGTGGGTGATGAGGCACAGAAACCTGGTAGATTTGAGGAGTTTGTAATGGTTGAACACTTCGTCCACAATTTTGAACCTGGTTGTAGCTCTGTTGGGATTGAACGGCGGCAGCGTCGGTCAGCATTAAGAATGTTCGGAAGAACAGGTTGAGTTGAGTTCGCTGGGGCACTGCCTGAATCGAGCTGTTGTTGCTGTAGTATTCCAGGAGAGTGTGCCTCCAGGGGATGTGGCAACGACAGCTGTTTGGGTGGCAGCGTGAAGGTGACACGTTGTGGTTGAGCGCGATCAGTCGTGACGCGGAAGACAGACGCGGGTGAGACACCGTAATGTGTCGATTGCAGTTGCACAAGCTCAACATGTTGCGGGTGTGTTCGGATTGACGTGTCGTGGAAGACCGTCGTGGATGAGGCACCATGATGTGACGAGAACGGTAGTGGAAGCTCAACTGGAGCTTAAGCTCCAAAGCCCTGAACAACATAATCTGGAGTGTATAAGCACTCAGCCTTTCATGTACTACAATATTCTTGTCTCAGTTTCACAGCCCTGTAACACATGGAGTTGCATCCTGGAATGCAGTACAGGGTCCGCTGTTTGACTATGGGGCGGGACAGCTTGCCCTGCCATGACTGCAACTGTTGCCTGCTCGCTGCAGGGAGGTCATGGGCTACCTTGCAATATTGTCAGCTATGCTGAAGTGCTGTCATCATGGTCGCACTGTCAGCAATCCCAGATATCTATTGTTTCGCATAAGAGGCAATTGGACACCTCCACCAAGCTGTTTCTGATGTACTACAGATGAGGGCCAGAATAAAGAAGTTAATTAAACAAATCTGCTGTCTTTAATGGCGAACATTTTAGGTTAGGCTTTAACGTTACTGTTGCTGACATCAAATGAAACAACAAGTTTACTGTTACCAGTCACTGTATTTGTCTGCACAATACATTAAAAAAGTTTAAACCTACATCATCAGTGAATTTACATTTGTTAGTATGACATGTGTGTATGTTTTGTCATGATTTTTTTGGGTACTTGTGACACTGTCTAGTGGAGAAACAAAACACTATTTCAGAATATGTTGGTTTTTTTTTTTTTGGGTGGGGGGGACCTGACAGAAAAAATAAAATAATTGAAACAGAATATGTGTTATGACAGCGAAAGGAACCTGTGACCCCTGGAGGTACTTAAAAAAAAATCTGAAATAGTGTTTTTGTTTCTCCATTCGACAGCACTACAAGTTCCTCCAAAAATTGTAACACAACACACATGTGTCATACTAAAAAACCTAAGTCCACCTGATGATGGAGGTTTAAACCTTTGAAACGCATTGTGGAGATAAATAAACAGTGATTGATAACGGTAAACTTGTTGTTTCCTTCGAAATCTACTATTGTCCTGACACCTTATTTCACTCTCCACAGGTGACACTCAAAGGGTCATCCAACAACTAGTTTTCTGCAAATGGTCTCGCCTTTACTTTTAAAATGACACAACACAGTCACTTCTGCACATCTGGGGATACTACAACAATAATAATTGTAACACATGGTGAGGAAAAAGGGTGGAAACTTTAGAATTCTGCTGTCCATTGATGAGAATTTAAACTGGAAAGGGCACATTGGAAGTCTTGGGGAGAGAGAAACCAGTAAGCTGACATATTTTGCATATTTTCATTCAATAATGTCATGTGGAATAATGTTCAGGGGTAACTCATCTTTAAGAAAGGAAGTCATGCCATAAGAATAATATGTGGCGCTCATGCACAATCATCTTGTACACATCTGCTTTAGGAGTTGGGTATTCTGACTACTGCTTCAAATCACATTTATTCTCTCACGAGGTTTCTTGTAAATAATCTGCTACCATCCAAAAGGAACAATGATGTATGCAATTACATTACCAGAAGGAAAATGGCATTCATTACTCCACATTAAGGTTGTCTTAGCACAAAGAAGGCTGCACAATGCTGCAACTAAAACTTTTGATCACTTATACACAGTGACATAGAATGTCTGCCAGAAAGCAAAATAAAATTTGAAACCAAACTGAAAAAGTTTTTACTTGACAGCTCCCCCTATTCCGCACGAGAATTTCGATTATTGTAATGTGTAAAATGTGGTGGGTAGGAATCATTAACTCACACCTGCATATCTTTTAAAGAAGAAGAAGAAGAAGAAGAAGAAGAAGAAGAGCCTTAAAAATGTTCAGCAAGTAAGCACACTTAGAAATTAATTTGCAATATGAATGTAAAATGTCTCATTCTATATCTTTACGATTTATCGTGCAAAAATGATCCATGGAACATGGAACTCACTCACTTCCAGTTTTTCGGAAGACGTTTTAGGCAATTCACCTTGACTGAATGACTGGTACAGAATGTCTTCATCAAACAGCATGCTGTCATAGTCAACACTGTCTAGAGCTGTGGGTATTATGATTCCTCACTGAAATTGAATGCTGAAAATGTTTGCAAAATAAAGATAGAAACATCTTCATTGCGCGGTAGACATCTTATAACCAACCACAAGGAACTCAGTGGAATGTTTTATTTTTTTGTTAAAGCCTGTCATACCAACCAAACAATGATCTTGCTATACTCCCCAACATTATAACTCCACAACTAAGGCTTTTCCCTTGTCCTTAAGTCCACTTACTGGGGTTATCAACATATGTTCATCACACTTTATGCGGTGCCACTTTTGTTCTAGACACCAAGTTTAATTCCAAAATACGCATAAAAGGTTTCAGATATAAAGTCTGCTACATATATCCTTTGTTTTGAAGTCGTGAAACAGTGACAAATGAAGTAAAATACCTATGAATCTTTTTTTACTTTCTACAAATGGCACTGAGTTTTCTTTAATGGAGGAAAATATTACGTTGAAATTTCTCAAACAAGAAATAAAAATTTGTAACATTTATTTTTTGTGGAACAATCTTGATATGGTGAGGCTTAATTATTGTTTCAACACACACTATTAATGTATAAAACAGTCTTGCTTTCCTTGTTGAGTAATTCTAAGTAAAATCTCAAACTTCTGCCAATCACCTACACTGTCTTCACCAGACACAACTGACTGAATGAAAATATTGTCCATAACCATGAAAGTGTCAACCTGGCTGAATTCTCAAAGATATAAATTACAGAGTATATCAATAACGAGGGGGTGAAAAATCTTATAAAACATAGCATATTAAAGTCTTGTTTATCTAATTAACAAAATATCTTCTTACCTTTCCAAATCTCCAGTCTTACTGATCACATCTGATGCTGTGGTTTCTTGTGTAAAATTATTTATTTACAATAAAATAGATATGATATAATAAAACTTATCATTGCACTAGAAGCTAAAACTAACAATATGGATGTTCATATCCATGCAAAGAATGTTTTATCTTTTTTCTCCTCAGTGACAGCAGTACAACAAGATGAGTTAAAACTACACATTTACTTTAATATAAACAGTTCTAAATAATCTATGTTTTGTACACAGTGACTTAAAATGACTCAGTACAGAATAAAACGATGAAGCTGATGAAGCTCAGCAGTTACAATAATTGTACATGTAAATCGTCATTAAAAGACTTAAAAACCATTCACTTTCCCATGTAGGGAGCGCTTGCATTGTTTAGCTGGTGCAGGCCCATTGCTGATAGTAGAGTCTGTGGTGCATGGCCTCTTTTTTGCCGTAGATGTTTGGCTTGACATCCCATTGTGCCAAGGGCGAACCTACAAGAGTGAAAGTCATGTCAGACTATTACTGCTAAGCTTTATCTTTAGTTCTTAGCCAAGAGCCTGTATCAGTGTTTACATAACGTCACAATAAGAATACAGAAAAAAAAAATCAACCACCACAGATAGCAGATGGAAACTCATTGCAAAAGAAATCAACATTTCTTTAGAAATGTGAAGGAAAGCACTCATGGGTTTCGTTAAATTCATTCATTTAGCCATTGTGTTGCAAGATTCCATCAAGGAGAACCTTTACAGGTATGGAATGAGCCACAGTATACACTAACAAAAGGCAATCAGGTCAAAGAAATAATCTTTACACTGTATTAACAATAAACCGTCACTATTGCTTAGTGTTATATAAGCTTACACCAGGTTAAATTATGCTAGTATATTTGAAAGAAAAATGCTGCTTTGAAAAAACAACAACAACAACAACAACAACAACACTGCAACTTCATCAGTTATATCAAACAGCTACTGTTTGTCTTCTATTGTTAGCTTCATATCTACTGAATTACGAACCTTTTTTTTTTGGGGGGGGGGGTCCTATGCAAAATCGGTAAGTGGTTCTAAAGGTTCTACCAGTCTCTCATTGAGCAGTTTGGTGTGGCAGTAAACGATAGCTTAAGGAAAGCCAAAATATTAAATTTCAGCATCTATGAAATCCTTCATGCAGGAGAATCCTATAAACAAACCATTGTTTGATCATAACACAGGCTCCAGCATGGAGGACATAGTAATAGGCATCCGTGGCATATAGAAGCAACTGAAAGAGTAGAAAACAAATAAGTTGCCAGTTTCAGACGGACTCCCAATTTGGTTTTACAAGGAGTACTACACGGCATTGACCCCTTAATGAGCTTGTATTTATCGTGAATCTCTCCCCCCACCGCAAAGTCCCAAGCAACTTAAAAAAGCGCAGGTGCCTCCAGCATATATGAAGGGTACAGAATGTGCCCACAAAATTACATACCAACGTTCTTAAACTGGTTTGTAGAAGAATTCTTTAACACATTCTCAGTTCAAATATAATACGTTTCCTTGAGATGGTAAGCCGCGCGGTCTGAGGCACCTTGCCACAGTTCATATTGTTTCTTAGCTATACCCCGACATTCTTATACCATGTGACATGCTCGTAATGTTCAGCACTGGTCTTGTAATGAGATACTGCCAGGTTCTCTTTCTTTTCTATGGAAATTATCTTAGAATTATGCACACTTAAACAGAGCTGCCATTCATTACCCCAACTGGAAATATTTGCCAAATCTTTCTACGATTCCTTACAACTGTCCAATGACAATACCTTCCTATACACAACTTCAGCACCAGTGAACAAGATTAGAATGTGTTGATCCTGCTAGATAAATCTTTTATATATATTGAAAACATTAGAGGTACTATTACGCTTCCTTGGGGCCATTGGCTGTTACGTTTGTTTTTGTGGAATTGCCACTGTCCAGTATAAAGTACTGGATTCTAAAAAAAAAAGTTCAAGTGGCACTGAGCACTATGGGACTTAACTGGATTCTATAAGCCAAATATACCTAAAGCTGATGTCATATTTACAGAGATACACTATATAATCATATCTTGGTTAGTAGTTCATCTATTGTTTGCAAGATGTATGTAAATAAACCAAGCTGGGTTTCACATGACTCTTTTTTTTCTTAATCTCTGCTGGTTACATTACAGTGCTTGTTTTCCTCCAAGAACATCATAATTTTTGAGCTTGGGATCTCTAGGATCTTGGAACAGAAGGATGTTAGCGATAATGGTCTATAATTCCAGGCATCACAACTGACCTGTGCTCTTTACCAGTAATTTAGGACTTTAGTTGTGCTAGGGATTCTCAATAAATATGAGCTAGGATAGGAGCCGATTTTGTGGCATATTTGACATAAAATCTAGCTGAAATTATGTCTGGGACTTATCCCTTGACTGCTTGAAGTAGCATTAATTGTTTTTCCAATACTGCACATTGTTAATATTTATATTATACTCATTTGTGTGTGCAGCAGTCAACCATTAATACAGTAGTATCTAAATGCTTGAATACATTTTTAAATGCAGAATTTAGATTTTCTGCTCTCTGTCTGCCTTTCATCAGAGCTCCATGATCTTACTTGGATCATTCCAGTGACTACCACAGAAGACTGAGTTGACCAGCTTCCTCAGAGAATTTCGAGAAAGCTCATAACCTACAGCATTGTCCCCACAACTGACTGAGGCCCCCTGGTTCTGAACCAAATGTACATTAGGTTTTTTTTTAATTTAAGTGACTGTCTTTTCAGTTCACATAATAATAGTGGCAGGAGACCCCGAAGTGTTAGTATATGACCCAAAGGAATACAGATATGCCTATAGGTGAAAAGATGAAAATCCTAATGGTCAATTGCTGAAGCATTCTTAACAAAACGATGGAGTCTGAAGTACTCCTAAAATGAAATAGAGCTCACTTAATAAATGTTACAGAAAGTTGGGTAAAAACAAAACTGCCTGCAGTGAGGTTTTTAGGGCAAATCTAAGTGTACGAGGTGCGACAATCAAGTAATGAGACTGTTTTTTTTTTTTTTTTTTGGGGGGGGGGGGGGGGTGCTTACCATTTTATTCAAGTTTAGTGCTGTCTCCTTCAAAGTATTTCTCTTCTGATGGCACACACTTTTTCCAGTGCTTCTGCCATTGATTGTAACATTTCTGGAACTCATCTTCTGTAATATCCTCGAAGACCCTCGTCATGGCTTTTTGGACACCTTGATTTGTTTGAAAATGGTGTCCCTTGACCACCGTTTTGACTCTTGCAAATAGAAAAAAGTCACACAGAGCGATATCT
This sequence comes from Schistocerca cancellata, assembly GCF_023864275.1. Classification (NCBI taxonomy): domain Eukaryota; kingdom Metazoa; phylum Arthropoda; class Insecta; order Orthoptera; family Acrididae; genus Schistocerca; species Schistocerca cancellata. The sequence continues at coordinate 1,192,244,323 of NC_064626.1, forward strand.
GGTGAATAAGGTGGCTGTGGTAGTACTGAAATTTGTTTTGAGGTTAAAAATTGCTGTACTGACAGAGCAGTATGGGATGGCACATTATCGTGATGCAGAATCCAATTATCAGCAATGTTGGCACGGACACAAAGACCTCTTTTACGAAGTTTTTCTAAAATTTCTTTGGAGTAATATTGGTTAAGTGTTTGTCCAGGAGGCACCCATTCTTTATGAACAATTCCCTTGGAATCAAATTAGCACACAAGCATATGCATTTCACTTTTGACTTCGACATGCAAGCTTTTTTTTGGTCTGGGTGATCCCATTGTGAGCTTTGCCCTTTTGTCTCTGGACCGTACTGGCGGGGGGTATTTTGCTCTAACAGATCGGCTGCCACATTTTTCCATGTTTCTCGCTGTTGTGGTGTGAGATTTTTGGGGACCATTTTTGCACAAATCTTTCTCATACCAAGATCTTCAGTTATCATTAAACGAACCATTTCTTGATTGATGTTCAGTCCTGCTGCAATCATTTTCATGGATAATCTTCAATCAGAATGTACGAGTTCACGCACCCTGACCAAGTTGACATCCGTCCATGAGGTTGATGGTCATCCACTGTGGTCTCATCTTCAACATTCGTTCTGTCTTCACTAAACATTTTATGCCAATGAAAAACTTGAGCTCTTGACATAACATCCTCTCCAAAAGCCTTCTGAAGCTTACCGTAAGTTGTCGTCGCGTTTTCACCCAATTTAACGCAAAACGAAATGGCATACCGTTGTGTAATATTATGCGGTTCCATATCTGTGACAAGAGACACAAACACGTGTTAACTTATTACAGCACAACTCACGACTGAGCAGTTGCATCGATGTGCCGCTTGGACTAGAAGCAGCTTATAGACCAAGGTCAAAGATATTGCGCCTACGCAAGCTTGCAGGGTTGCCACATCTTGCAAAGAAAATCAGTCTCATCACTTTATTATCATACCTCGTACATTAATAAGATAAGTGTTGTGACAGTGCCACGACATTTAACAGTGCCGCCACGACAGTACGCGCAAATGGTGATAGAGGCGCTCCGCAACTCGGCTGAGCGCGGGAGCGCCACCTAGCTATGAACGGCGCCAGCCGCATGTCACGGCACGGCAGTCGAATGAGAGATACTGAGTTGTTGTCATGTAACCAGCTACTGTTTCTAAGTGAGTGTGTCTGAATATCCACACAATTATTGGTGATTAAAGGTCATAACACTTTTTGGGGATGAGGTCGGATATTTTCACTGCGTTGTGGATTTGTGTGTTCATGATGGGGCAGACATGGAACAGCTTATGCAAGCGCTCATTGAACAACAAACACAGCTGACGGCTGCTACTCCTTCAGGCACAACAAACACAGCTGACGGCTGCTTTCAGGCGTTGTCGACGTCGCTTACTCATTGTCTGTCTTCCTTTTCTCCTCCTCTATTCCCTCCTTACGACGAGGCCGCTGAAGACTCGGAGGATTATGAGAAGTGTCTGCGGCAACACTTCTTGGCTTTTGGTGTTGTCGATGCTCCTATGTGTAAGTCGTTATTTCTATCTTGGATTTCCCCAGCATCTATCGGCTGCTATCTCAGTTCGCCCCTCTGCGGGAACCTGCCTCCCTGTCCTTCTAAGAAATGTGTGACTTACTGTCTAACTATTACCGCAAAAACACCCACGTCGTTGCCGCCCGCATGGCGTTCTACCGGTGTCGTAAACAGCCCCATCAATCTTACCGGGCTTGGGCGGCGGAACTACACGGTCTGAGTAGGAAATGTCAGTTTGTCACGGACACTCATCATGAGTCTTATGCTGATTCAATGGTTAGGGATGCTATTCTACACCTTGCTCCTGATAAAGAAGTTCGGCAACGCGCCCTACAACTGCCAAACCTGACGTTGTCGGAAGTTCTAAGCATCGCTCAATCCTTTGAAGTGTCTCACGCTGCTGGCGCGCAAATAGACGCGTGGTGTGATGTAGGTGCTGTACAGTCAAATTTCAACACGGACAATTTGCCTGTTTCTCAGGAGATCGAAGATGTGGCGGCGGTTCACTCGCGTAAACAACGTCGCGTTGGGCCGCAACACTCGCAGCGAAAACAGCAACCACAGAAGCAGGTTCGTTCCACACTTCCTTCTTGTCCACATTGTTTTGTACAGCATGACAGGGCTGCGTGTCCAAAACGTTGGGCCACGTGTAATTCATGTAGGAAAAAAGGCCACATTGCTTCTGTGTGTCAGTCCCCTAAAGTTCCTGTCGACTAGGACAAGGCATCGGACATGGATGTTAACTGTGAGCTTTCTCAAACAAATAAGTTGTTTGTTACTGTTCATGTTCTGGATAATGACATTCGCATGCAAGTGGACACTGGCTCTGCAGTAACTCTCATTAATTCTCGCACGTATTTGGAGTTGGGCTCCCCTCCCTTGTCTCCAGTTACGCGAAATCTGAGAACTTATAATAAACACAAAATTTCTATCATTGGCCAGTTTGATGCTTCCACTGCCTACAAGTCTGTTGTTAGGCCCCTCACGTTTTATGTGGTGGATCATGCAGGCACTGAAAACCTGTTCGGTTATGATGCTTTCCAGTTGTTCGGGTTCTCCATTGATGATGATGTGCACCTCATATCTGAGGATATTCTGTATCAACAGCTGGATGGATTGTGTTCTGAATTTTCGTCCGTGTTCTCTGCTGGTCTGGGTCGTGCCAAGGATTTTGAAGCCCACATTACTCTTAAACCTACAGCTCGCCCTAAGTTTTTTCGGGCACGCCCTATTCTGGTGGCATTGCGTGCACCTGTCAAGGCTGAGATAGACAGGTTAACAGCTTCAGGGATTCTCCTTCCTGTTACCTCCAGTGAATGGACATCGCCAATCGTGGTGGTTTCTAAACCCAATGGGAGTCTGCGATTGTGTGGTGATTTTAAAGCCACCGTCAATGCTCAGAGCCTCATTGACACTTATCCTCTCCCCCGTCCTGAGGAGTTATTTACCAAGCTCGCTGGGGGCCAGTTCTTTTCCAAACTTGACTTATCGGAGGCGTACCATCAGTTGCCGTTGGATGCTTCTTCTAAAGAATTTCTCGTCATCAACACTCCTTGTGCGTTGTATCAGTACCAGCGGTTACCATTTGGCGTCGCTAGCGCGCCAGCCATTTTTCAGCGGTTTTTGGAACAGCTCACGGCTTCCGTTCCCGGCTGCATAAACTAGCTGGATGACATTGTTGTCATGGGGGCCTCCACCGAGGAGCACCTTCGCAATTTGGGTTCACTGTTTCGGGTTTTGCATTCGGCTGGGTTGAAGTGCAATCTGGACAAGTACCAGTTCTTCCAACCCTCCATTGTGTATCTTGGTTTCCACTTGTCCCGTGAGGGTATACATCCTCTACGTCAGCACGTTGCGGCCATTAACGCTCTACCCCGGCCGTCTACGGTCAAAGAACTTCAGGCGTTTCTAGGCAAGATTGCTTATTATCACAAATTCATTCCATCCGCAGCGGCGGTAGCTCATCCTCTGCAGCAGCTGTTACGCAAATACGTCGCTTTCTGTTGGTCCGACGAGTGTGAGCAGGCTTTTGTCCGCCTGAAGGCTCATTTGCAGTCGGCGCCTTGTCTTGCCACATTCCGTCCGGGTCAGCACTTGGTTCTGGCGACTGACGCATCACAGTATGGCCTAGGGGCTGTTCACGCCCATCGGTATGAGGATGGGTCAGAACGACCCATCGCCTATGTTTCCAAGACCCTCAACGATGCGCAACGGCGTTACTCTCAAATCGAAAAGGAGGCGCTCGCTATCATTTATGCCCTAAAAAATTTCAGCGTTTTTTTGTATGGTTCTAAGTTTCACCTCATCACCGACCACAAGCCGCTGGTCTCACTGTTCAGCCCACCGCGTCGCTTCCAGATAAGGCAGCTCACCACCTGCAACTTGGGCCTTATACTTGTCTCGTTTTCACTATGAGATTCACTATCGCCCCACGGCCCAGCACGCCAACGCTGACGCATTGTCGCGATTGCCGATGGGCCCTGACCCGGTTTTCGATCGTGATGAACTACTCTGTTTCCACATTGATGAGGAAGAAAGTCGTGCGGTCGAGGGTTTTCCACTTACAGGTTCGCAGGTTGCGTCGGCTACTGCGCGGGACCCGGTCCTGCGCCAGGTGATCGGTTTTGTTGAACGGGGTTGGCAGGACAGGACCAAGGGCCGGGCATCGGATCCCCTTCGCAACTACCATGCCTTGCGCCTTCGTCTGTCTGTTCATGATGGTGTTGTTCTTGTGGCCACGGTAGGCGCCTCTCCACGGGTCGTGGTGCCAGCCTCTCTTCACAAATATGTTCTCAAACTGTTGCATGAAGGCCATTGGGGGATTTCTCGGGCTAAGTCCCTGGCCCGCAGGCACGTTTATTGGCCCGGTTTTGATTCGGACATCGCCCACATGGTTGCTGCGTGTGGTCAGTGTGCTCAACAACTGGCTGCACCTCGTACGATGCCCTCTCCGTGGCCTGATCCGGCGTAGCCATGGGAACGGGTGCACGCTGACTTTGCCGGCCCCTTCCTCGGTACTTATTGGCTACTGTTGATTGACGCCTTCTCGAAGTTTCCGTTTGTTGTTCGATGTCCGTCGCTCACCACTGCGGCGACGACGCTGGATTTGTCCAAAATCTTTGCGCTAGAAGGTCTTCCATCCACGATCGTCACGGACAATGGCCCTCAGTTCTCTTCGCAGGCCTTCCGTGATTTTTGTACTGGACAAGGGATTCATCATGTTACAGCACCGCCCTTCCATCCGCAATCGAATGGGGAGGTTGAGCGCCTTGTCCGCACTTTCAAAAGCCAGATGAAAAAATTCCTTAGTGATTTTTCCACAGATGACGCTCTGCTGCAATTTCTGAGTTCTTATTGCTTCACGCCTCTGGGTGATCGCAGCCCTGCTGAACTCTTGCATGGCCGCCAACCGCGCACTCTACTGCACCTGCTTCACCCTGTCAGGCCTTGTGCTGTGTCCCCTAGTGTGGGAAAATACTCGGTGGGTGCTGACGTGTGGGCACGTAGGTATGGATCTCGCCCTAAATGGATTCCAGGGATGGTCAAGGCTCTTCGCGGCCGCCAGCTTTGTGTAATACGTACGGACGACGGCATGGTTGTTCGCCATTACGACCAGATGCGCCCACGAGTGGTGGCCACGCCGGTGCCACCGCCCCTTCTTTCGCCTCCACCGGCCCGAGAAGCCCGTCCTGTCGCTGCTGCCGATCTACCGTACGTGTTGATGCAGCCAACGTCGCTACCGTTTCCGAGTACGCCACAACCGGCCCCAGTCGCGACGCTGCCTTCTCCGGGACCCATCCCGCTGGAGCACACCCCCAGGTCCATGACGCCTATGGATGCTGCTCCGGAGTTTTCATCCATCATCTCGTCCAGAAGGCACGTTCCATGCACGAGCTTCCGTCCTGGACATTTTCGACCATACTCTCGTGTCTCTCCGCAGGATCTTCTCGGGGCCTCACGAGAGGCCATGGATGCCTCCGCACTGTCCATGTCTCCAAGGAAGTGAGTGTTTTTTTTTTCCAAGGGGGAAAAAGTATTGTGACAGTGCCACGACATTTAACAGTGCCGCCACGACAGTACGCGCAAACGGCGATAGAGGCGCTCCGCAACTCGGCTGAGCGCGGGAACACCACCTAGCTACGAACGGCGCCGGCCGCATGTCACGGCACGGCAGTCGAATGAGAGATACTGAGTTGTTATCATGTAACCAGCTATTGTTTCTATGTGAGTGTGTTTGAATATCCACGCAATTATTGGTGATTAAAGGTTATAACAATAAGCTATTATTTGTTGCAGTAGAGAAGAAACTTATTTCTAGCAAGATATAACTACAAGCTGCAAGCGAAATTGTTGGGGCAAAACTCAGTACCATAGGTGCGCATAAACTTAGAATTTGGTCCTTCTGTCTATTATCAGACTAACTCCAATTATAACTGAAAATGTCAGAGGAAATCTCAGCTTGGTAGTACATGTATCCCCCAATCGTGTGTAATCATTGGCAGACATTTAAACATTAAAAAATCAATTAAGATATTTATAGTACTAGTGGTGGACATAAGACATCCCTTGAAACAATACTAAATACTTTCATTAAAAACTAATTAATACTGATACTTTATGGCATCCCAGATTTTTCAAAGTCTTCCTGGTAAAATACACTTTCTCCCAGGTAAAAATACACTACACACTGTGTGAAAGTACATTCTTCCCGTGTGAAGTGACAATATACTTTCCAATGGAGCTGTAAAACTTATCAGTCCTTTGAATGTTAAAGATTTTATAAATTGGCGTAGAAATACCTGGCAATTTAGAAAATGAAACCCATCAAAAAACAATGTGTTTTGGAAAGATTTTTGTTGTGCAACAACATGCGTATTTTTGCATTATGGAGCTAGAAATATGAATTCCACCAATCACAGCTTCTGAAGCACTGAGACTGAGATTGCAATCTCGCCAGCCAATGACAGTAGAAATTCAGGACATAGAACACGTGATGAAGTGGGCCAACAGAACATCACTGTTAAATAGGGCACGCACACACAAACAGGAAGAGTTAATGCTTTAAATTAATATACACACAATATAGGTACAAGCTTCAGACACGTAGCGTAGTCAGACAATAGCAAGTGTGAATACACGAACAGGAAAAGCTAATGGTTTAAATTAATATATACAGTGTTGCTACAAGAAAAGCAAAGCTTTCACATATAATGTTGGTCTCTAAGGCCAATACACTGCAAGAGAAACTAAGCTGTCATATATAATGTTGGTCTTTAATGTGTGTATTACATTTTAAGATATATCACACAAATGAGCCAGTAAAATTTTTAATAACGACATAAATGTCTGATCTTCTGGGCTTGGAATTCTTCTAAATGGCTCGTCATCAAAGAGCTGATTTTTAAATGAGAGTCCCAGATTCCCAGTGAAGTAGGCCTCGACCTGACAATAAGCTTTTCAATGTTGTTTTCGGGATGTAAATTTTCTTGGAGTACCAGTACTTTGTTACCTCATGCTTCGTTCTTTGTTATGGCATAATGCAATACATGCTACAAGATGAAAACGTACACTTGAAATGCACCAAACAGTTGAAACTAGCCAATTTCTTCAGCAAACCGACAAAAATAACTTCAGATGTTTTTTATTCCAGTCTTTGACCACAATATCAATTACCATGCTCAGATTTTTTCTACACCATGTCCTAAAGTGATAAGGCCGTAATGGCTTTAGGACCTAGTGTAGAAAAAATCTGAGGATGGTCATTACGGACTGAAACTGTTCATCGTCAAAAGAATTGATATTGTGATCAAAGACTGGAATAAAAAACATTTGACAGTACTGGATCACTGTTCGTATACGCAACTATGTCGCAGCTGGTGAAAAATAACTTCATTGTTCTGCAAGGCAATTAATGCTTCACGGTCAGAAAGGTGGAAATAAAATAAAATCTGAAACTAATAACGTATTTCAGCCATCTGTAATTATATGAATGTATTTTAAGTCAGATGATAGCTCCCAGCAACACAAATCCATTTTTTTTGTTTTTTTTTTGTCGACGTGAGTGCAATAAACAAAGAGGAAACAGCAAAATCACTAAATGTAAACACGGGTCACATGGAGATTACTCACTTCTCTATTATAACTGAGACTTCTCTGCGCATCAGCCCCGTATCTACGATATTTCCGAACCGGGACAATACTAGATAGTGGCGTCCCTCGAGCTCAATGAGATAGGACGTCAAAAATTAAAAAAAATTCAAATTTTCAAAAATATGTTCAGTTTGTAGTGCACATCTTTCTGAAGACTCTGATGCATGAAACGTGTGTTCAAGGAAATGTAGGACACATTATTTGGTCTTAAGTGTGCCAAAGCGCAGTGCCACGCCTCTTCACACGGCAGTCTTCTATCGCATGTCACTGTATTTCCCTGCTCTCCCTCTCTTGTGACTGCTTACACAGCCAACAGCCACGTTTCTGTAGCCCCAGGAGTGGAAGATGATACTACTCAACTCTATTCAACTGCTCTTGCGCATGTTCCCGCTCGCAACCGCTAAAACGAATCTAATGTTAACAGTTGTGGCGTCACGCTCATCGGAGGCAATTTGTTGTTACGAAGCATTGCGTAGTCTTCCTAAAGCCTTTGACTCATTTTGCTGTTGGCAGACACTTGTATGAGCACTGTGTTTTGTTGTTGTATGTGGCGTATTTCCTTTCCAATTTAAGTTTTAAGTTTTATTGCTGCAGTATTATTGTACAGTAGCATGATACAGTAATATCCTTTGTTTCAGAATTGGTTCTTACCATTCAAAATTACAAAAATTTAACTGAAAAAAATGACAAATTCCTGAAATTAAAAAAATTCCTGGAATTAAAAAAATTCCTGAGCTTTCCCCGGATCTCCCGGTTTGTATATATCCTGTACATTCCATCCTGGATTTTCCATTTTCCATTGTCTGGCACATACAACATCTATGAGATTGCCAATGTCTTAGTGAAGTTCAAAATTAAGTGTGGACTTCAATGCTAGATGTTTTTAGTAGTTTCCACAATGAAAGTCTGTCTTGAAATTTGGCAGAAAATCCAAGGAGATTCTGGTCATATGAATGGTACACCAGAGCCATGACATAAGCAATACCTTCACTGCACTATACCAAGGTTATATTACCAAAGACAGTGCCATTAAAGTGGAGTTACTAAAGATGGTCTTCTGAAATTCCTTCACCAAAGAAGATGAAGTAAATATTCCAGAATTTAAATCAAGAACAGCTGTCAACAGGAGTAAATCAAAAACAGATATCCCTGGAGTAGTGAAGAAAACAGAATCATTTAATAAAGGCCACTGCTGATTCAGATGTATTCCAATTAGGTTCCTTTCAGAGTACGCTGATATAATAGGCCCGTACTTGGGAATCATATACAACCACTCACTCAATGAAAGATCCATACATAAATATTGGGAAGCTGCACAGGTCATGTCAATAGTCAAGAAAGGAAACAGGAATAATCCACTGAATTACAGACACACATAACTAAAATGGATTTGCAGTAGTATTATGAAACATATACTGTGTTCACAAATTATGAATTATCTCGAAGAAACACCTATTGACACAGCCAGCATAGAACCAGAAAAAAAAAAAAAAAAAAAAAAAAAAAAAAAAAAAAAAAAAAAAAAAAAAAAAATCTTGTGAAACACAACTAGCTCTTTATTCAGACAAAGTAATTAGTGCTGTTGACAGGGGGGATCTCAAATTGATTCCATATTTATAGACTTCCAGAAAGCATTTAACATTGTTACTCACAAGCAACTTCTAATCAAACATGTATCTATGGAGTAATTCCTCAGTTGTTCATGACTGTTCATTCTGTACGTCGTCTTTCTGCTGTAAGCTGCTGTGTCGTCGTAACTGCCGTCTGCTTCACGCCTGCTGTGCAGCGAGCTACCTTAATTTAAGTATTAACTGTATTTTTCTTACTTGTCACTTCTTCTTCCGTGTGTATTTGCTTTTAGGAAGCTTTAATTGTCTGGTGCTATTAATAGTGTTCCATAGATTTCGTGTTTGTTTTGAATACAGTCAGAGAGAGTCCCTTTAGTCAGCCATAGTCAGTGTCAGTGTCGTCGTAACTGCCGTCTGCTTCACGTCTGCTGTGCAGCGAGCTACCTTAATTTAAGTATTAACTGTATTTTTCTTACTTGTCACTTCTTCTTCCGTGTGTATTTGCTTTTAGGAAGCTTTAATTGACTGGTGCTATTAATAGTGTTCCATAGATTTCGTGTTTGTTTTGAATACAGTCAGAGAGAGTCCCTTTAGTCAACCATAGTGCCAGTAGTGCTAGTGTTTGTTTTCAATACAGTCCAGAGACAGGTAGTGCAATTTTCATTGTTTTCTACAAGAAGTGGCTAGCAACCCCAGTTTAGTGAATAAACAGCCGCCTTTAGTGAATTAGCAGTCTAGTTAAAGGTTGAACAACTCTCTTCAGTAAATTGATTCCTTAGGATGGATAGGATGTGTGACTGCTGTGTACGGACGCAGGAGGAGCTGGCCACTGTTCGCGAACAGCTGAGCGTGTTGATGGCCGTGGTCAGCCGTCTTCAGGCTGCTGCCTCGGAGTGTAGCGGCGGTGGGGAGTCTGGTGCGTCGCAGGGTACACCCCAGGTGTTATATGCTTCACACACTGTCCCTGCTGTCGAGACATCTTCGCGGGTACCGGGCGCGGTTGGGCCACCCTCTCCCCAAGGGGAGTGGCGGGTTCAGCGGCGTTCGCGGCGAACGAGGCGGAGGGTCAATGTGGAGGCTGACCGTGTGGCATCGCCCGCTCTGCCTGTGAGTGGACATGTGGCTGCTCCTTCAGCAAGGTGCGAGCAGGCACACGGGGGGAGGGGTTTATTAGTTATTGGGAGCTCCAACGTTAGGCGGGTGATGGAGCCCCTTAGGGAAATAGCAGGAAGGTCGGGGAAGAAGGCCAGTGTTCACTCTGTCTGCTTGCCGGGGCGCCTCATCCGAGATGTGGAGGAGGCCCTACCGGCGGCGATAGAGAGCACTGGGTGCACCCGACTGCAAATTGTTGCTCATGTCGGCACCAATGACTCCTGCCGTCTGGGTTCAGAGGTCATCCTCAGTTCGTACAGGCGGTTGGCGGAATTGGTGAAGGCGGAAAGCCTCGCTCGCGGGGTGGAATCAGAGCTAACAATTTGTAGTATCGTTCCCAGAACCGATCGCGGTCCTCTGGTTTGGAGCCGAGTGGAAGGCTTAAACCAGAGGCTCAGACGATTCTGTGGAGATCTGGGGTGCAAATTTCTCGACCTCCGCTATCGGGTGGAGAAATGTAGGGTCCCCCTGAATAGGTCAGGCGTGCACTACACGCCGGAAGCGGCTACAAGGGTAGCGGAGTACGTGTGGAGTGCACATGGGGGTTTTTTTAGGTTAGAGAATCCCCTCCCTAGGCCCGACAAGACGCCTCCTGAGACGCGGCAAGGTAGGAGTAGGCAAAATGCAACAGGGAATAACGATATTAATGTGCTAATAGTAAACTGCAGGAGCTTCTATAGAAAGGTCCCAGAACTGCTCTCATTAATAAACGGTCACAATGCCCATATAGTACTAGGGACAGAAAGTTGGCTGAAACCGGACATAAACAGTAATGAAATCCTAAACTCAGATTGGAATGTATACCGTAGAGACAGGCTGAACAGTGAAGGGGGAGGCGTGTTTATAGCGATAAGAAAAGCAATAGTATCGAAGGAAATTGACGGAGATCCGAAATGTGAAATGATTTGGGTGAAGGTCACGGTTAAAGCAGGCTCAGACATGGTAATTGGATGTCTCTATAGGCCCCCTGGCTCAACAGCTGTTGTGGCTGAGCACCTGAAGGATAATTTGGAAAATATTTCGAGTAGATTTCCCCACCATGTTATAGTTCTGGGTGGAGATTTTAATTTGCCAGATATAGACTGGGAGACTCAAACGTTCATAACGGGTGGCAGGGACAAAGAATCCTGTGAAATTTTTTTAAGTGCTTTATCTGAAAACTACCTTGAGCAGTTAAACAGAGAACCGACTCGTGGGGATAACATATTAGACCTTCTGGTGACAAACAGACCCGAACTCTTTGAAAAAGTTAACGCAGAACAGGGAATCAGCGATCATAAAGCGGTTACGGCATCGATGATTACAGCCGTAAATAGGAATATTAAAAAGGGTAGGAAGATTTTTCTGTTTAGAAAAAGTGACAAAAAGCAGATTTCAGAGTACCTGTTGGATCAACACAAAAGTTTTGTCTCAAGTACAGATAGTGTTGAGGATCAGTGGACAAAGTTCAAAACCGTCGTACATTATGCGTTAGATGAGTATGTGCCAAGCAAGATCGTAAGAGATGGAAAAGAGCCACCGTGGTACAACAACCGAGTTAGAAAACTGCTGCGGAAGCAAAGGGAACTTCACAGCAAACATAAACATAGCCAAAGCCTTGCAGACAAACAAAAATTACGCGAAGCGAAATGTAGTATGAGGAGGGCTATGCGAGAGGCATTCAATGAATTCGAAAGCAAACTTCTATGTACTGACTTGGCAGAAAATCCTAAGAAATTTTGGTCTTATGTCAAAGCGGTAGGTGGATCAAAACAAAATGTCCAGACACTCTGTGACCAAAATGGTACTGAAACAGAGGATGACAGAATAAAGGCCGAAATACTAAATGTCTTTTTCCAAAGTTGTTTCACAGAGGAAGATTGCACTGTAGTTCCTTCTCTAGATTGTCGCACAGATGACAAAATGGTAGATATCGAAATAGACGACAGAGGGATAGAGAAACAATTAAAATCGCTCAAAAGAGGAAAGGCCTCTGGACCTGATGGGATACCAGTTCAATTTTACACAGAGTACGCGAAGGAACTTGCCCCCCTTCTTGCAGCGGTGTACCGTAGGTCTCTAGAAGAGCGTAGCGTTACAAAGGATTGGAAAAGGGCACAGGTCATCCCCGTTTTCAAGAAGGGACGTCGAACAGATGTGCAGAACTATAGACCTATATCTCTAACGTCGATCAGTTGCAGAATTTTGGAACACGTATTGTGTTCGAGTATAATGACTTTTCTGGAGACTAGAAATCTACTCTGTAGGAATCAGCATGGGTTTCGAAAAAGACGGTCATGTGAAACCCAGCTCGCGCTATTCGTCCACGAGACTCAGAGGGCCATAGACACGGGTTCACAGGTAGATGCCGTGTTTCTTGACTTCCGCAAGGCGTTCGATACAGTTCCCCACAGTCGTTTAATGAACAAAGTAAGAGCATATGGACTATCAGACCAATTGTGTGATTGGATTGAGGAGTTCCTAGATAACAGGATGCAGCATGTTATTCTCAATGGAGAGAAGTCTTCCGAAGTAAGAGTGATTTCAGGTGTGCCGCATGGGAGTGTCATAGGACCGTTGCTATTCACAATATACATAAATGACCTGGTGGATGACATCGGAAGTTCACTGAGGCTTTTTGCAGATGATGCTGTGGTGTACCGAGAGGTTGTAACAATGGAAAATTGTACTGAAATGCAGGAGGATCTGCAGCGAATTGACGCATGGTGCAAGGAATGGCAATTGAATCTCAATGTAGACAAGTGTAACGTGCTGCGAATATACAGAAAGATAGATCCTTTATCATTTAGCTACAAAATAGCAGGTCAGCAACTGGAAGCAGTTAATACCATAAATTATCTGGGAGTACGCATTAGGAGTGATTTAAAATGGAATGATCATATAATGTTGATCGTCGGTAAAGCAGATGCCAGACTGAGATTCATTGGAAGAATCCTAAGGAAATGCAATCCGAAAACAAAGGAAGTAGGTTACAGTACGCTTGTTCGCCCACTGCTTGAATATTGCTCAGCAGTGTGGGATCCGTGCCAGATAGGGTTGATAGAAGAGATAGAGAAGATCCAACGGAGAGCAGCGCGCTTCGTTACAGGATCATTTAGTAATCGCGAAAGCGTTACGGAGATGATAGATAAACTCCAGTGGAAGACTCTGCAGGAGAGACGCTCAGTAGCTCGGTACAGGCTTTTATTGAAGTTTCGAGAACATGCCTTCACCGAAGAGTCAAGCAGTATATTGCTCCCTCCTACGTATATCTCGCGAAGAGACCATGAGGATAAAATCAGAGAGATTAGAGCCCACACAGAGGCATACCGACAATCCTTCTTTCCACGAACAATACGAGACTGGAATAGAAGGGAGAACCGATAGAGGTACGGAAGGTACCCTCCGCCACACACCGTCAGGTGGCTTGCGGAGTATGGATGTAGATGTAGATGTAGACTGCCTGCCAGAAAGGTCAAAGTTCGTAGTAATAAATGGAAAGTTAGCAAGTAAAATGGAAGTGACATCTGGTGTTCCCTAAAGAAATGATACAGGCCTTCTGCTGTTCCCAATTTATATAAACGATTTAGGAGACAATCTGAAAAGCTCTCTTAGATTGTTTGCAAATAATTCTGCCATTTACCATGCTTTACTGTGGATCTTCTTACCACTATCTGAACATAACACTTTCACAGTAATTTCAGTTTAGTGTCACAAAAGAAATGTTAACTTGAAACTGGAAAAGATCATCCTTAAAAACAGAAAAGTATCAGTGACCCTGCAAATCATTTTCTTCTACTGGTCCACAAACATTTCCACAAATTAATACTCCAGGTGTAGTGAGTTTATACACTCTATCACTAAATGCCAGCCAATGATGTTAACCACAGATGCATCCCTCACAAAAGCTGCTACCAGTTGTTATCTCTGTACCACGATCTTTCGAAAAATGGTGCACATAGTGTTTATTTTGATGATCAAGTTTTTAATGCTTTATCTGTAAAGCGTCATCATTCAGCAACACCACAAGACTTTTCTACAGGAATAACCTTCACAGCCAAACAATAAAGCTCATTTTCATTATTGAATGCCACAGCAATATTGTTTTTGAAAATTACCTAAGACTTGCTATCATTTTCAATTATCTGATCTATTCTTTTTTTTTTTTCTTTCTTTTTTTTTCCTCAACAGAAAATAAGTTACAAGATCCATTTCGACAAATCCAAACAATTCAAAATATTGTTCTGCCCATTTAATACCTGCACTCAACTCAGACTGTACCAAACGCTTCAACATGTACTCCATTGTATCTAGATGACTATTTTGTCACTGACTGTCTGAAGTAGCTTTATTTTCTGTATTGAAAAGTTGTGAATTTTTGGCTAGTAGTACTGTGTATCATCTGCAAAGCACAATTTGGATAGATAATATGGATCAGAAAGTGTTTCCAAAATAAAAAGTGTATGAATGCAATGACTTATTAGTGCATTTGGTGCTCTGGTGCAATTTCAACTGTGGGTGGCTGAATATGCTCTATACACGCCACATAATGCAACGTAAGACTCATCTGTGGGACCTAGCATCGGGGGGAGAGGGGGAGGTGTGTGTGTGTGTGTGTGTGTGTGTGTGTGTGTGTGTGTGTGTGCGTGCGTGCTAGCTTAACTTCAAAAGTACATTTACAAGCAAACACTTCACACTTCTGGAAGACAAAACAGAACTTCAGAAAATGTTTTTTGCTGTCATGTTTACATGTTAAGGGTTGAAGCAATTTTGCTAGACCGGTGCAGTACTACATTTGGAAATCAGTTGTTCCTGTTTTTGTTAAATCAGTGCAATGGCTGATTCTCTTCTATTAAATATTAGAGGTAGACAACTTCATACTCGGTCTTAATATTTCTGCTTCTCCTTCACTGCACAGAAAGTCATTCTGTCCACTTAGCCGAAGACCTCTGTATGTTTCAGAAATGGTTGTGCATTTGAATGGGAGTGGAAGTTGAAATACAGCAACTAGAGCCACATTTCCAGAATCAATTTGGTGTGTTTACATGATCAGCCAGAAGTAGAATTTGGAAACTGGTTTATGAAATGCAGTTTTGGAAGCCCCATGAAAACCCATTGATTGTGAACACTTTAACACGGTAGTTTTAAGGTGTGAGTGTTTTGAACTGTGGTTGCATCAAATATTGGTAAAGCTCAGGAATGAACTACGTCATTTACACCAATGCTAACCCACACAAGCAACTGTGTAGTAGTCATTGCTGAATGCTTTCTATTGTACATTGCTCAATGTTTTCCTTTCTTATTTTGAAATGAATGAAAACGCTAATCATGTTTCATCATACAGTTAGATTAATACCCCCACAACACCAGAAGGGATTGGTGAACCCTATAACCGTTCCCTCTAGTGGTCACAATTCTATTTTGTTTGCTCTTGTACCTAACTGCCAGTTTATAGAATCTACACTACAGAGACCAGAAAACAAAACCTCTCAACATATTTCAACCACTCCACAAGGCTGTCTCTAATGTTCAAATACAATTATTTTCAGTTTAACTTGTCTCTAAGTATGTTGTTGATCTGTATGTAGAATTACTACGTATGGGCCAGATGTCTACGAATGGTCATGAAAGACCAAACTCAATATTCTGAGAGCTTTCCAACTGTCAAATTGGGAAAGAAAAGAAAATGAGAAGTACATTAAATCAGAGTCCCACTTTTCACCATTGGGAAAATGCTGCTGAATAAAGAATCATTTGTTGGAAGCTTAAAAAAGAGCCAAAAGAAGAAAACAAGTAAAAGTCATTTTGGAAAAAGAACTGTTGAAGTTCTTGCTAAAATAAATATTACAGTCAAAATGCTCTTTTTAACAGTCAATTTAAACACACTACGGTTTTGTCTTCAGGCACATAATGTGACAACTTCTTAAATTTGTGTGACATAAATGAATGCATATTCGCACTAAAAGATGCAAATTTCGCCAAACACAGATGCTATATTTTCAGGTCTCTAGTTACATGTCGTCTTGCTCCACTGTCAATGTACCAAGTACCATGGTCCGATTTGTTTAGATCTGCAGAAGAATTGTTGCAGCTCACCATTAAAACTTCCTTCTCTATTTTCGAAGCATCTGTATGCCTACAATTGTTTGAACTTCCCATTTATGTCACACAAGTTGACAACAAAGCAAAGTCTTTTTAATGTTAGGGCAGTCATTCGATCGATTTCCTGTTATCAACTGCACATACTAATTTTTGTAATAAGATTTCCATATCCCCATAATTGGCAACAACTGAGTCACTTTGTTATGGAGCAAAGACCTGGAAGGGGTAATAGTACGAGCAGCTGGACTGTGAACACAAAGTTTTGTCTGGAAAAACGTTGACTGATGTTTGTATTACAGTAGAAGCTTAATTGGTGCTGTTTTGTGGACATATACATCAAATGAAGAAAATAAACATGTGATGAAGAAACAGACAGAAGCAACATCAACATTTTAATATACAGCCTGATAGTACCTAATAGAAATGAGCATTGTTCTCTTCAGTGAGGAAGAAATTAATCAGGAAGCAGCACAAAGCAGGTACTGAGCAGCTGCAGAAATTTTTCTTTTATTACATGTATACAAGGATAGGGAAGACGTAGACATGTATGCGGATTTTCCAAAATCTTTATTGGCTAATTCTGCGATGTGATACGTGCGGTAGGCGATGATGTCTCTATCAACGAAACTTTCCAGGCCGGGAACATTGGGAACTCCAGTGCCACCATGTACAATTGCGACAGTAAGCCATCCGTTACCATGTGAAAAGGTATCATTAAGATCAATACTAAAATTAAGCGAGCGAGCGCCGTGCAGCGGCTCACTCGCGCTGCTGCTGCTGCACAGGCAACTGAATTGAACGCTGCCAAGATGCCCAACAGACGCTATCGTTGTCGTTCGAGACAAACAGTCTATAAAACCATTGAGAACATAGAATTCTCAACATCTGCCGCAGACAAGAAGAAGAATGCCCTGAAGAACACAGCTGCCACCGCACTAGTCGACGGACCTGCTGTATTTTGTGGATGTAGACTTAATTTTAGTATTGATCTTAATGATACCTTTTCACATGGTAACGGATGGCTTACTGTCGCAATTGTACGTGGTGGCACTGGAGTTCCCAATGTTCCCGGCCTGGAAAGTTTCGTTGATAGAGACATCATCGCCTACCGCACGTATCACATAGCAGAATTAGCCAATAAAGATTTTGGAAAATCCGCATACATGTCTACCTCTTCCCTATCCTTGTATACACGTAATAAAAGAAAAATTTCTGTAAATGAGTCTGTATGTTAAGAAATGCACTTGCCGTATGTAGTACTTCGCAAAAATGGTCAGATCACCACCAGCAACTGAAGACAGTGGCACACGTAATAGGGCAAAGGGAACTGCATAGTTGCTAAGCATGATTAATCGTGTAAATAATATACTGCAAATATTAAAACAGTATTGTGTAGGGTAATTTGCTATGCTGTGTTAGGATCCTTTGCATGTCACATACATACATTAATCCTTGTTCCATAGATCATGAATACGACATTTCGTAATGTTTCAGAATGTGTCACTTTAACATACTGTAAGTTTTCTTTACACAAAATAATTAAGGAACCATTTTTTTTTCAGTAACTACTTCATATCTACGAATTCATATATTGAGTAGAAGGAGTTGTCATTCAGGAATTCTTTTAATTGGCTATTTGTCAGACTTTTAATGATATTTGGCAAACAACCAAATATTTTTGCGGCAGCATAATTCATCCCTTTCTGCGCCAAAGTGAGATTTAATTCAGAATAGTGAAGATCATCCTTTCTTCTAGTGCTATAGCCATGCACTTCGCTGTTGTTTTTGAACTGGGATGGGTTATTAATGACAAGTTTCGTAAGTGAATATATGTATTGTCAAGGTACTGTGAATATTCCAAGTTCCTTAAATAAATGACTGCAAGGTAATCTCGGGTGGGCTCCAGCTATTATTCTGATTACACGTTTTTGTGCAATGAATATTTTCTCTCTTAATGACAAATTGCCCCAAAATATGATGCCATATTAAAGCAGTGAATGAAAATAGGCATAGTAGGCCAATTTACTGATATGTTTACACCAAAATTTGCAATAAACCTAATAGCATAAGTAGCTGAACCTAATCGTTTCAGCAGATCATCAATGGTGTTTCATCAATTTCTTATCAATGCACACACCCAGAAATTTTGAGTATTCTGTCTAAGCAACAGACTTCTGTTCACATTCTCTATTTATCAATGGTGTTATGCCATTTACTGTACAGAATTGTATAAATTGTGTTTTCTCAAGTATCACCAGCAAAAAGAACTAGCTTTGCATCTTCATGAATATAGAGTGGCAAGTCTGTCTATATATATATAAGTGGAATGTTTTCCTCCGTGGAATGTTTCCTTCTATTATATATATATATATGGTTATAATAGAAGGAAACATTCCATGAAGGAAAAATATACCTAAAAACAAAGATGATGTGACTTACCAAATGAAAGTGCTGGCAGGTCGACAGACACACAAACGAACACAAACATACACACAAAATTCAAGCTTTCGCAACAAACTGTTGCCTCATCAGGAAAGAGGGAAGGAGAGGGAAAGACGAAAGGATGTGGGTTTTAAGGGAGAGGGTAAGGAGTCATTCCAGTCCCGGGAGCGGAAAGACTTACCTTATGGGGAAAAAAGGACGGGTATACACATGTTAAACTTTCCACCTTCTAATACCATGTCACCCTCGCAACACCCCCACAATGACCCCATTAAGTTTTATTTACATTCCCTCCGCAAACATGCCTTCACCCTAGCCAGATTACGCTCACATATTTTATTTTCTCAGGCTTGTCTGACATTTGGCATAACCCCCAAAGGCCTCACACTTAAAGTTCCCATCTCTGGCTGCAACCCTTCTTTCCATCAGTCCCTATACCAGTTCCAAACTGAACAATCCATTGCCCTCACCCACCTAATCCTTCACCTACACATCAACTCAGCCAATGAACACACCCGTCAACTCCTATCCTTAATAAAAGTCCTCAATCTTTCCTCTCCCACATCCACACCGGCTATTCAGAGCATCCTCCTACAGGCCAACCGCCAATTAGAACAGCATGCCACCCTTCACCTCAAAAAACTATCCAATCTCCTGGTTTCCCACCTCCGGAAAGGCAACTCACTCACCCTTCACAACCTTTCCAGCAAACCTCAACCACCTCTCATTGCACACAAACCCAGTCTCTCCCATCTACTCAATCTCCCACTTCCAGCTCCACTCCCTCCAAAACCTCAAAATTCCGATCAACACAATCTGGCACCACAACACCCTAATTCAGTAGTTAACCTTTCCTCCAAACCTCTCTCCCAATCCGAAACCTCTGTCCTATCCAAAGGCCTCACCTTCAGCCCCACTCCCAGATTCAACCAAACAGCCCTCGTCAAAGATTTACTATCCTACACTCGTACTCTCTGCTGGAAGTATCACTTTGCCACGAAGAAAAATGATCCTAATCCCACCCCTAATGATCCAACTCCCCAAGACACTATCAAAATTGAACCTTGCCTGGAACAGTTCCGTCCTCCGTCACAGCGGGACCCACCTCCTCTTCCTCAAAATCACCCTCTCCAAACCTTCCAGGAATTTCTGACTTCCAGCCTTGCCTCTCAATCCTTCTTAAAAAACCTTACTCCTACTCCCAACATCACCACTGCTGAAGCCCAGGCTATCCGTGACCTGAAGGCTGACCGGTCCATCGTCATTCTTCCGGCGGACAAGGGTTCCACGACCGTGGTACTTGACCGTCGGGAGTATGTGGCTGAGGGACTGCGTCAGCTTTCAGACAACACCACATACAAAGTTTGCCAAGGTAATCCCATTCCTGATGTCCAGGCAGAGCTTCAAGGAATCCTCAGAACCTTAGGCCCCCTACAAAACCTTTCACCTGACTCCATCAAACTCCTGACCCCACCGACACCCCGCACCCCTACCTTCTACCTTCTTCCTAAAATTCACAAACCCAATCATCCTGGCCGCCCCATTGTAGCTGGTTACCAAGCCCCCACAGAACGTATCTCTGCCTACGTAGATCAACACCTTCAACCCATTACATGCAGTCTCCCATCCTTCATCAAAGACACCAACCACTTTCTCGAACGCCTGGAATCCTTACCCAATCCGTTACCCCCAGAAACCATCCTTGTAATCATTGATGCCACTTCCTTATACACAAATATCCCGCACGTCCAGGGCCTCGCTGCGATGGAGCACTTCCTTTCACGCCGATCACCTGCCACCCTACCTAAAACCTCTTTCCTCATTACCTTAGCCAGCTTCATCTTGACCCACAACTTCTTCACTTTTGAAAACCAGACATACCAACAATTAAAGGGAACAGCCATGGGTACCAGGATGGCCCCCTCGTATGCCAACCTATTCATGGGTCGCTTAGAGGAAGCCTTCTTGGTTACCCAGGCCTGCCAACCCAAAGTTTGGTACAGATTTATTGATGACATCTTCATGATCTGGACTCACAGTGAAGAAGAACTTCAGAATTTCCTCTCCAACCTCAACTCCTTTGGTTCCATCAGATTCACCTGGTCCTACTCCAAATCCCATGCCACTTTCCTTGACGTTGACCTCCATCTGTCCAATGGCCAGCTTCACACGTCCGTCCACATCAAACCCACCAACAAGCAACAGTACCTCCATTACGACAGCTGCCACCCATTCCACATCAAACGGTCCCTTCCCTACAGCCTAGGTCTTCGTGGCAAAAGAATCTGCTCCAGTCCGGAGTCCCTGAAGCATTACACCAACAACCTGACAACAGCTTTCGCATCCCGCAACTACCCTCCCGACCTGGTACAGAAGCAAATAAACAGAGCCACTTCCTCATCCTCTCAAACCCAGAACCTCCCACAGAAGAACCACAAAAGTGCCCCACTTGTGACAGGATACTTTCCAGGACTGGATCAGATTCTGAATGTGGCTCTCCAGCAGGGATACGACTTTCTCAAATCCTGCCCTGAAATGAGATCCATCCTTCATGAAATCCTCCCCACTCCACCAAGAGTGTCTTTCCGCCGTCCACCTAACCTTCGTAACCTCTTAGTACATCCCTATGAAATCCCCAAACCACCTTCCCTACCCTCTGGCTCCTACCCTTGTAACCGCCCCCGGTGTAAAACCTGTCCCATGCACCCTCCCACCACCACCTACTCCAGTCCTGTAACCCGGAAGGTGTACACAATCAAAGGCAGAGCCACGTGTGAAAGCACCCACGTGATCTACCAACTGACCTGCCTACACTGTGATGCATTCTATGTGGGAATGACCAGCAACAAACTGTCCATTCGCATGAATGGACACAGGCAGACAGTGTTTGTTGGTAATGAGGATCACCCTGTGGCTAAACATGCCTTGGTGCACGGCCAGCACATCTTGGCGCAGTGTTACACCGTCCGGGTTATCTGGATACTTCCCACTAACACCAACCTATCCGAACTCCGGAGATGGGAACTTGCTCTTCAATATATCCTCTCTTCCCGTTATCCACCAGGCCTCCATCTCCGCTAATTTCAAGTTGCCGCCACTCATACCTCACCTACATTCAACAACATCTTTGCCTCTGCACTTCTGCCTCGACTGACATCTCTGCCCAAACTCTTTGTCTTTAAATACGTCTGCTCGTGTCTGTATATGTGTGGATGGATATGTGTGTGTGCGAGTGTATACCCGTCCTTTTTTCCCCCTAAGGTAAGTCTTTCCGCTCCCGGGACTGGAATGACTCCTTACCCTCTCCCTTAAAACCTACATCCTTTCGTCTTTCCCTCTCCTTCCCTCTTTCCTGATGAGGCAACAGTTTGTTGCGAAAGCTTAAATTTTGTGTGTATGTTTGTGTTGCCTTTACAAATGGCTGCTTGTGTCTTGTATGTGTGGATGGATATGTGTGTGTGTGCGAGTGTATACCTGTCCTCAAACTCTTTGCCTTTACAAATGTCTGCTTGTGTCTTGTATGTGTGGATGGATATGTGTGTGTGTGCGAGTGTATACCTGTCCTTTTTTCCCCCTAAGGTAAGTCTTTCCGCTCCCGGGATTGGAATGACTCCTTACCCTCTCCCTTAAAACCCATATCCTTTTGTCTTTCCTTCTCCTTCCCTCTTTCCTGACGAGGCAACCGTTGGTTGCGAAAGCTAGATTTTGTGTGTATGTTTGTGTTTGTTTGTGTGTCTATCGACCTGCCAGCGCTTTTGTTTGGTAAGTCTCATCATCTTTCTTTTTTTATATATATATATAAAGAAAGATGATGAGACTTACCAAACAAAAGCGCTGGCAGGTCGATAGACACACAAACAAACACAAACATACACACAAAATCTAGCTTTCGCAACCAACGGTTGCTTCGTCAGGAAAGAGGGAAGGAGAGGGAAAGACGAAAGGATGTGGGTTTTAAGGGAGAGGGTAAGGAGTCATTCCAATCCTGGGAGCGGAAAGACTTACCTTAGGGGGAAAAAAGGACAGGTATACACTCGCACACACACACTTATTCATCCGCATATACACAGACACAAGCAGACATTTGTAAAGGCAAAGAGCTCTGCTTGTGTCCCTATGAACTATTCATGAACTCTTAGTTCATCCCTATGAAATCCCCAAACCACCTTCCCTACCCTCTGGCTCCTACCCTTGTAACCACCCCCGGTGCAAAACCTGTCCCATGCACCCTCCCACCACCACCTACTCCAGTCCTGTAACCCGGAAGGTGTACACAATCAAAGGCAGAGCCACGTGTGAAAGCACCCACGTGATCTACCAACTGACCTGCCTACACTGTGATGCATTCTATGTGGGAATGACCAGCAACAAACTGTCCATTCGCATGAATGGACACAGGCAGACAGTGTTTGTTGGTAATGAGGATCACCCTGTGGCTAAACATGCCTTGGTGCACGGCCAGCACATCTTGGCGCAGTGTTACACCGTCCGGGTTATCTGGATACTTCCCACTAACACCAACCTATCCGAACTCCGGAGATGGGAACTTGCTCTTCAATATATCCTCTCTTCCCGTTATCCACTAGGCCTCAATCTCCGGTAATTTCAAGTTGCCGCCACTCATACCTCACCTGTCATTCAACAACATCTTTGCCTCTGCTCTTCTGCCTCTACTGACATCTCTGCCCAAACTCTTTGTCTTTAAATATGTCTGCTTGCGTCTGTATATGTGTGGATGGATATGTGTGTGTGTGCGAGTGTATAACCGTCCTTTTTTCCCCCTAAGGTAAGTCTTTCCGCTCCCGGGACTGGAAGGACTCCTTACCCTCTCCCTTAAAACCCACATCCTTTCGTCTTTCCCTCTCCTTCCCTCTTTCCTGATGAGGCAACAGTTTGTTGCGAAAGCTTGAATTTTGTGTGTATGTTTGTGTTCGTTTGTGTGTCTGTCGACCTGCCAGCACTTTCATTTGGTAAGTCACATAATCTTTGTTTTTAGGTATATATATATATATATATTTTAAGAACAATAAGGGACCCATGACTGAACCCTGTGGAACACTACTCTTGATATCTCCACAGGTAGAGGACTCTGCTGATTTTTGCAGACTATCTGTACCATTAATTTCAACCCTGTGAATTCTTCCAGTTAAATATGAATTAAGCCAATTGTTTCACTGTCCCACTCATACCACAATACTTAAGCTTATCTAGAAGAATTTCATGATTCACATAATCAAAAGCCTTTGAGGGATCACAAAGTATCCCAATGGATGATGTTGGGTTATTCAATGCATTTAATATTTGATAAGTGAAAGCACATATAAATTTTTTGTTGAAAAGCCCCTGAAAATCAAATTGAAATTTTGTTAGTAATTCATTTTTACAAATATGTGATGCTACTCTTGAATACATTACTTTTTCAAGAATTTTGGATAAAGCTGTCAGAAGTGAGATTGGGCAGTAGTTGTTAGCATGAGACCTATCCCCTTTTTTATGCAATCGTTTAACAATAGCATATTTCAGTCTATATGGAAAAGTGGCCTGTTTCAGTGAGCTACTACATATGTGGCTGAGAATCCTACTTATATGTTGGGAACAAGCTTTTAGTATTCTGTTGGAAATGCCATCAATTCCATGTGAGATTTTACTTTTCAATGAATTTATTATTTTTCTAATTTCAGTAGGAGAGGTGGGTTGAATTTCAATTTTATCAAATTGCATAGGTACTGCCTCTTCCATATACTGCCTTGCATTTTCTAATGAATAGCTGGATCCTATTTTCTCTACAACAATTAAAAAATGATTATTAAAAATGCTTTCTACTTCTGACTTCTTGTTAACAAACTTTCCATTGAGTTTGATAGGAATACAGTCTTCCTGTGCTTTCGGTTGCCCTGTTTCCCTTTAAACAATCCTCCCATTTGTTTTAATTTTATGATTACATGTGCTAATCTCAGACACAATGCACATACTTCTAACTACAGTAACAAATCCAAGATGGATGACAAAGAATGCTGATAGATGAGTGTAAACTCAGTTACAATTATGAATACAAAGGAAAAAGTATTGGTGTTTATTCAAGTTCTGCAAATATAGTAGAAATAAAGACAGTTCGGGTACAAATAGTACTCTAGAGCTTGCAGATCACAAAGCCTCTACACCACTGCTAAGTCCAGTCAACAGAAAACAGATATAAACAATCCAGGGGCTGAAGAACTTTCTAGTATGTTGTAATTAATTACCCAAAGTCAGATTAGTCTTGCTAACAGAACTGAAAAAAGAGAAACTACTCTGGCTGATAATTTTGTTGTGAGAATAGGAGAAAATCTTAAATAGTGCAAGTAGACAGCTGGAACAAATGCAGAGTAGCATCGGTAAGAAGTTCAAAGAAGTGATGACTGTTCTTCCACAATATCAGAAAGCGTTAGTTAATAAATTGCAGCAAGATATGCTAGAAAGCCAAAATTATACTGCTGGTCCAGTTACTCAAGATCTTGCAGATTTTACAGAAGAATAAGATAATAAACTCACCAAGTTATCTTCATAAACAAACAAAATAAGACAGGAGCTTGAAGAATGTATTAATAATGTTGGAAGTGTTGGAAAAGAGCAGGGTACAAGTCTTAATTTGAAGGTGCAAGAAGTAACCATGAAACAGGGAATGTTAACAGCACAGATGACTCACATCAAACACCTGGTGACAAAGGACTGTTGTTGTGTGACCTTGAATGAAAGGTGTGTGCAGGTCCCAAATGGTGTGACTGGACACAACCACAAGAGATACAAAACTTTGCTGTGAAGCCAATCGAAAGTTTCAGCTGGCAATGTGTGTGCAGCAGTGACGCAAGTGATGATGAGTGAAGACAGGCACACTTTGTACAGAGCAGCAAATTAAACAGATTCAAACCCAATGCAAATGCCCATCCTGTTATGCTAACCATTTGGATCCTCTCATCACCCCCAAAAACTAGCTACAAAGGAGCAAACCCCCCCCCCCCTCCCACCCCGAACTCAGTGTCATCCATTAGCACCCTGGAATGGAACAACTCAACCACATCCTTCATCATCACCCCCTGAAATGAGGGATATCCTACCCAAGATCATTCCCACACCTCCTAAAGTATTGTTCTATTGCCCACCCAACCTCCACAAAATGCTAGACCATACCTATCCCACTACCAATCCCAATCCTTTGCCAGAGGGATCATATCCCTGTGGAAGACCCATGTGCACGAGCTGCCCAACCCCCCCCCCCTCCCCCTCCTCAGCACTTCATAAACCAGTCTGTGTCAAAGGCATATCCTACCCCATCAGAGGCTGGGCCACCTGTGAAAGCAGCCATGTCTTATACCAGCTCTGCCACAATCATTGCACAGCTTTTTATATCAGTATAACTACCAACCAGCACTCCCCATCGGGATGAATGACCATCACCAAATTCTGGTCAAGAGCAAAGTAGACCACCTTGTGGCACAACATGCAGCTGAACATAACATGCCCGATTTCAATGGTTGCTTCTCAATCTCAGTCGCTTCCAAGTCATATGGAGCCTCACTTCCACACCAGTTTTTCTGAACTGCGCAGATGGGAGTTATCCTTACAACAAATTCTCTGCTCCTGAAGTCATCCCAACCTCAATTTATAGTAACCTAATGTCCCCACACACTCCACCCAACAATTTTCACCCTCTCAGTCTTATCACCTCTTCCCAGTCCGCGTCACTGCACCCTCACTGTGCACCACTCTCTGCAAACACATACACCAGTCTTTCCCCTTCTCTGCTCCTTTCCTCCCCCCTCCCCCTCCCCTCCCACTCCTCCAGAGCCTCCCAATGCTGCACCTGGCATCCTTGTCTTCCCACCACCTAGTCCCTGCTCACTCCACTAGGCAGTGCTCATTTCTCTCCCACAACCGTATCCTGCTATCCCTGCTTCTTCAACATCCAACCTGGATTGTTGCTTCCATTCGACCCAGTTGCTTAATATCTGTGATGTCTTGGTTAGAATTAGTACATTGTCATTGAATGATTTATTGAATATCCAAATAAAGAAACTGATAGACAGAAGAACGACTTTCACGCATTTTATTACGTATATTAACAACTGAGTATTCTGCTTAATTTGCTTACTACATTTGATGTTTGATTAAAGAAAGAGGCTCTCAAAGGGATAAGTTTCATGACCATTCAACATTTTGAATAATAAGTTTCTACAAAAGGGTTTCTTTTAAATGAGCATTGGTTTAAACTACAAATGTTAGATTTAGTCTAATTATTTCTTGTGTCTGATGCCCATCTTCATACACATGTTAATGCATTTACATTATGTGTGAAGTAAATAGGATTTTTGTAACATTTATTTGTGTTTAATGCTTCAAAAATCTTCATGGTTTGCACATGAACCTGTTTTTTGCTCAAGTGACCGATGTATATGACTAAAGATACTTAAATCAATATTATGGTTAATATACCTTACATCTGATTAATATTGTATTTCAGTGATTTAATGTTTGCTTCTACAAAAAATCCAGTTAAAATTGTTAAATATGTATGTCAAAAACAGGAGTGTGTGTAGGCTGCTTAATGCTCAATGATTGTAAAAGTTTAAAGCCACAAATGAAGGTCTACCTGTAGAGCAGTGGTCAAGAGGATTTATTTTTGGAGATTTGATTTTGAGAAAATTTTACAATTTTGCAAAACAAAGAGAGATGGCACTTATAAGAGCATAATTGTCAATGCCCTTACTAATAATCAATCACAACATTTACTTCTGATGATAGCATACTGTTGGCCTTCTAGAATGTCCAGGAAGAACAGTTCATGCAAATAGGAGGTATGTCCTCTAATTAGATAGCGTATAGTTGGTAGATGTGGGAGAAGCAGTTCAATGTTGGACGGGTCACCGATAATGAAAGTGCGGTAACAGTGTTGGAGAAAGTTTAGTTGTTGAAGAAGTATTTCCATTATTAAGATTTCGAGGAGTATAGTGAATGGAGAAAGTGTTTCCTTATGTGTGGAAGAAGTTTTGTCATGTTTTCAAAGTTTCAAATGCTACAGTGGGTGAGAGATCTCAGAATATTACATGTGTGGCTGTCACTAATGCAACATGGAAGTTTAAATATTAATATACTCTGATTAAAATTACTTTATGATTGACAAATTGCGCTGGTGGAGGCAGTGTTTCTGGCATGCAGCCAGCCATACTTCACATGGCACTGTACATCCCTACAAAACAGGCAACACAGCAAATGTATGGCACTTGAGAAAGAGCTATGACTGGATGGTGGCAAGCCCCAATCATTCCATTCACTGAAATGTCAATCACAAAGTAATTTTAATCAAAGTATAACATGGCTGTCGATACTATTGGATACTGGAAGAGGTTATATTGTTAACCAGTGATTTAACTTAAACCTTCTGAACCTTTGGAGTTGACACTTTCCACTGTGGCTAGACGGAATTAGTGCTGCGAGACTGTTAGAGACAGACTAGGAACAATTAATAAAATATGTTTCAATTGAAATAAATGGTTTTAGTTTAGTCATAAGTTGCACTGAGAAATATCTACTTTTTATTTTTTGATGGTGACTAGTTGTGGACACCTGTGCCCATTCTCAAACAATCCGTACCCTAAATGTGACAAATGCAGGCGATAGCCCATGTACGGAAAGTGCTCCTGGAGTACTCAAAGTGGTACACGGCTGTTCTTAAGTCAGTGACACACTGCTTTGATTACTGCAGGTGCATGATTACTGCAGGTGCAGTTTCTGTACATGGGCTATGCTGTGGCCAACCCCGCCCACTTCATACATCGTAGTGCCTTCTGCACCGGTATCCCACTTCACGTCCAACCAACACGGGATGTCTACCATCACAAGGCGTACATTCATCAGGAAAACCTATGTCGTCTGTGTTGTCAACACAAATATTTACTGGTGCAACAACACAACACAACACCAGGTCTCCACCAAAAGTTGTCAGAGACCACTACCCATTTGCAAAGTCAGCAGAACAACTTCACCAGAGGTCGCAGCTAGCCCAGGAACTACTCTGATACGCCAGGCACGTGATCACAAATAGTTCCGGCAGATACATCTGTCAAATGGGCTTTATAGGGCAGTGCAATGCCGACACAGGGCATTTCTACGCACCACTTGTAAGTATACAGAGCTGCCACCCTGGCAGCCACGGCAGACGCTTCTTCTAGCTGGCCAATCTCTTGCAGATGGACTTAGTATAGACAACAAACATATTGACACTGCAGAGTTGTTTTATTGTGATCTCTCACTGTGAAGATTGGGTCTTTTCTATTATTATTTGTTGTTCTTTTGGAGATTGTATTACTGTTTCATTTTGGCGAGCCCAATAAATTGCTTTTGGACTTGTGTTTTCCACATTTCTATTCTGTTAGCGCAGATACTTCAATGGCGAAGAGTTGGTTTAAGAATTTCCCACACTTCCTCAATTGTTGTCCACTATGACAGATAGTACTCCAGGTATTGATGAACCCTCAGTGCGAGGCATAGTGCTGTTAGAAAGTATGCAACAAACGAACGAGCACATTTTTTCTCACTTCTGTGGGCCCAGAAGTTTATCACCTTCTGCAACAGTTGCACCCCTCAGCAGAACCTCATGTTCCCTCCTATGAAGTGTTGACTTCTAGCCTATTGGATGATTCTGATTCTCAGGTCCACGTGGTGGCGGCATCTCACAAGTTGTTCTGTGGTCAGAAGCTTCCCACGCAGTCTTACAGGGAATGGATTGCTAAGCTGCAGGGTCTCTCCCGTGACAGTTGTTTTTTTCTGTGGCAATCCCCACTGCAAGCAGCCTTATGGTTCAGCACTCATTCATGATATGATACTTGTCCATGCCCCAGATGATACCTTACAGACTGATCTTCTAAAGCTGAAAGTTCCCTTTTTAGACACCTGTTTATCCATTATCCATGCTCATGAGCAGTCCTTTCGCTCTGCTTCCACGCTGCAGTCCCGAGTGTAGGTCTTCTTCACATCACTGCAGCCGCTGCAGAAGCGCTGGGGGCCCCTCCTTGGGCCGCGCCTTCCCTCCAGGACCAGGCGCCAGTCCCCACCTGTGGCAACAGCAACGGCAGCAGCAACAATGGTTGCCCTCCTGTAGTCAATGTTTTGTCACACATCAGAGGCAAGAGTGCCTGTGTGTGTGTGTGTGTGTGTGTGTGTGTGTGTGTGTGTGTGTGTGTGTGTGTGTGTGACCTGTTTGGCTGCGGAAAGCAGGGTCACAGAGCAGAGGCCTGTCAGTTGTCACTGTTGATGCTTTGGACGCCTCCGACTCCGTAGTGGATGAGACGGACCTGCTGCCGCCAATTTCCTTCTTGCACCCGACTGCAGCGATCACTCTGACTGTGTGGTTGGATGGCACTCCTCTCCCTTTTCAAGTGGATACAGGATCCTCCTTCGCCATCATCGGAGGGGATTCCCACTGACATTTGGGTTCACTGCCATTTCGTCTGTTCCATGCTTCCCAAAAGAGCTACAGCAATGACATCATCAGACTACAGGGGAGGTTCTTGGCTCGGGTCCAGAACCTTACTCACGATGTCACGGCCCCGGTTTTGGTCCTCACCGCCCCCAAGGCTGCAAACTTGTTGGGAATGGATCTTTTTTTCTCACTGGGCCTCCAGATAATACATGATTCGGGCCCGGCTGTCCAGTCGTTGTCAGCAGACAATTAATTGCAGCAGTTTCTGGATGACTTCTCAGACGTGTTCTGTGCCACATCCCCAGGGTTCTCCGGGTTCGAAGCCCATATCGAACTCCTCCTCTCGGTGGTTCCGAAGTTCCACAAGGTTCGCTCAGTACCGTTCACCCTCTGTGACAAACTTCGCATTTGTGGGGATTTTAAGGGCACTTTCAACTCTTAGTCTGTTACTGACTCCTATCCCATACCCAAGGTTGTTGACATCCTGTCCAGGTTGGCTGGCAGCAAGATGTTTGCCAAAACTGACCTGTGGGATACCTCCTCCAGTTGCCTTTGGACGATTCGTCAAAAACGATCTAGGCAAGCAAAACCTCATTTCAGCTCTTCTGTTAAAACTGTCTCCTGTTCGGGGTTGCCAGTGCTCTGCTCATCTTCCAGTGCTATTTGGAAACATTGACAAGAGACATACTGGGGACAGCTAATTGGAGACTGTATTATTGTTTCGTTTTGGTGAGTCTAATAAATTGTTTTTAGACTTGTTTTTTTCCATATTTCTATTCTGCTAGCACAGATACTTCAGGCTATCACCTGTATTTGTCACACTTACGGCACAGATAGTTTGAGAATGGACACAGGTGTCCGAAACTAGACACCATCAAGAACTAAAAAATAGGTACTTCACAATACAACTTATGATGAAGCTACAACCATTTATTTCAATTATAGGGCAAGTTGCAGACCTATTTTTCACCTACAGCATGCTGTAAGTTCATAAAAATGTGCTCTCATAGAGTGCCTTTTTATTATTTCACAAATATTGTTAAATATAGACCTCTACAAGTGTAAGAAGCATTGCATAGGCCAGTTCAGGAATACACAGAATTCAGTAACCATTGACATATCTGGATGTAGCCACCACCCCTTATCTCTCATTCGTCTGATATCCAAGATAACTACACTGTTTTTATTCGAATTTTAGTATCGGGACAGTTAAGTAGTGTTCTTGCTATGTGACTTTGGGCAGCTGTCTTGAGGTGTAGCGTTGGTAGAGAAACGCGTTCGCATGAAACAACTTAAGTGTCGTCGTTTCACCTATGAGTTATGCTGCCAAGGCAACTTCCAGGGTGCCGATGAAGGGGGACCACATTCACCTCAAAATTAGTGACAGGTTGCAATCTGTTTGCATCTCCTGAAGAACAGCAAGAATGTGAGGACTGGCCTTCTGGCCTCATCCACTCACCCTACGAGTGGACAAGTGGCTGCTCCTTCACCATGGTCTGAGCATGCACATGGGGGAGGGAGTTAGCTATTATCAGGAGCTCCAATGTTAGATATGTTATAGATCCCCTAGGGGAAATAGGATTCAAGGTCAGAGCTGGAAAGATGTCCAGTGCACCCTCAGAATGCCTGCTGGAGGGCCTAATTTGAGACATTCAGGTCGCCCTGTCTGCTGCTATCGAAAATGCAGCGTGCTATCATCTGCAATTTGTGACTCATGCCAGCACCAAGGACATTTGTTGCTTGGGCACTGAAGCCATACTCAGTTCCTACAGGCAGCTGTTGGAAGTGGTGAATGTTGCTGGCCTGGCTTGCTGGCTGAAAGTAAAGCTTAAGATTTACCATATTGTACCCGGGACTGATAGGGGTCTTTTGGGTTTGAGCTGAGTGAATGGTCTCAACCAGAGGTACCCTCAATTCCATCACAGTCTCGGCAGCAGATTTCTGGATGCATGTTATGGGGTGTAGAATTGTAAGGTCAGGGGTGCTCTACAAAGAGGGAGCACCTACATGCTTGGCAGACTACATGTGGAGTTCAGATGAAGGATTTTAGGCTACGCATTAGTTTGAGTTTCTGTGATGAATGCTGGCCAGTCAATGTGCTGAGCAAAAATCAGATCACAAACATAGTAAAGACCCTTCAAATGTCAAGATGTTAACAGTAAATTGACAAATCATTCACAACAAAGTACCAGAATTCACTGCCCTTCTGTAAAGATACCCCGCTCAAATTACTCTTGGAACCATGAGTTGGATGAAGCATCAAGTAGAAAGCTCTGGAATATTTAACGAGGCATGTAACATAAATTGAAAAGACAGGTTAGAATCACAGGAAGGGGAGAGATCACTGGAATCAATAAAAACATTATGTCTATGGAGATCAAAATTGAGCCCAACTGTGACGTTTCTTGGATGTGAATAACCAGCCTACTTGAACTCAAATTAATCATCACACTTTTTACTGGCCACTTGATACCTCTCTAATGATTGTACAATCAATACAAGAAAGTCTATGCTCACTGGTGCAGAAGAACCCTGTCCATGCAATTGTGGAGGTGACTTTGACCTACCAAGTAGAGACTAGGGTATTTATGGATTCACTGCAGATAGTATTGACAGACAGTCTTGCGAAATGGTTCCAAACACTATAACTAAAAAATGACTTGAGCACGTAGCTCAACAACACACCTGTAATGAAAATACATGGAGTTACATGCATCTGATGACAGCCTGTCTGGGGTATTGCAGGCTGGCCACGGAAGCCGCACCTGCTGGTTGAATGGGCCTCACGGGACTGCACTATGCCCCCTCTTTTCTTTGCTGGTTTTATCCTGAAGGCTGTATGGAAATGTGAGTCTTGTCGGCCACTGCAATTTGAGCAGTGAAATAGGCATAATGAGTGTAACAGTGAAGTTTGAGAACGCAACAGCAGCAAGAGTGAATTATTCACTTCCACAACGAGTGTTTATTTATGACTTCTATGTGCAGACAGTCAGCTTATACTGTTCGGAGATTATTTGCACAGAAGTTTCCAGGTATTCAAGTTCTGAGTCGTGATGCAGTTCACAAATTAGTGAATAAATTTTGTGAAACGGGAAGTGTTCAAGACAAGAAGTGTAAACGGCGATGTACAGTGCTCACAGAAGCTCATTTCAATGACATTGCATACCACCTGGAAAATTACCCTAAGAAGTCTCTTAGTCATCTTTCGCAGAAACACAAATATTGTGCATCTCTGTACAAAGAGGTGTTAAACTGCTTGGGCTAAGAGCCTATAAAGTGACAGTAGTACAAGAACTTCAACCTGGTGATTCTGCGCACAGGGTTAAGTTTTGCCAATTTATTTTAAGACAACTGCATGACAGTGAAATGGATCCTTACCTCATTCTGTTTTCAGAAGAGGCTTGGTTCCATTTATACAGGTATGTTAATTCCCAAAACTGCCGACATTGGAGCACAGACAGAACTGTTGTGCTTCATGTGGAACCCCTTCATGATCAAAAAAATAGAGATGTGGTGTGCAGTTAGTGGTGACAGAACAATAGGACAAATTTGTTTAATGACACAGTTACAAGTTAAGGTTATGTGCAAAACATTTTGTGTGCGTTCTTTAATGAAATGCATGACAGAAGCTCTGCATTTTTTCAACAAGATTCGGCAAGGGCTCATACGGCTAATGTTTCTTTTCATGCAATTCACAATTTGTGTGATGAAAGAGTGATTAGTAGCAATATCTGTCCCACCAGACATTCTGATTTAACTATGTGCGATTTTTATTCGTAGGGCGCACTGAAGGACAAAGTATACACAACAAATCCTCAAACAATAGAGGAACTCAAACACTGATTGACTGAGAGAATTACATTAATAATAATTTCTTGAGTAGATGTCAGAAATGCTTGAAAAATAATTGCAGGCCATTCCAGCATCTGCTTGCATGACATGGATGAGTACAAAATTTATTTGCTTGTATTTTAAATGTAGTCATGTCGTACCGCAGCAGTACATGGGCGACACGGCATCTGATTGCCGGGCAATGGAGCTATCGCTGCCCGGCATCTACTGCGCCACACAGGCAGTCTTCAGATAAACTGAACACCCTGTATTTTAGACCTGTTATCTACAAATGGGTCTGACTTTATCGACAGTGTCAGTATAGACAGGGGTTAATAAACGCAATGTCATAAATCTATCAAGAAGTTTTGTTGCTGGAAAGAGTAGATAAGCAGTTGTTAGTGTCCTACTTAGACAATGAATGGATGTTGTTTAGTTCCAACATGATGGGTGTAGCAGAATTATGAGAAAAGTTTCAACCGTTGAAAATCGCACTCTAGAGAAGAATATGCCAGCTAAGTGGATTATGGGCAGAAAATACCAATCACGGTTTAATAACAAATACTGAAAATCCTGACAAAACAGTGATTGATGCATATTCTGTGAAAAAGAGTACACAAATGTCAACAGGCAAAATTTCCATCAGATATTAAATTAGATTAGATTAATACTAGTTCCATGGATCATGAATACGATATTTCGTAATGATGTGGAACGAGTCGAATTT
This sequence comes from Schistocerca cancellata, assembly GCF_023864275.1. Taxonomy (NCBI): domain Eukaryota; kingdom Metazoa; phylum Arthropoda; class Insecta; order Orthoptera; family Acrididae; genus Schistocerca; species Schistocerca cancellata. The sequence goes on from NC_064626.1 coordinate 1,192,279,282, forward strand.
TCCAATACATGACATAATTAGGTTAATTTAACAACATACTTAAGTTAATATAACAACTTTATTTTTTTTGTGTGTTTTTTTATTTTTCTTTATTTTTTATTTTTATTTTTTAATAATTTTTTTCTTAATTTATATCTAAAAATTCCTCTATGGAGTAGAAGGAGTTGTCATTCAGAAATTCTTTTAATTTCTTCTTAAATACTTGTTGGTTATCTGTCAGACTTTTGATACTATTTGGTAAGTGACCAAAGACTTTAGTGCCAGTATAATTCACCCCTTTCTGTGCCAAAGTTAGATTTAATCTTGAATAGTGAAGATCGTCCTTTCTCCTAGTATTGTAGTTATGCACACTGCTATTACTTTTGAATTGGGTTTGGTTGTTAATAACAAATTTCATAAGAGAGTATATATACTGAGAAGCTACTGTGAATATCCCTAGATCCTTAAATAAATGTCTGCAGGATGATCTTGGGTGGACTCCAGCTATTATTCTGATTACACGCTTTTGTGCAATAAATACTTTATTCCTCAGTGATGAATTACCCCAAAATATGATGCCATATGAAAGCAATGAGTGAAAATAGGCGTAGTAAGCTAATTTACTAAGATGTTTATCACCAAAATTTGCAATGACCCTTATTGCATAAGTAGCTGAACTCAAACGTTTCAGCAGATCATCAATGTGTTTCTTCCAATTTAATCTCTCATCAATGGACATACCTAAAAATTTGGAATATTCTACCTTAGCTATATGCTTCTGATTAAGGTCTATATTTATTAATGGCATCATACCATTCACTGTACGGAACTGTATGTACTGTGTCTTATCAAAATTCAGTGACAGTCCGTTTACAAGGAACCACTTAGTAATTTTCTGAAAGACAGTATTGACAATTTCATCAGATAATTCTTGTTTCTCAGGTGTGATTACTATACTTGTATCATCAGCAAAGAGAACTAACTTTGCCTCTTCATAAATATAGAATGGCAAGTCATTAATATATAATAAGAACAACAAAGGACCCAAGACTGACCCTTGTGGAACCCCATTCTTGATAGTTCCCCAGTTTGAGGAATGTGCTGATCTTTGCATGTTACGAGAACTACTTATTTCAACTTTCTGCACTCTTCCAGTTAGGTACGAATTAAACCATTTGTGCACTGTCCCACTCATGCCACAATACTTGAGCTTGTCTAGCAGAATTTCATGATTTACACAATCAAAAGCCTTTGAGAGATCACAAAAAATCCCAATGGGTGGTTTTCGGTTATTCAGATCATTCAAAATTTGACTGGTGAAAGCATATATGGCATTTTCTGTTGAAAAACCTTTCTGGAAACCAAACTGACATTTTGTTAGTACTTCATTTTTACAGATATGTGAAGCTACTCTTGAATACATTACTTTCTCAAAAATTTTGGATAAAGCTGTTAGAAGGGAGATTGGGCGGTAATTGTTGACATCAGATCTATCCCCCTTTTTATGCAAAGGTATAACAATAGCATATTTCAGTCTATCAGGGAAAATGCCCTGTTCCAGAGAGCTATTACACAGGTGGCTGAGAATCTTACTTATCTGTTGAGAACAAGCTTTTAGTGTTTTGCTGGAAATGCCATCAATTCCATGTGAGTTTTTGCTTTTAAGCAAGTTTATTATTTTCTTAATTTCAGAGGGAGAAGTGGGTGAGATTTCAATTGTATCAAATTGCATAGGTATGGCCTCTTCCATTAACAGCCTAGCATCTTCTAATGAACACCTGGATCCGACTATATCCACAACATTTAGAAAATGATTATTAAAAATATTTTCAACTTCTGACTTTTTGTTCGTAAAGCTTTCATTCAATTTGATGGTAATACTGTCTTCCTCTGCTCTTGGTTGACCTGTTTCTCTTTTAATAATATTCCAAATTGTTTTAATTTTATTATCAGAGTTGCTGATTTCAGACATGATACACATACTCCTGGATTTTTTAATAACTTTTCTTAATATAACACAGTAGTTTTTATAATTTTTGATAGTTTCTGGGTCACTACTCTTTCTTGCTGTCAGATACATTTCCCTTTTCCGGTTACAAGATATTTTTATACCCTTAGTAAGCCATGGTTTGTTACAAGGTTTCTTACGAGTATATTCAACTATTTTCTTGGAGAAGCAGTTTTCAAATGCATTTACAAAAATGTCATGAAATAAATTATATTTTAAATTGACATCTGGTTCACAGTACACCTCATCCCAGTCTAACTGCTGTAGGCTTTCCCTGAAATTTGCAATTGTTAAATCGTTGACTGAACGTACTACTTTGGAGGACTGTTTAGTATTGCTGAATGGAGCTATGTCATATATTGTAACTAGCTGTGCACCATGATCAGAAAGACCATTCTCAACAGGCTGAGCATTTATCTGGTTAAACTTATCTTGGTCTACAAAGAAGTTATCTATCAGTGAGCTGCTATCCTTTACCACCCGAGTAGGAAAATCAATAACGGGTGTCAAATTGAAAGAACCGAGTAATACTTCAAGGTCATTTTTCCTATTACCCTCTTTCAGAGAATCTACAATGAAGTCCCCACAAATAATAATTTGCTTCCCCCTGTCTGACAGATAGCACAACAAGGAGTCCAAATTTTTCAAAAATAGATGAAAATTTCCTGATGGGGACCTATATACAGTTACAATTATAAATGTGCCTTTATTTAATTTAAGCTCACAGGCACATGCTTCTATATGTTTCTCTACACAAAACTTTTTTGTTTCTATACTTTTTGCACAATGATAACTTTTGACATATATGGCAACTCCTCCTTTCTCCATATTTTCTCTCATTACATGTGCAGAGAGCTTATAACCACTTACATTTACCTTATCCATATCAGTAACAATGTGATGCTCAGACAGGCATAGTATATCTATTTCACTCTCAGCTTCTAAATCTTCTAAACAAACCAGAAGCTCATCTACTTTATTCTTTAAACTCCCAATATTTTGATGAAATATACTTACATTATTTTTAATTATACTTTTATGAGAACCTTTCCTTATTCTAACATTTGCAGTACTCTCCTGTCTGAGTTTCTCATTGTGCTTAGGCCTAGTTCCTATACCAGTGGTCACATGGTGTTCAGAGAGGCAGATTATGTCAACTGGGTTGGGTGACTTTAATTCATCAATGCAATTACCTAGGACTGAGATACAACTTGGTGGAGATAAAATTTCTGGTGATTGGTGAAAATTTATAATTGGTAGCTGTGATTGGTGATCTAATGTGCTAGAATTGTGCTGTTTAATTTCTTTCCTAAACTGAAGATTTGTTTCAATCCTGACCTCTCGTAGAACTTGACATCTTTCTGTCTTACCTATAATTACATCATCATCTTTACCAAGAGTTTTCTTTCTTCAAGAGACAGAAAAACACAGGTTATATCATAATTACATCATCATCTTTACCAAGACTTTTCTTTCTTCAAGAGACAGAAAAACACAGGTTATATCATAGTGCCCACCATCTGGTTAACGAATATTACCTAACTGTAATTATAGCTCAATGAGTTCTGTATTTTTGTTGAAACTACTAAGGTGTTATATGTTAATCATTGGATTTTTGTACAGATAGCTGAAATAGCCTTAGACTGAAACTGTAAAATAGTACACAAATAAAGAGAAAAGGAGAGCTGCAGGCAGTATCAAATCACTCAAACAAAGTTCTGAATTCCTTTCTTGTAATTGCTACAAGCAATAATGTATTCTTGGTCTCCTTAATTCTTCCCTTTGTAGCCTAAGCTAGTAAGTTCTACTGTCCAATTACTTATGAGCTTCTTGGATTGAATTCTTTTCTGAGTCATCTCCAAAATATTACTTCTTGACAAACTGAACATATGAGATCACAGCATCTCCTGGAGATTTTCACTGATTTGAAAAATTGTATCTGTAGTTATGTCTTCCGATCTGACATTACTGCTGCAAACTGAAGCTCACAATTATGCAAACTTTTCCTGTTCCAGTACCAAATCAGTTTGCTGTATCAGGACGAGCTGTAATGTTTCCACTATTATATAGCAATTTAGTAGCACTCCCTGCATTGGCAAAAATGACCAGCATCACTCCTTAAATTATATGAAAATTGGAGGTGTAGAAGGAAAGAACAGAGACCACACAGTCATATAAATTGATAGGCCTAGATGGGCAATGAATCCACCTTCTTCAGTGCAGATGCACAAGTACATCTGATCTCCTGTGGGAATCTCAGAAGAGTGAATATGGAGGAAATGGATGGGGTCTGTCAATAGGGGGCGAGTGAAAGGCGTGTGGACCGGACGTGAGGTGAGCTGAGATCGTAGGTGCAGTTGCGATAACACTGTGTCCCGCATGGCAAAGTGGTTACCACACCTGCCTAGTAAGCAGATCATGGGGGCAAATCCTGGTCAGGTACACATTTTCATTTGTCACCACCGATTCCGAATAATGTCCCAATGCAGCTGACAGCAGTGATCCCTCCCCTTTATTTTCCTTTCCTTTCTTCCCCTCTCCACCTTCAACTTACATATAATGTATAAGATCTGTGGATTCTGCATGGTGTCTTGTTTTTTGGACACGTCTGAAAGAATAGACATCACACATTCATATAAAACATAACGCTTTAAATTGGCTGTACTGAAACATTCCACATTAAAATAATGTGGGGATTGCTTGCATTAATTTAAGTACCTGACAATCTGTGGCAGTTAAAACATCAGTTCATCTTAACAATAAGATTGCGTGAATTATACAGTTAGGAATAATTGTTTACTTAAACGAAAAATATGATTTACAAATATGAATTTGCAAACTGCACTTTTAAACAATAATTTTAATTAATCTTTAAGGGCAATTCAATGGTAAAACTATCAGTATAGTGACAACAAACATAACAGATATGCACCAATATTCTACAACAGATAAGTTACTGCTTCAAATATTTGTTTTCTGTCCATTTGGACTGTGAAGACTACTGTGTACTAAAAACTATTACGTACAGTTTAAACTGTACCATGAAACATGACTTTTTATTTTATTATTCTTTCTTTAACTACTTATGTGGAGCATAGGGTTGCAACAAAGGATCACCACCTTGTTCTGTCCTGTGTTAGTATTTTCACTTCTTCTCAACTTATTCCTTGCTGTTGACCTTCTGCTTCAACTGATCTTCTCCACATCATTCTGAGGTGGCCTCATGTCCATCGTTCCTGCAGGATCCAATAAAGTGCTTCTTTCACAACATGTTTAATTGGTCTCCTCAGTGTATGTTCTAACCATCGCCACTTCCTGTTTCTCATTTGCAGCTCAACTGGCTTCTGGTTAGTTCTTCCTCAGAGTGTTTCGTTAAAGATGACATTCGGCCACCATATCCCTAGGATGTTCCTCAGACATCTGTCATTGAATGTCTGCAGTTTATGGATTAGCTGCTTTGTCACTTTCCATGTTTCACATCCATACAGAAGCACAGAATTTACATTACTTTCAGATATGTGCAATTTGCTCCTTAATGTTATTTCCCTTGATCTCCAGATACAGTGGAGAGTTGTAAAAGTGTCTTTGGCTTTGGTGATGCAGCTGTTACTGTCGTCTGTTGCACCACCATATGGTGTAATCATGCTTCCAAGGTATCAAAACTTATCCACCCTTTAGATTACCTGGCTCCTAATCTTAAGCTCTGCGGTGTTGTTATCATTTGCTTTTTTTTTGTGCATTAGTTTTCAAACTGACTTTCTAATGAAACATATGACACATTATGAAACATAATCATACTTTAATTTTTAAAACAGTATTTAGTTGTTAAAAAAATAAAAATCATCTGATAAATTGCTACACTGACACAGTTTTACATGCGCTTTCATAATTACCACAAAAACAAACAGAATGTGCCAACATTCCTTAATTTTAACTGTTGGTCATAATCACTAGGCTGCAAAAGGCAATGTTACAACGAAATGAGAGGAGTGCCCTAAATTACACCATGGTGAGGTTTAATGAAACCAACTAGGGTGTATCTCAATGTCCAATTCAAATACTGATGACTTGCAACAATTAGTTATGATATGATATCAACCTTTATGGAGTTTATAAAACATGCACGAGCAACATAGGTGTCTATAACTGAAGACTGTAAAAGTCTAGAGTAAGGTTTTATCCAGTAGTGTATGTTAAATGACTGCTGATACACAAGAGTGCATACAAGATAAACCAGTCACTATATTACACATGAAAATGTATCTGTCATTTGAGGGAGGATTTTTAATAACAAACAAAACTATTTAATAGGCACTGCACTCATCCAATCAATTATTACCTGATACTAAGTACTCATTTAAACCAAAGCTCATCCTTCTGTCACCAAATAAAAAAATTTTTAAACTGAAAGAACATTAAAAGCATTACAAACTGGGAAGTACTTGTGCTGGAGGAGGAAGCCATGTATTAGAGATTACAGCCAACGTGCAAGTGTGTAAGCAAAATGTATAAATATTTTGTGAGATTTTGCAGTCATTTTTAATGCACTCAAAAACTGATGTTAATCTTGACCATTGTATTTATTAATTTTACACTGCCTTACGTGTTTTGGCCTTTGTCAAGTAAGGATACAAAATATCTGGACTGTTGAACAAGATACTTCATACCTATGTTAGACAAATTCAATTTTGTTTTTCCTAAGAATGTGTTGTAAATATTTTGAACCTTTGAGACGGTGCGAAGCAGAAACACATTAGGCAGTATAAAATTAGTAGATACGGTGGTCATGATTAATGTAAGATTTTGAGTGAAAACTTCATGTCTGTTTCATGGCTGATGCTGGATGGAGACCGTCCGTGGTCTTGTGGGCTTTATGTATCGCAGCTTAGTTACACACATCCATCCACGTTTTCCTATTAATACGTCACTTTATGGCTCAACAGCATAGTAATGGCATGCAAAGTAGTGACACACTGCTCTACGGTCACCTCTCCCCAGGTCTTGCTTGCCACTTCACGAGCTATTTCATTTCAATGAATTCTCACATGTCCAAGTACCCACCACAAATCCATAATCTTCACTTCCTGCTGAAAACGGTAATGGTGTCATCGGTTTTTTGGACTGTTTTGTTTAACAAGTAAAGGTACTGTATGGAATGAATAGGAATTGGAGTAGATGACGAATTTCATGTTTTAATTATGTTTCAGCTGCTCTAGTGTCACACAATCTTTAGCATCAAGAGTTCTATTCTCATTTGGAAGATAATGAAGGGGAAAATAAGTATGTGACTTAAAATTTTCCACTAAATTTAAAAATGCCTGGGGTGTCTGCAATAACCAAGTAGGAGATTTATTTCAGTTCAGATGTAGAACCTAAATGCTTTCATATGATGAGCTCAAAATATGGTAGTGCAAGTACTGGGATGGAAACTGTACCTCTCTCCATTCTTAACTTACAGAATGACTGCACAACCTAACTTATTTGCCAAGAATTAAATCTTCGTGGACTACAAAATCATTTAATAACATTTGAATCCTCTAATTAATAACAACAGTCACTTCGAACATACTTTTATGGGAGTAGGAGACCTTAACAGCTGTAGTAAAAGAGGATAGTATGTTAGCAGGGAGAAAGCAAAAGAAAGAGATAAATGCCTTTTCTGTAAAAATATGAGCAGATTGTGACTCAGAATGCTCTGCAATTCATTTTTTAATTATTTCCCACAGAGCCCATTAAGAAGGATAACCTTCAAGGATGTGGAGTGAGTCAAATGACTGGTGCCTACTCCAGCCAAATGTAACCTAGAAAATTATTAGGAAAACAGCTTCGTTGAAAATATTGCTACTTCCTCAGCTACATGAATTAGTTGCTGTTTACCTTCTACCTTCTATTGATTGCTTAATATTTACATAATTACATTTGTAGTTTTCAAACAAAATAGTTAACTACATTTGTAACAGCAAAAGTTTCCTTACAGTATACTACTACCTGTCATGCGTCTTTACGATGAAGACTGCTACAACGAACTTTCTGTCCTTGAATTTAAGCATTCTGATCTTTTGTAGACTAAGTGGATAATGTGGTATTTTTTAATCTCCTTTTGAATTGGTATGGATTTCTAGTTTATTTCTTTTTATTTTTATGCTCGAAGAGCATATTCCACATATTTGCACCATAGTACCTATCTCCACTCTAAACTCCAGACGAGGAGGAAAAGTATATATGGAAATTATTTTTATGTCTATTGTTGTATCAATCATAGTTTGGCTGAAACTGATTTTTATAGTCAACAACAAAAACCATTTAGAACTAAAGATATTGGAAAGTGACTGTAAGAATTCAAGATCATGAAAAAGGCCCCTACAAGATGTATTGACTATCTACTTTACAAAATATTAAAATATTCTTATTGCTTAGTTCCGTTGTAATTGATTTATTTAGGTAAATTGCCTCTGAAAATAATTTCATAACGCAACAGTGAATGAAAACATGTTAATGAGCCAACACTCTTGTCTTTAAGTCAACAAAATGGGAAACGACACATTTAAAACACGAGTTCTCTCTCTCTCTCTCTCTCTCTCTCTCTCTGAGATTAAAATTTAAACTGTTTGCTGTGAACCAGTTGAAGTTTTGAGCAGCTAACAGCTTGAGCTGTGTTTGTTAAGGTTGATGTGGACCCTTGTATGCTTGCGTCAGCAGCAAAAATTGCCATTTTTGAAATGTCCTTTAACACTAGGACCGCCGAGTGGTCAATTTGACCACTTTTTATATTTTAACATGTTATTTTTCGGTCAATTTCTAATCTATGCTGTTGTGAGTTAATGACTTTTCCTAAATGTTTATGTAGATCATATAAACAGTCCAATATTTATTGTGTGTGTGTGTGTGTGTGTGTGTGTGTGTGTTGGAGCTTATGGGCACTCAACATCGAGGTCATCAGCGCCCTGAGACACATTAAAAGGAACGAATGTGGAGAGACCTAATAAAACTGAAAATTACACTCAAAGAAAGCAGGAAAAGATAGAAAATACTACATAAGAAAGTAAAACCGAAGGAAAGGGAAAACATAGCAACAAGAATGCCACACAAAATTGTCATTGGCTGGCCACTTACATAAAATATGGGCGAGCTTGTCACACAGTGAGCAAATTAAAATCCTCTCCCTAAAATCTTTGTAAAAACATTTGACAGGGCACAGAACTTTAAAACTTTAACCACATTCGTCCGAGTGTTGCCTAAAAGAGATGGCAGGTCCGCTGGCAAGTCAGCCGCGGCCCGCTGGTCAGAAAATAAAACACAATCCAATAAAACGTGGCGCACAGTGACCTGAACGTCACAAGCACCACACATTGGAGGGTCCTCCCGCCGGAGCAGGAAGCCATGCGTCATAGGGCTGTGGCCTATTCGAAGCCGCATGAGGAGAACCTCGTCCCGTCGATGGGGCTGAAAGGAAGTACACCACACATGCGTTGTGGGCTTGACTATAGGGAGCTTATTGTCAGTCACTTCCAGCCACTCATCCTCCACCGACGCATGACTCGTGAGCTCAACAGCGAGGTGAGTGCACGCAAGGGGACAGCACACTGAGAGACTTGTGGATCGAGACACGCCTCCTTGGCTGCGAGATCTGCCCTTTCATTCCCAGAATATTTATTTCATCTTCATTAGTTTTCTTTGAATGACCAATTATACTTAAATCCGCTGAGTTGTCACTTTGACCAAATTACATGTATATTTGAAAACAGATTATTTAAAGATTGTTGTGCGTCACTCCCCGGATTTATTCTTAGCACTCGTCAACAATGTACTAAATATGTTGGTTACTGAAGTTTATTGGCATTGTTTGAATTTAAAAGCTCAACAATGCAATATGTCATTTATTGTTTGCTATTGGGTTTCGCATAAACAAGACTGATTATTTGAGTATTGGTCTCAGAGCAGTAGACATGGCTCAGATGTCACAGCGATACAAACCACGGCTATGGCCACTTTCAGATGAAGAAATTGTCACACTTTTGTATGAATCGGATGCTGAACATGGTCCTGAAGTTGAGGACCTTGTGGAAGATTCTGCAGATGAAGATTACCAACCTGTCGCTAATGTGGAGAGTGACAGCTCCGAGACTGAAGATGAAGGTAATTTACATTCACTTATATTATTATTATTATTATTATTATTATTATTATTATTATTATTATTATCATCGTTACTATATGAATAATGATCACTATTATAATAGAGTTGACACTTCTACTGCTACTTCTGTTACTACTATTTTATTGTGTGGTATGTTATCTTTATAATGAGTTGTAGCTTTCTAATTGTCTCTTTCCTCTCGCAGCTGCTGAACCAGGACCAAGCAGTAATATAAACAATGCTAGAGAAGGACCTACCCTGGGTAAAAAAAGAACTGCACCTCCTGTAAGTGGACCAATACAGAATCGACGTAGAAGACTGGCTCAAAACTCCTGGGGAAGGACGGGATCATGGAGTGGACTGTAGCAGACTTCGGTGTTACTACTCCAGGTAGGATAGGTCAACAGAATACATTGAAAGAAACACAGGGACCTACTCCACACGCAAAGCGGCGCGTCTCAAATGATAATGTTTCGAGTGCCTGGCGCCTTTTAGTTGATCGATCAATGTTGAAACACATAAAGAAATGCAAGAAGCAGAGGCACAACGGCTTCTTGAAAATGATTCCTGGAGTTTGCATTTAGAAGCATTAGATGTATTTGTTGCTTTATTATATGTTCGTGGTGCACTAGGTGCCAGTTTGGATTTCAAAAAGACTGTTCTTCTGAAAGAGCAATATACAATTTCTGCCTACATAATGGAGTCTTTAAACAGTAAAATGTCACCAACAGGAATTTTCTGTGACTTATCCAAAGCATTTGCTTGTGTGAACCAAGAATTATGTTACAGAAATTACAATTCTACGTTATAAATGGAACAGCATATGAATGGTTTAAGTCGTGTCTACAGGTGTTGCACAGGGTTCGAACATGGGTCCCCTTCCGTTCTTGATATATGTGAATGACCGTCCTTCTTATCTGAAATAAGGAGCTAAACTGCAAAAAGGTTTAAGTGATTTAAGGGGAAGTTTCCCCACTTCATCTAACTGGGGTGAAATTACATTAGGTGTTGCACAGGGTTCGAACATGGGTCCCCTTCCGTTCTTGATATATGTGAATGACCGTCCTTCTTATCTAAAATAAGGAGCTAAACTGACACTGTCTGCTGATGACACAAGCATCATTATTAATCCAGTAAAAGAAACTCTAATAGAATATGATACAAATAATGTCTTTGGAAAAGTTATTAATTGGTTTTTTGCAAATGGGCTTGCTATGAACTTTGAAAGAAAAAAACAGTACATCCAATTTTCTACTGCAAGGAGTACAGTTACTTTAATAAATATAACACAACAACAGAAGTCAGTAGCCAGGGTACGCATCTGTTGAAAAGGTTAGGAATTCTTACAGCAGCCTTACAGTATTTTCATTCAGTAATGAAACATGGACCAGTTTAAATACAGCAGTGACACGATTATAACACCAGAAAAAAGAAACACACTATCCTCAAATTAACGTATCTTTGGCACAGAAAGGGGCAAAATACGTGGCTGTAAAACTTTTCGATAAATTACCAGGTGAAATAAAATGTCTGACAGACAGCAGTAATAGTTTAAAAAATAAACTGAAATCATTTCTCCTCGACAACTCCTTCTATACAATAGATGAATTCTGGAATGGGAATAAATAAATCAATAGGTATACTACATGCATTTTGGGCCACTTAAGGGAATGGGGTACGTAATAAAAATTTTAAGCTTAAAAAAAAAACCTTGATTCATGCGTGCATTTCTTATGCTCTAGACACATTCCACATCATAATGGCTACCCTGAGATTGATCAATGGAACACGTACCTAAATAACTAACGAACTAATCAACCAGTTTCAATTTTATCTCATCATCATCCTCTTTTTTTTTTTAATTGTGTCAGCACTTGTGTAGGATTGCAAACATGGCATCTAGTAATACCCTACACAAAGCTGGTAACTTGCTATCAACATCAAAACCTGGTCCAACAAAATATGGCTGAATTTTAATTTTTTGCACCACAGTTTTGATGTTGTGTGGTTTTTTTTTTTAAATGTCTTGATTGTAACCAAACACATCATTTAAAAAATGACTGACTATCATTGAAACTGGTTGTGTAAATGATTTATCTTATCATGTTCTGTTTGTTCAGTATGAGTTTCTTTAGAGGAGCTTCGGATGCTTACTGAACATATTAAAAAGAACACAGGACACAGAGCACTCCTAACAAAGACAAATTCAAAGCAGAAGTGAGCTATTGCTCAACTACTCCATTGCTCAAACATAAAGACTTTCACTAACAAGATGTCAAAATATTACAATGATAAAACTAATGTAGATACAAAGGGTGACAGATACTGGTTTATATGTGAGCTGACTAACCCTAGATTTGCAAGTTGATCCTGGAAAAGATTCTGGCTTAAATTTTTGCAACCATGATATAACTGTTTCTCCATGTATCAAAAGTTGATTCCCGTACTTTTCTTCATGCTGTTTTGCCAGTCTTGTCAGCTCTCCCTCCAAGCGACTTAATTCCTGTGGATTTAAGAAAAAAGAATGACTACTTAGAATTTGTACGTGTAGGTGCAATATCTTTAACTGAAGAATCACTACTTTCTCAAATAGCTAGACTTCCATGGTCTCTGGAAAGAATAAGAAAAGTTTTAGTTATAATTAGTCAAATGACAAATTTGACAAGTGATCATTAAAAATGATAACAATAACAATCTGCTGGGAACAAATGTTGCTATGCCTTTATACCAACAACATGAAACAACACAGAAAGCCTTTAAAACACAAATGTTTCAACATTTATAATTTACTTTGATGTGGGTTTTGAAAATATATGTTGCAAAAAGTTGCTATTCATGCTTTGCTTGTGTTTTGCTCTTTGTAACTACTATACAATTCCAAGTAGTAAAGCTTCTTCAAAGACATCAAACTAGATTCTATAACTGAGTCTGTTCTAACTGGATTGTCACCCACACTCACCAAAATAATGTATTTAGTTAGCCCATCATATGACCATAATTCCCTTTACCAATAGTTCTCCCATAATTAATATCAACATTTGCTGACAAAAAACTGAAAGTAATTTTACATTACAGGTCTCGCCACTTATAGTTAAGTGTTTGTGTATTACTTGGCAAAGCGAGTAAGAGACCAGACAGCAGCATGAACGAACTTGGGGACATCATTAGGTAGAAAAGAATGAAGGAAGAAAAGAAGGTTAGGGTTTAGTGTCCCATCGACATTGAAGTAGTTACAGATGGATCACAAGCTCCGACTCTTTCGAGGATGGTGAAGGAAACTGCCCGTGTACTTCCAATGGAACCATCCGGGCATTTGCCTGAAACGATTTTCGAAAATCATGGAAAATCTAAAATTAGGATGGATGAATTTGAACCATTGTCTTCCAAATGTGTTTATGCCAACCATGGTGCCTCCTTGCTTGGTCCAGCTAGGTACATCGAAGCCCCAGTTAAAGGAGTGTGGATTTTTACCTGACAGAGGAAGCTTGCTTTTAACGAAATTATTGGCTGGTAATGAGAAGGAGAGGGCAGTGACAGTGCAGACAGAAAAGGTTACTCAATGTGCAAGCTAAATACACTGAAACACTAAAGAAACTGGTATAGTCATTCATATCCAAATACAGAGATATATAAACAGGCAGAATATGGTGCTGTGGTCAGCAATGCCTTTATAAAACGACAAGTGTCTGGCGAATCGTTAGATCGATTACTGCTGCTACAACGGCAGGTTATCAAGATTTAAGGTTCTTAGAACATGATGTTATAGTTGGCGCATGAGTGATGGGGGACAGCATCTCTGAGGTAGTGACGAAGTGGGGATTTTCCGCTATGACCATTTCATGAGTGTACCGTGAATATTAGGAATCTGGTAAAACATCAAATCTCCGACATCAATGGGGCTGGAAAATGATCCTGCAAGAATGGGACCAACGATGACCGACGAGAATCGTTCAGTGTGACAGAAGTGCAACCTTTCTGCAAATTGCTGCATATTTCAATGATAGGCCATCAACCAGTGTTAGGGTGCGAACTATTCAACAAAAAATCATCGATATGGGCTTTTGGAGCCAGAGGCCCTCTCATCTACCATTGATGACTGCACAACACAAAGCTTTACACCTCGCCTAGGCCCGTCAACACAGACATTGGACTGTTGACGACTGGAAATGTGTTGCCTAGTCAGACGAGTCTCATTTCAAACTGTATTGAAAGGATGAAAGTGTACAGGTATGGAAACAACCTCATGAATCCACAGACACTGCAGGTCAGCAGGGGACTGTTATGCTGGTGGAGGCTATGTAATGGCGTGGGGCATGTGCAGTTGGACTGATATGGGACCCCTGACACATCTAGATGAGACTCTGATATATGACACGTATGTAAGCATCCTGTCTTATCACCTGGATCCATTCACGTTCGTTGTGCATTCCAATGGACTTGAGTAATACCAGCATGACAATGTGACACAACACATGTCCAGAATTGCTACAGAATGGGTCCAGCAACACTCTTCTGAGTTTAAACACTTCTGTTGGCCACCAACCTCCCCAGACATAAACATTATTGAACAACTCTGGGATGCCTTGCAATATGCTGTTCAGACGAGATCTCCACCCCCTCGTACTCTTATGGATTTATGGACAGTCCTGCAAGATTTATGGTGTCAGTTCCCTCCAGCACTACTTCAGACATTAGTCAAGTCCATGTCACGTCATGTTGCGCCACTCCTGCATGCTCGCACGAGCCCTACATGATATTAGGCAGGTGTACCAATTTCTTTGGCTCTTCAGTGTATTACAGATGAGCAAATTGATGGTACGTCAATTACGGCATGAAGATATAATATTGAAATGGTTGTAACTGAAGTATTTACCCCAAAGATAGTTGGTTCATTGGGGGTTAAAGGGAATAAAAAACAAGGTCATCAGTTCCTCGATCCAGGGTTAGTTCATCCGGAATTAGTGATATCCACAAAGTACAGGATCTGAAGATTAAAGTATCTAAGACCAGTAAGACTGAGGCATTGAAGGTAATACTGATGCTACAGCTGAGAAAGAATTTACAGGGAAGTTATAGAAAGGGCTGCTATGTAAGTCAGAACAGATGAGGGGTCTTTCAGGTCTCATTCCATGGTAAGAAAAAACCCATGCAGCATTCGATCCTTGACAAAGGGCAAAGACAGTTACACAGCAAACAATGTCTACAAGTTGGCAGATTCAGTACACTAAAAGTGAGAAGGCTAAAATGTAATGGACATTACTCAGACCGTCAATAATAAAAACAAGAAGACGGAAATCAGTAGAGTATCAGGTGGGTGTCCCCGTGGCTCCGCAAGTGACAGGAGTCGTCCCACCCACAGCCACCACACCCCTGTTCCAGCGCAGTCAAGACTTAAAGTGCAGTCATTATTTAACAGAAAACTACTTCCTTAATAGAAAATAGGGTGTGGCAGAAAAGGAAACAAACTGCATCGAAAAGCAATTAAAACAGAGTAAGAGAGGGATGAAAGAGTAAGGTGGTCATGGACGTAGGGTTGAGAGCCACCAGAACCAGAAAGCAGCAGGAGACGTCCCAACCCCAACCAATCTGCCCCTACTTCGAGTGTTCTTTAAACCCCTATATCTGAAAATAAACACCACTCTCATGGAGAAAATTGAGAATTAACTCAACTGTCTGTGAATCATAAATCAGTCTTGGAGACAAAGAATTCAGTAGGCCATGTTTAGCATGGAGGGCCAAAAGAAAGGGGATTCTACCAGGATATGAGTTACTGTCTATAAGGCTCCATAATTACAATATGGCTGCGGCTCATTACATAAAATAAAATAATGGGTAGCCTGATATGATCAATGCAGATGTGATATATGATGGTGGATTCCTTCTAGGAGGTACGCAAGGAAGAGCGCCATCCAACAGTGGTCTTCTTGATAGTGCGGAGTTTATTAGATGGGGCAGTGACCAACCAGACATCACTCCATCACCAAGTGAGCGAAGGTCTTATTTGCACCCACACATCCACACTGGGGACCAGCAATATGAATGGAGGGAGAGTAATCACTCTTCTGGCCAAACAGTCGGCCAGTTCATTCCCTAGGTTACCCACATGATTTGGGCCAGAGAAGGACAACTGAGCAATCAGTATGATTAAGTTCAGGAAGAAGGTTATCAGTAGTAGAGACGACAGGATGATAAGAGTACCACAGGTCAATAGCCGGAAGCATTGAGTCATTAAGTATTAAAATGGGGCCCAATTTAAAAGTGTAGAGCTTTGTTAACAGCTATCAGCTCTTCTGGCAATGAATGGTATTCCCAATCAGCAGAGATTGTAAAAGCATATCCAAGTTTTAGAGTAATCAGTGTAAAAGACGGTAGCACCTTGAAACTCCTGAAGAACTGAATGTAACAAAGCTCGGTCATGGAGCAAAACAAATCGGTCCCAATTTGTGGCTTGGGCAGCAACCATGGGGGGCTAAACAAGAAAATGCAGGCAGTATATCCAGGGAGGAGAAAGCAGAGAGCATGGCAGAGGGCTATGAGGTGCATTTCAGCTTGTAATCACACAGAGAGTGCACTTCATACCTCTTGTATGCAAAAAGAATAGGATACATTGGATGATCAGGGAACTGTCAACAAGTGATTGCATAGGAGACCTAGAGTTAGTATTGTCAGAGCTGAAGAGATACTGTCTATGGGACTAGTGAGGAAGGCGCTAGTGGCCAGAAGAACTACACAATTATGGGCTGGGTCTAGCAATTTCAAAGCTGAAGGCACTCCCAGTCATAAACCTGACAATCATAGTCCAGTCAGGATGAGACCAGGGGCTTGTAAAGATGGATACGAGTAGCATGATCCACACTCCAAGAGGTGTGGGCAAGGATCCAGAGTTTCTGAATGCAACTAGCACTTAGTTGACAAATATGAGGCAGCCAAATTAGCTTTTTATCAAAATGAAGGCCCAGAAATGGGACTGCGGAACAACTTTCACGTGCTGGGTACCTGGGTAGAGTTCTGGATCAGGATGGACTGTGGTACATTTTTGCAGGAGAAAACTGGAAACCATGGGAAAGAGTCCACGCAGAGGCACATTGGATCACACTTTAGAGCTGGCATTCAGATGAGGCTACTGAATGGGAGCTGTTCCAAATGCAAAAGTCATTGACAAGTGGCCTGATGGAAGTAAATAGTCCACTGACAGTGATGAGGAAGAGTATGACACTCAGGACAGAGCCCTGTGGGGTGCCGCTCCCTTTGACCCAATAACAGCTGCGTCAAGTACCAACTAGAATCCAGAATAACTGATGGGATAAAAACTGACGAATAAAAATCTTTAGGGGGCCTAGAAACCCCAGTCATGAAGGGTAAGAAAAATATGATGGTGCCAAGTGATACCGAATGCCTTATGTAGGTCAAAAAAGATTGCAATGGGATGGTGCCATTTCCAACTGGCCTAGATGGTAGGTTATGGATCATCCCTCAAAGACATCACACTCATAGGGGGACAAAAGGCTCTAAGACTGAGAACTCAGCATAATCTGCAGGCAACCGTCATTTCAAGTACAGTGAAACCTCTTTATAACATTCCTCCATATAATGTTTTCCTCTATATTACATCCATTTTTTTCAGTCCTGACTAAAAGCCCACATAAACCATGTTAAATTTTCCTCTTTACTGAGTTTCCTCTATATTACAATTTCCTCCATGTAACGCTCATATTTTTGGAACCCTGGTCAATTATTTACCTCTTTATAATGTTTAAGTGACTGGATGTAGACACATAGTTTTCCATTCTGTAGATTCACAATTTGCACCGGCTCAGAAAGCCTGCGCTCAGTGTGTTTCATATATCATTGGCAGAACCCGGTCACATGACTTGTGACGCACATTCTGCTTGTGATCTTTTTGGTGCCATTTCAGTCGATGCTTTGTATTCATAGCGTGCTGTGTGAGCTGAGCAGCAAACAGTTTGTGTGTCTAGTGAGAGTGTGTCTTCGATATAATTTTTTATTAAGCTTTCATCAGTGGACATGAGTGAAAAGTGGAAGAACATTTATCTGGAAGTGAAGTTTTCTGTTATTAAAAAAGTGGAGCCATCTCCTGGTGTGAGTCACGTGGAGCTAGCGAAGCAATTTCAACTGGCCCCCTCAACACTCAACACCACTATGAAAAACAGATCGTCGATAATGGAAGGGTTTGAGAATTGTGGAAATTCAAAACGTATGCATGTGAAACCATTGACTTACGATGAAATGGAGGAAGTTTTATTAACTCGGTTTCAGCAAGCACACGCTGCAAACATTCCTATAAACTGAACTATTCTGAAGGAGAAGGTGCTTTAAATATCACTGCAGTTAGGAATGGAAAATTTTAAGACGTCTAATGGAAGGATTGATAAATTTTGACAGCATCATGGTGTTGTATACAAAGCGGAATGTGGAGAAAGTAAAAGTGCGGACGAACCAACTGTAATTCAATGGATGCAGACTCTCCTTAAACTGATACATGGCTACAAACTGCGTGACATTTATAACACTGATGAAACCGGCATGTTTTTCAATTTAATGCTGGATGAGACATTTACTTTTCATGGGGAAAATTGCCATGGCAGTGAGAAGAGCAAGAAACGTCTTACCGTTTTGTTGTGTACAAACGCCGATGGCAGTGAAAAACTGAAACCTTTGGTTATCGAGAAGCCAAAAAATCCGAGGTGCTTCAAAAACATTTCCATGTTTCCATGCAAATATACAAACAATGCCAAGGCATGGATGATGAGTGATATATTTTTACTTTTTCTCAGAGAATTTGACGCCAAAATGGGGAGTGCTGCTGTTTGTGGATAGATATGCAGCACATCCCCTGGACGTATCCTTTCTGAGAAATGTGAAAGTAATTTTCCTGCCACCCAACTGCAACCTTTGGACTTGGGAATAATACACACCCTTAAGGTTAAATATAGGACAGCTATTTAAAAAAAAAAAAAATAAAAAAAAATAAAAAAAAAATAAATTAAAAAAAAAAGAAAAAAAAAAGAAAAGAAAAGGACCTTCAATTTGATGGACAAAAGAAAACCGGGAAGCCAGCAGAGCTCTCAACTGAAGCTGAATATTTTACAGGTAATGAATTTAATTATGTACTCGTGGAGGGAAGCCAGTGCTGAAACTATTAAAAACTGTTTCACAAAAGTGGATTCTGTGAGAATGAGATGGCAGCTCCTGTGGAAGATGTTGCAAGTGATTTGCAAGAGTTTCAGGAATTAATAGGCAGTTATTCTGTCACATTTGAGGACTTCGTGGTTGTCGATGACAACGTGGCAACCACAGGAGTACAAAGTATTGAGGAGCTGACTGCAGAGAGAAGCTTGGAGAATAATAGTGGCAGCGAAAGTGACAGTGACAAGGAAGATGACCCTGTGCCCTCATATACTAAGGCAGCTGAAGCCTCTGAAACATTCAGGTGATATATGATGGCCCATAGACTTGAGGACAGAAAAGGCAATAAATGATTGCCATACAGTCAACGAGAAATAGAAAACAAACATGCTTGCTTGAATATTTTAAAAAATCATATGTATGTGATTTTCAGATTGCATAGGTTCCTAGAGTTTTGTTCAAATTTAAGTTCCATTTCATAATTTAATTATTAAAGTAATTTTTTTGTAACTAATTCTTTTTTAATCTGTACTACTTACTGTGTTTTTATGTAATATGTGCAGTATATCATAAACAAAATTTGGCTCATATTCTATAATTGGGTCAACTGAAGAACGGGATACCACATGTCAGCTTTGGACAATGATGTTATATCTTAAGAATCTGTTATAACTTTTTACAGTACAAACTGATCCATTTACTTTCACCCATCCACCTACCGGGTCCCATGTTTTAATTACAAAAAAACTAGTTATTTGATACATTGATCATTGCAATGAATATCATATTATGGTGTTGTGAAAATTAAAAATGTCATCTATGGCACCATTTGTCAAAGCTGATTAGTGGTATCCCTATCTTCAGTAATCCCCTATAATTATTATTTGGAAGCCTTCCACTTTATAGTGTTTTCCTCTATACAGTGTTCAGAATTTGTGGTCCCTTGAAAAACGTTATATAGAGGTTTCACTGTAGCTAGCAGAGCTCATTGGTAAGGTTCATCAGTTGGAAGCTGTTGGGAAACAATAGGTTTTTGCCTGGGTTAAGGACTGGGACTACTATATACTGTCTCGTCATTTCAAAGGGAAGACACCCTCAAGTCAAACAGAATGGAAGGACCTGAGTATCACTCATTCAGGTGTTGATCATCTGATCATGAATTGAATCAAGTTTTGGGGCTGTACCATCAGGCAGGGCAAGAGACTGAAGGAGTTCCCAGTAAGGGAAAGGTTTACTGTATGATTCAGCTTTGTGGGGCTGAAACATAGGGGGACATCTTCAAGTTGACATTTCTGCAGTAGCAAGGCAGCCAGATAAGAGGAGGATGCTGCTGCTGTCACAAAGTGGATTTGAAGGTGTTCAGCAAGAGCCGATGCATTGGTACAACACCATCCTGAAGGGCATGACCAGGAACAGTTATTGATCATTGGTAGCCCAGATGACTGTGGAACTTGGCCCACATCTGGGATGACGAGGCATACATTCCCAGGGAGGAAAAGTAGTGCTCCCAGCATTCCTTCTTACTGTGTTCAATAAGACAGCGAACCTTACCATGAAGCTGCTTAAAAATGACCCAGGTAAGCAACTGATCTGCCTGAAGGTATGTAAACACTGGAAATGGTAATCACTGATGTTGTTTGCACTTGCTCCACTATTGCTTCCAAAGTGGTATGAAGGTGAATGCATCCTGCAATGATACCTAACAGTTAGTGCTGAGTTGTTGCTCTTCTAAACAGCAATCCATACAAGCAAACCAGTTGCGTCTTTACCTGTGGTTACTCATACTTTAGGTATTCGGGATATGCATGGCTCTGCTTAAAAAGAATAGCTCAAAGTAATCACAGGGTGGAGCCACGCACATCTGCTTTCATGCCCCACAGCTAATTCACTGCAAATAACAATCTGTAGTTGTGATCTTGCAGCCAAATAGTCTATGCAATGGCTAGAATTGTGAATTAATAAAATATCCAGAAACATAAAACAAAAGATAAATGAATAATTTTATGAAAAGGATTCTATTCTAATGTCCGTAACTGATGTAGGTGACAGAGAATTATGCGGAATAATGTTTATCCATGAAAGGACATTGCAACTAAACGGAAAGTGGTCCTACGATAATGCAGACAGAAAGCCTCTTCTTACAATGAGAGCCTTATGAGAATGGTAGCAGAATCCCATAACTAAATTGTTACCAAAGATACTTGATCACAAAACATGAAACATTCACTAGCTCAAAACAGTTCAGAGTTCAACATGATGATTCATAAATTAACACACACAATATGAAGAACAGTAAACCATACTCTGTCCTCAGTTCCATAACAGAAGTGGAAATAGGTTAGAGTCCTGTTCTGGAGCACATTCAGACCCCTTGAAACATTAAGTCTCTTCAAAAGTTAAAGTATGGTACCACCGGTTCACTGTCCAGAATCAAACTTCTCCATGATCGAATGCTACTCATTACCACAAGCAGGGCTGCCTACTTCCAGAATTAATGTAAAACTGTCCGGATTCCCTCCCTTGAGCTCTTCACTCGAGAAGTCTCCGTGTCTCCACTTGAATACTGTAGTGTTCTGCTACTACCTGCTTTTCCATTAGCTGAAGGCCATTCCTACCAAATATGCATCACCCTTAAGATCTCCAGACATGAACTGATTCAACATGCTTACTTTCCCCAGACTAAACTAATATATTACAATAATATTTCAATAAAAGAAATATTGTAAACATCTGGCCACATTCAGACCATGTACAGTAATTACAAATAAAGGTTTGTTCGTAAATAAATATGCTAGTACTTTTGCACAAGTGCACTCACGATAAATGACAATAGATTGTCCTTGTATATTGTTTAAACAATTATTTAGGCCTGCTTGAAAGAAGCATCTTTTGGTCCTCTGTTCAGCAGTGGTATCTGCTAACACATGCTACTGACCACTTTTAAATTAGCACATTTTTTTAAAGCACTTTCAGTCAACATTTAAATAAAGTTATTGGCAAAATAGTAAACTGTTCGTTAAATAAACGCACAAATATGACAAAATATAACAAAATAAAAGGTATTCATTTGCTGTGTAACTTTGGCGGGTACAATTTTCTGACAAAGAACAGACATATTTCTTCAAGAAACAATTTGGATACAAACACTTGGCTTTCAGAGATGACGGCTACAGTGCAATGCTATCATTTGAGATATAGTTTGTTGAAATCACATGAAGTGATTAAAAGTTGTTAATTCAGAGGCGCATTGTAAAAATGTTTATTCACAGTGCAATATTAACTTCTGCAGTTCTAAAGGCACTGAAATTATTTTTGTATCACTGGTTGCACCTCATCTTCCAGGGATTGCTGATGTATTCAGCTTTGCATTAGTATTTGATTGTAAATTATACACTCTCAGAGAGCTATGAGAAACCATCTTACAGTTCATCTCATAGCCCGCCATCACTTGGAGCATACCCGACCCCCCTAAGCGATCAACGTCATCCAAATTCCACATACCAGGATTTTCCCCTTTTCCGGTGAAGCCTTTGTGCCTGCACCTGGGCTCACCAGCAATAGTGACTGCCTCTGGACCAGATGCAGTGCTTTGACAGCCTGGGGCTGTCCACCAGTGTTCAGCCATTCAAGCAAATTCACCTCTTACCAATCCTGGGCAGCCAAGTAGCTCACCTAAATATGCAAGGCCGAGTAGCTCACTTAAATATGCATAACATTACAGTTCATTGACCACATCTAAGCAAACCAATGTACAGATCTCTCCTGATGCCCGTCTCAGTGCCAGCATAGTTCCAACACATGCATGATAACCAAGGAGCATTGGGGAATAGCCGTAAGTGAAATGCGTTTCTTGCAGAGCAATGCAAACTGTAGAAGAGAATGAAATAAGGTGGTGGAGTTCCAGCAGGTGATGGTAATATCCATTTCAGTATCATGAAGAGGATAGGTTGCTACTCACCACACAGCGGAGCTGACTGAGTCGCAGAAAGGCACGACAAAAAGACTGCTTTGGCCAAAAGGCCTTCTGAGTTAAACAACATGCACACCCATACATTCAGAGACACACACACACACACACACACACACACACACACACACACACACACAGTAGCTGCCGAGGCCAGACTGCAAGCAACTGTGCCCGAGAGGAGAATTATGGAATAAACTCGCAAGTACGATAAAATATAACAAAATAAAAGGTATTCATGCTGTCTCGATGTTGAGGGTGAGGAGGAGGCTGGGGCAGGTAGGGGAGGGGAGGAAGGGCAGGGTATGGGTGGGGGAAGATAAAGTGCTTTGTGGGAGCACACATGGACGAGGTGGAGAGAGGGCACGGCAGCTAGGTGCAGTTGGGAAGTTAGACGGAGGGCGAGGGAGAGGGGAATGGGTTGTGTAGGGGGAGACATAGCAGAAAAGGAGAGAAGCAAGAAGACTCTTGTGGATTAGAAGGCTGTGTAGTGCTGGAGTAGGAACAGGGAAGGGGATAGCTGGGAAGGACACTGATTAATGGAGGTGCTAGCCAGGATAGTTATGGGAATGCAGGATATATTGCTGGAGGAGGAGGAGGAGGAGGAGGAGGAGGAGGAGGAGGAGGAGATTAGTGTTTAACGTACCGTCGACAACGAGGTCATTAGAGACGTAGTGCAAGCTCGGGTTAGGGAAAGACGGGTAAGGAAATCGGCCGTGCTCTTTGAAAGGAACCATCCCGGCATTTGCCTGAAAGGATTTAGGGAAATCACGGAAAACCTAAATCAGGATGGCCGGAGACGGGATTGAACCGTCGTCCTCCCGAATGCGAGTCCAGTGATATTGCTGGAAGAGTTCCCAACTGCACAATTCAGTAATTGGTAGGAAGGATCCAAATAGCACAAGCACAGCAACTGGGTGGTCCAGCTGTTTCTGGCCACTGTTTAGTCAGTGGCCATTCACGTGAACAGATAGCTTGTTGGCTGTCATGTCCATGTACAATGAGCACAGTGGCTGCAGCTTAGCTTGTATATCGCAAGTGGTTTCACAGGTAGCCCTGTCTTTGATGAGATAAGTGATTCTTGTGACTGGACTGGAGTAGGTGGTGGTGAGATGGACAGACAAGCTGTCTGTCCGCGTGAATGGCCAACGACAAACTGTGGGCAAGAAACAGCTTGACCACCCAGTTACTGAGCATGCTGCCCAACACAACATTCTTCATTTTAATGACTGCTTCACAGCATGTGCCATTTGGATCCTTCCTACCAAGACCAGCTTTTCTAAATTGCACAAGTGGGAATGCTTCTTGCAATATATCCTGCATTCCTCCTGGCTTCAACCTTCATTAGTCATTGTCCTATACCCACCTATCCCCTTCCCAGTTCCCACTCCAGTACTATACAGCCTTCCTATTCCACAAGTGCATCCACAGCCTTTTTACTTCTCTCCTTTTCCTCTCTACTCCCCCCCCCCCTTTTTCGTCTAACCACCCAACTGCACCTAGCTGTCCCACCAATCTATCTCGTCGCTGAATGCCCCCACAAACAGCACTTTAACCTCCTCCTCCTCCCCACCCTTGCCTTCTCCTTACCCCACCACCCACACTGCTTCTGGCATCATGCACAGTTGCTTGCAGTCTGGTATTGGCAGCCAGAGACAGTGGACATGTGTGTGTGAGTTGTATTTGCGTGATTTTGTGTGTGTGTGGGTGCGTGCGTTGTCCCTTTCAGAAGGGCTGAAAGTCTGCAACTGAGTATCTCTGCTATATGGTTAGTAGTAGTCTATCCTTCTCATTATATTGCCATTATTCCATACTGCAATTTCCAATGTTTAATATCCATTACAGTTAAACTGAATGATGATGTTATGTGTGTCCAGGTCAGATGTGAAGGGACCAGGATGATTGGTCAAGTCCCAGATCACTGCTTGTCATCGATGGTGGTGAAACAGTATCAGGGAGAATTGGTTCAGACTACAATGGTGTGGAGGGATTTGGTGCTTCCAAGGTAAGTAGAGTAGCCTTGTCCCAATTATTTTTTTCTTCTTCTTCTTCTCCTCCCTCCTCCTCCACAGCCTTTTGTGGCCATTATTCTTGCATTGATCTATATGTAGCAAGCTTGGGGATGGATGAAGAGCAGACAACTCTGGGACTCACAGGTCATGGTTCCTTCAGCCAATAGCTGCCATTGGTCTATGATCTGTGGGTTTCCTGTGAGAGAGGCATCGAGACAGAGCCCTGTCTCAGGTAGATGACGGAGGAGAAACCTGCTCCTCCGGCCGAGTGTGGGAAATGGTTCCCAAAGGAGGTGTCGCAGGAAACACAGGAGAGGGGGGCAGTAGGAGAACCGGTTTCCAAAAAATTGAGGTATCGGGAGAGATGGCTGTGACTTTTTGCATAACCGGATATCACATCAACAGGATGTAGCCATTCATATTTTTTAGTTGCTTCAGTATACAGCAGACAATTAACAGATTTATGTTCCTGGATTTTTTTTTTTTTCTTTCTCTCTTTCTATCTTTAAGACTGGGTAATCGGTGAACTTGGGAAAATGAAGGTCAATCTCAGAAGTTTGACTGCAAATTACTTCAACCAAAGGTGGTGAATGAAAGAATATTCCTGGAGACCTTTTTGGATGTGTTGAAGAAAATGTACACTTAATCGCTCAAGATTAGTCTGTAGCTAACAAACAGATAATTTTCTGAACTCGAAAGCATCATTCCACAGTCAATAGTAATAACTGTCAATGGAACTGAACGAAGACTATGGAGGCTCTATATATTACTGCAGAGAATGTTGGTCAAGTCATGGGGGCACCTGGAATGATTTTTTGATTTAAAATGTACTGTTGTTGGATTGTGGCCTCGAAGGAATCGCAAGAATATCTTTCTGAATAATTTTTGGACACTGCCAATCTTCCATCTGTTTTCAAGACCGTTTGCCATTTCAGTTGAAAGCCCCCTAGCTAAGAGTGAATAGAACTGACTGTTCTGCAATGTAATTCCTGTTTAAAAGGCAAATTCTTTTACATTAAAACAGTCCAGGTGATGTATGTTTCATTGCTTGGGAAGACCACACATTTCCACAATGAGGTTGCAAACATGTCAAAATATTTCTGCCAACATGTGTGTGAAATGCTTTTTTCAATTTTGAAACTAAATAAGTCCTGATTAAATGGCAACCTGAGTGCAAACATCTGTGAAATTATCTGTGTCTATCCTTATGCTGACATTTTGCACCAAATAAAAATTATATTTTGTCTTCAGTGCACCAAAAGTAAATAAATAACACTGAAAATTTGTTTTGTTTGTGATTTATGATGTTTTGAACCATGAAATCAAGCCATACGCAATGTGAAATGTGACTGTATTGCCACAAAATCCTCCTCAGGTTCAGACAATGTGGTGGGGCGGTGGGGAAGTGTGCAGCCATGCAACAGAGCTATGGCACATGACCAACAGCACTGCTTGCATGCTGAATTCTTGACCATCTCTGCTTTTAGAATGGCCTCAGTCTGTGGACCAGTTGATAATGCAGGGTGTAAAGCCTAAAGTTAGTATGATGAGGGACTTAGGTTAGATGCTACTATTAAATGAATTTTGTTTTTCCATCTCTCTATTTTATTTTTGTTCTACTTTCACCTTTGATAAGAGCTGATACACAGTCATTGCATTTTGTTAAAAAACAGATGAAAACAGATAAACGACAACTAATTTCACATTTAACATGCACACACTCATTATGTTAAGATACATAATTTTTAGAGTGATAGTCATCGTACAAGCATTGATAACAAACCATTCTTACACATACATTGTATGAAGGACACCTTGTCCCAGTGGTGTTTCGTTTTAAATAAATTTAATTGGTCGCTTGGGTCGTTAACATTCTTCATTATTAGTATTTCATACATTAATTTTGCAGTCATAAACCAGCATATAACTTAAATTCAGATGTCTTTTCCTTTATTTTTGGTCATATATATCAACACATTTCAACACAACAAAAAAGTTATCTTTTTGCTACCATCAAACTAAGACCTACTTTGTGCCAACCAAACAATATATACAGTCAACTGTTTCCTATCAGTTTCTAAATGCACCATTTTAATGGATTGCAGATAAGTTGATCTCATTCAGTAAGAGGCCTACGAGATTGAAAGGCTCTATTGTGAGATAGCGGGTACTTAAAACAACATCACCATTAATTATTTCTCCAGTCCCCCATCTACTACTTGCGCCCTCCACATCTGGGAAAAATTATTCTGTCTATGAAATTTGTTTGTGCCAGAATATATGACTCATCTTGTATGAACTAAATGGCATAGTTTCTACATCTACATCTACATGTACACTGACACTCTGCAAACCACATTTAAGTGCCTGGCAGACGGTTCATCGAACCACCGTCATAATTCTCTATTATTCCAATCTTGTATAGCGCGCGGAAAGAATGAATATCTATATCTTTCTGTACGAGCTCTGATTTCCCTTATTTTATCGTGGTGATCGTTCCTCCCTACATAGGTCAGTGTCAACAAAATATTTTCGCATTCGGAGGAGAAAGTTGGTGATTGGAATTTTGTGAGTAGATTCCGCTGCAACAAAAAATGCCTTTATTTTAATGATGTCCACCCCAAATCCTGTATCATTCAGTGACACTCTCTCCCATATTTTGAGATAATACAAACCATGCTGCCTTTCTTTGAACTTTTTCGAAGTACTCCGTCAGTCCTATCTGGTAAGATGACCATCTACTTTAAATTTTTATAAATAATATGAGGTATAAGAATCAAAGCGGCCAGGAGTTTACTTATAGAAAACATGCAATTGTATCTATTATTCTGTAAATACCGTATATCCTAAAAAAGTGATGGAGTCCACAGGGCACTGTCAAATGGAAGTGCTGGTCTACGTATAATTACTGCACTATGATGGGCAGAGACTGTAGAAGAATGTAATATTTCAGTAGGATGTCATGAAATCCTGACACAGTATCTTGGAATGCATCATGGTGCCGCCATGTTCATCCCATGGCTCATGAATCAAGACCAGAAAGACCTTCACCTTGCAATCTGTGAATGGCTTTTGGATCACGCAAATGGGAATGAGATGTTCCTTAAGAGAAACATAACTGATGATGAGACGTGGGTCTACACCTATTATGTTGAGACCCAGGTTCGATCTTCACAATAGGTTAGGATTAGGAAAAGTTCCCCAAGGAAAAAAAAAAAAAAAGTCTCATCGGAATAGGTCAAGGATCAAAGCCACGCTAATAGTTTTCTTTGACTTTAAAGGATTAATTCATCATGAATTAGTACCACAGGGACTAACTGTTAATCAATATGGCGAGGCAATTCAAGGCTCTTGCATCACAATAACGTACCCGCACATCCATCCCCGATGGTGTGTGACTTTTGCGCAAAAAAACAAAATCAATGTGCTGCCTCACCCTCTGTACTCCCCAGATTTGGCCCCTGCAAAGGTATTTTTTTATTTCCAAATTTGAAAACCCTATTGAAAGGATGAAGATAATTTTTTGAACAGAACTCGTAAACAAGACAAAATTTTGCTAGCTTTTGGGTGGACACACACACACACACACACACACACACACACACACACACACACACACACAACTTGTACGGCTACATTGTGTTGGCTGAATTCCAAAATGAAAAAAGTGTTAGTGAATTAACTGAAATTTCCTTAAAAATGAATGGTGCTTTGGAGGTAGTCAAAAGGATGTTCAAAAGCATATATTGTTTGTAGTGCTGAAATTAAGAGCTTTACTGAGGATGACTGGTTAGGGTGAAATATGGGTGGTTACATTAAATTGCCACGAATGAAGTGAGGTGCAATAATAGTTTTGCAATACCTTTCACAGGCAAGTAACTGATGCATTTCATATATTGTACAGCCTAAGGCTATGGTTATGTTGGTACATGAGATATTAGCAACAGTTTCGCACTAGAAACATGTCTGCCTCCCCACTTTCATTGACTACTGTAGTGATGTAGAATTTGGGCTGTAACACCATGGATTTTTCCACAACCGCAATATATGTTTAAGTACAATAAAAAATACTCATATCTGAAATGTGCTTGTTAATTATTTTTACTGAAGTAACAATTTCTTTGTTGTATGTGGACTGCAGAGATCAGGTACGAGCTAACAGTTGTTCATATCGCACAGAAAGTTCATGGCGCCAGATAAAGTCTTCAGCTGGTCAACTCCCATCTACTGCAAGGAGAAGCCCAAGACTATGCAACATCTTCTGCAATAACTACTAATAATAATGAAAAAAATGAATCTGCAAAATTTCAATGTTGATTTAATGCTGTAATTAGTTACCTTCTGGTCACCATACAGAAAACCATGTTTGTTGTAACTGGATTAAAGCGTTTAATACATTAGATGTTTTGTACTCTGTGAAGAAAATAAGCAACCTGAAGTTTTTGTGCATGTGTGGTGCTGTCAATATGTGAAAATAGATAGCACTGAAAAACTTTTATTTTCATTTTTGCCATCAGGATTATTAAATATGATGACTGCCGAATTTAAAACTAAAAAGCATTAATATAATATGTTTGTTCACATGGCTAACTTCAGTAGCAGCTTAAATCAGTTACTATTGGTTTTTCCATCTTAAACTTACCACAATTTAATTAAAGAGAATTTTACACCAGACCTGTTTTGCTTTTATTTATAAAGCATCTTCCGTGATAATTCTGCAAACTGGATATATACGTTTGTACATTTTTGATTCTGTTAGATTAAAAATTGTGTTTTGTTTATAAAGCTGGAGTGCAAATTACTCACGATGTTTCTGCCTATTGTTTATATACTCTCGAAACCACTGCTTATTCCCTCCTTGTTGACAGCAGTTGATGGCAAAAAGACTTTGTTTCAGATATACACTTGGCAGTTTTTGCCGTTCTGCAGCATTTCTTACACTTCATTTGTGTTTTTTACACTCCCCTTGCTTTTGTAAATCAAACTGAAGGTTTGTGTGTCGTCAATCAGCACAGTACCACAGTGTTTATGTCTGTTAGTTTGTTTTCGTTTAGGTTGTGAGCATAGCCAACCTGTGACACAATTTATTTTTTAACTTAATTGATGTGTGTGTGTGTGTGTGTGTGTGTGTGTGTGTGTGTTTTAAGGGGGGATGGGGAGGGTGAGGAAAGGCAGTGCCGGGAGGGGTGGGGCGAGGCGCCGGGAGGGGAGGGGGGAGGCGCCGGGAGGGGAGGGGCGAGGTGCCGGGAGGGGAGGGGCGAGGCGCCGGGAGGGGAGGGGCGAGGCGCCGGGAGGGGAGGGGCGAGGGGCAGCGAGGGTGGGAAGAGGGGCAGCGAGGGAGGGGAAAGGGGCAGCGAGGGAGGGGCGAGGGGCAGAGGGGGGCGAGGGGCAGAGGGGGGCGAGGGGCAGAGAGGGGGGCGAGGGGCAGAGAGGGGGGCGACGGGCAGAGAGGGAGGGCGAGGGGCAGAGAGGGAGGCGAGGGGCAGAGAGGGAGGGCGAGGGGCAGAGAGGGAGGGCGAGGGGCAGAGAGGGAGAGAGAATAGGGGGGTGACTACAAGATGGGGAGGAGTACAGGGTGAATGTGTGTGGTGTGGTATGGTGTGTGTGTGTGTGTGTGTGTGTGTGTGTGTGTGTGAGAGAGAGAGAGAGAGAGAGAGAGAGAGAGTTAGTGTAAATTGGAGAACTTGTCTTGTATGTTCGGCAGAGATGTGAAAGGAGACTGGGGACTGGGATGGGGTGAGGGGGGGGGGGGGGAAGATTGCGGCCCCCCCCCACCCCTTCGTCCTCTTCTTTTGTTTTTGCGGGGGTGTATTGATAATGATTATACAAAAGAAACTGGGAGGAGATGCCAGTAATAAAGGGAGCCTGTGGTTATATGTGTGTATTTATTGTTATATTAAGTGGTCAGTCAGTTTAAAGTTTACTGTTACTGTTTTTTAATGTGGTAGTTTTCTTGTGATGTGAGGTGTTTTTTGTTTTTGTTTATCCTTATGATTTCCATGTCTGTGTCTCTGGTGGTAAATTTTATGTTGGTTTTGGTGTAAATGTTCTGCAAAAGTTGAATGATTTGTTCTATACTTCCATGCTCTTACATGTTCGTGTCTGGTGTCAAATGTCCTCCTGGTTTAACCTATGTATCTTCCATCACAGTTATTGCATTTCAGTTGATATATTCCTGACGTCTGAAATAGATAAATCTTCCCATTTTTTGGGAAGTATTTTTGAATTGAGATGTTGGTTTGCTGAGCTATTTTTATGTCTTGTTTTTGAAAATATTGGATATTCTGTGTGTCTATTTGTGATTGTATGTCATTGTGTATGATCTTTTGTTTTCTGTTTCTTTCTCACTTTGTGTTGTTCCTGTTTTCCTATTTTTGTGCGTTTGTCAGTATGGGATGCTGTTCTTGTGTTGCTGACAGCAGAGTGTTTGCTATTTTCTGTTTCTTGATTTTACTGTTGAGCTTTGTTACCAAGTTTTCTTTGTATGCATTGTTTGTGGCTATTTGTATTATGGTATTCATTTATTTTTTGTAATTGTCTGTATGTAATGGTACTGTGTTTAGTCTGTGGAGCATGTATCCAAGTGCTCCTTGCTTTTGAGAACTGTTCTGTTGTGATGTCTCATGTATAACAGTGTCTGTTGCTGTCGGTTTTCAATACATGTCAAATGTGTGTTGGTTGTTTTGAATCTTTATGATGATGTCCAAGAAATTTAACTGCCTATTTATCTCTTTTTCTATTGGAAAAATGTATCTTATCATGACCAGAATTTAGGTCTGTGTGTAACTGGTCATCTATCAGGCACAAGATGTCATCCATATATCCAATCCAATACAGGATGCTGTACCTAAATGGCGCTATTTTGCTAAATATAACCTGTTCACATGGACCAGAAATATTTTTGCTACAGTTCCAGACCCTGGGGATCCCATTGGCAATCTTTCACTTTGTAAATAGAATTGATTATTGAACTGGAAGTAGTTCTGTTCTGTTATTAGCTGTAGCAGCTTGACTGTTTCTTTCATGTATTCGTGTGGAAATGTGCTGTGTCTCTAAAGGTTTTGTTCTATAATGTTTATTGTTTCAGTTATTGGTATACTAGAACACATATTCTCTACATCAAAAGACAGGAGGGTGAAATCTGTATGTCTTTTATGTATTGTATTACTTGTGTGGTGTTTCTTACATCCTCTTGTAACTTGTAGTTTTTTGATAAGTTTTTCAGGGTGTATCTTGCAAGTGAATAAGTGGGAGTGTTTCTATAATTCAATGGCTCTGATAGGGAGGTCTTTCTTGTGTAGCTTTGGTTGGCATCGGAGGTAATGTGCACTGGAATTGTTTGCAATGGTTTTCATTTTTCATTGTCTTCTAGTGTATGCTCAGTGTCTTTCAGAGTGTTTCTGAACTTCATTTGAAATCTGCTAGCTGGATTGTTTTTTGTTTTTTTGTTTGTGATTAATGCTTGTGTCTTACTGATGTACTGCTCTTAATCCATTAAAACCCCTGTGTTTCCCATCTCTGCCCTCATGATGATGGTGCTGTGTTCCTCTACTTTCTTTTTAAGTTTTGTCAGTTTTATGGAATATGTGTTGTTTTGGTTACATGTGTTTTCTTTCTTCTGTGTTATTATGTTTTCAATTTCATTGCTGACTAGCTCCCTCGTGACTAGCTCTTTTATCAGACCAATGTTTACGTCATTTGTTTCATCTGTTTTCCTGTGCGAGAATTCTTTCTGACTGTCTTAGGTATTTGATTAGCTTCTAACTGTGAGTTTCTTCATTTTTTTCTATCACTCCATAGGTACAAATAATCCAACAGATTTTGTGTGCTGTTATGCTACTGTGGATGAGGTATGTATCTATTGTTCTTCATCAGAAATGAAAAGTAATCAATGCTGTGTCATCAAGTTGTTAGCTCAGTAACAAAATGCTGCTAGGATACTCGTAGTAAGTATTTTTTGAGTGCAAGAGAAATTCTTCTTATTCATTACTGCAACTGGGTTGTGGTGATGCTTTGTGTCCAGTGCAGTGTGTGGGCAGGGGAGGTGGGGGGTAAGAGGGTGGAAATGGTGACTGACAGCTGGGATTGAGAAACA
This sequence comes from Schistocerca cancellata, assembly GCF_023864275.1. Classification (NCBI taxonomy): domain Eukaryota; kingdom Metazoa; phylum Arthropoda; class Insecta; order Orthoptera; family Acrididae; genus Schistocerca; species Schistocerca cancellata. The sequence continues at coordinate 1,192,312,627 of NC_064626.1, forward strand.
GCAAGTGCACAGAATGGGAATATGGCAATGGTGAGCTCTCCCTGACATTAATAGGGTGAGTAAAACTGTGCACACAATGGCATAAAAGAGTAGGCTGGAAGAAGATATAATTTATCTACTACAACTCTCAATAACACAGAAGTTTCCTTCCTATCCAAGAACTCGTCTTCAGCCACACAACCAAATTCAGTCACACTGGACTCCTAAATAACTTACCCTCTATTTGGTGATCTCTATGGTGGAAACACTTTTTTTGCCACCAAGCCCAACCAAACCAAAACTAAGTTCATACTTCTGTCTCCTGACAAATAACCCCCCTCCCAAGTACCTTCTATGACTTTCTTATCATTCATCATCTGGAACAGGGCAAAGACACATTACCCTCTTTCCTCCACAGACTCAACATCCATTCTAGCATCCACTACACAAGTCGTCCTCAGCCCTGCATAACACTTTCTTGAACATTGACCTCCACCTCTCCAATGGTTCACTGTCTACTAGCAAGTCTCACACTTATTTTTGCCCTGTCCCCAAACTATAGACTTCACTCATTTCATTCTCACACTTTCCTCCCCACATCCTCTCTCTTCCTCTGCTCTATCTCCTACTCATAAGTCACTGCTTCGCATCCTTATGCTCTCTTCAAAGCCCCCTTGGCTGCGCCACAGTAAGCTCACTAGTGCCACAGTCCCATTTGTGCATTCACTGTTCCTCCCTCCAAACTATGAGTCACCCATCCGTTCAAACATCCCATTATGCCCCCTTTCCCCACTCTGCCTGATACAATCCTCAACACTGTTGAGCTGCAGCGCCAGTCAATATAGTTGGCTGGAACACTATAGCTCGGTAGATGTATGTGTGTGTTTGTGAACTCTGTACTAGTTAGTTCTGAAGCAAGACATCATCCAAACACTTAGCAATGTTTTCAGTCTGGTTTACGCGTTTGTCAACTACTCAACACCTCAGCTATATGGTGAGGTGTTATCTTTACACCTTCCGCAATTTATTTTCTGAAGGAGAGAGATCTGTTAACATTGAATAGAAATTTAAGTATTAGGAAAAATTTACTTTGAAAGTGACGCTTCTCAAACCACCATTCACAATGTTTTTCCGTGATCTGCTAGAAATGTTAACAGTTGTGACGTCATGCTCAGCAGACACCGTTTGTTGTTGTATTGAATAGTCTCCATACTAAAGCCTTTGACACATTCTGCTGTCTGCAGATGCCTGTGTGTGCACTGTGTTATGTTGTTGTAAATGGCACATTTTCTTCACAATTCTAGTTTCATTTTGGTGTTATTCTCTTGTTTATGTTTTATTGCTGTAGTATTATTCTGCAGTAGTGGACTAAAGTAAAATTCTTTGTTAAGAGTATCCTTTCTTAGCAGTCAAAATTACAAAAAATTTACCTGATAACTAAAGAAATGAAAAATTCCTTTGATTCTAAAGAATTCCTGGGTTTTTCCCTGATTCTTGCCAGAAGAAAATATTCTCGCATTTTTCCTGAATTTTCTGGTTGTCCTGGGCGATATACAACCTGTTTCAAAATATGGTGTTACAGAACAATGCTGACGGCTGTGAGAAATTTAATCAGATAAAGGGGAAAAGACATTTGAGGCACAACTTGGCTAAAATAAGGCACAGGTTCTTGGGATATACCATAAAGCATGGCTGTTCAGGAGTCTGGTAGCCAAGCATCAGCACTCCCACTCTGTCACCACCTGGGTAGTGAGTGCTCACAGTGCGAGTGTCAGTTACGTCGTGCTGGAGACATGCAAACTGTGAGCTGTCGTCAGAGGAATAGGCGTATGTTAAATTCACTATAGCCTTAAATGCAAGCATGTTTACACAATGGCAAAATACTTGAAGTTGAGAGTAGCTCTTTTAAAATATGTGGAAAGCAGCAATATGACCAGGTAGGGATCTTTAGGCGTGACACCATTCTCAATTTATAACATGGTTGTGCAGAATGCCCAGCTACAGTTAGAATTTATAGACAAGCAGTGTGACAGGCTGTTGTGTGATAAGCTTCATAATAAAATAAGTCATTTTGACTCACGTAAAAGCTTTCTTAAACACGAATTTTCACACCTTCCCAAGTTTGCTGCTATCACTGTGTCAAAGTCTGGACATATTTGTATAAGCTATTTTTTTCTGCAGCAAAGAGAAGGGAATCTACCTATATATGTTCACTTTAATATAAAATCTTACCTTTGAATTAATAATGTTCAGAAAGTGTTGTCAGACTTTGAAGCTGTAGAGAAAAACAAAATAAGTAGTATTCAGTATCATGGAAAGAGCAGATTGCTACTCACCATGTAGTGGAGAAACTGAGTCACAGACAGGCACACAAAAAGACTTTCAAAAAAGTCTGGTCTCGACAGCCAGAGAATGTGGTTATGTGTGCGCAAGTTGCATTTGTGTGTGTGTGTGTGTGTGTGTGTGTGTGTGTGTGTGTGTGCGAATGCGCATTGTGTTATTCAGATGAAGGTCTTTCTGACTGAAAGCTTACTTTCCTGACAGTCTTTTCATTGTGTCTATCTGTGATTCAGTATCACCGCTATATGGTGAATAGCAATCTGTCCCTTTCATAATATTGTCATTATTTCATCCTGGATTTTACATTGTTTGATCAGTAGTATTCATTAACATCCAGTGCCTCTGTGTTTAACTTGTGAATAAAATAGACATAAAACACACGTTTATGGCAATTTAAACAACGTCCAAAAATGACATTAATCATAAAGGCTGCACCACTCGTAAGACATATTTTTCATACTTAGCTGCTCCATGTTTTTTGTCACATAAATTAAAAGAAATGTAAATTACATTTCATTGTCATTTCCATCAACGCAACAGTCTTACAAAATAACTTTGCCCCCAAAGGCAATAATTCACCACCACGAAGGGACACATCTCCATAGAACTAATATTAGCGCTCACAGAACTGACTCGTAGACAACAGTCTCTTGTGCCAACCTGTTCCAATTCCTCCTAGCCTCTCCTCATCTTCCTCTACCATTCCTCACTGTGAGCCAGCCGGGTGTTCACTGCTAAGGTATGAGCATAAGGCAGCTCGCACAATCAGATTGGTGAACAGGCCTATCCTAAAGTATCAATATCAAGGAATAGTTAATTTGGTAGTGGGGAAGGGGGGGGGGGGCAAATGAGGACATGGACATGTTTGTACGGTCACACGACAGCAAGGTCTTTGGCACCCGCAGGAAAACAGATTGAGATGTCAGTAAAATATGCAAAACAGGAAGATAAAACAGCACATAAAACACAGGTAACAAAAGGTGGAAAACTATGTGCCACAGAACAAAGTATTGTGTCAGCAGTAAAACATTAACAACTCAGGAAGAAAGTGGTGTAATGAGCTAAAACAATATAGCAGAAGGACTTGGCTGACTGTCCACAATAATAAAAAAAAAAAAAGGAGAAGCCAGCCACTCTGTACTACAGTAAAATCTCCAGCCAAAAGCTTAGGCCAGAGGCCAGACACATCACAAAACTTTAAAACCTTAGTAATACCCATATCATCATCAGCTAAAATAGAGGGCAGATCCCCACCAATATTTGCTTCTGTCCTTGCCTCACAATATAAAATGCACTTCGTTAAAATATGGTGGATAGAGATGTGCACGCCATAGGCATAACAAAACTGGGGATCCTCTTACTATAGTAAAAACCTATGTGTCAGAAGGCAGTGCCCGATTCTAAGATGCGTGAGGGTCACTTCATCCCGCCTGAGCAACTGGCAGGAGGAATGCCACGGCCGTGTTGTCGACTTCATCAGCCGCACTTATTGACCATCACCGCCAGCCATTCCTCATCCCACAACTGCATGCACTTCCTTTGTAGTACAGACATGACAGCCTGCAAGGGAATAGGACACTGTGCCACATCCTGTTCACTGCATGCCTCCTCGGCAGCGCAATCTACCTGTTCATTTCCCCATATCCCTACATGATCTGACACCCAGCAGAATGACACCTGCTTACCTGCCGTTGGAGCAAATACAGTTGGTCTTATATCAGCCAGACCATCTCCTCAGCTGGGTACATGTTCTGTAACAATTGTAAGGCATTAAGGGCATCGGAGCAAATGAGAAACCATTTGCCCCGAACATGATGCATCTGCTCCAATGCCTTCAGGATCGTATGGAGCTACGGTGAGAAAATGGTATACTCATCAGGAGGGCAAATCCAAGGGAATTCCCTTGATGGAGCCACGAGTGTACACTATTGTAAAACCATGATCCATATCTAAAATGTTAAAAAAACAGCAATTGAAATGTAAAACCAGATGTACAACCTTTCTTAAAATTTGTTAAGTCTAAAATAAGTCCGGGCCTCCGGAGAAGCCAAAGTGGAAATCTGCTCCCACCGCAATGTAAAACATGAAGACCGGCCACTCATCTCTAGAAGGCAATCCTGTGCACGAATCCCAAAGGACCTCATTGCCTGTGCCGGTTACGAAAAAGCCTTACCAGTGGAGGCTGAGCAACCGTATGGTAGATGGGTGTGTACGGTGTGGGCAGTGTTTTATACGCCTGGCACACTATAAGTAGCCATCGCCTGACGTGAAGTGGTGGTTCACCAGTCTCTGCACACAGGTTTGGTATGGGGCTTGTTCTGAATGTCCCAGTGGATAACCGAATCCCTTCATGGTGCACCACGTCCAACATCTTTAAATAAGAGGGTCTCACAGACCCATACACCATGCACCCATAATCAAGTTGAGATTGCACAAATGCCCTGTAAAACCGGAGCAGACAAGTGCAGTCTGCTCCCTAGGCACTGTGGATAAGATATTTTAAAATGCATAAAGCCTTAAGTGACCGTTTTTTCAGGTCCTTAAGATGTTGTAACCACATAAGCTTAGAGTCAAGTATGAGGCCCAGAGACCTCACTGTGACTTTAAAAGTAAGGACAGGGTCCCTCATCCTCAACTCAGGAAAGTTTAAAATGAAACGAGAACAGTTAAAAAGAACATACACAGACTTCTCGGTGGAAAACTTAAAACTATTCTTCTGTGCCCATTCACCCGAACGTCGAAGAGTTAGTTGCAACTGACGTGTTGTCACTGTGAGGCTTGAAGAAGAGAAAAACACAAAGAAGTCATCCACAAACAAAGAACACTGGACAGGACTTTTCACTACGGACATAATGCTATTAATAGCAATGGCAAAGGCAGTCACATTTAAAATGTTACCTTGAGGGGCATCATTCTCCTGCTCAAAGTGATCAGACATGACTTCACCAACTTGGTATCTAAAATATCGTGGCGAGGGGAAGGACTGAAAATGGGAAGACAACCACGAAAACCCCATATGTGAAGCTGCTCGAGGATAAGATGCCTCCAAGTAGTATCGTAGACATTCTTGATGTCAAAAAATATACCTAGATGATGTTGCCAGCATAGAAAAGCCAGTTGTATAGCCGCCAACAAGAGGGCAAGGTTATCACAGGTGGAGCGATACCTCCTGAACCCACACTGAAAGCGACTAAGGAGTTGCCTGGATTCTAAGATGCAGACAAGGTGGCAGTTGACCATTTACTCCAATGTCTTCCTCATTCAGCTAATGTGGGCAACACTATGATAACTACTTGGGCATCTACGGTCTTTCCCAGGTTTTAAAAGAAGGAATTAAAATTGCCTCATGTCATGAGTCAGGAAAGTGACCTGATGCCCAAATGGCATTAAAAAGTGCAAGGAGGATATCTTGGTTTTGCCTTGTGAGGTGCCGTAGCATACTGTAATGGATCCCGTTGTGAGCAGGCGGTGTGTCAAGAGCCACAGACAATGCAGACTCCAGCGCCCACTCAGAAAATGGGCAGTTGTAATCTTCATCAGAGGTGGAGAAAAAGTCCAAACTACACCTCTCAGCAACCACCCTATGGCACTGGAAACCTGGATCCTGACTGGCTGTTGCTGTAACTGTGGCAAAATACGCCACTGTAGTCTGGGCAATGTCTTGCAGAGTGGTTTGATGAGTGCCGTTCCCCATTACAGCAGCCATGGGGCACCTGCCTCCTCTCCAAGAAATTCTTCTGATGGTTCCCACACAACAGAAGGCACGTGGAAGTGGAGGGGTGGAGAGTTAAATTTGTAGAGAAAAACCAAGGCTTGTCTACAGCAAGCACGTTCAATTGGATGTAGGGTTGCAGTAGCTAAGCAGAGATTCAGAGGCCTGCACAAGATACAGCAGTGTGGAGAGACGCTTCATTCAGACCAGTCTCCTGCCTGTGTACCACATCAACAACATCTACAATTAAACAGGAGGTCAATCCATGTACTTCAATGTCTACATATTATAGCCAATACGACTCATATGCAGGTTGTATCACAAACCATCTTCCCCTCTGAATTGTAACTCACTTTTGGCAATGGAAAATCCAGGATGGAATAATGACAATATTATGAAAAGGATAGATCATTACTCACCACGTAGCGGTGACTACAAAAAGACTGTCAAACACGTAAGCTTTTAGCCAAGGAGGCCTTCATCTGAATTAGACAACACACACACACACACACACACACACACACACGTGTGGCTGCTGAGGCTAGACTTGTTTGACAGTCCTTTTGTTGAGTCTATCTGCAACTCAGCATCTCCGCTATCCTTTTCATAACACTGTCACTTTTGACAATGAACTACAAAATATTCCACAATGGACTTTGGTCTTGTTAAAGACTCAATAAGTGCTCCCCAGGAACAGTTCACAGAAGTCAGGGAGAATGTAAATGAAAGTGCAGAATTGGAAATTTAGAACAGATTCTATGTAAAATGTTCTGGTTCTTCCAGACATAGATACAACATCTATTATAATCATATTCAACATTCTTAATTGTACACACCAGTAAGGATAACCACACATACAGAACTGAAAACAAACAAACAAGCATTAATTTCATAGAGTTTTACAAATTTTTGAATTATTTCTTGGTTGAAGCAAGCATTATATAGATTGGTTCTTTTCTGCAGTTTTTTTTTCATGTTCTGCATGATTTTTCTGATTAATGTTATTCATCTTAGATCATTGATTAATGTCTAAGGTTTCACACTCTGTATGAAGAAAATGTCATGTTAACTTACATTGATACCACTAAGAAATGTGTGTTAAATGTGCTCACCCCTTCTGCCTTTGCATGGCATGTATTTGTTAAAGACTAATTGCTGTAATGAATTCAAAAAATTCCTCACCTTTTTTCCATCCTTGCGATCCTTTTCATTTTTAAGGAGCAGTGCACCTCGATTAGTGAAAAGTCGAGTAGGGTCACTTAACTGTTTTTCAAGATCCTGCACATGATGCCAGAGGTCAAAATACTTCTTTGCTGAACTGAATACCAACCTGTAAAATAGTTGGAAAACCATTCTAAATAATGTAACCAGAAATGCATTTGACACAATAATTTATGATGAATTCACAGAAACTTCATCATGCTACCCATCACTAAAAATTGTTATGTAGTTGTATTAACAATGTATCAGAATATTATTTTAGAGATTTTTTTCCACAGTAGTATCTGTATTTCTCAAATCTCTGTCATAGTGTGTTAAGAGCCTCTTTAACACAGTGACCATTATACACCGAGGAAGGTCTAAGCCATACAGTAGATTGATAATTGAAGACACAACTTCCCTAACTCCAATAAAAGTTAACTCATTTTAATATTATATATTTAATAAATATTATGACTGAATATGATAAGGGAGATATGACACTACAAAAAGAATTTGTATTAGGATACTAAAAGAACTAAGGTGGAGAGGAAAAAAAAGTCTGGAGTAAATTACATTTGCTCAGAATTACTGAGATCCCTCGGAGAGCCGGCCATGAGTATAAGGCAGGTAAAATATCTTCAAGAAGACTGTAATAATTCAAAGTCCAAAGAAGGTAGTTGCTCACATGTGAATACTACCAATCAGTTTAATAAGCCATGGTTGCAAAATACTGGCAAATTATTTATTTATCGAAAAAATGGTACAATGGAAAAATGTAGGAACATATAAGCCAATAATGACTCCATGATTTATCTTAGGAGATATGTTTAAGAACAGCGAATCTACAGCTTGTAGGGAAACCAAACTGCTATCTTTAAGAGTCAAAGGACAAAAAGAGAGACAGCAGTTGATAAGAGAGTGAAACAGGATGGTAGTCTACTGCGTTAAGGCAACATAAAATGAAGTCATACAGTTGAATACATGATGCACCTATAGTTCAGCTTCTATCGGACCAATGAATGATATAAACAAAGCACTATCTGGTCTGCTCCCCATAAGGCCCTGAAGGACATTGAAAGAATGGACACAGCGGAACAACAAAGTTTTCTATCGAGCATTAATCCAAAGAATTTTGTGCTTTCAGTGATTATAAAGGCAGTAGGACCAAGACGTAAGGATGGAGGGAGAAGTTACTTTTGACACCAAAAATTCATGCAGGCGTTTTTTTCGTTGGAAAAGTGGAAGCCTTTGTCTATAATCCACAAGTAGACATGGTCAAGACTGCACTGAAGTCAGTGATACAGTAAACAGAGCAGCAAAAGATCACAAAATTATCAACAAAATGAAAGCCTAAGACAATCGGCGAGAGACAAACTAAGTTTAAGTTCAGCATGAAGCCCAGAGGTATGCTACTCTCCAGAGTATAAGGGCCTGATAAAGTCAAACATATGTATACATAAAAAATCCCATTTTTAAATATTCTTTAATAAAGTGAGGCAAACTGCATCAGAAGCCCCCTCTGTGTATTGTATGGAGGATTCCCTGTGTACAACAAAGTTTTACAAGCCTTTTCAAAATCAAAAAATCAAGCTAAGGTCTAGCATTTCTACAGAACGCTGCCCATGATGTAAGTCCACAAGGTGACAAGATGGAAGACTGGAGAGCGATTCCTACGAAATCCACATTGAATGCTTATTGTCTGTCTGGTCCTGAGGTGCAGGAACATGATGATCAAAGGGCATACTCTAGTTCCTTCATAGTAAAAACAGTATTAGGCCCAAAGTGTTGGGGATATTGACAAGATCCGCAATGATATTGTTTGCAACAGTTAGACTGGGTACTGGAAGCTAGACCTTTTAGCCAGCAACGTGACGAAGTTTAATGCAAATGGCAGAAGGGAAGTCAGTTGGTCAAGGGGATAAGAAATCCAAGAGGTTTCTTTGCTATCTCTGATAATTCAGTGGCTATTTGCACGCATCTGTTTATACTGGGCACAGTCATCCATCATGGTGTCACATTCAAAGATATGGAGAGCATATTTTTGTTTGAGAACCATGTCTCAATGTTCCTCAGACCACCACGAGATTAGGGTTCATTGCAGAAGAGAAGAGACCCAGGATAAGGGAAGTTCAGCAGCTGAGATGGCAATATTTATAAGGAACTTTACCTGATTTCCACTGCTGCAGAATTGTGTGTCTAAGGTCATTAATGAGGAGCTGAGCTTCCAGTTAGGTTTAGAAAGCTGCCAAGTTGTCTTAAGCATGGATTTTATATAGTTCAACAAGTGATTTATGCATAAAAACTAGTCGCCTGAGTGTATGTCTGGGATGATGGACCATTCTAGAGGGTGTGCAAATTTTGCTCTGCACAAGAAGTGATCCAGATGTGACAATGAATGTAAAGAATCTGAATAAAATGTGGGCTCACCTGTTTGAGGTAAATACCAATAAGCTGGTCCAGAATATCTGCAACAAGCATGCCCCTCATGCAGCATCTGGGAGAACTTCGAACAATATAGTGGATACTATCGTCACCAAACAGAAAAAAAGATGTTGGGAGCTGGGCAATAAGTTGCAGTATGTCAGCACAGGGAAGAGCAAGTGGTGGAGATATCTGATTATCATAAAGAGAAAAAAAAAGGTAATTCTGGGAACGTAAATACGAAGAGCAACAATTTGTAACTGATTGTTCAGCAGAATGGTTTGACTATGAATGAGCGTCATTGCACACTCATGATCTAGAGTTCCCAAATCAGGAGGAAGGTCATAATGTACTGCGTGACATATGAAAGGTCGAAGTCTTCTTGAGGCTATATGTTTGTTTCTTGCATGCCTATAACATCTGGGAATTACACCATCACGAGCTGGAGTTCTCAACTCAGGTGGAAGGTCATTACTGGTGTGAAGTGTGAGGGGTCAAAGCTGTCTTGAGGTCATATTTTCGTTTCTTGCATGCCTATGAGCTGGGGATTGTGAAAATAGTAACAGATGCAGTTCTGCCCAACACAGTTAGATGCCACATACATTCCATACATATATATAAGGTTAAGAGATCGCAGCCATGTTAGTGAGAGTCACCTCAGCAACTTTGGAGTGCCTGGCTTCAATATGTGTTGGATTACACTACTTTTTATTCCTTCAATCATAGAAGTTTCCTCACAGGGTAAACCAGCTCTCTCTTAGAGAATCAATTGACAATTTCCACTGGTGAAGTGGAGGTTCGCTGAGCAATGCTTTTGTACAGTGTTGCTGTTGAGGATGGTCTCCAAGTTGGGGAAGTGGAAGAATATTTTTCTTTATTTGTCTTCACAATTCCTGTAGATTTGTCTGATGACGATCTGGCCTTTTGCTTCCCAGAGGTAAGCAGAAAATCTTCTGAGGAGTATCCCCTCCAAAATTTCATTTCTTTTGTATCAATCATAAGAGATTTCCCATGTGTGGGTGAAAGTTTTATAGTATGTTGTGCAGGAAACAGCAGTGGCACAGAGGGATGCTACTTTAGTGCTTGGAGATTTTACAATTGTGGCACTAAGCTGGAGGTTGCAGATACATGTGGCCATATCATTTTTGCTTGTGGTGTTGCCACAATAAAGCTGTAACTGCAACGTGATTGTATAGAAGGCTTTCGAATGGCGAACATTTTCAGAAAAACTGTAAGTGTGACTTTTCCATCATCCAGATCTGTGTAGCCCACTCATAAAGGTACACAGGGCATTCACAAGGCAAAACGTCATGGTTTCTAGTGTAGTTAGTTAGTTACATGCTCCACGGATCATTTGCATGACAGATCCTAATTATACGAAATAGGTCATTTTAGATTCAAACTGCAAATTAATTTGTACATATGGTTACATACTGAATATTTCTAAGTTTTTTATAATACAAAAAGAAAAAAAGATTTCCAGATATGAATTAGTTATTCCTACTTATCACCTTGTACACATTACAGTAAAACACATTCTTCTATGGAACAGAAGGACTTGTCAAGGAGAAACTTTCTGTTTGTTTTCCAATTTTACTTTACTGTCTGATAGACATTTTATATCAGTGGGTAAGTGATCAAAAATTTTTGCTGAAGCAATGTGCAACCCTTTTTGTGCTAGAGACAACCTTATCTACAGTAATGAATGTCATTTTCACTTCTGGTATTGTAACTGTGTAAATCATAGTTTCTTTTGAACTGTAGTGGATTGTTTACACAAACTTCATGAGGAAATAAATATACTGTGAAGTAGTAGTCAAAATGCTCAACTCCTTCAACAGATATCTACAAGATGACTGTTGGTGAGCACCACATGGGAACTTGCCCTTCAATATATCCTCTCTTCCCGTTACCCACCAGGCCTCAACCTCCGCTAATTTCAAGTTGCTGTCCCTCGTACATCACTTGTCATTCAACAACATCTTTGCCTCTGTACTTCCGCCTCGACTGACATCTCTGCCCAACCTCTTTGTCTTTACATATGTCTACCTGTGTCTGTATATGTGCGGATGAATATGTGTGTGCGTGCGAGTGTATACCTGTCCTTTTTTCCCCCTAAGGTAAGTCTTTCCATTCCCGGGATTGTAATGACTCCTTACCCTCTCCCTTAAAACCCACATCCTTTTGTCTTTCCCTCTCCTTCCCTCTTTCCTGATGAAGCAACCACGGGTTGCGAAAGCTTGTAATTTGTGTGTGTGTGTGTGTGTGTGTGTGTGTGTGTGTGTGTGTGTGTGTGTGGTTTTTTTTTTTTTTTGTCTCTATCAACATACCAACACTTTCGTTTGGTAAGTTACAGCATATTTGTTTTTACATAAACATACTTATATATTCTATTGAGGCTATTTATTTTCATTGTAGTATGATGACAAATCCAATATTATTATGAAATGATCCCTGGATGAATGAACAAATAAATACACACACAAATTTGTAGCAGAATCTTAATTGTGTTTAAGAGTTCAAACATATAATTATATAAATTAAACTAATAACTTTCTACATGGAAATCCACATGTGTTCCAATCATACTGATGTTGAAAAATTCAACCATGTTTTTCACAAATAAGGCTATGGACAGCAGAAGCCAAACTGAATCAGTATTTCAAGACCTTTTGCTTCAATACCACACTGGTGCCTTACAAAGAAAATATGTTCCTGTGAAACAGCTAATGAGGTTTGGAACTAGATCAAAAATTTCTTGACAAGAAGAAAATAGCATGTTATCACAGATGGAGAGTTACCTGCAAACACTGAAGTTTATCTGGTGTACCTTAAGCAAGAGGGACATCGAGGGATCCCGAATTTAGTATCGGAGGGCAGCGTGGAGGGTAATAATTGTAGAGGGAGACCAAGAGATGAATGCACTAAGCAGATTCAGAACGATGTAGGCTGCAGTAGGTACTGGGAGGTGAAGTAGCTTGCACAGGATAGAGTAGCATGGAGAGCTACATCAAACCAGTCTCAGGACTGACGACCACAACACAACCTTAAGCAACTGTAATAGGGCCACTGCTGCACTTGCTATACATTAATGACTTATTGGATCATATTAGTTGTGATCTCTAATTTTTTGCATTTAAAGCAGTTAAATATAAAACAATTTATCCAGTAAATATTATAGTAATATGCTGCTAGTTCTGGAAAACATATCAGCCTGGTGCAAAACTGACAACTAGCTCTTATTGTAAAAAAATGTAAGAGTCAGTTATTCCATTCAAACGTTTGCATGTTACAGTGTGAAGAGGTATGTGAATATTCACATGGGCTCAGTTGTAGGTAAAGCAACTGGTGGGATTTGACCCATGGGTAAAATACCTGGTAACTGCAGTTTGTTTACAAGAGACACTGCATACAAATCACATGAACACTGCTCAAATATATGGAACCCATATCAAGGTGAATTGTCATGTGCTATCAAGTGTATACAAAGAAGCGCACTGTGAACAATCAAAGGCTTGGTTAATGGTTGAGAAACTACAGAGATGTTGAAAAATCTTAACTAGCAGAAACCTGAAGAAAGAAAGCCAATTTAAATCACACAAGAACTCATTTAGGCAATTTCAACAATTAGCTTTCAGGGCAGAAACTGCAAATATTCTTCAGTACCTATCATATCATTCTCACAGAGGTTGTGATTATAAAATTACAAAATAGCAGTTTGCACAGGTGTACAAGCAGTCATTCTTCCCATGAAAAGAGAAGAAACCTTAATACATATGCCAAACAAATCTTAGAGATTTATAGAATACTGATATAGAATTAAAATAGCATTTGAATCTATTGTATTTGGATTTATTTTTTTAATTCAGTCACCGAGAGAAATATGTGAAATGAAAAAAGACAATGACGATCTACAATAACTGAAGAGAAAAAAAAAATAGATCAACAACCTGTATTAAAATTCCAGAAAACTTCTAATAATGAGCCGTCAGAAATCAATAAGTCAAAGAGAGCCCCAAAATATGAAAAAAATATTAAGGTGCATTAGTTACACAATTAAAAATTTTAATTCCATCTTCATGTACCCAAGAGCATATTCTCAATAAATAAAATAGTATGTACACCTACAGTCATGTCGAAGCTCTGAGTCCATTGATGAGAGGTGCTTTTATGTCCAATATAAAGCATTGTGCTTGAAAGGGAAAGATAACAGTTCAGGTCATCAACCAGCATAGAAACATAATAAGAGGAAATTTCATTTCATAGCGCACACTGATTCAGAATTAAGTGTCATCTTTGAAAACAAACTCTACTTTGTATATCCACAATTAAGCCATTGTAGTCCATTGAGTTCTACCATACATTAAGCCTTCGTAACTTATCAACAAGTAAAAAACATATACCAGCACACTAAATGCAAATAGGGGCGTAGAGGTCAGATTGCTTATGTGGTAAAACTTTGCTGACAGTTCCATTCAGTGACAAGCACATACTGAACAATCCAAAATGAATACAGCACATGACGATTACACTAGTGTACATAAATCTGTAATGCACCATAGAGTATTGTCCACAGTGCTGCTTCATATTGGAGCACTGAAACAGATGTACATCTATGTGCTTCGACAGTTTGATTTCATCTGCTGTGTGCTAAACTATGGCAAGCATATCACTGCATGGTTCAAAACTTACAAACATTTTCATAAAGCAATAAGCTCGTGAACACCACTGCTGTTGCACAGAGTGGCAAAATGCAGTTTGTTAATCCTGTACAACAGCATTGGCCGCATCCTGATAGGTGCTACCAAGTGAATATAACCTGGCAGCTTACATTGCTGAGTAGTACAGCAGACAAGTGCTAATTGTGATTGTTTGGGGCTCAGTGAAACATGTTAAATATCTAAATGTGGGATGTGCTGGAAGGGCATCTTTCATCTACATAATTCAGAGATGATACTAAGGCAGAATACAAATAGCACAGATACTGAAATAGCTGTCAATGTCATTAGCATTGCAGTTGACAGTACATTGGGGATCTGGGTGGCTGCATTTTGGCTAATTACAGTTTGGCAGTGGACAATCATGTAAGTAGGCAGCTGTTTAGTTCTGTAATCAATGATAAATTGGAAAGGCTTTATCATAAATTTTACTTCATTTTCAACTTCGCAGGAAAAGATAGAGTGCCACTTACTGTAAAGAAGACACGTTAAGTTGCAGACGGGCACAATTAAAAAACACTTGGATAAAGCTTTTGGCCACAGCCTTCATCAGCAAAATAGAAACACACACTGTTCATACGCACAAGCAAGCACACCTCGTGCACACATGACCACCAACTTTGGCAGCTCGGGCTGGAACATAAATACCAGGGAATGCAAGCAGCAATCTCAAGGTGTGGGGTAGGGGAACGGATAGTAGTGTACGGGTGGGGGTAGAGACGAATGCTGTCTGGTGGAGTCTGCAGAGACTAGACTGCCAATAGCTGGGCTGTCAGGAGGTTGTGGGGCAGGGAGGTGGGGAAAAAAGGTGCGAAAAAGGAGAGGAGTGGAGAAAGATGGGTGGGTGCTTTGGCAGAGGGCAGAAAACAAAGAGGGTGGGAGACGAAAAAGGGGAGGAGATGATAGGACAGAGGAGTGGAAACCACTAGTCATCTCGTTTCCTTTCCTTTCTACTTGCAAATACAACAAGAAAAAAAATGGGTGTCATATGCCTCCACAAGAGCCCTAATTTCTTGTATCTTATCATCATGGTCCTTAAGTGGCAGAAGAATTTTGTGGCAGTCAGCTTCAAAAGCTGGTTCTGTATATTTCCTCAATGGTGTTCTCAAGAAGAAAGTCGCCTTCCCTCCATGGATTCCCATTCGAGTTCCCAGAGCATCTCCATAACATTTAGGTGTTGTTCGAATCTACCAATAACAAATCTAGCAGTCCGCCTCTGAATTGCTTCGATGTCTTCCTACAATTTGACCTAGTATGGATCCCACACACACAAGCAATGCTCAAGATAAGGTGCACCAGTGTCCCATACGCAGACACTTTTACAGGAGACCCGCTCTTTGCTAAAATTCTCCCAATAAACCGAAGTGAAACATTCGTCTTCCCTACTACAGTCCTCACATGCTCATTCCATTCCATATCCATATTACTTTGCAACATTTGCGTCCAGATATTGAAACGACATGACTGTGTCAAGCAGGAGACGACTAATACGTATCCAAACATTACAGGTTTGTTCTTCCTACTCATCTGCATTAACTTCATTTTTCCACATTTAGAACTAGCTGCCATTCAACAGACCAAATAGAAATTTTGTCAAAGTTGCCTTGCATCTTCTTATAGTCACTGAACTTTTACACTTTACCATACACCACAGCATCAGCAGCAGACAACCGCAGATTGCTGCCCACTCTGTCCGCCACATCATTTACGTATATAGAGAACAACAGTGGTCCTATCACACTTCCTTGGGGCACTCCTGACAATACTCTTGTCTCTGATGAACACTCATAATCAAGGACAACATACTGGGTTCTATTACTTAAGAAGTCTTCGAACTTATTCCATATGCTCATACCTTCATTAACAGCCAGCAATGGGGCACTGTGTCAAATGCTTTCCGGGAATCTAGAAATATGGAATCTGCCTTTTGCCCTTCATCCATAGTTTGCAGTATACAATGTGAGAAAAGTGCAACCTGAGTTTTACACGAGCAATGTTTTCTAAAACCATGCTAACTCGATGATATAAGCTTCTCAGCGGTAAGGAAGTTTAATATATTCGACCTGAGAATGTTCAAGAATTCTGCAGTAAACCAAAGTTAGGGATATTGATCTGTAATTATGCGGGTCGATTCTTTTACCCTCCATATTTACTGGAGTCACCTGTGCTTCTTTCCAGTCACTTGGGACTTTGTACTGGGTGAGAGATTCACGACAGATGCAGACTAGGTATGGGGCCAACACCATAGAGTACTCTTTGTAAAACTGAACTGGGATGCTATTCGGACCTGGTGAATCATTTTCTTTCAAATCTTCAGTTGCTTCTCTATGGCAGGGATGCTTATTACTATTGACATCCATAAAGGAGTCTATCCAATGGTCAAATGATGGTATTTTTGCACAATTCTCTTGTGTGAACAATATTTTTTAAACATGAGATTTAAAACTTCGGCTTTCAATGTGCTGTCTTCAACTGCCACACCACACTGGTCAACAAGGGACTGAATGGAAGCCTTAGACCTGCTTAGTGATTTTACATAGGACCAGAATTTTCTCTGGTTCTCTAGCAGATCTTTTGCTAAGGTGTGACGGTGGTAGATGTTGTATGCTTTGCTTATAGAGCTTTTCGTAGACGCAGGGATCTCTACTAACCTTCAATTGTCATCATTTGTCCATTCTCTTTTGAAGCGACAGTGCAACCATCTCTGCTTCCTCAGTATCTTCCGAATTTTGTTATTAAACCATAGTGGATTTTTTCCGACCTTTATCTACTTACTAGGCACATAATTCTCCAGACCACGATTTACAATCAGCTTAAACTTTGCCCATAATTACTCTAAATCCATCTTACTGGAACTAAGTGATGTCAATTCATTGGCCAAGTGAGATGCTAACAACTGCTTATCTGCTATATCTAGAAGAAACACTCTCCTAGCCTTCTTGACTTATTTATTAATTTTTGTAATCGTAGTTGCTGTATTGACATCATGATTGCTAATCCCTGTTTCTATAATGACATTTCAATAAGGTCCGGTCTTTTTAGCCACAAGGTCTAAGATATTTCCATTGCATGTGGGCTGCCAAGCTAGCTGCTCAAGACAGTTTTCAGAAAACATCAAAAGTATTTCACATGAATCCATAGACATTCCAGTCTATATTCAGTAGGTTAATGGCACCTCAAACTAGCACTGCAAAATCTGGGTACTTAAGCACTACTAACTCCCATCGGCACTGTTCAGGAAAAGCTGGTGGTGGAGGGGATGATCCAAATAGGTTGAATAGTGAAGCAGCCAATAAAACGTTATGTTCAGTTGCATGTTGGACCGCGGGGCGGTCTACTTTGCTGTTGGCCACAGTTTGGCAGTGGCCCTTCATCCTGTTTGACACCTGATTGGTAGTCATACCAATATAAAAAGTTGTGCATTATTGCAACAGAGCTGCTAAATGACATGGCTGCTTTCACTGGTGGCCCAGCCCCTGATGGGGTAAGATAAACCTGTGACAGGACTGGGTGGGTGGATTGGGAAGATTTTGCACCTGGGTCTTCATCAGGGATATGATCCTTGTGGCAAGAGGTTAGGATTGGGAGTGGCACAGGGATGAAACAGGATGTTGTGGAGGTTGGGTAGGTGAGGGAATACTACTTTACAAGTGGTGGGAAATCTCTAGGGTAGAATGTCCCTCATTTCAAGGCATTATGAACGGTAATCAAAGCCCTGGCAAAATATGTGATTCAGTTGTTCCAGTTGAGGGTGGTACTGGGTGATGAAGGGAGCACTCCTTTGTGGCTCGTTCTTGGGGGTGGTGGGAGGATTGGGTGAGATCTGTTTGCAGACTAGTCCACAACTACTTCTCCTCTGAAGCAAAAGTATACAAACAAAACTGTGGCATCCTCCTATCTCCTATGCCAACCTGTTTGTGGGGGCAAACAACATACGGCGGAGAAAGTAGGGTTGGCAGCGGCGGCAAGAGGGGGGGGGGGGGGGGGGGCTTAGGAGAAGAGAGGTGAAAAACAGAGGTCATGTGTGTGTGAACTGCGTTTCTATGAATGTGTGTGTGTATGCTGTCTGTTTCAGAAGAATGCCTTCTGACCAAAATCTTACATGTTTAGTAATATTTTTGTTGTGCCTGCCTGTGACTCATCATCTCCACTATGTAGTGAGAAGCAATCTATCCTTTTCATCATATTGTCATTATTCCATCCTAGATTTTCCACAACTCAAAATGGTAACTTGACCAAAATACACATATGGAAAACTGTAAAGTAAATGGAGCATAGCTCCACACTTCATGTACGTGGCTGTCTTTTCATGGTGCTACATATGGAAATATCTGTGACTTGACTGCAATAGGATTCGTTCATATGAGACAGACATGAGATGCATGATTGGAACCAGGAGTAGGCATGATTGGCATTTTGTAGTAAAGTCCCTCCCTGATGTTATTCAATCTGTATATTGAGCAAGCAGTGAAGGAAACAAAATAAAAATTCGGAGTAGGTATTAAAATCCATGGAGAAGAAATAAAAACTTTGAGGTTCGCCGATGACATTGTAATTCTGTCAGAGACAGCAAAGGACTTGGAAGAGCAGTTGAACGGAATGGATAGTGTCTTGAAAGAAGGATATAAGATGAACATCAACAAAAGCAAAACGAGGATAATGGAATGTAGTCGAATTAAGTCGAGTGATGCTGAAGGAATTAGATTAGGAAATGAGACACTTAAAGTAGTAAAGGAGTTTTGCTACTTGGGGAGCAAAATAACTGATGATG
Source organism: Schistocerca cancellata (assembly GCF_023864275.1). Classification (NCBI taxonomy): domain Eukaryota; kingdom Metazoa; phylum Arthropoda; class Insecta; order Orthoptera; family Acrididae; genus Schistocerca; species Schistocerca cancellata. Next base: position 1,192,331,771 of record NC_064626.1, read on the forward strand.
GTCGAAGTAGAGAAGATATAAAATGTAGACTGGCAATGGCAAGGAAAGCGTTTCTGAAGAAGAACATCGAGTATAGATTTAAGTGTCAGGAAGTCGTTTCTGAAAGTATTTGTATGGAATGTAGTCGTGTGGAAGTGAAACATAGATGATAAATAGTTTGGACAAGAAGATAATAGAAGCTTTCGAAATGTGGTGCTACAGAAGAATGCTGAAGGTTAGATGGGTAGATCACATAACTAATGAGGAAGTATTGAATAGGATTGGGGAGAAGAGAAGTGGATCACCAATTTAGTATTGGAGGGCAGCGTGGAGGGTAAAAATCATAGAGGGAGACCAAGAGATGAATACACTAGTAATCAGATTCAGAAGGATGTAGGTTGCAGTAGGTACTGGGAGATGAAGTAGCTTGCACAGGATAGAGTAGCATGGAGAGCTGCATCAAACCAGTCTCAGGACTGAAGACCACAACAACAACAACAACAACAATAAAGGGAGTATCAGATGGTTTTGAAAATGTACTGATGCATTCAGAAGAGATTAATTATTATCTTTGTAAAAGTATGAATACAGACCAGAGCTAAAAATTTTATGTTAAGTCCATTGCAAGAGGCACCAAAGGACACACAGAATTTTAGGGAAAGTACATCAGACTGTACTATGGACAGTGTGAAAGAGAGTTTGCTGTAATGGCAGAAATAGAATGCACATGGATTCATTCTGGAGCTTATCAAAGAAGAAAATTAGTAAAAAAGGGACCAAAAATGAAACGAAGTAAAAAGGGACTAAAAATGAAATAAAGTAAGAACATAATTTTAGAAATAAGTGACTGGGTTCAGATTTATTATAAAGCAGAGATATCAGAGTAAAAGACATACAATCTAAAAAGGTTGATGAGACACTGAATTTGAAGATGTTCATTTGAGAAATTTCATGTGCGATTGTAATTAATAATGCATTATTGTAAAGCTAAAATTGGCAACATAACATACAAGTACGTTACGATGGTCCTAAAGATACAATTTGTACATCTTGAAAAACACTCTACTGCCTTTCTTTCTGCACCTTCCACACTGAACACTTCACTTCAATGAGTATCTGGCCCATCATAAAAACCACTTATTTTGAAAAATAATGATTACTTTTTTACAGTCAATATGTCTCTTATTACACTTCATCTCGGAGCAGACTAATATGTACTACTATTCATTCCATCTGCACACCAATTCAGAATCTCTTCCGAAGCATTTGCAACAAAAATAGCTATCTCTGGCAGCCACATTTACATTCTATGGTTCCATTTGTATTTAAAATTCATAACACAATATTATCAGTAATCATTCAAATGACGTGAATGGAAGACCTGTTCCACACCTCTCTCACTCCCCAATCATCTCCTATTGTGTTTCGATCAGAGGTGCTTCCTATCTCATCAGCTGTAAGGCTACATCTGAAACCATCAATAATATATACCAGCTGTACTGAAATTAATGTGTAGCATTATGTGTGGGCATGAAAACACAACAGTTGTCTGCCTGCGTTGCACAAACTGCAAATTTACCTACCCAATTGCTGAACATGCCACTGATTATAGCACTAGGGAAATCAACAACTACTTCAATACCTGTGCCATTTATATCTTGCCTCCAGGACCAGATGCTCCAAACTGAGCAGACTGAGAGTATGCTTCTAATGTATCCTCCATTCCAACAACCACCTGATCTGAACAGATTATATTTTTAATTGGGTATACATTTTTAAAATTAAGTTTTTGAAGGAAAGGTGACCACTGACATAAAGATAACTAGTGCAAAACAAGGTAACTGCCACTACTAATTAATTTCACTTCATAAAAAAAAAATGGTAATCTGGGGTTTATAATATATCAGAAGTAAACCAATTACTCTATAAGAAAAGTAGATGTAAATTTTACGTAGATTTAGAGTTCAGAGACCATTTTGAGATACTCTAAGAAAGTCTAAGAGTAGTGATACCCAAATACATATTTTAGAGTGGACAGGCAAGAAAGGTAGCCTCTGAATGGTTAATAATGACTTCCAAACTGGATAGAGAAGATGTGCTTAGGGAAAAAGCATGAACAGAAAGAAGAATGAATTCAATAGGGGCGTATACGTGGATGAGGAAAAAAAAATCCCGGATTTCCCAGTTAAAAATACACTTTCTCCCAGATGAAAATACACTTTTTCCGTGGTAAGTAACACTAAACTCTTCCTCGGAACTGTAAAACTTATCACTTCTTTCAATGGTTGTGGTTTTATATACTGACATAGAATTTCCCTGTACTCAGGGGGAAAAAACACCTTTTGAAAAGTTGTCTGATGTGCAGCAACATGTACACTGCATATTTTCGTATTACGAAACTATAAATCCGAATTCAAAATCGAGATTGCGATGCGCTTTTTTAAGCCAGTCGCAGCTCATGTCAAGCGATCTCGCCAGCCGATGACAGAGGATATTCAGAGCATAGGACATGTGATGCAGTCAGCCAATAGCAACATCACTGTTAAGTAGTGTGAACACACAAATAGGAAAAGGTGATGGTTTAACTTAATATACATAGTGTTGCCTCTGCCTGGCACTTAAGTGTGAATTGCAGAGTAACCATGTAGATGTAGATGTATAATATTGGCCTGTAAGATTAATAAGCTGCAAGAGAAGCTAAGCTTTCACACATAATGTTGATTTTTTTGCACGTGTTACACTTTAGGATACATCACACAAATGTGCCAGTAAAATTTTTAACAATGTCATAAATGTCCGATCTTCTGGACTCGAAAATATTCTAAATGGTCTTCCTCAAAGATTTGATTTTTGAATGAGAGTCAAACGCTCTGTAATTTAAGTAATTCATCAGACATTCGTGCACAGCGTTTATCTTGTGTAAAAGGAAATTTACTTTGAAAGTAATGCTTTTCGAACAACCATTCGGAATATTTTTCCATGACCTGTTAGAAATAGATCACTTCAGCAGCTGCCAGAGCGTCACCGCGTTTGCGCAGCTACAATGGCATAGGAAGCCCGTATGTTTGTACGTCTAAAACATTAAAACATCTTACATTATGTCATAAAAGTAACAAGACATTAGAGGATACTCCAAGAGCGTGGGAATTTTGTGGACTATATTAAAATGCATAATTCGGCTTAAAGTGCACATTCGTATGTCCAGATTCAGATGTGAATTTTCTTGTAGTACCAGTGCTGTATTATCTCATGTTTGGTTCTTTATTATGGCATAATGCCATACATGCTAGAAGATGAAAACGTGAACTTGAAATACAGCGAACAGTTGAAACTAGCCAATAGTGTGGAATTAAACACTTTGTTTCAAATAAATTGACTGACTCAGCGGAAAAGATTAATAAAAGTCAAATTTCTTTAAAAAATCGACAAAAATAACTTCATTGTTCTGCAAGGCGATTAACGCTTGACTGTCAGAAAGGTGGAAACAAAATAAAATCTGAAACTAATAACATATTTTGATGATGATGATGATGATGATGATGAGGTCCCATACTCCGAAGAGCGTAGGGGACGATGAGGGAGACCCTTCAATAATTATGTGAATGTATTTTAATTCACTTGATAGCTCCCGGCCACAGAAATCCGTTTTGTTTTCATTTGACGTGAAAGCAACAAACGAAGAGGAAACGCAAAACCACTCAACGTAAACACGGGACACGTGGAGACTACCACCTCCCCACTACAACTCAGACTGCTCTGTGCATCAGCTCCGGATCTACGTTATTTCCGAATGGCGACAGTATTATATAGTGGCGCTTCCCCTCCCTTGAGCGTTTGAGGTAGGACGCCAAAAATTTTAAAAATCGACTTTTCAAAAATATCTTCATTTTGTAGCTCACATCTTTCTGAAGAGTCTGATACATAAAACATATATGTTCGAGTGAACGTAAAACACGTTATTTGGTTGTAAGTGTGCCGAAGTGCAGTGCCACGCCTCTTCACACAGCATTCTTCCATCGCACGCCTCTGTATTTCGCTCTGTGAAATTCAAATGTGTAATTGTAATGGGTGCCACCAAACTATATTCAGGCCAGTGGAAATTAAAATCTCCTGTGGTGCCTCTCCTGCTCCCAATCGGCCGGTTTGGCAGCCTGCCCCTCTTTAAAAAAAAAATCTTGCAATTAATAGCGAATGGGATTATTTGTAATCGGGAGAACAAGAACTCAAAAAAATTTGCACTTTTTACTGCCTATTATCTAATAACTTGCTGTTTTGTGTGACATAAAATTAAATATAGGATACATCAAACGAGTAAAGACAAGAGACAAGCAAGACAGTACACATTTCTTCAATCCTTAGCACCTAGAATTTTTTCTCTCTAATCTTGCCACAGCTTTATGTGGCGTACTTTCCTCTCTGGGAAAGAATCTATTACCTCATCAAAGTTCGTGAACATTTTGCTACATGAAAAAATGAAATGTTGTTGTCTAATACTAGAAAAGCTGTTAATACAAATAGTACCCAAGACGTGTGGTTTTCCAAACTGATTACGTGTATTTTGTCACTGTCTGCTAGATAAAACGAAATAAGCCCGCCTAATATTGCAACAATTGTTACACACACCAAATAAACGAGACTATTTTGCCACAAATCGTCATTTTTATAACACAACAGAATATAATTCACGAAGTACCAATATCATATGCCTTTTAGGCCTACTAAAAGCAAAAAGTTTTACGCTAGGAAATAGTTTCACATTTCATTCATACTCTCTAGCTTCTGAAGCATGAGATCGAAGAGTAGTAGTACAAAATTTTTATATAAATTTGGAATCATCATATTCTTCCATAATTTGTGTGAGACCCCATTTCTTCTTCTTCCTCTGTCTAACAAACAATCTTGTCATCATTAATTCTGTAACTATTCCTGACAGTGTCAAAACTTATTCTCCGGTTAACTTAACTAACCCTGCCACAATCACCGGTTTAGTATCCCACATTTATTCCCCAGTTAGGTGTTATTACCTGTTCGTACAATGTGTTTTCTGTGCTACTCCCAGAATAGAACTTAAGCGGCTGCTAGCTGGGGACTGTATAACTGGCCCTTAGTAGTGTAGAGGTCTGGCCAAAAATTTTCTGTCAAAATTTCATTCTCTTGGATACACGGAGAAGACAATATGTATTCCTGTTAGTCATTTATTTCCACTCTGGTAGTCTGAATCTATGGATTTCGCTAGTAATTATAACAACGCTGATCATTTGCAAAGCCAGTCAACCATATAGACAGTGACTGGCATTCACCTGTTCGGCTTTATTCCGCTCAGCTCGTATAGACCCGTCCGCTTTTGTCTGCAGGTAAGTTTACTTCTAGATGCGATGGGAATTCCCCTGCCAGAGACATCATGTACACCATGCACGCATTCAAAAATCAACTGATGATTAATTCAGAAATCAACTTACAATTTGTTCAAAAACCAACAGGGATGCGTTTGAAATCATATGCGTAATCGATAGACCAGCGTACGCTGGATGCTAGGCGCTTTGTGAAACAAGATCTTTTTCCTCAATAATATGAATTTGGCACCCCTCCCCCCTTGAAACGTCCGGGACAGATACCCCGGTTTGCCCCCGCCCCCTAGTTCCGGGCCTGTTGCACATACGTGAATCTGACAGCTTAGGCACACCAGTGAAATTTTTCCAGATAGTATTTGGCTGCTTGCTGCTTTTGCTTATACAGCTAACTGTCACACTTCTGTAGCCAGAAGCGGGAAAAGGTACTACCACAGTCTATGTTAGACTGTGGTACTACTCATACGCGACCAAACTGCACATGCACATAAGCTCGCTCGCAACCACTCAAACGAATCTAATGTAACAGTTGTGACATCACGCTCATCGGAGGCAATTTGTTGTTATGAAGCATTTCATAGTCTTCCTAAAGCCTTTGACACATTTTGCTGTTGGCAGACGCTTGTATGAGCACTGTGTTTTGTTGTTGTATATGGTGCATTTCCTTTGCAACTTAAGTTTTATTTTCGTTTTTCTTTTTCTCGTTCTTGTTCTATTGCTACAGTACTATTCTGCAGTAGCGAGAGACAGTAACATTCTTTGTTAGAGTACTGGTTCTTACCAGCCAGTTACAAAAATTGAACTAAAACAATGAAAAATTCCTGGAATTCTAAAAAAATTCCCGGGTTTTCCTCGGTTTTCTCCCAGATGAAAAAATTTCCGGGTTTTTGCCGGATATCCCGGTTGTCCCAGGTCGTATACACCCTGTCATTATGTACAGAAGAGGTTTGGAAAATGGGATGTAGTGAAAAGACTGTAATAAGATATACAGCAAATATTACAGATAAAAGACCCACAGTTTAAGGAAAGAAAGTCTGCAGTGCTTTCGTCACAGAAGTCCAACAAGATTTGCTACGTACATTATTCACAGATCCGAAATAATAAATGTTTTAAATAATAAAATTCTACATAAAAGTGCACATTACAGAGCAAAATTAAGCAGTTGGGCGAAGTACTGACAGAAGAAGGAAAATGATATTAGCACTGGAAAAGAAAAAAGAGAAATTGTAATTGGAATATGAACCAAATTGATCAGTATGGCAAAAAGTGCAAAAAAACGTAAACATACTCATTGTTTTTATACAATACTTCCAATGTAGCAAGATACTTTCTATGTTTGTCCAGGATTGCTTCAGACACAACAGGTACATTATACTCTGGGAACTCTTCTTTCTGTGTATCTGTATAACAACACAGAGCCCACATTTTCTCTACATCTTCTCGTAAAACTTTTATCTGATGCTCTGTTAACAGTTCTTCTTCTTCTTTCAGGTAATTTTTCATGTAATTCTGGAAAAAATAAATAGGCAAAAAACTCAGAAGAAATCATTTATAAAGCTAAAATGAATAAGAAGTAAACATAAATACAACAGTGCATGCTCAGGGTTTTGTATCCATTCTATAATGAGGACATTAGTGATAACGCCAAGGTCGGACTGAGGAAGGATAGGGAAGGAAACTGATCATGTCCTTTGAAGGGTCATCTGACATCTGCCTTAAATGATTTAGGTAAACCACAAAAAACCTAGATTTGGACAGAGATTTGAATCACTGTCTACCTAAACATGGATCCAGCGTCTTACTACAGTAACACTGGATTTGCAGGTAAGGAGTGGGGGCAGAAGATTTCCAATGAAATTCAATACAGATATGGAAGGAATTAACGAACTGAAACTGAAGTCACAAGAATGAGTCATTAGCACATCTAGTTGGGAAGTTAACAGACAATTTTCAGGAGTAACAACATGCAGTCGGCCTGGGGGCTTTGTTGAGGTTCCTAAAGAAATCTCAGACGATCTACTCCAGTGTGTGTGTGTGTGTGTGTGTGTGTGTGTGTGTGTGTGTGTGTGTGGTTTGAGGTTTTCTGGCACTAAACAGCATGGTCATCAGTGCCCAATCGCATAGAAACAGGAACACATGCGGTGAAGGGACGAAGACGGACAGCGAACAAGGAGAACAGCTAAAAGACACAGACCTGACGCAGTTCCAATTCCTCACATACAGAGGCAAAACAAGAGGAGAAGAAACGCACTAAAAAAGGAAAGCAAACACAAGGAAAAGAGAACAGAAATCGAAGTGAAACAAGTAGGTAATCGTGACTGGCGGACCTCTTACTTAAAACATGGGTGAGCCAGTCACCCAGCAGCACATCAAAATCCTCTCCCTAAAATCTGAGGCAACAAATTGGACAGGACACAAAATCGTAAGACCTTGACCACAGTCGTTGCGTCGTCTTGCAAAATAGAGGGCACATCCGGTGGCAAGGAAACCACCGCCCTCTCGTCAGAGAATAAAGGACAGTCAAGTGAACTGTAGCGGACAGTAATCTGGACGCCACAAGCACTCCAGATTGGGGGGTCCTCCCGCCGGAGTAAAAAACCATGCGTTAAGGGACTGTGCCCGATGCGGAGGCGAGTGAGGAGAACCTCATTCTGCCTGCATGACTGGTAGGACGTACGCCATGGCCGCGTGGTGGCCTTGACCAGACGCAGCTTATTTTCACCGACTGTCAACCACTTCTCTTCTCACTGACGCATAACACAAAAACGCAAAAGGGAGGTAACAGCATGGAGGGGGACGGCACATTCAACAACATGAGGGAGGGAACATGCATCTTTGGCAGCCACATCCGCCAGTTCGTTTCCCCTAATTCCCACGTGCCCCAGCACCGAGCAGAAAGAAACCTCCTTCCGCTGCCGTTGCAGGTGGAGTAGGGCATCATGGATGTTCTGGAATTCCGTATCCGCTGGGTACAAGTGTTGCATGGTCTGAAGGGCACTCAGGGAGTCAGAACAGATGAGAAACTTAAGACAGGGAACACATCTCATCTGCTCCAATGCCCGCAAGATCACAAACAATTCGGCGTCAAAGATGGTAAACGGCGCAGGAAGCCGTAACTAGACGACTCGATCAGGGAAAACAACAGCACAACCAACAGAGTCCCCCTGTTTAGAGCCATCCGTAAATACTGGTACATGGTCGAGATGCTGGTTTAAAATAAGGAGGTAAAAACAAACGCACGAGTGCAGTTCCTCCGGTACTCTGACAACTCTAAAAGGACGCTGGGCCTCTGGAGCAACCAGGGAGGCAGGCAGCTAAAACCATGGAGTTGGGGTGCCACACGCTCCACACCAAGGGACTCGAGCAAATGCTTGGCACGAATCCCGAATGGTCTCGTTGCCCTGGGAAGACTGGAAAAGAGACGTTCCATAGGCGGTCAGGCAACGGTAGGGTACGCAGGGGAGGTAGGACAGGCAAGGAATTGACACACCCGTCGCACCATGAGGAGTTTCCGCCGGATGGCAAGCGGCGGTTCCCCTGCCTCAGCACACAGGCTGGGGATGGGAATGGTACGGAATGCACCAGTGGCCAGCCTGATACCCTCATGGTGTACTGCATCAAGAATCTTCAGATACGAAGGCCTCGCTGACCCATACATGGTGCATCCATAGTCAAGACGCGACCGGACGAAAGCCCTATAACACTGCAGCAGACGCGCCCAATCTGCTCCCCAGGACCGATGGCTCAGACACTTCAAAATATTCAGTGCCTTCAGGGCCCGCACCTTCAGGTCTTTAAGGTGCGGCAACCACGACAACTTGGAATCAAAAGTGAGGCCCAGGAACCCCACAGTGTCTCTAAGAGGAAGAATGGTATCCCTCAGCCGCAATTCAGGGGAGGTAAAAGGACGTCGAGCATGATTAAAATGAACACACACACATTTGTCTGCAGAAAAGGTAAAACCCGTCTTCGCAGTCCATGCCTCTAATCACTTTATCATAAGCTGCAGCTGCCGACTAGCAGTGACAAGACTGGAGGAAGAACAGAAAACAGCAAAATCGTCCACAAACAAGGAGCACTGGGCAGGACTCCGGATAGTGGATGTGATACTGTTAATGGCGACTGCAAAGAGGGTGACACTTAAAACGCTTCCCTGAGGAACACCATTCTCCTGCACGTACAAATCAGACAGCACATTACCAACCCGATATCGAAAGAGGTGGCGGGAAAGAAAGGACCTAATGAAGATGGGGAGATGGCCACGAAAGCCCCACTGATGGAGCTGGCGGCGCCAAGTAGTGTCATACGCCTTATTAATGTCAAAGAATACACCTAGACAATGCTGGTTACGTAGGAAGGCCTGCTGGATGGCCACCTCAAGCAGGGTCAAGTTGTCTATAGTTGAACGACATCTCCAAAAGCCACACTGAGAGTGGCTAAGGAGCTGCCTGGTCTCGAGCAGCCAAACCAGGCGATGGCTGACCATGCGTTCCAATGTCTTCCCGACACAGCTCGTCAAAGCAATACTCCGATAACTACTGGAATGCATTCGATCCTTCCCCGGTTTAAGGAAGGGAATCAAAACCACCTCCCTCCACGAGTCAGGGAACGTGCTGGATGACCATATCATATTAAAACAATTCAGGAGAACTTCCTCGGATGGCAGCAACAAGAGCTGCAGCATGTTGTACAGGATTTGATCATGACCGGGCGCAGTATCATGAGCCACAGACAGCACCGAATCCAGTTCCCACATTGTGAAGGGGCAGTTGTAGGGTACAGAATTTGGAGACCGGAAGTCCAAGTGACCCCTCTCGATGGCAGTGCGGTAGCAGCAGAAATCTGGATCACAGTTAATAGTGGCAGTAGATTCCGCAAAATGCGTGGTCAGTGTCTGGGCAATGTCTCTCGGCGCCGTGAGGAGACATCCCTGATGTAGCAATGCCGTGACAGGTAGTTGGCTGCGTTTCCCGGAAATCCTCCTGATGGCTTCCCATACTTTCGTAGAACTAGTGGAGCGGGAGATGGAGTTCAAGAACGATTGCCATGACCGTCGTTTGCTCTCTTTAATCACTCGCTGTGCGTTGGCCCTTGCCACCCGAAATGCCGCAAGATTGTCAGCTGAGGGATGGCACTTGAAGCAGCGCAGAGCTGCATGGCGGGCTCGGATGGCTGAGCGGCACTCAGTGGTCCACCAAGGGACAGGACGCCTCTTGGGATGACCTGAGGACAGTGGGATCGACAATTCAGCAGCATGGGAGATCACAGCTATAACATGGTCGACCCATTCGTGGACGCTGGCACGGTGTTCCAAAACAGCCAAATGGCTGAAAAGTGTCCAGTCAGCTCTGCAGAGGTGCCACCTGGGCGGCACTGGTAATGCCACAGCCTCATTCAGGAGGTGAATCCAAAGGGGGAAGTGGTCACTAGAATGGAGGTCAGCAGCAACCTCCCACAGAGCAGAATCCGCGAGTGCTGGAGAGCAAAAGGAAAGGTCAATAGCTGACGACGACCCAGAAGCAGTACAAAAATGAGTGTGAGCACCAGAGTTGAGGATGCACAGTTCTTCGGACGTCATGAGGCTTTCCAGAATGCGACCCCTGGGGCAAGTAGTCGTAGAGCCCCATAAGACATTATGAGCATTGAAGTCCCCCAGAAGGAGAAATTGGCAGGGGAGTTGGCTAATAAGGTCTGTGAGAGCCTCGGAGTCTATTGCATCCTGAGGCGGTAAGTAAACGGAACAGATTGTGAGCCTCTGCCCCACAAGGTCAACGGCAACTGCTTGCAAGTCCGTAACGAGAGGGAGCTCAGATGAGTGGTGCATGTCACGGACAAAAACCGCAACACCACCCTTTGCCCTTTCCCCCATCAGATCACCTTTTCGATACACGGTACAGCCCCGTAAAGGAGGAGCATCAGTGGCCCGAAAATGTGTCTCTTGGAGACATAAGCACAAGGGGCGCTCTCGTACAAGGAGTTGTAATTCGGCCACATGCATCCTGAACCCATTCAGGTTCCACTGTAATATGGGAGCCAGTGATCAGAGTGGCTGAACTTTCACCCTGCCTCTGTGCTTTGGAGGAGAGCCGGTACTGGCCGGAGATTTATTCCTGGGGCGAGAATATCGGCCCCGGTCGACATCAATGTCCATCAGCTCCGATGGCGACCCAAGGGAGATGTCAGACAGTACGATGGCCTTGTCATAGGACCAACCCTGACTAGTCTCCTCAGGTGGCAAAACCTTCATCTTCGGCGTCTTTGTCTTGGGGGGCTTAGAATGCAGAACCTTGTCAACAGTTGGAGCTTTACTCGCCTGGGCAGAAGGCGCCATATGGGGAGGGGCAGGAAGTACCCCAATGTCAGCAACCACGGCTTTGTCCGATGTTGTGGGGAGAGCTGCAGGTTGCAAAACAACCGCAGCAGCATAAGTGCACAGGCAAATGCAGGTATTAGCGCTGACACTAGCAACCTCCGTTTGTGTAGCAACAGTGGCCAACTGTACCTGCAGAGCGGAAGTGAAAGATGTTGTGAACACAGAAGGCTGCATGGCCTTGAAGAGCTTCTTGGCCTCACCATAGGGGATGCGCTTAGATGTTTTGATCTCCTATATCTTCCATTCCTCGAGATAGATGGGGCAGACCCAGCTCCCGACAGGGTGACTCCCAGAGCAATTTACACACTTCACAGGCAATGAACAATCGGCTCCTTCATGGGCAGGCTAAACACATTTACCACAAGTGGCTATCCCATTGCACCCCAACGTAGTATGCCCAAAGCGCTGACATTTAAAACAGCGCATTGGGTTGGGGAAATATGGCCGTACTGGCAAACGTAAGAAACCTGCTTTAACATGCTCTGGGAGTCTCGGGCAATTGAACATGAGAATAAACGAGTCGGATTTGACTAGGTCCCCATTGACTCGTTTCATAATATGCTGCATGTCAACAATACCTTCGTCAGCCCACTCAGATTTCAACTCGTCTTTGGGGATATCCACCAAGTCCCTACATGTCACAACACCCTTACTATAGTTCAAAGTGGAGTGGAGCTCGGTCTCGATAGCATACTCTCCGAGACAGGTTGCTTTCCGAAGAGAAGTGACTTGACGGGAACTAGAAGTCTCAACTAATAGCGTCCCATTGCGCAGTCGCTTCACAGATTTCAGTGTTCCTGCAATTTCCTCAAGACCCTTGTGGATGTAAAAGGGAGAAACCCTCTAAAGCTACCCTCCTTCTGTTTGACAATCAAAAACACATTCTGGTTATCAGCATGTGCTCTGTTACAACAGTCTGATAAACCTCTAGTAACACCAGGCATTGGAGGACTCGCAGCACGAAGTCGCTTTTTTGATGGGGTGTGTTTTCCTACCAGTGGCCCACCCAATCCACTGGCAGGGGGAAATGTAGAGGTCGAAGGGTCCATTGCGGTCCCATGACGATCTACTCCATATTTCACAAACCACTGTTTTAAAAGCTTTACGTGCACACTCATTAGTTTAATCTGGTCACCATAGACTAGATATTTGTGCAGCATTTTTTCAGATAACAATTTGCTTTGAAGACTGCATCATCTGCAAAAACCTGAGGTTTCAATCAGCAGTACCGTCTGCCACGTCATTAACCACAACGTGAACAGCAAGAGTCAAAACACATTTTCCTGAAGTTCATATAAAGTTTCTTTTACATCTGCCAATTACTCTCCATTCAAGTTGACATGCTCGCCTTTTTCACATGAAATGCACCCAGTAACTGTTGCCCTCATATCAAAGACATTTGTGAAAGTTTGGTGTAAGAAAGCAAATACTGCATGAATTTCCAGGATTTTTGATCAAAATGACAGACAAAAGGCCTTTATGAAATGTGACATTGATAGACAAGGTGGCTTACATCACTTTGAAGAAGAGCTTATGTTCTCCAGTGTGGAGTAAATGGATTTACTTTTGTGAAAACAGCCCTCAACTGACACCCACAGGACATCCAAATGTATAGGATACGAGAATGATGTAGCTGGTCCACATGGATGAAGAAAAGTTATTTTCACTTCACCAATTTCTTCTTTTTTTTTTTCCTAAAATGTTTCCAAGCCACCAGTTTTTCTCAACAAAGTGGTGACATAGCCTTCAGTTTGTCCGATGATGTAGTTACCCTCCTCTCCTAACCTGCACATCATCTGAAAAGTGTTTCACTAATAATTTTGATGTAGTGTTGGGAGTGAGTGCAGAAAATTGCTATGTTGCTATGATTGTCAATACTTCTTCCAGTCAGCTTCTTAAGAACATTTCCGAAGCAGGGTAATCTTCTTGAGTGGAACAGGCAAAATCTATTTTTGTTATGTTATCTACTGCCCATTCAAAGAGATCTTGTGTTGTTCAAGTCTGGTTGTGGTACTGCCTTTGCAAACTTGCTCGAGCTGCCAGTCCTTTACAGTACCCCTACTCCACTGCAAGGCCCTTTCCCATGTGCTGTGGCTGAAAAGTGCCATTTGTCTTTCATGTTTAAGTCTTCCTCATGAAGGCAAAGTTTTTCTTATTTTTGTATTACGTGGCAGAACCACCTGAAAAATACTAAATCTTTTTTGGAAGCTTTTGAAATTTATTTGTTAGATATGAAATTAGCCTATTTTGGAAGGAGTAAACAGCAACTGCATTGCGCTCTAGGCAATCAGAAAAAATGGCGAAGCATATATGCTCAATTTCGTCTTCCTATTTGTGATATACAACAAAAGGTTATTTGTGTTAATATTTGCTGTAAGTGTAACTTATTAGTGGATTTTCATTCACCTCAGTCTTTCTTTCTTTCTTTCTTTATTGACTTGAGTAGTCTGTTATTCATGAGTGTGCTTGCGTCGTTCATCTAAGTCTCATGTCTCAGCAGTGTGTTTACATTTCGTAGCATGCAGTTGCAGCTGCAGCGGTTATAAAGCTAAGTACTGTCAAAGATGTTTGTGCACTGTATCTGAATATTAAATTTAGTAGTTTTCAATCGTTCATCCTTGCTGTTTGTGCACTTTTATACAGTTATTAAATTTAGTAGTTTTCAACTATGGCAGGTGCTGTTTGTCTCGAAACAATGGTTTAATAAACTTTTGGAAACATTCACTCACCATGTTTTTTAGAGTTGCCTGTGTGTTGAAGTTGTTTAGTAAATTTTGTGTGGTACTTTTCAGCTGATATATCTTATTGTTTCTACTGAAATATTTCAGAAAAATTTTCATTCACTGTTCTAACTTCGTTGAGGGTTCCAGCGGTCACTTTGAATTTTTGGTTTTAGCTAAGAAATTGTGTGAAGTTTTGGTGGTATTGGTATTAGCTGTGGTTTAGTAGTATTAATAAAAGTTGTTGCTTTCTTAGTAGAGAGAGAATTTCAAGATCCCTACTGTTAGTTCTGTAAATAGTTCTACTGGTGTAATTGAACTTAGGTAACATAGATTTTTAGTTTTTTCAGTAACTGTAAAATTTTACCACGAGTGAAAAGTGTGGGCTTTGTCATAGGTTTGCGAGTAGTGGGTTATAGCATGGGATTTGTTCAAAGTATTTTCATTGGGAGGAAGCCAGAGGGCACTCTAGCGAGATCCTCTCCTGGGAATGCAGAATCTGTAGCAGAAATAAGTTGATAGAGGAGCAGAAGCAGATCTGTGGCCTTCAGGTGCAGTTACAACATGCAAAGGAGGAACTAGATAGGTTGAGGAGGGTCAAGGCTGCTGGGAATAGGAACTGGCAGTTGGCAGGAGGTGTTCAGACAGTTGTACTTTGCGTATATGCAATAGATTTGACCAGCTGTCAGAGATGAGTGGAGAGGAGCCTCTTTTAGCTGTAGGTGTAGGAAACATGCAGCAGTCCTCAGAAGGTAGGAAGCCTAAGTCAGTTGCAAAGTCTAACAGAAAGAAGAAGGTTCTGCTGCTACGTACACTCCTGGAAATGGAAAAAAGAACACATTGACACCGGTGTGTCAGACCCACCATACTTGCTCCGGACACTGCGAAAGGGCTGTACAAGCAATGATCACACGCACGGCACAGCGGACACACCAGGAACCGCGGTGTTGGCCATCGAATGGCGCTAGCTGCGCAGCAGTTGTGCACCGCCGCCGTCAGTGTCAGCCAGTTTGCCGTGGCATACGGAGCTCCATCGCAGTCTTTAACACTGGTAGCATGCCGCGACAGCGTGGACGTGAACCGTATGTGCAGTTGACGGACTTTGAGCGAGGGCGTATAGTAGGCATGCGGGAGGCCGGGTGGACGTACCGCCGAATTGCTCAACACGTGGAGCGTGAGGTCTCCACAGTACATCGATGTTGTCGCCAGTGGTCGGCGGAAGGTGCACGTGCCCGTCGACCTGGGACCGGACCGCAGCGACGCACGGATGCACGCCAAGACCGTAGGATCCTACGCAGTGCCGTAGGGGACCGCACCGCCACTTCCCAGCAAATTAGGGACACTGTTGCTCCTGGGGTATCGGCGAGGACCATTCGCAACCGTCTCCATGAAGCTGGGCTACGGTCCCGCACACCGTTAGGCCGTCTTTCGCTCACGCCCCAACATCGTGCAGCCCGCCTCCAGTGGTGTCGCGACAGGCGTGAATGGAGAGACGAATGGAGACGTGTCGTCTTCAGCGATGAGAGTCGCTTCTGCCTTGGTGCCAATGATGGTCGTATGCGTGTTTGGCGCCGTGCAGGTGAGCGCCACAATCAGGACTGCATACGACCGAGGCACACAGGGCCAACACCCGGCATCATGGTGTGGGGAGCGATCTCCTACACTGGCCGTACACCACTGGTGATCGTCGAGGGGACACTGAATAGTGCACGGTACATCCAAACCGTCATCGAACCCATCGTTCTACCATTCCTAGACCAGCAAGGGAACTTGCTGTTCCAACAGGACAATGCACGTCTGCATGTATCCCGTGCCACCCAACGTGCTCTAGAAGGTGTAAGTCAACTACCCTGGCCAGCAAGATCTCCGGATCTGTCCCCCATTGAGCATGTTTGGGACTGGATGAAGCGTCGTCTCACGCGGTCTGCACGTCCAGCACGAACGCTGGTCCAACTGAGGCGCCAGATGGAAATGGCATGGCAAGCCGTTCCACAGGACTACATCCAGCATCTCTACGATCGTCTCCATGGTAGAATAGCAGCCTGCATTGCTGCGAAAGGTGGATATACACTGTACTAGTGCCGACATTGTGCATGCTCTGTTGCCTGTGTCTATGTGCCTGTGGTTCTGTCAGTGTGATCTTGTGATGTATCTGACCCCAGGAATGTGTCAATAAAGTTTCCCCTTCCTGGGACAATGAATTCACGGTGTTCTTATTTCAATTTCCAGGAGTGTAGTTTGCACAGTAGAGATGTGGGCCTACAGTTGCAGGAAGTGTTGGGGGATGAGTACCACGTCACCAGCATTGTGAAGCCTACTGCAGGGTTGGCTCAGATGACTGACAACAAAGGGGCGTTATGTAGGAATTTTACAAAGGAGACAGCAAAGGACTTGGAAGAGCAATTGAATGGAATGGGCAGTGTCTTGAAACAAGGATATAAGATGAACAAGAACAAAAGCATAACGAGGGTAACAGAATGTAGTAGAATTAAATCAGATGATGCTGAGGGAATTTGATTAGGTAATGAGACACTTAAAGTAGTAGATGATTTTTGCTATTTGGGGAGCAAAATAACTGATGATGTTCGAAAAAGAGGATATAAGATGTAGACTGGCTATGGCAAGGATTGCGTTTCTGAAGAAGAGAAATTTGTTAACATCGGGTATAGATTTAAGTATCAGGAAGTCGTTTCTGAAAGTATTTGTATGGAGTGTAGCCCAGTATGGAAGTGAAACATGGACGATAAATAGTTTTGACAAAAAGAGAACAGAAGCTTTCAAAATGTGATGCTACAGAAGAATGTTGAAGATTAGATGGGTAGATCACATAACAAATGAGGAGGTATTGAATAGAATTGGGGAGAAGAGAAATTTGTGGCACAACTTGAGTAGAAGAAGGCATCGGTTGGTAGGACATGTTCTGAGGGAGACCAAGAGATGAATACATGAAGCAGATTCAGAAGGCTGTAGGTTTCAGTAGTTACTTGGAGATAAAGAACTCACACAGCATAGAGTACCACAGGGAGCTGCATCAAACCAGTCTGTTAACTGAAGACCACAGCAACAAGTATGTGTTGTGGTTTGTGTTTTGTAGTGTTGCCAACATAACCTTTCCGCTACTTTGTCTTTGACCAACAATTTTTTTAAATTTTTTTTATTTAATTATTGTATGTGTGTAATTCCGTTTAATTATGTTTCTGTGTATTCTACATCTATCTACATCTACGTAGTTACTCTGCAATTCACACTTGAGTGCCTGGTAGAGGGTGCATTGAACCATTTTCATACATCTCTACCATTCCACTCTTGAATGGCACGGAAAAAGAAACACCTAAATCTTTCCGTTCGACCTTCGATTTCTCTTATTTTATTATGATAATCATTTCCCTACGTAGATGGGTGTCAACAAAATATTTTCGCATTCGGAAGAGAAAGTTGGTGATTTAAATTTCGTAAATAGATCCTTCCGCAAAGAAAACTGCCTTTGTTTCAGTGACTGCCACCCCAACTCGCGTATCATATCAGTGACACTCTCACCCCTATTGCGCAACATGAAACGAGCTGCCCTTCTTTGCACTTTTTCGATGTCCTCCATCAATCCTGCCTGGTAAGGATCCCACACCGTGCAGCAATAATTATGTACTGTGTAAGAGTAGGGAATGAGTAGTGACAGAGCGAATTTTTTTTTAAGGGGAGGGAGAAACCGTAATGTGTGGACATAAGTGTATAGCAGTGTGATGGATGGGAGTTAGAGAAGGTGCGGAGTGAGAAGTGGATTAAAATCGTGAGTGGGAGGGGGTGAAGGGTGGAAAAGCCTCTTTTCTTTTTCATGCAATTTCATCATTATTTTGTACAGGGTCTTCACCCCGTCCCAGTTTCCCAACCCCCCTCCCCCTCCTCCCACTCACAGTTTCATTCCACTTCTCACTCCTCACCATCTCCTCTAACTCATACTCCATCACACTGTTATACACTTATGTCCACTCGTCATAGTTTCACCCTCCACTTAAAAAAATCTCTCTATGGCTACTACTTCCCTACTCTTACACAGTACATAAACACACTTGTGAAATACAGAGAGGGTCCAAAAATATGTATCCACTGTTTAAAAGTCCATAATTTGCAAACTAATTGAAGGAGTTGTCTCATTTTTTGTGAGAGTGTAGCTTAAAGTCCAACTTAAGAATATCACTGTAGGTGTTTGAAATGGTCACTATTAACATCCACACACTAACGGTGCTGCCGAACTACTGACTGCAACGTGTTCAGTTGGATATTTTCACATGAATGTACGATGGATTCTCGAAGTTCATCCAATGTGCGTGGCCTTTGCCGATAAATGACATCCTTTAGTGTTCCCCACAAGTAAAATTCCAGAGGAGTTAGGTCTGGGGAACATGGTGGATACTCCACAGCACCTCTACGGCCTATCTATCTTCCTGGTAGATTTTTGTCGAGATACGCCCTAACACGATTTTGGTAGTGGGCTGGGGCACCATCTTGTTGAAAGTAAACTCTTCCATCTCCATACAAGTCTCGGATGGCAGGTAAAATGGATGTCTGAAGGTACACCTCATTGGTAACTGTGCCGTCAAAGACGTATGGCCCAATCAAGCCCCGGTAAGACAACCCACACCACACATTTACTCCTGGCAAATTCACGGCTTTGTCTACATGGATGTTCGGATTTCTGGCGGCACAGTAGATCAGTTGTAGCGAATTACTGTGCCATTGAATTTGAACTGTACCTCATCAGACCACACAATCATCTCTGCAAATTCTTCATTGTTGCGCACCAAGTTAGTAAACCACTCGCAGTACTCAATTCTACGATCTGGGTCATCCTCGTCCATTGCGTGAAGCAATCGTGGGATGTATCACTTCCACTTTGTTGTCTTCAAAATTTGCCGAACACTTGAGCGACTCACTCCAGTTTCACGGGCACACTGTCTCACAGACTTCTGTGGTGAGCGAGTGAATTGTTGTAACACACAACGGGAGTTAGCTGAACTTGTGACTGTTACAGGTCGTCCAGATCGTTGTTTGCGTACATCTTTAACACAGCCTTCGGCTTCAAATTTGTCTCGAATGCTATGAATCGTTAAACATGTCGGTGGCTCTGTTTGATACTCATTTCGCCATTGCCATTGAACCTCATTAATGTTTTTGTACTTAAAATACCACTTCAAAACTGACTTCCTTTCATCGAATGTAAGCCTTGCGCCAGCCATGTTTACTCGAGTAACTAGGTGCAACTAAGAACAAAACACTGCTATCTGGCGACTGTCATCTGACAAAACAAAACAACGCAATACAACGCTTGTGTGGCGATTGCCAGAACTACAAACTATAACACTACCAAAGATGAGACAACTCCGTCAATTAGTTTGCCAGTTATGGACTTTTAAACAGTGGATACATTTTTTTGGACCCCTCTGTATAATTAAATAGAATTAGACACACACAATAATCTAATAAAAAAATTAAAAAAAAAAAAAAAAGTTGTAGGTCAAAGACAAAGTAGTGAAAAGGTTATGTTGGCAACATTACAAAACACAAACCACAACACATAGTTAGAAGTACAAAAACAAACGGAATACACTGGTGTGCATAAAAGTGAGTTGTGAAAAACATAAGAAATGCATAGTGCTGCAGAAAAAATAAAAATTAGACCAAAATTATCAGTGCCTAACACAGAAACACAACAATGTGCCAGCAGACAGCATTTCCCGAAGTAAGCGAGAAATCATCCGAAAATCGCCATAGGTACAAATCAACTTATTCCTAACAAACTGTTTTTCAATCTAAAAGCAAATCAAAATATAAATAACTTAATTACAGACCACTGATGATGCGTTACCTCAATAAAACGAAACACATCTAGTGAAAAAAATCACGCGATTTTAGACCTATTTCTATGCCATCAGTGTTTGCTAAAATTATTGAAAAGGCTATGTATGTAAGGATAATTGATCACTTTATATGACATAATTTGCTATCAAATATACAATTCGGCTTTAGGAGTCACTTAACAACCGAAAATGCTATATTCTCTTTTCTCTGTGAGGTACTGGATGTATTAAACAAAAGGTTTCTAACACTAGGAATATTTTTTGATTTAACTAAGGCATTTGATTGTGTTCACAAAATATTGCTCCAGAAGTTGGACCATTATGGAATACAGGGAGTGGCTCACAATTGGTTCACCTCTTACTATAACAACAGACAGCAAAAGGTCATTATTCACAGTGTTGAGAATGGCTGTTATGTGGGGTCTGAGTGGGATACGGTCAAATGGATGGGGGGGGGGGGGGGGGGGGCAGGGATCAGTGTTGTAGACACTCCTGTTCCTTATTTATATAAATGACATGCCCTCTAGTATTACGGTTAATTCTAAAATATTTCTGTTTGCTGATGACACTAGCTTGGTAGTAAAGGATATTGTGTGCAACACTGGCTCTGTTTCAAATAGTGTAGTTAATGTAGAAAATAAACTAACATTAAATCACAGTAGACTCAGTTTTTACAGTTTCTAACACGCAATTCAACAAAACCTGACTTTAATTTCACCGAATGGGCATATGATTAGTGAAACTGAACAGTTCAAATTTCTAGGTGTTCAAATAGATAGTAAACTCCTGTGAAAAGCCCGTGTTCAGGCTCTTGTTCAAAGACTTAATGCTGCCATTTTTACTATTCGAATGATATCTGAAGTAACTGATTGTTCGACACGAAAATTAGTGTACTTTGCTTATTTTCATTCACTTATAACATATGGTATTATATTTTGGGGTAACTCTTCCCTTTCTAAAAGGATATTTTTGGCTCAGAAACGAGCAGTTCGTGCAGTAAGTGGTGTAAGCTCGTGGCCCTCTTGTTGAACCCTGTTCCGTTGTCTGGGTATTTTGACATTGGCCTCTCAATATATATTCTTTACCGTTGTTTCTTGTTAACGATATCAGCTTATACTCAAGATTTAGCAGCTTTCACTCCATTAATACTACGCAGAAATCCAGTATGCATTTGGATTGCATTTCCTTGACTCTTGTGAAGAAAGGTGCGCAGTACACTGCTGCATCCATTTTCAATAAGCTACCACAAGAATCCAACAATCGTAGCCGTAATCCATGCACTTTTAAATCTAAACTGAAGAGTTTCCTCATGTGTCACTCCTTCTGTTCTGTTGAGGAGTTCCTTGAAAAATAAAGCTGATTCCTATGTTACATTGTCGATTACATTTACTTAAATTTATCGCTTGACTTTTTTTGGGTACATACACATTTTATTTGATCTGTTAATACTTTTATGTTGTAATTTCACGTACTAACACGTTCCATGACCTTGGAGATTTGGTTCTCAATTTGGTCCAATGGAACTAGATGTGTAAATAAAATAAATAATAATGATATACAGTAATCTGCTGTCAAATGGTAACTCTGAGCCCCATCCTGTAGTACTATACTATTAAGTTTGTGAAAAACCATATGTAAGAACAAATTCTGATTGATTAATACTTTCTTTTGTGGAGTTAAGGAATGCTGTTTGTTGCTTGGCAATGAAGTCATGCTGAACCGAATAGGACATTTTACAACAGAATGAATCTATACATTCTTCAGAAGTTATCTGTACAATTTCCAGATTACAGTGGTCAGCTGACACCCACTTGTGCAACTGAACTCAATAAATTACATTTTCATCAAGAGAGTGTTGTAAAAGTTTACATATCACAGTTTCTCCTGGGTGATATTTGCAGTTTCCCATGTTGCAATCAAATAATGGTGGGTTGCTTGTAATTGATTAAGTAGTCACTTGTTACTATATTTAGTTAGGCATTTTCTGTCATTAATTTGTGAGTCTTGCACACAAATGGAGTGTGTGCCATTCTGTCCACCTAATACACAATGTTTAGGTCTCAACTCAGCAAATTTAGAGAAACTATTTTTATGTTAGGAAACCTGTCTAAAAATGTTTGTAAGCTTCTTTCAGTCACACAAAGTAAGCCTTTTTGATACTTTTGTTTTACTTCCATATGGTTCTGTAACCATCACACAATCTTTAATACCCGGCTAACTTCATAGTTTTCTTAAAATGAATGTACAGTTTCTAATGATAAAATTTCTCTGGTTTTGGGTTTGGACCTTCCATAAACCCTTTTCTCTCTTTCTTCCTTTCTTTCCTTTCCTTTCTTTTCTTTTTTTTTCTTTAATTGCCGAACAATGTAATTAGGAGCACTAAATTTGCTCATTATATTCATGATACTCCACTTTTCAGGTAAACTTCCAAGAATCATTGGTTTCTTTACTCTACTTGTAGTATTTAAAAAGTTAGTTTTGAGATTTTGGAGACTGTCATAATTTTTGAAGTGATGTGTTAAGCATTTGAACAACCGCTGAAGTTGTGAATTTGTTTGAGCAACCACTGAAATTGTAGTGAAGTCTGGGTCTTTGTCTGGGATGATTACCTCTGATCCACAAGAATCTTCATCTTCTTCATTTTTATCACTGATTCGCTCTGTATTTTTCAACCTGGTTACATCTTTCCTACATTTATCACAAGTCGTGGAGCCATTAGGTATTTGTGAAAAGAACTCTGGCATCCACACTATGACATTTCTCAGTTATTTTCTGTCTAGCTAAATGATTTGATTTCTTCAATGGGTTACAACACTGCACTCTTATGCCACTGTTTATAGTTTTACTTCTAATTTGACTATAAAAAATTACCAAGTTCCACTAAAATATATTAGATAAATAATTGATCAATTTAGGGGTAATAACAGCCTTACACTATACCACATTGTGCTATAATGGCTTAGGAACACTAATATATAAAAAGTTTAATTGTCCACCTTAGAAAGAAACAATACAGAACACATCCACTCAGCAAAGGCTCTAGTCACTGAAAGATTGTACAGACAGCAAGTGTATGGCTGGAGGCAGACTGTGCTTTTTCAACTTGTTCACAGCCTGCATGCATGGGGAGGAACCAACTTGCTCAGCCTATGTACAGGGGTTAAAGTCTGTGGAAATTTAGTGTACATTATGATTAGTCTGTTTGGACCAGAACTATTACATTAATACTCTCACTTTTTTCATACCGTATTTAAATTTGCAGTTATAGGTCCCATGTTCAATGTTTCTCTTTTACCAGTTACAGAATGGGCTATTACTTTAAATCTATAAAATGAAAGTAAGCAATCAACTTACTATAATTATAGCATATGCTAATTGGTTTTGTTTTAAGATGATGATATTTTGAAATTTCTAATATTTTTAGTTACCTTTCTGTACATTTTAAACAAATTCCTATTTGTTAAAGGTAGGTTGGTCAAAATGAGGTGTATTAGTGAAAAACAAGACAGGAATATTTTTTTTTAACAATGAACCCATAATAAACCCATGTTTATATTTTGCCATGTGATTTACAACAGTACTAAGTATTTATGGAAATATTGTGAAAATTTTAAATTACATATTTTTTAGAATAAAATTAAATCACAATTTCAGTTCGCATTTTGAAAAAAATTGTTAAATAGAATCTATCTTGTGTTGTATATCACTGGAAAGAGCATAAAAATGCTGCAAAATACATGTTTTCCACCTCTCTAGATCAATTAGGACAGTTCCTAGTGTGATTTTTAAAAAGTCTGTTCATGCTTTTTTGGTCAGTTTATGAAAGATTTACATAGTCATGTTTCAGAAACGGTTTGAGATAAAAAATTGAAATTTGGTAATTTTCTTAGTCTCAGTCTATGGAGTAGGCCAAATTTTTAGCAAAATTTCAAAGATAACTTGTTTAGTAAACACATTAGATGACTGGTTTCAATCTTCTAAAGAGATCATCATCAGACCTACATTCCTTCGTAACCGTAGGTCTGTCCGTGTTGGAGCAGTGTTCTCCACACCGGCACGAACAGACCTGCTCCATGCCAACAATTCCCACTGTCGGCCATCTAAAAATAAAAATTAACAACTTGAATGTGACCATGACTGTGCTTACTAAATACATTATAATATTAATAGATAGCTGTTTTCCAAGAACAATGTTGCAAAAAATTTTAAAATCTGAAATGGTTAGGTAAAATTTTTATTTAAAGTGTGTTGATTTCTCATGGTATGGCTCCTCTTCTTTATGGTAGGTTATTTGAAAAATATTGTAAGAGTTTTAGTCAGTAACAGAATGTGACTGCTGTGAATTTGCAACAGGCCATGATAGTTTTTGGTGGTAGAGAATGTGTTGTGTTGTGCAGTTAAGAGTAGTTGGTGGTGGAGGTAGTGGGAATCCAGATGGCCTGGGTTGTGAGGCAGCAACTGAAATCAAGCATGTTACATTCAGCTGCAACCTTGATGTAAAGTAACCTACTGTTCCCACACCCTCCACCCAACACTTTCCACTTCATCTGTCGTATAACCTCCTCTCAATTCACATCCTCACAACCTCATTGTGTTCTGCTCTCTGCCAACATGCCCATTGATCTTTTGTTTTTTTTCTGCTCCTCTCCTTCTCCGCGTAGCCTGCCCCGTCCCTCCGCCACACGGCCTCCTGATGCTGCACCTGGCAGCCTTGTCTGCTGTCCTTTAGTTCCTGTGCACCCCACCAGACAGCACTCTTTTCTCCCTCCACCTCTGCTCCCCAATTCCTCCTCATTCCCCACTTCACTCCCGGATTGCTGCTATCAATAAATGCAGGAGCTGCATTCTGGTGGCTGGAGCTAGTGGTCATCTGTGCATGAGGTGTGCCTGCTTGTGTGAATGTGTGTGTTTTCTTTTCTAAAGAAGGCTTTGGCCGAAAGCTCAATGTGTAACAGTCTTTTCATTCTGCCTGTCTGCAACTCAATGTGTCGTCTTCACAGTGCATATCAATCCATGATTTTCATAATATGGTGATATTACAATCTGAGCATTGTACTGTGCAATTTAGCAGAAGTTGTGTTAGAGAAAATTGAAAATACTTTCCCTATAACCAGCTTCATAGGGTAAAGAAAAAATCCAAATTTTTGTAACAGTACTGAATATATTGCAAATAAATCAAAAAGGTATTACTAAAATAAATTGGTATTTTGTCAAAAGGGAGCTACAAAGTGGGAAACAGAATAAATAGGTAAGGATGTGGAAACGCACATCCAGACTTATTACTATGACTAGGACAGAAGCCAAATTTGAACTGCTAATAAGAGATTGTTTGTTTATCCACTCAGAAAATGACAAAAGAGCATATAAGACAAAACGACTCATACTGTATAATCTGAAAGATGTGTATTTTGCTTTCAAAGACATATCTTTTCAATAAAATTGATTTTATGAAGTTTTACGAACTTTGCCCGAAACAATGTGTTACTGTAAACAGTCACAGAACACGTAATGCATGCATATGTACCTACCACCAAAACATAAAATATAATGCATGCTGCACATGTAAAAGAACTATACACAAAAACTTGTTTGTTTGGAAAATAAGGAATGCGTGCTGCATCACAGTCTCAAGTGTCCTGAAAAATAAGAACTGCAAAATACTTTACTGGAGCTGGAATACTTACAAAATTCTGAATATGTTATTTTCAGGCAGTGGATCCAAATGGATCAACCACCACTTTTACACATTAATGAAGACAATCAATGAATATGTTGAGTGTCCCATCGAAAAACTTCAAGACTTAGCATCATTAAATATCTAAATCTCAGAATCACTACTTAAAAGCAAGCATGGAAATACTTCCCAATACTCCATCCATCACTATAGTAGAATTTGCAGAAAACTATACATTTTGTCAGAAAATCAAGAAATATATATGTTAGAGATGAAATGGATGTGGATGGTGGAGGTTTGCTAAGAGATATTAATAAAGCTGTGTATGAACTTATTTTATTAATTAAAATAACTGGCTTTCTTTACAATGGGTGACTTTTCACATGCAACAAAAGCAATATAAATAATACTACTACTACTGCAAAGAAGACAAAGATAGACAGCTGCAATCACATAAATAAACTCTATGCACTAGTGATCAGAATGTGAGCACAAACAAGAACAAGGAGCTGCAAACACACACAAATGTAAATGTGCAAAACCTTTCCAACAATTCCACTGTTTAAGTTATTGCATTTACCAATTAACGACACTGAGCTTTGAGCGCAAATATACAAATTTTTCTTTGGTTGATGATTTGGTCAACAAATCAGCAATTTGTTCTTTAATACACACTTACATTACTTCTATCTCTTTAACTGCACTTTTTCACGTAAGAAATGATAGCGTACATCTATATGTTTTTCTCAATTCAATATCTTTACCAACAGCCGTATACTTTGGGTTATTTTATTTTATATCAAATGCTACCAGTTTCGGCAATTCATTATTGCCATCTTCAGGCCGCAAGCACTTTTTTCATATTAACAAGCTAATCGTATGGTGCCATAAAACTGGAACCACGGATCTGAATCGTTATGGAATTGATTCATATGAAAGAGTGACGATAAGCTTGTTAACACGAAAAAAGTGTATGGGGTCTAAAGATGGCAATAATAAATTGCCGAAAGTGGTAGCATTCAATATAAAATAAAATAACCCAAAGTATACGGTTGATGGTCATAAGCAGGTGACTGCGTGCGAGATTGCTCTCTAAGTTTTCATATATTTTTAGGTTTCAGATACATATTTTAACGGTTTTTGTGATAATATTTACTATATAAGTGACTTAAAAAAAAGTGGTTTCTTCATTCACCTCCGCCTTTCTTGTGTTGTGACGTGATATTTGTGAGTGTTTCGTATCGAGCAACTTCACCTCTTGCCTGTGTTTACACTCCGCGCAGACTAGTTGCAGCTGTAGTGGCGCATCGAAAGATAAGTACTAATAAATTGTTTGTGTATAGTGGTTTATTTAGGAACTTTAGTAGTCTTCAACCGGTGTTCTTGGTGTTTTCTGGTGAAATAATTTCAGAAGAAATTTTTGGGAACTGTTTCCAGTTTCGTTACTGTGTCATTAGATGTTTGATTTTCTTTCTGTGTTCGTCTTTTGTTATATTCTCATTTGCTGTTGATTAATACTGTTAATAATAGTAGTTACTTCCCTTGTAGAGTAAGTTTGTGATTATTGTAGTCAGTTTTTTAACATCTTCTTATTGTACTAGCGGAACTTAGATAAAGTAGTTTTCTTGTTTCAATAACTGTAAAATTTTACCATGAGTGAGAAGTGTGGGCTTTGCCGTAGGTTTGTGAGTAGTGGATTGCGGTGTGAGACTTGTTCGAAGTATTTTCACTGGGGGGAATGCAGTGGGGAAGCCAGTGGGCATTCTGGTGAGATCCTCTCCTGGAACTGCAGGTTATGTAGCAAGAGTAAGTTGATAGAGGAGCAGGAGCGTAAGATCTGTGCTGTTCAGGTGCAGTTGAAAAACGCACAGGAGGAGATAGATAGGATGAGGAGGGAGAAGGGGGTTGGGAAATTGGAGCTGGCTGTTGGCAAGAGATCTGCTAGGAGAAGGAGATTTTCAAATAGTTTTACTATTGGTGTTTGCAATAGATATGACCAACTGTCAGAGACTAGTGGAGAGGAATCTCTAGTAGCTGTAGATGTGTGAAGTATACAGCAGACCACAGCAGTTACATTGGCTAGGACAGTTGCAAAGTCTAAGAGAAAGAAAAATGTTCTGCTGTTAGGTAGTTCTCATGGTAGAGGTGTAGGCCAGCAGTTGCAGGAAGTGTTGGGGAGCGAGTACCAGGTCACCAGCGTTGTGAAGCCTAATGCAGGATTGGCTCAGGTGACTGTTAACATAGGGGGGTTATGAAGGGATTTTACTAAAGAGGATCAGGTAGTGATTGTGGGTGAGGCTGGTAATAGTATTGATAGGGATGGGGAGTATGACATAGATGGTGACCTTGAAAAGATAGCCACTCAGACTGGCAACACGAATGTGCATTTCGTGGAACTGTTTCAGTGTCACGATCGGCCTCATCTTAATACAGCCGCCAAGCGTAATAACATGAGACTTGAGGGAGCGCTGATGACAGAAGGCATGAGTCACATTTCAGTGGTGTCGGTGGAGTCTATCAGCAGGATGGGTTTCACTAGACATGGCCTGCACCTCAGCAGGTATTGAAAAGGGGGGTTGGCAAAGCTTATAGGTGACAGCATAGGTGGGGGTGGTGGAATCACTCATGGGAAAATTCCTGTACTAGTGGGTGTTAGAGCTGCACCTTTTTTAGATTGAAGTCAGCTGATAGGTATTCCTGCTTAAGGGAAGTCTCTTTAACAAAGAAACCACTTTTGACGAAGCTTAGGTATCCAAGTAATGAGGGAATTAGTATATTTCATCAAAATATACAAGGTATTAGAGATAAAGTAAGTGAACTGCTTATAGATGTTGACTCTGAAATTATTGGTATATCTGAACACTTCTTAAATAAGGAGATAATTCAGAGACTTCCTTTACCAGGATACAGGTTGGCTGACAGCTTTTCTAGGAGCTCTTTGCGGTGTGGGGGAGTAGCCATGTATGTGAAAAATGGTATCCCATTTGAGTCAATTGATGTTTCAAAGTACTGCACTGAATAGGTGTTCGAATGTTGTGCAGGTGTGGTTGAATTTAGTGGAGTTAAACTTCTAACTGTTGTTATTTATAGCTCCCCAAACTCCAACTTCACAACATTTTTGCTAGAGTTAGAGGAGGTTCTTGGTTCACTTTATAGGAAATACGAAAAGTTAGTTATATGTGGTGACTTCAATATTAGTTGTATAAGTGATTTTGCAAGGAAAAGGATGCTGGTAGACCTCCTTAATTCATATAGTCTTATGCAAACCATATTCTTTCCAATGAGAGTGCAAGGGAACAGTAGAACAACCATATACAACATTTTTGTTCATTCCTCATTACTAGAAGGGCATTCTGTTAGCAAAAAAGTGAATGGCCTAAAAGATTTTTGTGCTGCAACACATGTTAAATATAGTTATCAACTTTTTTTAGGAAAGCTGATCCAGTTGCTGTGGAGACCTTTGTATACCTTATCAAGGAACAAGAGTGGCAAGATATTTATAGTGCTGATACAGTAGACGATAAATATAATGCTTTCCTCAAGACTTTTCTCGTGCTCTTTGAAAGTTGTTTTCCATTAGAACGTTCAAAACAGAGTACTAGCACAAACAGGCAGCCTGGGTGGCTGACTAGAGGGATAAGAATATCCTGTAGAACGAAGTGGCAATTATATCAAAATGTTAGAAACAGTCAAAATCTAAATGCAGCAGCCCATTACAAACAGTATTGTAAGGTGCTTAAAAAAGTTATTAGGAAGGCAAAAAGTATGTGGTACGCAGATAGAATAGCTAAGTCTCAGGATAAAATTAAAACCATATGGTCAGTCGTAAAGGAAGTGGCTGGTCTGCAGAGACAGGTCGAGGATATAGAATCAGTGCGTAGTGGGAATGTCCGTGTTACTAATAAGTCGCATATATGTGCAGCATTTAATAATCACTTTCTGTATATAGCAGGTGAACTAAATAGAAAGCTAGTCCCAACAGGGAATCATATAGCGTTCGTAGAAAAAAGTGTTCCGAGATTGTTACCTGAAATGCTCCTCCATGATACTGACAAGAGGGAGATTGAGTTAATAATTAAATCACTAAAGACCAAGAACTGGCTGACAGCTTTTCTAGGAGCTCTTCGCGGTGTGGGCGAGCAGCCATGGATATGACGGGGTATCTAGCACAATACTGAAGTACTGTTCTATGTATGTTAGCCCAGTACTTAGCCATATCTGTAACTTTTCCTTTAGGTGTGGTCGGTTTCCTGACCGATTAAAGTACTCGGTAGTGAAGCCACTTTATAAAAAGGGAGACAGGGATAATGTTGACAATTATAGACCTACTTCTATGCCATTGGTGTTTGCTAAAGTTATCGACAAGGTTGTATATACAAGGTTACTGGAGCATTTAAATTCACATAATTTGCTGTCAAATATATAGTTTGGTTTTAGAAATGGTTTAACAACTGAAAATGGTATATTCTCTTTTCTCTGTGAGGTTTTGGATGGATTAAATAAAAGGTTGTGAACGCTAGGTGTTTTCTTTGATTTAACTAAGGCTTTTGACTGTGTTGACCACAAAATATTACTGCGAAATTGGACCATTATGGAGTAAGGGGAGTAGCTTACAATTGGTTCACCTCTTACTTTAAGAACAGAAAGCAGAAGGTAATTCACCGCAGTATTGAGAGTGGTAGTGATGTTCAGTCCCAATGGGGCACTGTTAAGTGGGGCGTTCCCAAGAGTCGGTGCTGGGGCCACTGCTGTTTGTTATTGATATAAATGATATGGCTTGTGGAAAATAACTTGATGCTAAATCACAGTAAGACTCAGTTTTTACAGTTTCTAACTCACAATTCAACAAGAACCAATATTTTGATCAGAGGGAATGGGCATATTATAAGCGAGACAGAACAGTTCAAGTTCCTAGGAGTTCGGATAGACAGTAAGCTGTTGTGGAAAGCCCATGTTCAGGACCTTGTTCAGAAACTAAATGCTGCTTTATTTACCATTAGAAGAGTATCTGAAATAAGTGACAGTTCAACACGAAAAGTAGTCTACTTTGCATATTTTCATGCACTTATGTCATATGGTATTATTTTTTGGGGTAATTCTTCTGATTCAAAAAGGGTATTTTTGGCTCAAAAACAGGCTGTTCGAGCTATATGTGGTGTAAGTTCGAGAACCTCTTGTCGACCCCTATTCAATAGTCTGGGAATTCTGACACTGCCATCACAGTATATATTTTCTTTAATGTCGTTTGTTGTTAGCAATATTAGCTCATTCCCAAGAGTTAGCACCTTTCACTCAGTTAATACTAGGCAGAAATCAAATCTGCATGTGGAATGCACTTCCTTGACTCTTGTGCAGAAAGGAGTGCACTATTCTGCTGCATCCATTTTCAATAAGCTACCACAAGAACTCAAAAATTTTAGCAGTAGCCCAAACGCTTTTAAGTCTAAACTGCAGAGTTTCCTCATGGCTCACTCCTTGTATTCTGTTGAGGAGCTCCTGAAAGAGCTGAAAAATTAAGCAAATTCCAGTGTCACATTGTTGATTTTCTTTATTTAAACTTACGAATTGTCGCCTGAATACGTTTCTTATATTTCATTTTATCTGTTTCTACTATCGTGTTATAATTTCATGTATTGACTCGTTCCATGACCATGGAGACTTCTCCTTAATTTGGTCCCACGGAACAATAAATAAATAATTAAATAAATAAAGTTATTGAATTGAGAAGTACTTATCAGCCGACGTCCCCTGGCCATAATGGACTGACAGAGATCTATATGTTTGGTGCATTTTTGATAATCAGGATTTTTTGACAACTTGACTGCACTCTGGTTGTCGATTTGTAATGCAGTTGGTTCTTTCCACTTGATTCCCAGACCACCTAGTAATTTTCTCAGCCAAATTGCATCCTTAGCAGCAGTAGCTGCAGCTACATATTCGGACTCAGTTGCACTTAGAGCAACAACCTTTTGCCTCTGAGAAGTCCAGGTTACAGGGCCACCAGCCAAAAGAAAAACAAATCCTTTTGTTGACTTTTGCGAAGTAAGATCACCTGCGTAGTCAGCATAAAAAAAACCAACCAGTTGCATTTTGCTCTCACTGGTTGCATACTAAATACCGTAATATGGTGTTTCAATTAAGCACCTCTAAATTCTTTTCACTTCTTGCCAATGTACATTAACAAGACTGTTCAAAAATCTGCTCACACTGTTCACTGCAAATGAAATATCTGGTCGAGAGATAACTGGCAAAAACATAAGAGATCCAACCGCTTCACGATATGGTACTTTATCACCACTGAACTCTTCATCATTAGGTAATAGACTCACATGAGGATCAGCAGGAACACTTAAACCTTTTGTTTCAGACATTCCAAATTTCTCAATTATTCTTCTCATATACTGGTGTTGACATATTAACATTTTCTTCCCCACATGATCTTGCTCAATTTCCACTCCAACAAAGCAATGACCTTCACTTACAGTGATTTGAAAGAATTCTTTTAGTGGTGTAACAACTTTATGAATTTCTTCCATTGACTTTGATACAATACGACCATCATCTACAAATAATGATAGCAAGATAACATCACCACTGATTATACCACTGAATAAATGTGGATCAGCGCCAGTTGCTTTAAAACTATAATGTGAAAGAAAGTCTGTAAATTTTTTGTTCCAACACTGAGGAGCTTGCATAAGTCCGTACAGTGATTTCTCAAGTTTGCAAACTACAGGTTTCTATGTTTTAACCGCCACTCCCTTAGGTATATCCAAGTAAACTTCTTCTTCACGGCTTCCATAAAAAAATGCCATGCGAACATCGAACTACACCATCTCTAGATCATTATATGTGGCAAGTGAATCATATCATGTCACTGATGAAAAAGTCTCGTTGCAGTTAACACCATAGTCCTGTTTGAAACCTCCTGCGCACAGCTGTGCTTTGTACCAAGTAATCTTACCATCTGTGTCGAATAAAACCTTGAATACCTATTTTGAGTCAATAACTCTCTGGCTATTAGTTCTAGGAACTATCTTCTAGGTTCTGTTGTCTTCATGAGCTTCCAGGTATTCTTCAATCGCTTTTTTCCAATGTTTTGAGTCGGGACCAGAAATCGCTTCTTTGAAGCTGTAAGCATTATTATACTGAGCAAAATCAGCTTCATATCTTCCTGGTTTGCGGATAATAGAACTATCTCGTAGCTGCATCAATGGCACTTTGGTAGTTTGCTCTTCAATTTCCAATTTAGCAATATTTACATCATTAAGTGAAATTTCCATCTCTTCTTGTGCTTGCACTGGTTCACCACTAACTTGCTTGTGCCGATCCATGATATCTTGTTCATCATCAGTCTTGAAGGTTAAGTATGTGTCATCAACTTCTTGTTGTGCAGATGCTGAGCTGTTGCTAACCTCACTGAATGTGACATACTTCGATACAAATAATTTGTGACTCATGGGATCATAAAGTCGATAATTTGTTGATTCTCCTTGATAACCAGCAAATACAACTTTTCTGGATTTGGCATCAAACTTGCTGTGAAATTGTTTTGGTACATGAGCAAAGGCAACTGACCCAAACACTCGAAAATGTCCAACATATGGTTTTCGTGCATTCCACAACTCATATGGAGCTTGCTCCAAGTTGCATTTTGTTGTAACCCTATTTAATATGTATACAGCAGTGTAAACAGCCTCTGCCTATAAAAACTTCAGAAGGATTTTGGCTTTCAACATCGAGCATGCACTTCCAACAATTGAGCGATTCCCCTCTCAGAATGACCATTCTGCTCTAGCATATACGGTGCAGTTTTTTCTAACTGAATTCCATGGTTCCTCATTTTTCATACCATAATTAATGTCTTCAGTGCCATTGTCTATACGTAATGTTTTGATATTCTGACCAAACTTGTTCAACACAAGATTACTGAATTCATGAAACCAATCAGTGACATCGGATTTTTCTCTTGGAAAATAAACAACTCTGTATGCAGTTGCAGCATCTTTGAATATGACAAAAAACTTTGGACCACCAATTGATTCAACTGACATTGGCCCGCACATGTCAGAATGAATAAATTCCCCTGGTTTTCTTGAACGATTTGTGTCTTTGTTGCTGAACTTCAGCCAATGTGCCTTGCTCAGCTGGGTTGATTGACAGGAAAAAATCTACCTGTTTCTTTTTTTTACATTTAGTCCTTCGACCAACCCTTTTGCTGAAATCTGTTGAAATGTTCGTGTAGTGACATGTCCTAACCATTCAAGCCACTGTTTCAGATCAGTCACTACAACATTAACTTCACACCCTAGTATGGATTCTGCCATGAAACACATCCTATAAATACCGTATTTACTCGAATCTAAGACGCACTCGAATCTAAGCCGCACCCGAAAAATGAGACTCGAAATCGAGGAAAAAAATTTTCACGAATCTAAGCCGCACCTGAAATTTGAGACTCGAAATTCAAGGGGAGAGAGAAGTTTTAGGCCGCACCTCCAAATCAAAACAAAGTTGGTCCATTGTAATACGAGACACAATTTAGGTCGAATGAATGACAATACAGCTACAGGAGTTTGGTTCGAGTCGTAAGCTTAACAGTTAAGTTTTACCAGATAGCCATTGCTATACGTCAGGCGCTCCGTCCGTATTTATACGGGTACCCTTCCTTTCCACGTGCTTCGTCTGGTTTGAATCGATTGCTTATTTTGCTTTGATCTGATAAGTGCCGTTTTCTTTGTTATGGGTGTTAACGTCACTCTGAGCTGAAAATGCATTGTTTGTCTCATTCTGATAGTGCGTGTTTACGGCCTGTCGCCGCGCGTGGCATGGCTTGCTTTTGTGCGCGCTACCGCCGCTTACAATTAAAAAAAAAAAAAGAGAGGAATCGTCTCACTAGCGAAACAATGGCAAGAGACTGCTATTTGTTGTTACTTACACTGCTTTCTTTGATAATGATCAACAAGAACCAAATAATAGACTGTATATGATAGAATATGTTCTGAACGAGAGTTAGGCGAAAATTTTTCTCCGTTTGAAAATCTTTGCGGCCGCTTCTCTAGTACGTCAAATTCTGCACAGGAATTAGTCATCTTAGATTTAAAAATCTAATCAGTTGCCGTACTTAATTTCTGACTGTATCACTATTGGGCATAAGAAAAATACGAATGTAAACATGACACGATACGTATATTCTTCCGCGTTTGCTGTTGTCTCACTCTAGTTTCGTAGTTTATTAGGCAGATAGGATTTAAATGAAATAGCAGCAAACACGAAAGAATACGTGGCATAATGTTTACATTCATATTATTCTTATGGTGAAGAGAATACTACATGTGATTCACATTTCGTCAGGTTCCTATTAGCAACCACCTCTTCTCACAGGTAGTAAAAAATTCAACACGTAGAGTTGGCCATATTGACAAACATCCCAAACAGTCTTGCCAGTCGGATTTTCGTAGTACATTGAAATTCTGCTACATTCGAAGATGAACAATACGGAATTTGTATTTACTTCGTTGGATAATGTACGAAAATGCAGTGGTCGAAACTCGGGGCGGAGAAAAAAGCTCGTCTTCCACCTTTTTTTTTTTAATTTATTTACTGACGCAGAGATTTTGGCGCCAGTATTTATCTCTGTGCCTACAAAGCATCCCCTTGTAGCGCTACATATATTCGACGGCAGAAGTTAGTTGTGGCGGCACCTACCAACATTTTTCAGAACTTCCGCTTGCTTTGCACTCGATTCTAAGCCGCAGGCGGTTTTTTGGATTACAAAAACCGGAAAAAAAAGTGCGGCTTAGATTTGAGTAAATACGGTATTGTTCTGTTCCTTCACGCCTTCAGCTACAGTCTCTCCGTCACGTAATAGTACAACTTGATCTTTTTTGAAAGCTGCAGTAATTTTCTTCGACATGCATACTACGACTCTAAACAAGTTCTTTTTGATACCTGGTATATACAAAACATTTTCGATACATGCCTCACTCCATTTGCCAGTAAATTCTTTGCTGACAATAATAGTACCAACACCAGCGACTTGGCATTCTTCATCATTACCCAGTAACACATGCTCCCTAGTCACTCGACAGAACTTCGAAAACAATGCCCATCGAAAAGCCATATGGCGCGATGCACCACTGTCCAACAGCCACACATCTGACTGATCATGTTCAAACCACTTAGCATATGTCTCTCTTGACTTTCTGACAACTCAACACATGTTATCTGCTGACACAATAAATGCACAGGCAGATTTATTTTCACCACTCTTACATTCCTCTGTCTCTCGCTTTTTCTTCCGACACTCGTGAGCTATATGACCAGGCTTCTTGCAGTACAAACACTTGACATCTGATCTTGTTTTTCGTTCTTGTGAACTTTTGGTTTTATCAGGATATCTTGCTTTTTCCTTTTGTCTGTTGATGGACATCACTGCAACTGCACCATTTTCTTCATCACTCATATTCAACTGGGGCTCTTCTTTGAATTCCGTCAAAGTTTCCACGTTTTGTTGACTAGTTGCCACACTGTCCCAAGCTGTTTTAAATGCATTATATTTTGATGATAATGATGCAATGACTTTCGCCATTACAGCTACATCTGAAACCTTTCTCCGACATTTCTGAGTTGTAATGCTAGATTTTCAACTTTGGTTACATGTGCAACTACAGACTTATTTGCCTTCATCCGATATTCATGAAAACATTGAGATATTGTTAGTTTGCTGGCTTCTGACCATTGCTCACGTATTGATCTCAACTTGTTCCATATTTCATGGGCTGTTTCACAAACCAACAGACTTTGCATTTGTGTATGTCTACTAATGTGGAAATCAGAAACATACCTTTTTTATTTTCTTTTGTCCATGCTTTCAAGGCGGGATCATAGACTTCATTAGGTGACCTCGAGTACCAAGTACAACGCAAGAATTCCATAAGCCTTTAAGATTGCAGTTATCTGGATTTTTCATGACTGATAACATTTTGCATCCAGATTTGAGATGTTTTTTGAAGACACTTCTTCAGCCATTGCAGATTTCTTCTCTCTTCTTTTCATCCGAACACGTCACAGTCAGCATACCGAAAGTTTATATGAAATAACAACTTTCCTCACGCAAACTGAGCGATTCCTGGGCCCATAACCTGATGTGGATAGTGGAGGTTTGCTAAGAGTGATTAATAAAGCTGTGTATGAGCTTGCTTTATTAATTAAAATAACTGACTTTCTTTACAGCGGCTGACTTTACACATGCAACAAAACAAGACACAGAATACTACTACTGCAAAGAAGACAAAGATAAACAGCTGTGCCCACATAAATAAACTCTATGCACTAGTGGTCAGAATGTGAGCGTAAACAAGAACAAGAACTGCAAACACACGCACATGCAATTATGCAAAACCTTTCCAACAGAAATTAACAAATCAGGCAATAAAATCAAATCAATATGGAA
This sequence comes from Schistocerca cancellata, assembly GCF_023864275.1. Lineage (NCBI taxonomy): Eukaryota > Metazoa > Arthropoda > Insecta > Orthoptera > Acrididae > Schistocerca > Schistocerca cancellata. The sequence goes on from NC_064626.1 coordinate 1,192,369,172, forward strand.
TGTTGTTAGAATGGAGATAGGAAAAGTAACCGCTGGTGCAGGTAGTATTACTATCAAAGAGAATGAGACCATCTTAATCAACAGTACACAAGTAGCTAATGTATTTAACAACCATTTCTTAGGAGCAACTGAAAAAGAAATGGTGAGAATAGATCCAAAGAAAAAGCCAAGCAGTGCATGGAAGAGTCACTTTTGAGAAATCTTAGTCAGATAATTTTCACCAAACAGCCTCTTGCGAAATACGGAAAATCATTAAATCTTTGAAAACTAAACATAGATGACATCTCTAACAAGATATTAAAACAATGTGGAGCAGTTACAGTCGACATTCTAAGTCACACTTGTAATGCATCACTAACTCAAGGTATTTTCCCAGGCAGTTTAAAATATGCCATTGTCAGGCCCCTCTACAAAAAAGGGGACACCACAGATGTCAATAATTGTTGGCCAGTATCCTTGTTTACAGCATTTTCCAAAACTGTGGATGAAGTAATGTACACAAGAGTGCTTAGCCATCTCAACAGTAATGAGATACTTAGCAAATCACAAAATGGCTTAAATGGCTCTGAGCACTATGGGAACTAACATCTGAGGTCATCAGTCCCCTAGAACTTAGAACTACTTAAACCTAACTAACCTAAGGATATCACGCACATCCATGCCCGAAGCAGGATTCGAACCTGCGACCATAGCGGTCGCGCGGTTCCAGACTTTAGCGCCTAGAGCTGCTCGGCCACTCCGGCCGGCAGTAAATCACAGTTTGGGTTTCGAAAATTCTGTTACACTGAGACAGCAATATACAATTTCAAAGCCCACATAAGAGAGTCTTTAAATAGTAAAATGCCAACAATAAAAATTTTCTGTGACTTATCCAAAGCATTTGATTGCGTGAACCATGACATAATGTTACACAAATTACAATTCTATGGTATAAATGGAACAGCATAAGAGTGGAATGAAAAGATTTTTTTATATAGTTCATATATCTAAAAACAAAGATGATGTGACTTACCAAAAGAAAGCGCTGGCAGGTTGATAGACACACAAACAAACACACAAAATTCAAGCTTTCGCAACCAACGGTTGCTTCATCAGGAAAGAGGGAAGGAGAGGAAAAGACAAAAGGATGTGGGTTTTAAGGGAGAGGGTAAGGAGTCATTCCAGTCCCGGGAGCGGAAAGACTTACCTTAGGGGGAAAAAAGGACAGGTATACACTCACACACACACCCATATCCAACCGCACATACACAGACACAAGCAGACATTTGTAAAGGCAAAGAGTTTCGGCAGAGATGTCAGTCAAGGCGGAACTACAGAGGCAAAGATGTTGTTGAAAGCCAGGTGAGGTATGAGCGGCGGCAACTTGAAATTAGCGGAGGTTGAGGCCTGGCGGATAACGAGAAGAGAGGATATACTGAAGGGCAAGTTCCCATCTCTGGAGTTCTGACAGGTGGGAAGTATCCAGATAACCCGGACGGTGTAACACTGTGCCAAGATGTGCTGGCCGTGCACCAAGGCATGTTTAGCCACAGGGTGATCCTCAATACCAACAAACACTGTCTGCCTGTGTCCATTCATGCGAATGGACAGTTTGTTGCTGGTCATTCCCGCATAGAAAGCTTCACAGTGTAGGCAAGTCAGTTGGTAAATCACGTGGGTGCTTTCACACGTTGCTCTGCCTTTGATCGTGTACACCTTCCGGGTTACAGGGCTGGAGTAGGTGGTGGTGGGAGGGTGCATGGGACAGGTTTTACACCGGGGGCGGTTACAAGGGTAGGAGCCAGAGGGTAGGGAAGGTGGTTTGGGGATTTCGTAGGGATGAACTAAGAGGTTACGAAGGTTAGGTGGACGGCGGAAAGACACTCTTGGTGGAGTGGGGAGTATTTCATGAAGGATGGATCTCATTTCAGGGCAGGATTTGAGGAAGTCGTATCCCTGCTGGAGAGCCACATTCAGAGTCTGATCCAGTCTCGGAAAGTATCCTATCACAAGTGGGGCACTTTTGTGGTTCTTCTGTGGGAGGTTCTGGGTTTGAGGGGATGAGGAAGTGGCTCTGGTTATTTGCTTCTGTACCAGGTCGGGACGGTAGTTGCGGGATGCGAAAGCTGTTTTCAGGTTGTTGGTGTAATGGTTCAGGGATTCCGGACTGGAGCAGATTCGACCCTCTCCAAACCTTCCAGGAATTTCTGACTTCCAGCCTTGCCTCTCAATCCTTCTTAAAAAACCTTAATCCTACTCCCAACATCACCATTTCTGAAGCCCAGGCTATCCATGATCTGAAGGCTGACTGATCCATCGTCATTCTTCCAGCGGACAAGGGTTCCACGACCGTGGTACTTGATCGTCGGGAGTATGTGGCTGAGGGACTGCATCAGCTTTCAAACAACACCACATACAAAGTTTGCCAAGGTAATCCCATTCCTGATGTCCAGGCGGAGCTTCAAGGAATCCTCAGAACCTTAGGCCCCCTACAAAACCTTTCACGTGACTCCATCAACTTCCTGACCCCACCGACATCCCGCACCCCTACCTTCTACCTTCTTCCTAAAAATCACAAACCCAATCATCCCGGCCGCCCCATTGTAGCTGGTTACCAAGCCCCCACAAAACGTATCTCTGCCTACGTAGATCAACACCTTCAACCCATTACATGCAGTCTCCCATCCTTCATCAAACACACCAACTACTTTCTCGAACGCCTGGAATCCTTACCCAATCTGTTCCCCCCGGAAACCATCCTTGTAACCATTGATGCCACTTCCTTATACACAAATATTCTGCACATCCAGGGCCTCGCACGATGGAGCACTTCCTTTCACGCCGATCACCTGCCACCCTACCTAAAACCTCTTTCCTCATTACCTTAGCTAGCTTCATCCTGACCCACAACTTCTTCACTTTTGAAGGCCAGACATACCAACAATTAAAGGGAACAGCCATGAGTACCAGGATGGCCCCCTCATACGCCAACCTATTCATGGGTCGCTTAGCGGAAGCCTTCTTGGTTACCCAGGCCTGCCAACCCAAAGTTTGGTAAAGATTTATTGATGACATCTTCATGGTCTGGACTCACAGTGAAGAAGAACTCCAGAATTTCCTCTCCAACCTCAACTCCTTTGGTTCCATCAGATTCACCTGGTCCTACTCCAAATCCCATGCCACTTTCCTTGACGTTGACCTCCATCTGTCCAATGGCCAGCTTCACACGTCCGTCCACATCAAACCCACCAACAAGCAACAGTACCTCCATTATGACAGCTGCCACCCATTCCACATCAAACGGTCCCTTCCCTACAGCCTAGGTCTTCGTGGCAAACGAATCTGCTCCCGTCCAGAATCCCTGAACCTTTACACCAACAACCTGAAAACAGCTTTTGCATCCCGCAACTACCCTCCCGACCTGGTACAGAAGCAAATAACCAGAGCCACTTCCTCATCCCCTCAAACCCAGAACCTCCCACAGAAGAAACACAAAAGTGCCCCACTTGTGACAGGATACTTTCCAGGACTGTATCAGACTCTAAATGTGGCTCTCCAGCAGGGATACGACTTCCTCAAATCCTGCCCTGAAATGAGATCCATCCTTCATGAAATCCTCCCCACTCCACCAAGAGTGTCTTTCCGCCGTCCACCTAACCTTCGTAACCTCTTAGTTCATCCCTACGAAATCCCCAAACCACCTTCCCTACCCTCTGGCTCCTACCCTTGTAACTGCCCCCGGTGTAAAACCTGTCCCGTGCACCCTCCCACCACCACCTACTCCAGCCCTGTAACCCGGAAGGTGTACACGATCAAAGGCAGAGCAACGTGTGAAAGCACCCACGTGATTTACCAACTGACCTGCCTACACTGTGAAGCTTTCTATGCGGGAATGACCAGCAACAAACTGTCCATTCGCATGAATGGACACAGGCAGACAGTGTTTGTTGGTATTGAGGATCACCCTGTGGCTAAACATGCCTTGGTGCACGGCCAACACATCTTGGCACAGTGTTACACCGTCCGGGTTATCTGGATACTTCCCACTAACACCAACCTGTCAGAACTCCAGAGATGGGAACTTGCCCTTCAGTATATCCTCTCTTCTCTTTTTCCGCCAGGCCTCAACCTCCGCTAATTTCAAGTTGCCGCTGCTCATACCTCACCTGGCTTTCAACAACATCTTTGCCTCTGTACTTCCGCCTCGACTGACATCTCTGCCGAAACTCTTTGCCTTTACAAATGTCTGCTTGTGTCTGTGTATGTGCGGTTGGATATGGGCGTGTGTGCGAGTGTACACCTGTCCTTTTTTCCTTCTAAGGTAAGTCTTTCCGCTCCCGGGATTGGAATGACTCCTTACCCTCTCCCTTAAAACCCACATCCTTTCGTCTTTCCCTCTCCTTCCCTCTTTCCTGATGAAGCAACCGCTGGTTGCGAAAGCTTGAATTTTGTGTGTATGTTTGTGTTTGTTTGTGTGTCTATCGACCTGCCAGTGCTTTTGTTTCGTAAGTCACATCATCTTTGTTTTTAAATATATTTTTCCCACGTGGAATGTTTCCCTCTATTATATTTTTATATAGTTTAAGTGATTTAAGTAAGTTTGCCACTGCATCTAATAGGGATGAAATTACATTAGGTCCACAAGCTGTGACATGGTCGCAAATTGAACAGTGACCTGAATGTAGAATATATTTCCTTTACTTCAGGTCTATGGTCACAAAACAGATCTGAAGATGCTCATTAAAGATCCAAACCAGTAGTCTGATGACTGAAAATTTGTGACCATAGATGTGAAGTAAAGTAAATTTATGCATTAGGTCTTGCACAGGGTTCGATAACGGGTCTCCTTCTGTTCTTGACATATGTGAATGACCTCCAATCTTATCTGAAACAAGAAGCTAAACTGACACTGTTCGCTGATGATATAATCACCATTATTAATCCAATAAAAGAAACTCCAATAAAAATTATATAAGTACACATCAACAGAAGTCAGTAGCCAGGTAGAGCATATTATTTTTGGGTGTACATATAGATGAGAATCTCAATTGGAAAATTCATATTTTGGATCTCCTAAAGTGACTAGGTTTAGCACCTTTTGCAATCAGAATAATTGCCAATTTTAAGGCTATAAAAATTAATAAGTTAACATACTTTGCATACTTTCACTCTCTGATATCATACAGAATGGTATTTGGGGTAACTCAACACTTAGACAAAAAGTATTCACTGCTCAAAAGAAAGTGGTTAGAATAATGTGTGGAGCTCATAGTTGCACTTCTTGTAGGCATCTGTTTAAAAGGTTAGGAATTCTTACAACATCCTCACAGTACATTTACTCTGTAATGAAATTTGTCCTCATCAACATGGACCAGTTTAAAATCAACAGTGATATTCATGATTATAATACCAAAAGAAAGAAAGGCTTACACCATCTACTTAAACTATCTTTGGCACAGAAAGTGGTAAAATAGTTTCAAAAATAAATTTAAATCATATAGATGAATGCTTGAATAGGAATAAATAAATATATAGGTATAATATATGCATTTTGTGCCGTTGAAGGGAATGGGGTACGTAATAAAAATTTTAAGCTTTTTTAAAAAAACTTGATTCATGCAAGCATTTCTTATGCACTTGACACATCATAACAGTTACCATGAGATTGATCAATGGAACACGTAACTAACTAACTAACTAACTTAGCTTCAGTATGCTGGACAGAGATTTCACTGGCAGAACATTCAGTATAGCCCTCATCCTTTTGCTGTGTACTATAAAACACTGGATTTCATTAAGTCAATGCTATTGAGTTTTATACACAACTGTGTTTTCAACAAGGCAAAAGTAAATATGATGGTTTTGGTGGTACTATTATATGTTTATCCACAAGAGCAAGTTTACAGTGTCTATATGACACTCACATTTTAAGTCCAAAAGACCTTGCTGCTTGCCGAAACTCATATTCCAGGAATGCAGAAATTTATGTTACAGTAGAGGATGTAACAAAATTCACAAATATGATACAAAATCAACATGAAACAAGTTCTACAATTCCTGAGACATGAGTTAATCTTTTTTTTATTTTTTCTTACCAAAAAATTCATACAAGTTCACCTTGGATTTCAAAACAAGGCCTCTATCACCATCATGAAGAAATGTTCATCATAGCTATCTACAATAACCAATGGTGGCTTGGAACAATTCTGGAAATCATTGATGAACATAGAGATGCAAAAGTCAAATTCCTGAGATCAAGTGTATCAGTTTATTTATGGTCACATCATGCTGATGTTTGCTGGATCCTGTATGAAAACACTTTAATGACTGCCTGTTCCTAACGAGAACACAAGCACTGGTTGTTGATACACTTTCAGATCATATATAGTATTCTCCGATGATAGCAAGTTTAAAAGAATGAACACTTTTTAGACTCACTACAGCTGACATAACTGTCCAGAGAGAATCAGCAACTGTGCTAATATTTAACGCAATTCCCATTCATTCTTCAGCTTCAGTTGTATATTTTTAAGTCTGTGACATGTTTCGATCACTCTGTATCATCTTCTGACATAAGTAGTTGCATCAGTAACCCATCTTGTCTGTTCAGAACCTCACGTAACTCAACCTCATATGAGGTTATAAACAGGCAAGATGGGTTGCTGACACAACTACTTTGATCTGAAGATGATCCAGAGTGATTGAAACATGGCATGTATTCAAAAATGTGTAACTGAGATTGAAGAGTTAATGAGGATTGTTTTAACCATTTTAGAATTTTATAGACGTATTTTATGAGAACTGAAGGTCATTTGTTGTAACCCACCTAAGACACACAAAATGGAATGAGTGTTTCCATCTACATTCTTTCAATTTTTAAACCATTAAATGAAACAAACACCCTTCTGATTTTTAGGTTTCAGTACCTAAGTTGGTAAAAATGGAACTCTTATAGAATCACCTTGTTGTCCATTTGTCTGTCTTTTGGTCTATCCATCTGACTGTTAAAAACTCATTTTCTCAGGAACAGGAAAATGTATCATGTTCAAATTTATGTCACATTCTAAGATCTACAATCCCTTGTCAGTGTAAAAAATTTAAGCTTCCACATCAATGCCATCAATACATGCGGCCATTTATGTCGCACATTTTGATATTCACAAACTCATTTGTCGCAACCTATAGAGCGCACTTCCCATTGACCGACAATCATGAAACTTGGCAAGAAGCAAGGTTTCATACTACAACCAAAGGTAAACAACCGCAAATTTTAATTTGTAATTATGTCACTAATTTGTAATTACATCACACAAAAAGAATTTTTTTTTGTCATTTGTTGTCAACCTGACTGTCTGTCTGTTTGTCCATCCGTCTGTTAAGGCCCCTTTTCCTCAGGAATTTATACACATATCCACCTGAACTTTATGCCAAATGTTTGGATCTATGGTTCCTTGGTGGTGAAAAAAAGTTTACATCCTACGTCAGTGCGATCAGAAGATATGGTAATTTATGTCATATAATTTGACACATGCAAACTCTCTATTTGTAACCGATGGGGTACTTCCTGTTGACCTAGAATCACAAAATTTGGCAGGAAGTAAGGTTTCACAGTACAAGTAATGGGGGAAAATATCAGAAGCTTGTTAATTTCTAATTATATCATACAAAAAAGTATTTCGTTTGTAATTTGTTACCTGACTTCAAAATTAAAGTTAAAACATCTTTGAACTGACGGGATCAATGTCTTGCCAGTATCAGTGTCGATAACAAGCAAAAATGATAGAGACTGGATGGGTATAGATAATTAAGTTTGAACAGAACCCTCGGTGTGCAAGTCCTACCCACCAACCCACACCTGGTCAATTTTTTTACACTGAAAAGTATGACAACTGGCATTACGTGAAACAAAAATTGAGGTGTTGAAACTTGTGACCTCTATGAAAATTCTTTTCTGGGCATCATTTGAGAAAAGAATGTGTTGGGTGTCGCATAGCTGATGTTTTCAGAAATAATCCCTGTTGGTATGAAACATCATTCTGTTCAAGATACCTCATAATGTTTGAGCCCAGAAAAAGTGATACAATTCTGTAATGGATGGATGTCAAATATTACAGGATGATATTTTGTTGAAACTTCTGCTAACCTTCTTGCACACAGATGTGATCTCCGTTTTCTTCCAACCACTGGGTCCAACCTTATGTTCAAGGTATCTACAGAATATTATGCTTACAGGAGGGGCTAACTAACCATCAAATGATACACAGAGCACGATAAGGATTCCATCAATCCTAGAACTGTTTGCAGTGGTGCCAGAATTAAACTGGGGCAGTACTCCTGCATCTTCCTTTCTAAAAAATCATTTAAAATCAGAACTCAGCATTTGCTCGGCTAGCCTCAGTTTCAATTCTTGCATCATCCATGAATGCTTGGATACTAAATTTTGTGCCATCAACAACCTTTAAACATGACTAGAATGTGTCAGGATTTTGGACAAAGTTTGCTGATAATATTCTGCTAATATGATAGTTCAAGGCCTCACACATGGCTCTACAGACAGGCAAATATGCTTGACTCAGAACCTCTCTGTAGCCCTTTGCTTTGTCAGGGTTGACACAAGTTTCCCCAAGTGAAATTTCCCTTATTACCAGACACATTTCAACATTTTTCCCTGACACATTTTGAGATCTCTAGGGTAGATAAAGGCGTAAGTTGACCAATACAAAATGTAAGGACTTCTGTATTTCTCCACTGTGTGAGCAAAAATCTCAAATACTAACATCAACATCTTTTGTAATGAACTGTTTTTAGACGGAGAAAGCAAGCCAAATGATATATGTGTTTCATTGAGAATTAAGACCACTGTTGTTATTTGATTCCAATCAAACGAAACACATCTGGTGACAAAAATACGTATTTCCTTCGAGTCGCAAGACAGATTTAAAGTACCTGCACTGATTTCAGAAATAATCTCAGAAAAAGTAGGCCTCTTCAAATAAGTGTATAAGACAGGGAAGAGTTGTATAAGCCAATGCTATAGGTGACCAGCAATGAAATGCTGGTTTTGCTATGTTCGTTATTATCGGTTGTCTATAAAACGCCACACTGTCACTGTAATTGCAGTGAGGTAGCCACAATTCTTAAAACCCATTGCCCATGGCCACACACAAACAGACCCGGTCTGCGGGCAGATCAGTGAGACTAGATATGATGGGCATAGCATGCACATTAGTGGGAAACGATGAGCTTCAGATTGGCAGGCCCGATCCATTAGAGATACCCACAGAAATGGCCTGCAGTTTTGGCCCATCGTGTGAATCCAGTCATGTGACCAGCTATTCATGTGTCACAGACAGAATATTGATGAAATGAGACTGCAGTAATTAATCCATGCAATAGATAATGTGAGCAATCATCTTGTGGTGCAGTTCTTCTTGTATCCGTGCTTGCTAAGGTGGAACTTCTCATCCCAATACTAATGAGGATAGGTAGCAACTCACCATAGAGATGATTGCTGAGCCACAGGCACATGTAGAAAAGACAATCACTCTCACACAACTAAATTTTCGGTCATAGCCTTTGACAGAAAATGAGAGCACACACACATTGACACAATCACTCAGACACAACTAATGCACACATGATCACTGTCTCCGACTGTTGTGTCAACAATCTCTGAGAATGAGGCAGAAACAAGCAACCCCTCATGTCTCCCTGCCTGTCAGGAGCAGCTACTAGGCTAGTGGCAAGAAGTGGTGGCAGCACTGACTGCAATCTGAGGGGAGTGGTAGTAAGAATGATCAATAGAGAAGTGCCGTATTTTCTCAGCTGCGTCCAGCCAGCAATGATGAACGACATCTCAGTAAACAAACCACTTCATCTATTGAGACAAAAATGAGATTTTTCCGGTGTCCCCCCTCCCCTTCACATTTCCCTGATATTCCTCTGATTTCCATGACATGTTTTAAATTCACAGATTTTCTGAACATGTGGCAATCCCGTTTATTTTACACCTACTGTGTAGTAGTTTTAGTTTCATTCACCATGTAGGATCCCTCTGACCATTAACTGTTCTACTCGGCACATATCTATCCACTACTTGTTAAACCATTATTCTAAATTTGAGGCACAGTTCCTCTATTTGATCATGACTACAGCTATAGGTTTCAAATCCTTCACTCATTAAGACATTAACTGTCTCTACCTGCCTCAGTGAACAAGTAAATCTTTCTAATTGTTGTAGTTCCTCTTTGTGCTTTTGAGTATCACTGTTGCAACAAGTGTTTTTTGATCACTGATACCAGTGGACATTCTCATGGAGGTTACGTCTAATTGTTATCATTAGATCTAATGTATTTCTATCATGAGTTGGCTTCAAAATAATGTGCACTTGTAGTTTTTTCTGAGACAATGTCTTGTAATGCTCGTCACTTTCAAAACTGTAATTATACCAATACATTTTTTTATAATAATGGTACACAGACCCACGGTTTAGCCAGATTAGGACTGAGCATGGTCCGGACTTACTTCCAGTCATCCTGAATTAAGCCTCTTACAGTGTTAGATTTGAAATTCTTGTACTTAATTTCAACAAACCAGAAATTTTAGCAAAATTCTTTATGTTTACTCAATACTATTAGTGCTTCAACATTTATCTTTTCCGAATCCAAAGAAACATAACTGTACAAGCCCCCCCCCCCCCCAAAAAAAAGAACTCTCTCTCTCTCTCTCATGACTCCATGGCTGCAGTATCTGTAAAAGAAATAGTATTGAAAGAAAAATTCACTTCAGGATACTATAAAGCCAGAGATCAACTGCTGGCCATTAAGTACCCCAGGAAGCAAAATATTAAGTACTGCCAATGAACATATAAATTAGTTCCTTTTTCTGGGAGGAGACCGGACAGAGGGGGGGGGAGGGGGGCGACGTATAGGGTGGCTGACTGACAAAGTTCAGAAGGAAGGGTAGGTCACTCACTCCAGATTAAAGAAGGACATACTGCAATATTGAGGGGAGACAAAGATGAAGAGGGAGATGTCAGAGTAGGAGGTCAAGATAGTACAATGGTAAGCCTAGTGCAAGCTATAGCTCAGAGAAAGAAGATGAGGACAGACTAAGAACTAAAGCTGGATCAATAGGAATAGAAATGAATAGTACAACTAAGAATTAGCATGAGAATATAAAAAGTACACTCAACAAAGAAAATAATTTAATCAGACACAATCAATGGAGAAACTACTAGAGATAATAAAAAAAATTAAGACACATTTAGACTAACTCTAGAGGTACAAGTATTACCTGAAAACTGAGAGGCTGTAGGACTGGATCTCTATCAGACAACTGATTTTCCAGTCTCTGTTTTAACTTAGCCTTCACCTCTCAATGATGTGAGGAGTCACCAGAAATAGCATCTGGTTCAAATTCCATGTTAAACTGTAGGTCCCCTTACCCTGGTTGAATAACTGTGGTAGGTTAGGGGCATTAAATTCACCAAAGTGGCGTCCAATAGAAAGACTTGTACCACGTCGTTGAGCCACACAAAATTATTATTATTATGCAGTCTAACTCCTCAAGCAATCATGTCATCCTGCACAGTCAGATCTGCTTCGACCATTTACGCACTGATACAACAGACACATGCAGCTATTATGAAAAGCTTTGAAGCAACAGTGAGAAAACTCATCATTTATTTAAAAATCTTTGTTTTACCTCAAGCACTTTACAGCAATGAAAAGGATTTAGCCAAGTCAACTGTTTGCAAAGACTGTCCCCAAAGAAAATGGTTAACAAATATTTATAACATTGTTTTCAGATGACAGTAACATTATAACAGGAGCCAAATGTCCCACGTTAAGACAGAGAAGGAAGAAACTGAATGTAGGCCTATATAAAAAATAAAATTTCTAGGTATGAGTCTAGATCATCAGTTGAAGGGGGATGTACACAATACTGAAAATAATTTATTCAGCATGTTATGCAATTGGAATTCTAACCCCCATAAGTAGCAGCATCCATTTTTGAACAGCCTATTTCACTGAATCCTTGGCTATGGTATTACTAATTTTTGGAAACAAATCCTCAATCTTTTAACTGTATTTGAGCTCTAATACTGTTAGGACTGTGTAAAAAAAACAAACAAACACACACACACACACACACACACACACACACACCAGGGGATTACAGAAGCATCCGATTACACCCTTCTGCTTTGACCTATGACAACATCAATATGGCAGAAATGACCGATCTCAGCATCTCCAATATGGCGCCAATAACGTCAGTACATAAACACAACACCAAACATGAAAATACATATCAATACGACAATATCATCTTCCACCAAAAATATAATCAAACTAACAGGACACAAGTGCGGGAAATTGGGGATTTTATGGTGGTGACAAACTAAATACAAACATATAAAAACCCACACTACAATCCCAAGCCACACAAAACAACGATAAAAAAATGACGAAAAACAACACACAACTCCCACATTCTGCTACACCCACAAAATCCACAGGAATCAATCACTTCCCTCAAGCTACAAAGTTCAACCGCAATTATCGATACCCCAAAATAAAAACCTACAACTACAAAAATTAGAATTGGACTGCAATTATCAATACCACAAAACTAACACATAAAACAACAAAAATCAAAATCAGACTCTTCCCTTGACCTATATAGGTCAACTAAAGCACACTACATCAAAACACGTACATCTACAAAGACAAAAATTGGAATTGGACACTTCCCTTAACCTACATAGGTCAACCACAGCTGACGATACAAAAAAACAAACACCTACACCTGTGACAAATAAAACCAAACCCACAACACAACAAAAACCCCACAAAACATCACAACTCATAAACAACAGATAAAAAAAACGACTATTTACCGCAAACAAATTCCGGCACTACACACTAGGTGGAAATATGGAAGAATCCGATCCCATCTGTCCGCTTTGACCCATGACGTCACAAATATGGCGGAAATGACCATAAACGACAATTCCAATATGGCGCATATAAAGTCTTTACATACATACTATAAAGATGAAAATACATTGAAAAACAAACACACACACATTTCACAAAAAGCCTAATGACTCTAACGGGACAAGCGTGGGAAATTTGGGGTTTTTGGGTGGGGACAAACTAAATATAAACAAATTTAGGCACCCACCCCCATACAAAACCATGCAAAATGACGAAAAAAATCGACATCACAAAACTCACCAAATACCACAAAACACAATATTATCTGGAATCGGACACTTACCTTGACCTACAGCAACTCCCGATCCAATAAATTGGGATCGAACACTTCCCTTGACCTATATAGCTCAACAGCAGCTCCCGATCCCATCTCCCAATAGAAATACCAGCATAAACCACCAAACTTTACGAACGGACCCTTCCCATGACCTACATAGATCTACAGCAGCTCCCAATCCCATAAATTGGGATCGAACACTTCCCTTGACCTATATAGCTCAACAGCAGCTCCCGATCCCATCTCCCATTACAAAAACCAACATACTCCACCAAACATTGAGATCAAACACTTCCCTCCAACTATATAGCTCAACAGCAGCTCCCAATCCCATAAGTTAGGATCGACCACTTCCCTTTACCTGTGTAACTCAAAAACATCTTCCATTACCAATGCCAACCTTCACAGCCACAAATTTCAGTGAAACACTTCCCTAGACCCCAGCACAACACATACAACGAAAACAAAAAAATGAAAACTTACCACAATAAAGTTCCAGCCCCACAAACTAGATTGGACACCCACACACACACCCACACACACACACACACACACACACACACACACACCAAACCAACGAAAAAATACTAAACTAAAACAAAAACCCAACCCACCCACACCTCAACCCCCCCCCCAACTAACCCAACCTCCCCCCTGACCCCAAAATAAAAAAACCCCACAAACAAAATCCAAATGCAGCACAAAAAAAATCTCAATCACACACTACAACTCAACAAAAACTTCAACAAAATAGATCCTCCACAACTAAAACAAAAAACAAACACACTCCCCCTCTCCCCCCCCCCCACCTTAACAAATACTTTACAACAAAATAAACCCCCCACCCCACCTTGAGCCGCAGCCACCCACCCACCTACCCAGACCACCCTAACTAACCACTTTCGGCCTATACATTTTACCCACAGCCCTTAAGAAAACCCGAACAACACAATAGCCCTCTGGGACACTCTTCCGCCAACAGTACTCATCTAAATGAGACTGAAGGTTGGAAGAGCGCCTCTTCCCCCCCCCCCCCCCCCCCAAGAACTGACTTAACCACCCCCCACATCCCCTCTATTGTATTAGTACAAGCCCCTGTCTCATAATTCTTAAACTCTAACTATGGTTCACTACTAAATGATTAAATCCTCTCTCACCCAACCCCCTATAAGAAGAAATAGCGTCAGAAACTATTGTGGACCCCGGCTCTATATATATCTCAATTAACCACACTAATTCGGCCTTGGACCTCCCTTCCACAACCCTAAAAACACATTCGGAACCCCCACCCCCCGGAAAAACAGCCCCCCCACACCCAAAGACCAGCCACAGACTTCCCCCTCCCATACTTCCTTTTCCCAAACTGTGACTCGTCCACCTCCACAACCACCCCATTCCCCCCCCAACTTACCCCTGTACATAATAAATTCTGAACACACTTCACGACAAAAGGAATACCAATCCAGAACGCTCCTCTCACTCACACCAATCTCATGCGTGCAAAAACTCTGTGGGGATCTATAACAAAAATAATAAGTAACAAGTACAATGTCACGCATGCCCAATCTAGACTTCTCGAACCAGGTACCAGCGCCGTATGGAACGCCATATGTCGTCTTTGCGACAGCGCCACATATAACCGTCCCTGGTCAATTAGGCCAAAAAGCTATAGGAACTTAATCAGCTCTAAAGCTGTGTCCCCCATCATAGCCTTCAAACGAGAACTATTTATCTTATCTTTCATATCCATCCCTGAACAAAAAACCACAACCGATTAAAGTTAATAACAATACCACCTGATGTACAGTGATCATCACTACATTAACCTTCACACAAAACCACAAACTCACTGAAACGAATTCCACTTCAAAAATACGCAAACAGCACTCGACACTGAGCAACAGCAAACTGAGCCCAAACACAAAACAAACAAAAACCCTGGACATACCACCAGAGGCACAACAAACCACAACACGATGGCATCTACAAACACGCCACACTCACAAACCAAACTCCACGCCGTCATGACGTCACACACCACAACACCTCTTACGTCACAGGTCAAAGCGACGCGTGAGATCGGAAGCTTCTGTCGACCCCACTAGGTTGGCAACCCCAATCTCACTCACACACACACACACACACACACACACACACACACACACACACACAAACTCACAGAGAGAGAGAGAGAGAGAGAGAGAGAGAGAGAGAGAGACCTCCCAAACTACCCACAACCTACCAACCCCAACCCCCAAACTTCACCCCTCCCCCTTCCCACAAAAACAAAAAATCTGCCAACAAATAAAAAACCACAAAATAAACGAAACTCAATCACACATTACAACTCAAAAACTACTGCAACAAAACAGACCCTTTGCAACATAATCATAAAACAACCCCCACCCAACCCACCTAAAACAACAACCATTACCCACAAACCCCACCCCCCTCACATACAAAACTCCCTCAACTAACCACCCTTGGCCTGTACATCTTATTAAATGCCCTCAAAAAATCACAAAAATACAATACTCCCCAGGGACAATCTTCTGCCACCAATACTCATCTAAATGAGATTGCAGGTTAGAAGAGCGCCTCTTCCCCTCCCTATGACTGATTTAACCACACCCAAAACCCCTATGTTGTATTGGTACATGCCCCAGTTTCGTAATTTTTGAAATCTACACTATTATTTACAACTAAATGATCACAACCCCTCTTCCCCAACCCCCTATATGACGAAAAAGCATCTGACACTACAGTACTCTCCGCCTGTATAAAATCTTTAATTAACCCTACCAATTCCCTCTTAGTACACCCCTCCAAAAACCCTGTCAACACAATCCAAATAGTCCGTGTCCCCCCCCCCCCCCCCCCCACGAAATAACGGCCCCCACACCCATTAAACCAACTGGATAATTATCCCTCCCATACTTTCTCTTTCCAAATTGAGATTCATTTATCTCAACCACCATCCCCAGCTCACCCAACTTACCCCTATACTTCACATATTTTGAACACCCTTCCCTACAAAAAGAAAATCAATCTAAAACCATCCTCTCACTCACTTCAATCTCATGCGCACAAAACACTGATAGAGGACCTATAACAAAAATAATAAGTCATCAAAACAATCTCTCATGACCAACTTAGATTTCTCGAACCAGATACTGCATCTGACGGTGCGCCAAAGATTATCCTTTTGGCACCGCCACATATAACGGTACCTGATCCGAGAAGCCGGAACTCTTGCCAACCTCCTGTTTTCCCTGCACACACTGCATTCCACAAGTTTTGCTAACAGTCCGAACATCTGGAGAAACTTGATCAGAGACATCATGTCTTCGCCCCAGCTATGAAGGCAACCTCGAGCTATTGTACTTAACAGTCATATCCACACAACAAACAAAAAGCCACACAATAAATTAAATGTCTTAATGCATGACAAACAGCAAACCAATAATACTAATTGACAATGCAATCACATAAAAAAAAAAATCACAACTGAAACCAATTCCAATTTTTTAGTCACAGACACTCAAAAAACTTCACTCTGCCACCACCAAAGCTCAAATGAGCCCAATACATCACATAACACACACACTCACACACACACACACACACACACCACCACCACAACAACAAGATCCTTGCGTCATGAGTCAAAGCAGATGGGTGGGATCGCATGCCTCCGTTACGCCACACCAGTATTATTCTGTTTCAAATTCCTGGCATTCTAACTGATCTTTGCACCATCTTGCAAAGCATAATACCTAATAATAAGAAAAAGCTTGAAGATTCTTTCCTACCAATGGGTAAATGTTCTAATCTGCCACAATGTATTAAACACATGAAGTCAGGAAAATTCAAAGGAAATATTAATCAACAAATAATTTTACTCAGTTGAAGAGTATATGTTTGAGATTGAGACTGCAGATTAATAAAATAGAAGTGATGATGGAATGAAAAAGCAGTTACACTGTCACATGGTTGTCATATTCACATATAAAAAATATATAGATTGTTTGTGTTGTGTGCATTGGTCAATACAACAAAAAATTATACATATCATGTAAAATATGAAATTACTGAAACATTTCATCCAGTAAATGCGGAGATTTTTCTGTCCAGTTTGTCTCTTTGTATATTAATGTTGGGAAGGAATACCTGTCAAATGAAACAACAAATTTTCTGTTAACAGTCACTGTTTATTTAACTCCAAAACGCGTTTCAAAAGGTTAAACCTCTACAATCAGGAAAATTTAGATTTGTTACTACGACGTGTGTGTGTTGTGTTACGATTATTTGAAGGAACTTAAAAACGTCGTCGTCGTCTCTCTCTCTCTCACACACACAAATGTGTCGTGGAGATAAAGAAACAGTGGCTGGCAACAGTAAACTTGTTTCATTAACAGCAAGGGTAAAGCCTAACCTTCGCATTTAAAGGAATAATGTGTGTTTCAAAGAAAAATTATTTCGTTATTTATAATGACTTATGCAAAGCAAACGTGTTACAAATTTGGGTGCTTGTGTGAAATTTTGTATTTGTATTTGTACTTGAAAGCGCACGAAATGTTTACAACGTAAATGGTCAAAAATGAATAAATCAAACAGGGAGCTACACCAAAATTCGTAATCTGCCTATTAGATGATCCGTGCTGAAACCGTACAGGTCTCTCTTCAATATAACTGTGATGTACTCAATCACTCTACAATTTCCACTACAGCAGCTGTTTGAATATCAAGCTGAAGTGTCGAGCGATGAGTATTGTCGTTGAGATCCTCACCTTCAGCCCTGTCAAAAACCTATCGTGTGCCGTACTCTTGAGTTCTTCTGAAGGAGGCAACAGCTTCCATTTACCCTCTAACTCTTTCTTCAGGTCTTCCAAATTCTTGTTTACACTTTTTTTGGTGTCTGTCCTGATAAACAGACGAGAAAAATTTTATTGCACATAAATAAAAACTCCTACGACAGTTACGCACACGTCAGGTGTATTTACCATTTGCTATCCATATCCAAATTATATCAGAAAACACAATTTATGTCAAAAAAGTTCCTAACCATAATTATTTACATCAAATAGTTAAAACACAACAACTGCCATTCATATCAAATTCATCGGCGGGCCGCGGGAATCTGTTTTCAGTGTCTTTCAGTGTTACCAACCAAAGAGATAAGTATTTTTCTTAATTTATTTATTTGCCCTCGATTAGACCATTTACTCGTTAAAGTGTGATAACAGATATATTAATGACATAATATAAGCTTTTCTGGGTATAATTAATGTTTAATATCAGTTGTACTTTCCAGAATGTGAAATATCGATTGTGATGTAGACTGCACGTTACTGTTGATGATAGGTGTTAGGAAAATGTTTCTGGCTTCTTTATATTGTGGGCAATGGTTTGTGTCTCGATATGTCGTATCAGCAGAGTTGCAGGCAGAGCATTGAATTACATGTACTCGAAATAGGTGTAGTAACTTATCCTGTCGTTCACAATAAATATCTTTCGGTATTCGATAATCGATAGTGCACTCTATTGTACGAGAATACTGCTGAGTGCATAGCAAGGCAAAGCAAATAAATCTAAACAACTACTGTAAATAGCAACAATAACCATGCTGGGAGCGCCAAAGTTGCTTATTTTCGTCCACGGTGTGTGCTGTGGTCTCGTCACAACTCGTGGTGTAATTAATGCAGAGACAGTTTATCAGCGTCCGTAAATAGTCTCAAACCATGATATATCCTGAATTAATGGTTGAATTTGGACACAATCACATCCTGTGATCCGTGAATTCTGATGGTATTTGACTTGTCATGTATCGAGCACTGTTTAGCGAATGGTACGCCGATATTCCGAAATAGGATCCTTCCACGGTCATTCTTTTGCCATACACTGTTCCATGTGTGACCTGACAGACCTCTAATTTTAAATAGCCATAAAAATCCCATTCAGCAATTTCAGTGAAACAATTCAGTTTTGTTATGTAAGAGGTTACGTTAATATAGCAGAATGAAATATATTCAAATAAATTTTGAAGTTTAATTTTAGGAAAAATGCGCATGTAAACAGAAAACTCCACAAAATGTACATTACATGATAATGCTATAACAACTTAAATGGCCTGCACTCTAAAATTTACTTTTTGCGTTATTATTATAATATACTGTTCATGTAATAGTAAAAACATAAGCTAATCCCTTAAGACAGTCAAAAATAAAAATTACTCTAGCGTCAGTACTTTTTAGTTTCCTTCTGAAAAGCCTTCTGTGTAGCCACTGCAGGTTTTTTGTTAAGCATTCAAGCTAGATTGGCTTCTTGGAGCAATGACAAACACAAGGTTACTTATTTTTTGGAGCACAAGTGGACAGTGTTTCGCATTTTGGCCACTATGTATGAGAATCGGGCCTTGAGACTTCGCTATGCCTGCTACAGGAATAACACCTACACCAGAATATCTTAACATAATAACTGAACTTTAGTTGATCATAGAATGCTAACTAGAGAGCTCACGAGGATGAACATTAAATACAGGTCTTGTGAGACTAGTACTGTGAGAACAGATCAGTTATGCTTAGTGAGCTCATTTGCTTGTGTGATAGGTACGTTTTACATAGGACTCCATACAAGACATAAGGTAAAAAACAATGAATAACCATCATACGAAAATTAGCAAGAAAAGAATAAAAGTTCTGCACATTGTAAGAGCAAAATACAGCGCTCCATGCGGAATGCAAAGAACTGCTTGGTGCAGTTGCGAAAATTGACACTTGCACTCTGGTTGACACTCACTTACTAACAAAACACAGGCCAAATGATGGCTGCAGTCAGTACAACAGCCTGCTCAACAGGAGTGGAGCACCATCTAGAAAGAGTGCAAATGACAGCCAGATCTCATTGTGCAGTGTGATACAGAAGCTGTTGGCAAAGGCGGTGCAGTTTTCCGGTTCGCTTCTGGGGTGCAGGCTGCTGCAGGACCAGGCGGTGGAGGAGACAGTGGTTGTTGGCCTGCAGGTGGTGGTGATTCATTGAACATGTAGGCCAGTTTAACTCCGTCGACGGTGACAGTGGTATGTTTTCCATTGAACAGACTGTCCCTGGTGTGATCTTCCCTACTGACAACCTGATGAGGACTAGTGAAGAGGAGCTGGAGAGCCACTCTGATGCCATCACTAAGTAGCTTCATGTGTCAGCATGTGCTGAGATCTGTGTGTGTAAACAGTTCACCGGTACCGTATATGGATGGCTGTGGCGAGTGTCCTCTGTGAGACACCCAACGAGTGTAGATGTGTCGACCTCTTGTCCCAGGGCTGCTTCTATGAAATTTCAGGGTAGTCTCAGTGTTTCCCGTTATAGTAGCTGTGCCAAGGAAATGCCCAGGTCTGGTCTGTAGGTGGTGCGAACCAGAGCAGGACAACTGGCAGGGCCTCAGTTTGCCCAGATGCATGGCGTATCAGGGCCGCTTTCAATGTGCGGTGCCATCATTCCACTATTCTGTTGCTGGTCGGGTGGTATCTGGTCATCCGATGATTGCTCATGCCACAAAGTGCTGCAAATTTTGCGAACAACTTGGACTCAAATTTTCTGCCCCAGTCAGTTGTGACATGGAGAGTGTAGACAAACCTCAATATTCAGTGTGTATGAATGACTGCGCCAAGGTTTCAGCTGAGATATTGACTATCAGGATTGCTTCAGGCCAATGAGTGAATCCATCATCACAGTTTAGCAGGTAACGCTGGCCGTTCGAGGGCAGTAACACTCTGACGGCGTCTGAATGTGGACATGTATAAAGTGCACTATGATGCTGGGGAAATTACCTACTGGAATATGACTGTGTTTGCTAATCTAACTGCGATGGCACTGTAGACAGCACTTTTTCCACTCTCTCAGATTCTTCTTTGCCCATGGCCACACGAATCAAGCTAGAACTTGACGGAGCATAGACCTTGTACCTGGATGGTAGAGGTTGTGTAAGGATTTGAATGCTTGCTGACGGAAGTTTGGAGCAAGTATGCACGTGGCTTGGCTGTAGACTCATCACAATACAGTTATTCGCTGGTGCCAGGAATGCCCACGAGTTGTAGCCGTAATGATGAACGCATGTCTTGTAACAGGTCTTAAAGCTCTTGATCTGACCTCTGTTCTTTGGTGAGCGTTGTGTAGTCCATTGTAGAGACACTTCCAATGCGAAAGATGCAGTCTGACACAATGTTGTCCATACCTGAGATGTGCTGGATGTCCATGGTGAATTGGGCTCCGTACTGTAGGTGATTGTGTTGTCTTAGTGAGCAGTTCAGGTTATTTTGCTGGATGCTGAAAGTCAGCAGCTCGCGATCAGTAAATATTGTGAAAGCGCAAGCTTCAACAAGAGGGTAGAAGTACCTGACAGCTTCATACATTGCCAGTAATTCCCTGTCATATGTGCTTACTTTCTTCTGTGAGGTGGTCAGCTTTTTAGAAAAGAAAGCTAGTGGCTGTGAAGGCTCATCAGTATGTTGCGAAGTACACTGCCTATTGCAGTCTGATCGTGTCTACTACTGCAGCCAACAGTGCTTTCGACTCAGGATGTGCCAACAATGCCACGTCCATTATCACTTGTTTAGTCTTCTCAAGTGCCGCGATCATATCGTCTATCCAAGTAATTGATAAGTTGCCATTAGCCTTCAGGCCCACCAGTGTAGATGTCAGCAGATCTTAAACTTCAGCTGCATGCGGCAGGTACCATCGATAAAAGTTCAGCATGCCTAAATAGCGCCTCAGTTCTCTGTATGTGGCTGATCGGGGCAGCTGGCAGGTAGCCTCAACATTGTCCGGCAATGGTAGTGAGCCATAGGGGGTAATGTTGTAGCCTAGAAAGTCTATCTGCAACTGTCTGAAGATACATTTCACCATGTTCAGCACAATTCCGTGTTCACTCAGTCATTGGAAAAGCAGGCAGTGTCCTTTTGGTGATGCGGAGAACGCTGTTATCTAGGTTTGTGAAGCAAAACAAGACTATGTAGCACTGCATCAATGTACCTCTGCCAACCTGTTCCGCGTTCCGGAGGCCGAAAGTCATGAAGTTGCTCTCAAAGAGGCTAAATGGCGTAATAATGGCTGTCTTTGAGATTTACTCATCAGCCACCGGAATCTGTGTGCAGACCTTGGCATAATTTAGTACAGTGTACACACAAGCACCGCTCAGTGCATAGTTGTAGTCTTGGAGCAAAGGTACTGGGTAGCTGTCAGGAATCATGTGGGTATTCATAGCTCTGTAGTCTCCACAAGGTCACCTCAATTCACATTTCTTAGGAATGAGGTGCAAGGGCGAAGACCGGGGACTGTCAGATGGACGCTTAATGCCCTCTTTGATCATGTCATCTAACTCACCCTTCACCATTATGGTGCTAGCCTTCAATGTCGGCACTAGATTCGCGGCCCCTGAGTCGTCTTGATGTGATGGACAATGTTGTGTCAGACATCCTGAAGTATGGTGTCTCCATTAACTCTGGAAAGTCTTTCAGTAATGTGGAATATTATATTCATCACCCACAGTGGTTATCAGCCAGGCAGATTGGATGGGTGTCCGGTGCCAGAAGCCTGCAGCTGTGGTCTGGCTTCCAAGGTGGGTATTAGACATGGATGGTAAAATGTTATAGTATGCCAAGAAATCTGCGTCTATAATTTGTCCACCCATATCTTCCACAGTGGAATTCCATGGAAAGGCATGCTATATGTGCAGGCTATATGTGGAGACAGGCGAATCATTCATGACCTCCAGGCAGAATGTCGTACGTGGTCAGCACCAATGTAGCGTGGGTAGATGCATAAATGAGAGATGGTGTCTATCAGACACTTACATAGCTGGTGCATCAGTAATTGATGAATAGCACTGTGATGCCGGCCAGCAATCTGACGAAGTGCCTACAGTCGATTGCCACTGGCATTTGGGTACCTCTGTGACTTGGTACAGTGTTCTGCACATTCTCCAAAACGCCAATGGTACCAGCAGATGCGTTTCTGAGCATCAGGTGTTGACGCATGTGACTGAGACGCAGCCCTGGTGTGAGAGAACCTTCTGTCCCACCACTGACGCTGCAACATGCTACCAGCTGGCTAATCTGTTACATCAGCTGATTGACCTTCACCGTTAATGCCTTGTACTCGCCGTGAGCTACCATGATGGTTGTACTCAAGCTCTGGGCAGTTGATACCATGTTGGGTGCTAGCAATACAACATCCGATACTTTATTGGCCAATTCTGCTACAGCATCCAGCAACATCTCTGACTACATTACTAGAATTGCATGAATGACTTTTTTGACATAGTTGACAGTTGCACGAATGGTATCACAATGAGAAAAAAAGTGAAACTTTGATAATTAAAAATAATGTAGGTGACCTGTCACTAATTGAACTTAAAGTAAATGAGACTGAAAATGAGTGAGCCAACGTTTTAGATGAAATGATTAATCAAGTCAATGATCTGGGGTTAGTGCAGACAGATGAGGATACAAATCCTGATACAGGTGGTGGTGGTGGTGGTGATAATGACTGATGATGATGATGATGATGATGATGTGTTGATGATAATGATTTTGAACTGACTGCAAATTCAGTGCAAGTAAATAATGTTAATATCCGGGATCGGGGGTCCAATCAGAAATTGTTGATGTAAATATTGATGTTCTTGATGTGGAAACAGAGGCATATAGCTAGTAAATGAAACAGTTGATGAAGTTAATCATCTTGTTGTTGTGGTCTTCAGTCCTGAGACTGGTTTGATGCAGCTCTCCATGCTCCTCTATCCTGTGCAAGGTTCTTCATTTCCCAGTACCTACTACAACCTACATCCTTCTGAATCTGTTTAGTCTATTCATCTCTTGGTCTCCCTTTACGATTTTTACCCTCCACCCTTTCTTCAAATACTAAATTGGTGATCCCTTGATGCCTCAGAATATGCCCTACCAACCGATCCCTACTTCTAGTCAAGTTGTGCCACAAATTTCTCTTCTCTCCAATTCTATTCAGTACCTCCTCATTAGTTAAGTGATCTACCCATCTAATCTTCAGCATTCTTCTGTAGCACCACATTTCAAAAGCTTATATTCTCGTCTTGTCTAAAGTATTTATCGTCCACGTTTCACTTCCATACATGGCTACACTCCATACAAATACTTTCAGAAACAACTTCCTGACACTTAAATCTATACCCAATGTTAACAAATTTCTCTTCTTCAGAAACGCTTTCCTTGCCATTGCCAGTCTACATTTAATATCCTCTCTACTTCGACCATCATCAGTTATTTTGCTCCCCAAATAGCAAAACTCATTTACTACTTTAAGTGTTTCATTTCCTAACCTAATTCCCTCAGCATCACCCGATTTAATTCGACTACATTCCATTATTCTCATTTTGCTTTTGTTGATGTTCATATTATATACTCCTTTCAGGACCCTGTCCATTCCGTTTAGCTGTTCTTCCAAGTCCATTGCTGTCTCTGACAGAATTACAATGTCATTGGCGAAACTCAAAGTTTTTATTTCTTCTCCGTGGATTTTAATTCCTACTCCAAATTTAATTCTGTTTCCTTTACTGCTTGCTCAATATGCAGATTGAATAACATCAGGGAGAGGCTACAACCCTGTCTCACCCCCTTCCCAACCACTGCTTCCCTTTCAGGCCCCTGGACTCTTATAACTGCCACCAGGTTTCTGTACATATTGTAAATAGCCTTTCGCTCCCTGTATTTTACCCCTGCCACCTTCAGAATTTGAAAGAGAGTATTCCAGTCAACATTGTCAAAAGCTTTCTCTAAGTCTACAAATGCTAGAAACGTAGGTTTGCCTTTCCTTAATCTTTCTTCTAAGATAAGTCGTAAGGTCAGTATTGCCTCACGTATTCCAACATTTCTATGGAATCCAAACTGATATTCCCCGAGGTCGGCTTCGACCAGTTTTTCCATTCATCTGTGAAGAATTCGTGTTAGTATTTTGTAGCAGTGGCTTATTATAGTGATAGTTCAGTAATTTTCACATCTGTCAACACCTGCTTTCTTTGGGATTGGAATTACTATGTTCTTCTTGAATTCTGAGGGTATTTCACCTGTCTCATACATCTTGCTCACCAGATGGTAGAGTTTTGTTAGGCCTGGCTCTCCCAAGGCTGTCAGTAGTTCTAATGAAATGTTGTCTACTCCCGGGGCCTTGTTTCAACTTAGGTCTTTCAGTGCTCTGTCAAACTCTTCGCGCAGTAGCATATCTCCCATTTCATCTTCATCTACATTCTCTTCCATTTCTATAGTATATTCCTCAAGAACATCGCCCTTGTATAGACCCTCTATGTACTCCTTCCACCTTTCTACTTTCCCTTCTTTGCTTAGAACTGGGTTTCCATCTGAGCTTTTGATATTCATGCAAGTGGTTCTCTTTTCTCCAAAGGTCTCTTTAATTTTCCTGTAGGCAGTATCTATCTTACCCCCCTAGTGATATGTGCCTCTACATCCTTACATTTGTCCTCTAGCCATCCCTGCTTAGCCATTTTGCAGTTCCTGCCGATCTCATTTTTGAGACATTTGTATTCCTTTTTGCCTGCTTCATTTACTGCATTTTTATATTTTCTCCTTTTATCAATTAAATTCAATATCTCTTCTGTTACTCAAGGATTTCTACTAGCCCTCTCTTTTTACCTACTTGATCCTCTGCTACCTTCACTACTTCGTCTTTCAAAGCTACCCATTCTTCTTCTGCTGTATTTCTTTCCCCCATTCTTGTCAATCGTTCCCTAATGCTCTCCCTGAAGCTCTCTACAACCTCTGGTTCTTTCAGTTTATCCAGGTCCCATCTCCTCAATTTCCCACTTTTTTGCAGTTTCTTCAGTTTTCATCTACAGTTCATAACCAATAGATTGTGGTCAGAATCCACATCTGCCCCTGGAAATGTCTTACAATTTAAAACCTGGTTTCTAAATCTCTGTCTTACTATTATATAATCTATCTGACACCTTCCAGTATCTCCAGGTTTGTTCCGTGCATACAACCTTTTTTTTTATTCTTGAACCAAGTGTTAGCTATGATTAAGTTATGCTTTGTGCAAAATTCTACGAGGCGGCTTCCTCTTTCATTTCTTCCCCCCAATCCGCATTCACCTACTACATTTCCTTCTCTCCATTTTCCTACTATCAAACTCCAGTCACGCATGACTATTAAATTTTCGTCTCCCTTCACTATCTGAATAATTTCTTTTATCTCATCATTTAATCATCTTGTTAACAGATAATGTCAAGCTTTGGAAATTAATAGTAAAGTAATTGAAATGTGATTAGTAAGTGTCAATGTAATTAATGCTGTGATGATGCGTGGTTCTTTCGAAAAAAGGAGGATTGCAAAAGCAAAGAAGTTTGTGCCTCAACTACCAGCAGTTGCTATATGCAAACTATTGGATGTTAACCCATAACCTGAAGCATCAGTCTCTCAAAAATATCACACATTATACATATTCAGTGTTGCTGAACCACAAAAAACCACAGTCTCTTTTTTTCAGTATCTTCATTTTAATACTTGCCATTTGTAAAGCAACACCCAACAGTCAGCTTGACTTTGTCAGTCTAATGATAAAGTACAATATGAACAGGATAGTTGCTACACTCCATATAGTAGACAGGCACAAGAAAAAGCTGTCATGAAATGAGCTTCCAGCCAACAAGGCCTTTGTCAAAAAAAGACAAAAAACACACACACACAAAACCATAGTCTCTCTTCACCTGCCAGAGACTGTGATCATGTGTGTGTGAGTTGCGTTTGCATGAGTGTGTGAGAGTATGTGTGTGTGTGTGTGTGCTTGTGTATGGTTGGGTGTTGTCCTTTTGCAACAAATGCCTTGTTGGCAGAAAACTCATTTAGTGAAAGTCTTTTTGTTGTGCCTGTCTGCTGTATGGAGGGTACGATTCAGCATCTCCGCTATATGGTGAGTAGCAACCATCCTTTTCATAACATTCTATCCTGGATTTTCCATTGTTTGATAAAGTTTATTATTTAGAGCTGAACACGGAAATTGGATGCCTATTCAAGAGTATGTTCCACATTAAGTGTAACAGTTAGACAAGTCCAATAGACCGCATGTTTGTAATTACTACATATTTTGCTTTCAATTTTTTTTATTTTCTTGTTATAGCATTCAATTATATACATGAATGTATGATGTTTTTCAGGTATACCATGGATCGACTTACTAAGAGGAATAAGATCACTGTAGTTGATACAAATTTTGAAGCTCGAGTGCTAAAGCAATTATGTGATATAGGTGAAGGGGAAAATGGGAACAATGATGATATTTTTGATGATTCTGAAGCTGATTCAGATTTTGTGGTAGCTGATGGTCATCTTGAAACAGAGAGTGATACTGGTGAGGAAAATGGAGGGGATGAGGAAGGGGAAGGGATAGTAGGTTATGGGTGGGGGGGAGATAAGAGTGTGTCTGGTGGAGTATGCAGGGACTAGACTGCCACAAGTGCAGTGTTGAGAAGGTGGGAAGAGGGTGGGGGGACCAAACAGGAAGCGAAAAAGGAGATGAATGTGGATGGGGAAAGATTAGTGAGTGCACTGGCAGAGGACAGCACACAGAGAGGATGAGGGGATTTGATAGGGCAGACGAGCTGAAAATTGTTGGGTGGAGGGTGTGGGGACAGTAAGTTTCTGTAGATTGAGGCTGGGATAATTTTGGGAGTGGATAATTTTTTTAAGGATAACTCCCATGTGTGCAATACAGAAAAGCCAGTGGTGAAGGGGATGAGCCATATGGTTTGGATGGTGACGCAGTTATTGAAATCAAGCATGCTAAATTCAGCTGCATGTTGTGCCACAGGGTCATCTACTTTGCTCGTGGTCACAGTTTGATGGTGACGGTTCATCCTGGTGGAAAGCTGAGCAATGATTGCAGCAGAGCTGATATAAGGTAGCTGCTTGCACAGGTGACCTGGCCTCTTATGGGGTAAGATAAGCACTTTTTACAGTACCAGAACAGGAAGTGCTGGGTGAGTGGTTCAGGCAGGTCTTCACCTGGGTCTTCCACCAGAATATGTTCCCTGTGGAATAGGGGTTGGAATTGGCAGTGATATAGGGATGGACAAGGATGTTGTGGAAGTTGGATGGGCAATTTGGAACACGATGTTGGGATGGGTGAGAAGGAGCTTTGACAGGAAGTCCCTCATTTCAGGGCATAATGATAGGCAATCAAAGTCCTGACTTTCCTTTGCCACTTGTTCTTGGGGGTGGTAGGAGCATTGGGTGTATGTGGAGAAATGGCACAGGATATTTGTTTGTGGGCTGGATCCATGGGATAGTTCCTGTATGTGAAGATGTTGGCGAGACCATCAGCATAATGGGCAAGGAAGTTTTTGTCACTGCAGATACGCCATCCTTGGGTGCACCAGGCTGTATAAGAGAGATTTTTTGGTGTAGAAGAGAAGACCGTTGTTGACATGCAAGTACTGTTGGTGGTTGGTGTGGATGTAGCCATTACAGAGGAGGAGATCAATGTCCAGGAAAAGGGCCTTCTTAGTTAAGGAGGACCAGGGGAAGCAGATGGGAGAGGAGGTGTTGAGATTGAGAAGGAATGAGGATAGGGTGTCTTGGCCCTGAATCCAGATCATAAAGCTATTGTCAATCAACCTGAACTGGACTGGGGGTGTGGCATTTTTGGAGGCTAGCAAGCTCTCCTCTAGATGACCCATAAACAGGTTGGTGTAGGAGGGAGCCATGCAGGTGCCCTTGGCTATGCCACGAATTTGTTTGTATATATTATAGGCCAACTAGAGGAGACCTTGCCAGTCTCCAAAAATGCCAAACGCTTAATCTGGTTCAGCTCCATTGATGATATCTTCGTGATCTGGACTCAGGGTCAAAATACTCTATCCTCATTCCTTCACAACCTCAACACCTTCTCTCTCATCCACTTCACCTGGCCTTCCTGAACCCAGCATTCCACCTTCCAGGACATTGATCTCCTCCTCTCTGATGGCTCCATCCACATCTCTGTCCATATTAAAACCACCAACGACCAAGAGTACCTGCATTTCAACAGCTGTCATCCATTCCACACCGAAAAATCCCTCCTAAACAGCCTGACTTCTGGAATTGTGTAGAAATGATGCTATTAATTTGGACAATTTTATAACAGGAGATGGGTTATGAGTTGCGATGAAGAGACAGAGCTCTAGTGGCACTCCTTGCAGTCACTGTGCCACGAGAAGGCACGCATGAGCAGATCGAAAGTGAATGCAGTGCTCCTTGTGCTTGTTCTATTGTTCACCATGACTTTATACAAGTATAACACTGTTTCAAAGGCTCAAAAATTGCATCCAGATAACCAGCTTCTTGGAGAGGGATTATCTAGTCAAAAAACAATGCAGCAATACTGCCTCAGACCTCTTAAAGACCTGAGCTCTCTCCAGAAGACTTTCTTTTCTGTTTCTCCTGCTCAAGATAATCAGCAATGTGAAAGCTGCTGTTACACAAGCCCTAAAGGATGTTCCAACCCAGGCCTTCCAGACTGCCTGCAATACTTGGAAATCTCCCTGGAAAAAATTTGTTGACACTAGATAGTCTTGTTTTGAAGAATTTGGTGAATTGTACCATTCTGATCAATATATTGTTATTGATCTACTGACATTGCTTGCTGGACTAACCTTGTAGTTAATGGTCTGGCTTGTAACACATTAAAAAAGTAATCCAGAAGTAATCCCAGTAATTAACAATGTGACACTATATGTGCACCCATATTCTGCAAACCACTATGAAGTACATGGCCATGGGTACTTCCAACTGTACAACATATTAGGTTTCTTCCTGTTCCATTCATGTTTGGAGCATGAGAAGAATGACTGTTTAGATGCCTATGTGTACATTGACATTAGTTTAATTGTAACTTCATGATCCCAATGGGAGATCCCTCCCATAGCCAATTGTACATAAAATCATACAGCCTTCTATCCACTCACTTAGCTATCAGTCTCTTGTGGCTATAGAAGACAGCAAAAGGAAACTTAAGTTTTAAATCTAGCATTTCAAAAATCATTCATGGAAGGGGATCATATACAGGTTGACAAGTATTTAAACTGACAAACTCAGGGAGGTTGCAGGGGACATCAAAACAAATATTTTTCCGTAATGTCATTTTTTCCTATAAGAAGTATTTAAACTGGTCAAGGAAGATTTCTTTGGCGGCAAATTAATTAAACCAACAGACATGTTTCCATTTTTTTATGACCAAGAGACAACGCATTAACACAACCCAGTTTCAATTACAGTAGATTTTCAAAAATGTCTCCACTGACACGTAAACAAAGGTTACACTGTCTCACACGGGCAAAAACCCCAGTAGTATCCTGAATTGTTCCTGCTGCTGCTACTATCAAGGCAACCAGATCCTCTTCTGATGCAACAGGAGTTGCGTAAACAAGGTTGCGCATCTCTCCCCACACAAAAAGGTCCAGAGGGGACATATCTGGGGATCGAGCAGCCCAGGGTACAGGACCACCTCTGTCAATCCATGTTTCTGGGAACCGTCGGTCCAGGAATCGACGCACACGACGACTGAAATGTGCCGGCGCCCTGTCATGTTGGAACCACATGTGTTGTCTTGTAGGGAGCATGACATCTTCCAGCAATTCTGGCAATGCTCTGGCGAGAAATTTGTAATAGTGCCTGCCATTTAATGGCCTAGGTGGCTGATACGGCCCAATTAAACAGTCCCCAACAACACCGACCCACACATTAACGAAGAACCGCACTTGATGAGCACTAGTAACTGTGGCATGTGCGTTATCCTCATTCCAAACATGCAAATTGTGCATGTTGAAGACTCCATCACGCTCGAACGTTGCTTCATCGGTAAACAACACAGAGGATGGAAATGTAGGATGCATTTCACACTGTTCCAGGTACCACTGCGAAAACTGAGCTCTGGGTGGACAATCAACTGGTTCCAGGTTGTGGACACGCTGTAAGTGAAATGCATGTAACAATTGTTCTCGAAGAACTCTTCTTACATTTGTCTGATTCGTCCCCATGTTACGTGCAATTGCACGAGTACTCATTGAAGGATCCCCCTCCACGTGCTGCAAGATAGATTCCTCAAATAGCAGTGTTCATACCGTGCGATGGCGTCCCTGTCCAGGTAATCTGCTAAATGACCCGGTCTCATACCCTCCGCGTGCTGCAAGATAGATTCTTCAAATTGCAGCGTTCTTACTGTGCGATGGCGTCCCTGTCCAGATAATCTGCTAAATGACCCGGTCTCATGCAGACATTGGTACACAGCAGCAAAGGTCGTATGATGCAGGATACGGCAATTAGGATATTGTTGTTGATAAACCCGCTGTGCAGCTTGTCCGTTATGGTGTGCTACGTAGTATGCACCAACCATATTACTGTACTCACTCCAGGTGTATCACTCCATTAGTAAACAGAGACAATGCACTACTACACTGGTGGACAGCAGTTGCTTACAACTGAAGTGCGTAATACGCTCTCTAACAACTGAAGATCGTAATACTCATAGGAAAAAATGACATTTGGGAAAAATATTTGTTTTGGTGTCCCCTACAACCTCCCAGAGTTTGTTGGTTTAAATACTTTTCACCCTGTAGACATATGACAGTCTGATTGTAGCATGAACTCCTGTATGGATGACATTGAAATAGGCATCCCAGGCAGTGAGAGACAACTGAAACAGTCAATGTAAATGTCGTGTGACTAGGGCCTCCCGTCAGGTAAACCATTTGCCGGGTGCAAGTCTTTCAATTTGACGCCACTTCAGCAACTTGCGCGTCGATGGGGATGAGATGATAATGATTAGATCAACATAACACCCAGTCCCTGAACAGAGCAAATCTCCGACCCAGCCGAGAATTGAACCCAGGCACTTAGGATTGACATTCTGTCACAGTGACCACTCAGCTACCGGGGACGGACAACTGAAACAGTTGAAAACAAATAAGTCACTGAGCCTGGATGGAATCCATATTCTGTTTTATAGAGAGTACTTTTTGTCATTATTTTGAAGTGAGACTGCATCACCTATAAGTACTTTATTTATAAGCATGAACAGTTTCACGGCATTTTAGCTGCATCATCAGGAACAGTAAAATCACACCATGTTCTGATCAGAAAAGAGAATGGGAAGACTCAGCATTCATAGTCAGCAATTTTTCAATAAGTAGCGGATGTCAATTATAAAATAGCATAAAACAACATAGAACACTTCCTTGATACCATGGTGAGTTGACAGTTCCACATACACCAAAAAAGTGATCAAAAATCACCTGTTTATGGCCATCTATGGGATTATGTAAAATTAAGCTGCACCAGTCCCTCATTTACTAGTGCAAGCATGCGCAGTGGATGAGTATCAATAGACAACATTTCAAAATGGCTTTAGTCCCTTAGTTAGGTTGCATTAATCACAATTCTCCTGACCTTAGCAAAGTCCCAAGTGATTGGAAAAAAGCACAGGTGACTCCTATATATGTTGTTGTTGTCTTCAGTCCTGAGATTGGTTTGATGCAGCTCTCCATGCCACTCTACCTTGTGCAAGCTGCTTCATCTCCCAGTACATACTGCAGCCTACATCCTTCTGAATCTACTTAGTGTATTCATCTCTTGGTCTCCCTCTGTGATTGTTACCTTCCATGCTGCCCTCCAGTACTAAATTGGTGATCCCTTGATGCCTCAAAACATGTCCTACCAACCAATCCCTTCTTCTAGTCAAGTTGTGCCACAAGTTCCTCTTCTCCCCAATTCTATTCAGTACCTCTTCAATAGTTATGTAATCTACCCATCTAATCTTCAGGATTCTTCTGTAGCACCACATATCGAAAGCTTCTATTCTCTTCTTGTCCAAACTAGTTATTGTCCATGTTTCACTTCCATACACTTAAATCTATACTCGATGTTAACAAATTTCTCTTTTTCAGAAACGCTTTCCTCGCCATTGCCAGTCTACGTGTCTCATTTCCTAATCTAATTCCCTCAGCATCACCCGACTTGATTCGACTACGTTCCATTATCCTCGTTTTGCTTTTGTTGATGTTCATCTTATATCTGCCTTTCAAGACATTATCCATTCCATTCAACTGCTCTTCTACCTCCTTTTCTGTCTCTGACAGAATTACAATGTCATCGGCGAACCTCAAAGTTTTTATTTCTTCTCCATGGATTTCAATACCTACTCCAAACTTTTCTTTTGTTTCCTTTACTGCTTGCTCAATATACAGATTGAATAACATCGGAGAGAGGCTACAAGCCTGTCTCACTCCCTTCCCAACCACTGCTTCCCTTTCATGTCCTTCGACTCTTATAACTGCCATCTGGTTTCTGTACAAATTGTAAATAGCCTTTCGCTCCCTGTATTTTACACCTGCCACCTTCAGAATTTGAAAGAGAGTATTCCAGTCAACATTGTCAAAAGCTTTCTCTAAGTCTACAAATTTTAGAAATGTAGGTTTGCCTTTTTTGATCTAGCTTCTAAGAGAAGTCATAGGGTCAGTATTGCCTCACGTGTTCCAATATTTCTACAGAATCCAAACTGATCTTCCCCCAGGTCGGCTTCTACCAGTCTTTCCATTCGTCTGTAAAGAAGTCGCATTGGTATTTTGCATCCGTGACTTATTACCTTTATATAATCTATCTGAAACCTGTCAGTATCTCCAGGCTTCTTCCATGTTTACAATCTTCTTTTATGATTCTTGAACCAAGTGTTAGCTATGATTAAGTTATGCTCTGTGCAAAATTCTACCAGACGGCTTCCTCTTTCATTTCTTACCCCCAATCCATATTCACCTGCTAATTACTTTCTCTTCCTTTTCCTACTATCAAATTCCAGTCACCCATGACTATTAAATTTTCGTCTCCCTTCACTTTCTGAATAATTTCTTTTATCTCATCATACATTTCTTCAATTTCTTTATCATCTGCAGAGCTAGTTGGCATATAAACCTGTACTACTGTAATAGGTGTGGGCTTCATGTCTATCTTGGCCACAAAATGCGTTCACTATGCTGTTTGAATGGACCCACAAAATTACAGATCAATATAATTATACGAGTTTGCTGCAGAATCTTTGAGCATTTTGTAAGTTCAAACATAATAAAGTTTCTTGAGATCGAAAAGCTTCTGTACACAAATCAGCATGGATTTATAAATCATTGCCTGTGCAAAACTCAGCTAGTGCTTTTCTTACATGATGCCCTGTGAATTGTGGATGAAAGACAACTAACAATTCCATATCCCTAGATTTCCAAAAAGTGTTTGACACAGCATCCCACTGGAGGCTAATAAAGAACTGACCGTGTGGAATAGGTTCTCAGATATGTGAGTGCCTTGCAGACTTTTTAAGTAATAGAACACAGCACATTGTCCTGTGCACCAAGTATTCATCAGAGATGAGAGTATCATCAGGAGTGTCCCACAGAAGCATAATAGTACCGCTCTTGTTCTTTATACACGTAAATAAATTGACAGATAAGGTGAACAACAATATGCAACTGTTTGCTGATGACTCCTTAGTATATGAGAAAGCATCATCATTGAGTGACTATAGGAGGATACTGGATGACTTAGACAGAATTTTTCTGTGGTATAAATAATGGGATCTTGTTCTTAATCTAGAAAGGTGTGGACTAATGTAGATGAGTAGGAAAAGCAATTCTGTAAAATTTGAACGCAGTATTTGTGGCTTGCTGCTTGACACAGTCACTTCAATTAAATATCCAGGCATAACACTACAAAGTGATATAGAATGGAACAATCCCAAGAGGTTGATTGGAGGGAAGGCAAATGCCTGACTGCCACCAATGTACATCTTGCATAAAGGCCACAAAAACAAGATAAGAAAAGTTAGAGCTCATACACAGCCAGCTCATACACAGCCATATAGTCAGTCTTTTTACATTGCAAATGGAACAGGAAAGGGAATTACCAGGAATGCTACAAGGGCACAAGGTACACTCTGTCATAGTGACTTGCAGAATATGGATGTGGAGGTAGATGTAGTGGTTTATGGTATATTCTTAGACTTCTCACTAAATACTAATTCTTGAAACTTTGAAAGGAGGCATCCACTGGATAGGTGGTCTCTACCTTCAAACATCTGGCAATTGAGGTATTTCAGGATTTTAGTGATTCTCTCCCATGAGTCAGACAACCAATTAGTGAAGTCCGGTAGCAGGAGAAACAGGACTTCTGATCATGTGAATACATGTTGACAAATACAAAATCAAATAGGGGTAATGCAGATTTTGGTTTAATAATGAATAAGAAAGTAGCAATTCAGGTAAGCTACTATGAATAGCATAGTGAACACATTTTCTTAGCCAAAATAGACATGAATCCTGATTCCACCACAGTAGTATAAGCTTATATGGCAACTAGCTTTGCAGATGATAAAGAGATTGAAGAAATTTTATGATAAGATAAAAGAAAAAAGAAATTATTCAAATAGTTAAAGGAGACGAATTATGGGGGGCTGCAATTTGATAGTAGGTAAAGGAAGAGAAGGAAAAAACAATAGGTTTTTTAGATTAGATTAGATTTACTTTCATTCCAATTGATCCGTAGTGAGGAGGTCCTCCAGGATGTGGAACATGTCAGAAAAACAACAATACATGACAAATATTTACAACTAAAACAAATAAGCTAATGTACCATTCCACAGGTCCCAAGTGGAATGATCGTCATATTTTAATGAACACTAAGAGTCATTTTACAAATACTAATGCACTGAATTTAAAATAAAAAAGTTTTTTATTTATTTATAAGGTAATAAACATGTAATACAACTACTGAAATACTTATTTACAATGAACACATTACTGCACTGAAATGGTGCAGAAGTTAGATTATACTTACACACAACCACACACACACACACACAGACACAGACACACAAATTTTCAGTGAACACATTACTGCACTGAAATTGTGCAGAAGTTATGTTGTACTTATATACAAATCAGTTGGTTTTACTAAGAAATTCATCAATGGAGTAGAAGGAGTTGGCCACCAATAAATCCTTTAGGCTTCTCTTAAACTGAATTTCATTGGTTGTTAAGCTTTTTATGGCTGCTGGCAAGTTATTGAAAATGTGTGTTCCTGAATAATGCACACCTTTTTGTACAAGACTAAGTGACTTTAAATCCTTGTGAAGATTATTCTTATTTCTAGTATTGATTCCATGAATTGAGCTGTTGGTTTGAGAAAGTGATATATTTTTAACGACAAATTTCATTAAGGAATAAATATATTGGGAAGCTGTAGTTAGTATCCCTAGTTCCCTAAACAGGCTTCTGCAGGATGTTCTTGAGTTCACACCACATATAATTCTTACTGCACGTTTTTGTGCCCGGAAAACTTTAGCTTGGCTTGATGAATTACCCCAAAAAATAATCCCATATGACATTATGGAATGAAAGTAAGCATAGTATGCCAGCTTTTTCATTTTTATATCCCCTATGTCTGACAAAATTCGCATTGCAAACAGAGATTTGTTAAGACGCTTCAGCAGTTCTGTGGTGTGCTCCTCCCAGTTGAATTTATTATCAAGCTGTAATCCCAAGAATTTAACACTGTCCACTTCTTCTATCTTCTTGTCATCGTATGTTAGACATATACTCTTGGGACACCCCTTACAAGTTCTGAACTGCATGTAGTGTGTTTTTTCAAAGTTTAGTGACAAAGAATTGGCTAGGAACCAGTGATTAATGTCCACAAATATTTTATTGGCTGATCTTTCTAAGACTACACTTGATTTGCTATTTATTGCAATGTTTGTATCTTCGGCAAACAAAACAAACTTGGCATCTGGTAATGTTACTGATGAAAGGTCATTGATATACACAAGGAAAAGTAAGGGCCCCAAAATGGAACCTTGTGGGACCCCACATGTAATTAACTCCCAGTTGGATGATGCCTGATAGCTTGATACATGTCTCTTTCCTAATAACACCCTTTGTTTCCTGCCAGAGATATAAGATTTGAACCATTTTGCAGCATTTCCTGTTACACTATAATATTCTAGTTTACTTAAAAGGATATTGTGATTTACACAGTCAAATGCCTTTGACAGATCACAAAATATACCAGTTGCCTGCAATTTTTTGACTAATGAATTAAGTACATTTTCACTGTAAGTGTAGATAGCCTTCTCAATATCAGAACCTTTTAGAAATCCAAACTGTGACTTTGACAGTATGTTATTTGAGATAAGATGGTTATAAAGACGACTGTACATTACTTTTTCGAAAATTTTTGAGAATGCTGGCAACAGTGAAATTGGACGGAAATTTGATGCTATTTCTTTATCTCCCTTCTTAAACAGTGGCTTAACTTCAGCATATTTCAGCCATTCAGGAAATATTCCACTGATAAACGACTGGTTACACAGATAGCTTAATATGTTACTTAGCTCAGAATCACATTCTTTAATTAACTTTGTTGATATTTCATCATACCCACTAGATGTTTTTGATTTTAAAGATTTTATGATGGACATTATTTCTGTTGGGGTAGTGAGGGTCAAATTCATATTATGGAAGTTACTTGAAATGTCTGGTCTAAGGTAATCCATAGCAGCATCTACCGAACCTGACAACCCCATCTTTTCAGTAACAGTTATAAAATGTTTGTTAAAAAGTTCTGCAACACTATACACATCTGTCACCAATGCATCATTTACTCTTAATGCTATTTGTTCCTCTTCATGTCTGGTTCTACCGGTCTCCTCCTTCACTATATCCCATATTGTCTTTATTTTGTTATCTGATATGACTATCTTTTCCTTGTAATATATTTGCTTTGACATCCGTATTACAGACTTTAATATTTTGCAGAATTTCTTATAATGTGCTATAGCATCAACATTGGAAATGTTTCGGATTGACAGATACAGTTTTCTTTTGGTTTTACAAGATACCCCTATTCCTCGAGTAATCCATGGCTTCTTTGTAGACTTTGCTCTAACCTTGGTAAGTTTTGGGGGAAAGCAGTGTTCGAATAAGGTAAGCACTTTATTAGCAAAAATGTTATATTTTTCATTCATGCCATGAGCACTGTAAACATCAGTCCAGTGAATGTCTCTGAGGAGACTATGGGTGAATATTGACAGGTGGAAAGGAGTGAAAGAGGAAGCCGCCTGGTAGAATTTTGCATGGAGCATAATGTAGTCATCGCTAACATTTGGTTTAAGACTCATGAAAGAAGGTTGTATATGTGGAAGAGACATGGGGGCACCAGAAGGCTTCAGATTGATCATATAATGGTAGGACAGAGATTTTCGAACCACATTTTAAATTGTAAGACATTTCCAGAGGCAGATGTGGATTCTG
This sequence comes from Schistocerca cancellata, assembly GCF_023864275.1. Taxonomy (NCBI): domain Eukaryota; kingdom Metazoa; phylum Arthropoda; class Insecta; order Orthoptera; family Acrididae; genus Schistocerca; species Schistocerca cancellata. The sequence continues at coordinate 1,192,407,795 of NC_064626.1, forward strand.
AGAGCAATTTATTGATTATGAAATGTAGATTAAAGTTGAAGAAATTACAAAAAAGTAGGATTTTATGGAGATGGAACCTGGATAAACTAAAAGAACCATAAGTTGGTTGAGGGTTTCAGAGGGAGCCTTAGGCAACAGCTGACTAGAACAGGTGAAAGGAGTACTGTAGAAGAAGAATGGGTAGCTTTAAAAGATGAAACAGTGAAGGCAGCACAGGATCAAATAGGTGAGATAATGAGACCTAGCAAAAATCCTTTGGTAACACAAGAGATATTGAATGTAATTGATGAAAGGAGGAAATATATATAAAAAAAATGCAGAAAATGCAGTAAATGAAGCAAGGGAAAGGGAATACAAGTGTCCAAAAAATGAGGTTGATAGAAAGTGCAAAATGGCTAAGCAGGAATGGCTAGAAGACAAAGGTAAAGATTTCGAGACATATATCACTAGGGGAAAGATACATACAGCCTACAGGAAAATTAATGAGACCTTTGGAGAAAAGAGAAGTAGCTGTATGAATATCAAGATCTCATATGAAAAACCGGTCCTAAGCAAAGAAGGGAAAACTGAAAGATGGAAACAATACACAGGGGGTCTATACAAAGGAGATGTACGTGAGGGCAGTATTATAGAAATGGAAGAGGATCTAGATGAGGATGAAATAGGAGATATGATACTGTGAGAAGAATTTGACAGAGCATGGAAAGACCTAAGGCAAAACAAGGCCCTGGGACTAGATGACATCCTGTTAGAACTGCTGACAGCCTTGGGAGAGCCAGTTGTTTCAAAACTCTTCCATCTGGTGTGCAAGGTACATGAAACAAGTGAAATACCTTCAGACTTCAAAAAGAAAGTAATAATTACAATTCCAGAGAAAGCGGGAAGTGACAGGTGTGAATATTACCAAATTATTAGTTTAGTAAGTCATGGTTGCAAAATACTGACATGAATTCTTTACAGAAGAATCTTAAAACTGATGGAAGCTGACCTTGGAGAAGATCAGTTTGGATTATGGAAAAATGTAAGAACACATAAGGCAATACTAACCCCATGATTTCTCTTAGAAGATAGGTTAAGGAAAGGCAAACCCACATTTATAGAATTTTTGGACTTAGAGAAAGCTTTTGACAGTTTGACAGTGTTGATTAGAATACTTTCTTTGAAATTCTTAGGGTAGCGTGGAGGGGGGGGGGGGGGGTAAAAGACAGTGAACAGAAGGCTATTTATAACTTGTACAGCAACCGGATGGCGGTTATAACAGGTGAGGTACATGAAAGAGAAACAGTGGTTGAGAAGGGAGTGAGACAGGGCTGTAGCCTATCCCAGATGTTATTCAATCTCTATATTGGGCAAATAGTAAAGGAAACACAAGCATAGTTTGGAATACCTATTAAAGTGCAGGGAGAAGAAATAAAAACTTTGAAGTTTTCCGATGACATTGTAATTGTGGCAGAGACAGCAAAGAACTTGGAAGAGCATTTGGATGGAATGGACATGGTCATGAAAGCAGAATTTAAGATGAATATCAACAAAAGCAAAACAGTGATAATGGAATCTAATCAAATTAAATCAGGCGAATCTGGGGTAACTAAATTAGGAAATGAGACAGATAAAGTGGTAGGTAAGTTTTGTTATTCAGGCAGCAAAAAAACTGATGATGGCTGAAGTAGTGGGGATATAAAATGTAGACTGACAATGGCAAGAAAAGTGTTCCTGAAGAAGAGAAATTTGTTAACATCAGGTATAGATTTAGATGTCAGGCACTTGTAGACTACCCCCTTCCTTCCTACTTCCATGTATTGTCCGCATTAAAGTCTTTTATGAAGATTTGAGGGGAGCAAAGATTACAATAAACTTTCAAATTTACTTAGTTGTCATGTTGAACTGGCTCCAGTTCTTCTTGTCTAGGGGTGTGATTCTTGAAGCTGAAAATCTCACATTTTAGATCTTGACAGTTGGATTGAAATAAATAAATTTGAAGATTGTTGTTGCAGAATTTTTGTTTTTACATAAATATATTTTCTCACATTTTAGTATATGACATAGTCTTTTGATTTCTCACATTAACAAAGCTGAAATTACGTTGTTCACACAAAAATACAAAAATATGCCCAATCACATCAGAGGCATTCTTACGACTCTCACACTCTGCGGAAAAAACCATATTCCAAAGGGTTTACAGTTTTCCTTAACAAATAAATTTCTACTATTTTCTGTTACATTGTTAATTTCGATTTCATAAATGAATCCAGAAATGAACATAGTAAATTGTGCATGATTGCGTAAAAATAAGTGTGCAAATATTTCGTAATTTCAAATGTTTCTCAAAAAAAAAATTTAACTGTATATTGAAAGCTTCAATAATTGAATGTGTCATAGACACTAAAATTTTGTTGTAAAATAATTCGTTTTCATAGATTTTAGCTTGAAGTATAACATACTAAGTATAAAATTATATGAAAATTTTCAGAAAAGTAACTGAGATAATACTGACCTGCCCAAAATTCGAAAAATAATACTGGTATCTACAACTACTGTTGCGGAAAAGTAATGCTAGAGGAGAATGTCACATTACAAACTCTTTTCTGAAAGTATTCTTATGGAGTGTAGCCATGTATGGAAGCAAAATATGGATGATAAACAGTTTAGACAAGAAGAGAATAGAAGCTATTGAAATGTGGTGCTACAGAAGAATCCAGAAGATTAGATGGGAGATCACATAACTATTGAGGAAGTAGTGAATAGATTTGCGGAGCAAAGAGGTTTGTGGCACAACCTGACTAGAAGAAGGAATCGGTTGGTAGGACATATTCCGAGACATCACGGGATCACCAATTTAGGAAGAGTGTGTGTTTGTGTGTGTGTGTGGGGGGGGGGGGGGGTAAAATCATAGAGAGAGACCAAGAGATGAATACAGAAAGCAGATTCAGAAGGCTGTAGGTTTCAGTAGTCACTCAGAGATCAGAGATGATGAGGCTTGCACAGGACAGAGAAGCATGGAGAGCTGCAGCAAACCAGTCTTTGGAATGAATGCCACAACAACAACAGTTATCCCATGTCATATACCCACAAATTGTTACAACTAAGCATTTCTATGAGTTGATTGATTCCAATTGTGACTCATAAATATTGTAATCATAAAGTATTTCATTTTGTGTTTTGTGAACTTTTACATTTCTGAACATTAGCACGAGTTCCAGGCGCTGCACCACTTTTAAATCTGAAGAAGAACTGAATATTTGTGCAGCCATTTCCGTACTGTACTTCATTACAGATAACTGCACCACCTGCAAAAAGCCTGAGGTTACATTTTATATTTTCTCCTTGGTCATTAATATACAACACGAACTGTATGGCTCTCAATACACTTCCTTGGGACATGTTTGAAGTTACTTCTGCATGTTTTGATGGCTGTAATTGGTTGTTGGTGTCCTTTACAGAAGTTGCCTGCAGTAGCTACTTCTGGCTGTTTATATATAATTCGAGTTGGTTTACATTCCTGCAGATTCTCCTACATCATGGAATTTATGAAACACAATGTGTGAATGAATGAATTAATAATGACCTATGTAACAAAGTCTTTTTCAGGTGATCATGTATGACTACTATTCTAAAACTCCAACAGACTACTGACAATAGTTTGCAAATTTGTGGTTTGCAGCTGAGTTGTCATATTCTTTACATAATATTTCAACAACTAAATTAGTTGTTGTCCACATTTACTGCTTGTTATTTGGATTCAATCAAACTGTGAATGAGACATGCTGTGCAGCACTTAGAAAATGTTTTCTAGTGCCATAAAAAAATAAAACAATTTCATGGAAGTTTAAAATGAACCAAAATCTTACACCAAGCTGTTACAAAATCTGTAAGTAATAAAAATGTTGTAAGACAGTGTCCTCCACTAAAAAAATACTTTAAAAGGCACTTATCTTTGAGCAGGGAGTGAGGATTTGTATTTTTTCTGATGTGATTTAAGCAAACTGAGCACCAGATCCCATGTTTTACTTAATGTAAATCCTCTATCATAAATAATTTAATTATTTCTCATTCTCCTCTCAATAGCCTAATTTGTTACAGTGTTCCAGAAGTTTGTCCCCTGCACCATGAAACTGGTATCTCTGTGTTTCACTCCTTGCTCACATGTGACACAGTATTCAGCAGCATTTGATATAGTTGGCAGCTTGAGTGTTTTTTAATGATTAGTCAGCTCCAGTCAGGCCACAGCAATGGGGCAATATTATTGTTGTTGTTGTTGTTGTTGTTGTCAACTTTGTGGGGGGAGGGGGAGACAGCATGCATAGATGTTCAGAAAGCCCCTCCCCCCCGTCCCCTCCCCCCTGAAAAATGTCCTGTAGTTCATACAAAATTAAAAGTTGTGAAATCAGTAGATTACGTTCTTCATGTATATGTATAAATTACCACCCATTGATGCAATTTCCAAATATCACTACAAATGTTGTAGAAAAGTCTGATAGGATGTAAATACTTTTTGGATTAAATGGGTGGAGGGGGGGGGGGGGGGGGTGTCTGTTAAAACTTCAAATCTTATGTACTGTATACATTTCTGACTTCCTTTTTTAATCACATTGTGAAAGAGTACTCTGTCCAGTAGTTCTATTTCTTATTTTTCAATGAGAGATTTAGTATTCCTATGTCCACTGGAAGCTCCATGCCCTTGCTGACAAACCCTACATTATGAATGAGATAAAATAAATAATAAATTGGAAATGTTATCCATGTCTGTTCCATTTTTGTCACTGTTATTGTTTATGTGTTTGCTTAAAAAATTCTGATCTTTTGCTAACTTTAAATGTTACACATGGTTAAAACTGCCACAGTTTAAAACACACCAAATAATATCAGGCCTCTTTCACTAAGGAAGATAAATTTACTTTTATCCCAGCTAATACACCTCAGATAAACACAATTGATACTTATCTTATCACTTACGGTTTTATCTTCCATGTAAATACAGATAATGATTTGTCTCAATTTACACTTGCAACTTCTCCTTAGTAATGAGAATAACATCATCTTGTTACAGTTCAAGTTGTTTATGAACAGAAATCACCTTGTGTATATACAGTCATTGTGTAACATTAGGTAGCAAAAGTGGCCACAGAAAGTGGGCAAAATGATTGTAAAAAGGCATTTTCTTAATGTGGCAATGATTTTCATCCTCTGTTACTTGGACATGGCTAAAGGTTTGCACCTAGTAATGTCATATGATTCTATTTGTATAAGATTAATTTTCATGCATGCATGAGGCTAGATGAGTAGGTCTAGATATCAGACAGAGATGTTGAGCATTGGACCTACCGAACCTGCAATGTTGCCCAGCTTTCAAAGTCCTCCTTTGACACTGATAATATCGTACCGCATCCTGTATTTTCCACCAATAATAGTAATTTTAATTTTTTGTCAACTAAACAAAGATTCACTTTTCAACCTTTAAAAATCAAATTTCATTGCTAAAAATGTGTTACCATACATTGTCAGAATTCATAAATGTGCCTATAAAAGTGTAATGTTCATACAGATGAAAATAGAAATACAATACAAAAAAATATTTTTTAGACTGTAGGGCCTACTGTAAATGCTTATGGCCTAATCATCCTTACAACCATAAATACATACCAGTTACCCCAAGTCAGATGCATTTTTGGAGCAGAAAACAGTTCTGTACAGATGGTGATATGGCTTCCAAATGTCAGATCCTAAAGGTCAAAATTCCTTCCCATTTTTATTTCAGTGCAGTTCTTCATACTCACTCAAAACATATTTATGTAGTTTAGCAATTTTACAGTTGGGTGTTAGCTAGTTAGTTTCATGTTCCATGGATCATTTTGCACAATAAATCATAAGGATCTGGAACGAGTCACTTTACATTCATATTGCAAATAAATTTGTGAATGTGGCTACTTGCTTAACATTTACAAGACTTTTTAAATATACAGACAGGAATTATTAATTCGTACTCTTCATCTTTTACACATTACAATAACAGAAATTCTTCTAGACTATAGAATGAGTTGCCAAAGGGAAATTTTTCCAGTTTGTTTTCAGATTTTTACTTTGCTCTCTTTGAGACATTTTATATTATTGAATAAGTGATCAAAAATTTTAGTTGCACCATTGTACTCCCCTTTTTGTGCTAAAGGCAACCTTAATATGGAGTAATGAATGCCATTTTTCTTTCAGGTATTGTAGTTATGTAAATCATTGTTCCTTTTGATCTGTAGTCGATTATTTACAACAAACTTCATGAGGGAATAAATATGCTGTGAAGCAATAATCTGAATGCACAGTTCCTTAAATAGATATCTACAAGATGATCACGGCTGTGCACAACATATTATTCTTACAGCATCTTTCTTGAAGATGAGTTTCCCCAGCACATTATTCCATCTGACATTCAAAGTAAATATGCAGAATATGTCAACTGATTTGTCTCTCCCCAAGATTTCCAATGATTCTAAGTGCAAATTCGGCTGAACTAAATTGTTTTAGGAGTTCCAAAATGTGTTTTTTCCAGTTTAAATTCTCATCACTATGGTCACCTAAGACTTTTAAAGTTTCCAGCCTATTTAGTAATAATGACAATAATAATAACAATAATTTATTCATATATTTAAAAAGAAAGATGATGAGACTTACCAAACAAAAGCGCTGGCAGGTCGATAGACACACAAACAAACACAAACATACACACAAAAATCTAGCTTTCGCAACCAACGGTTGCCTCGTCAGGAAAGAGGGAAGGAGAAGGAAAGACAAAAGGATATGCTCAAACTCCTTGCCTTTACAAACGCCCGCCTGTGTCCTGCATGTGCGGATGGACATGCGTGCGTGTGCGAGCGTACACCTGTCCCTCCCTCCCCCCAAGGCAAGTCCCTCCGCTCCCGGGACCGGAACGACTCCCCACCCCCTCCCCAAAACCCACATCCCTTTGTCTTTTTGTCTTTCCTTCTCCCCCCCGACGAGGCAACCGTTGGTTGCGAAAGCTAGATATCCGTGTGTATGTCTGTGTTTGTCCGTGTGTCCACCGACCCGCCAGCGCCCCCCGCCTGGCAAGTCTCATCATCTTTCTTTTTAAATACATCCCTCCCACGTGGAATGTCTCCCCCTATTATATATATATATATATATATATATATATATATATAACACCAACCTGTCAGAACTCCGGAGATGGGAACTTGCCCTTCAGCATATCCTCTCTTGTCGCTATATATATATATATATATATATATCGCCAGGAAAGAGGGAAGGAGAAGGAAAGACAAAAGGATATGGGCTTTAAGGGAGAGGGCAAGGAGCCACCCCAATCCCGGGACCGGAAAGACCCACCCCAGGGGGAAAAAAGGACAGGTACACACTCGCGCACACACACACATATCCATCCGCACATACACAGACACAAGCAGACACCCGTAAAGGCAAAGAGTCTGGGCAGAGATGTCAGTCGGGACGGAAGTACAGAGGCAAAGATGATGTTGAAAGACAGGTGAGGTATGAGCGGTGGCAGATTGAAGTTAGAAATTAGCGGAGATTGAGGCCTGGCGGATAGCGAGAAGAGAGGATATGCTGAAGGGCAAGTTCCCATCTCCGGAGTTCTGACAGGTTGGTGTTAGTGGGAAGTATCCAGATAACCCGGATGGTGTAACACTGTGCCAAGATGTGCTGGCCGTGCACCAAGGCATGTTTAGCCACAGGGTGATCCTCATTACCAACAAACACCAACCACTTTCTCGAACGCCTGGAATCCCTACCCAGTCTCTTACCCCCGGAAACCATCCTTGTAACCATTGATGCCACTTCCTTATACACAAATATTCCGCATGTCCAGGGCCTCGCTGCGATGGAGCACTTCCTTTCACGCCGATCACCTGCCGCCCTACCTAAAACCTCTTTCCTCATTACCTTAGCCAGCTTCATCCTGACCCACAACTTCTTCACTTTTGAAGGCCAGACATACCAACAATTAAAGGGAACAGCCATGGGTACCAGGATGGCCCCCTCGTACGCCAACCATTCGCATGAATGGACACAGGCAGACAGTGAGAGGGATGTATTTAAAAAGAAAGATGATGAGACTTGCCAGGCGGGGGCGCTGGCGGGTCGGTGGACACACGGACAAACACAGACATACACACGGATATCTAGCTTTCGCAACCAACGGTTGCCTCGTCGGGGGGGAGGGGGGGAGAAGGAAAGACAAAAAGACAAAGGGATGTGGGTTTTGGGGAGGGGGTGGGGAGTCGTTCCGGTCCCGGGAGCGGAGGGACTTGCCTTGGGGGGAGGGAGGGACAGGTGTACGCTCGCACACGCACGCATGTCCATCCGCACATGCAGGACACAGGCGGGCGTTTGTAAAGGCAAGGAGTTTGAGCATATCCTTTTGTCTTTCCTTCTCCTTCCCTCTTTCCTGACGAGGCAACCGTTGGTTGCGAAAGCTAGATTTTTGTGTGTATGTTTGTGTTTGTTTGTGTGTCTATCGACCTGCCAGCGCTTTTGTTTGGTAAGTCTCATCATCTTTCTTTTTAAATATATTTTTCCCATGTGGAATGTTTCCCTCTATTATATCAATAATTTATTCAGCATCAAATGATTCATTGCATATGAACAAAAACAGATTACAAACCTTGATACATAACACAATAGTACATCATTGATTAACAAAATGATCAAATTAAAAATAAAATGGTTTGTGTAAGAGTATTTACATATATTTTTCAAAGCACTTCCTTTTCTGCATCAAGTATGGTATTATTCTAATGTTTTAAAGAGATTTTATAACAGAAATTTCTTTAGATGAAGTTTAAACTTTGTTGTGAGAAGGTTCATAACTGTACTGGGCAGTGCACTGACTAATTTTAAATGTGTGTATTGTGGACCCTTTTCATAGAGTGCTGTTCTGTGGAACGCCAGAAATCACTTCTGTTTTACTCGATGACTTTCCATCAGTTACTATGAACCGTGACCTGTCTGACAGGAAATCACAAATCCAGTCCCATAACGGAGACGATATTCCATAAGCACCTAATGTCACTACGAGCTGCTTGTGTGGTACAGTGTCAAAAGCCTTCCGGAAATCCAGAAATATGGAATCGATCTGAAACCCCTTGTCAATAGCACTCAACACTTCATGTGAATAAAGAGCTAGTTGTGTTTCACAGGAACGATGTTTTCTAAACCCATGTTGACTATGTGTCAATAGACCATTTTCATCGAGGTAATTCATAATGTTCAGACACAATATAAGTTCTAAAATCCTACTGCATATCGACATTAACAATATGGGCCTGTAATTTAGTGGATTACTCCTACTACTTTTCTTGAATATTGGTATGACCTGTGCAACTTTCCAGTCTTTGGGTACAGATCTTTCATCGAGCAAATGGTTGTATGTGATTGTTAAGTATGGAGCTAATGCATCAGCATACTCCGAAAGGAACCTAATTGGTATACAGTCTGGACCAGAAGACTTGCATTAATATTTGCCATCTATATTAACAACACTATAAACATCCTGCTACTCGTGTTCCTTAATGAGTTTTAAAAAACTCCCTATTGCCGTTGGATTCACTTTTCTACATAGTTCATAACTATATATAACATTTGTTTCAGTATAAAAACCCTTTAGTGTTAAAATTTGTACATCATGGTCTGAAAGGCCATCCATCCTTTCACTAACAGAATGCCCATCTAGTAATGCAGAATGAATAAAAATATTGTCTATGGCTGTGCTACTCTTCCCAATTTGGTTTCACTAAATTCAACTGCCCCTACACAACATTGAAATACCTGTTTGGTGTTGCTGTTGTGGTCTTCAGTCCAGAGACTGGTTTGATACAGCTCTCCATGCTACTCTATCCTGTGCAAGCTTCTTCATCTCCCAGTACCTACTGCAACCGACATCCGTCTAAATCTGCTTAGTGTATTCATCTCTTGGTCTCCCTTTACGATTTTTACCCTCCACACTGCCCTCCAATACTAAATTGGTGATCCCTTTATGCCTCAGAATATGCCCTACCAACCGATCCCTTCTTCTAGTCAAGTTGTGTCATAAATTTCTCTTCTCTCCAATTCTATTCAATACCTCCTCATTAGTTATGTGATCTACCCATCTAATCTTCAGCATTCTTCTGTAGCACCACATTTCGAAAGCTTCAATCCTCTTCTTGTCTAAACTATTTATCGCCCACATTTCACTTCGATACATGGCTACACTCTATACAAATACTTTCAGAAACAACTTCCTGACACTTAAATCTATACCCAATGTTAACAAATTTCTCTTCTTCAGAAACGCTTTCCTTGCCATTGCCAGTCTAAATTTTATATCCTCTCTACTTCAACCGTCATGTGTTATTTTGCTCCCCAAATAGCAAAACTCCTTTACTACTTTAAGTGTCTCATTTCCTAATCTAATTCTGGCAGCATCACCTGATTTCATTTGACTACATTCCATTATCCTCGTTTTGCTTTTGTTGATGTTCATCTTATATCCTCCTTTCAAGACTGTCCATTCCGTTCAACTGCTGTTCCAGGTCCTTTGCTGTGTCTGACAGAATTACAAAGTCATCGGCGAACCTCAAAGTTTTTATTTCTTCTCCATGGATTTTAATACCTACTCCGAATTTTTCTTTTGTTTCCTTTACTGCTTGCTCAATATACAGATTGAATAACATCGGGGAGAGGCTACAACCCTGTCTCACCCCTTCCCAACCACAGCTTTTCTTTCATGCCCCTCAACTCTTCCTCAACTCTCATAACTGCCATCTGGTTTCTGTACAAACTGTAAAAAGCCTTTTGCTCCCTGTATTTTACCCCTGCCACCTTCAGAATATGAAAGAGAGTATTCCACTCAACATTGTCAAAAGTTTTCTCTAAGTCTACAGATGCTAGAAACGTAGGTTTGCCTTTTCTTAATCTATTTTCTAAGATAAGTCAAGGGTCAGTATTGCCTCATGTGTTCCAACATTTCTACAGAATCCAAACTGATCTTCCCCAAGGTCAGCATCTACCATATTTTCCATTCATCTGTAAAGAATTCATGTTAGTATTTTGCAGCTGTGGCTTATTAAACTAACAGTTCGGTAATTTTCACATCTGTCAACACCTGATTTCTGTGAGATTGTAATTATTATATTCTTCTTGACATCTGAGGGTATTTCCGCTGTCTCATACATCTTGCTCACCAGATGGTAGAGTTTTGTTAGGCTTGCCTCTCCCAAGGCTGACATTAGTTCTAATGGGATGTTGTCTACTCCTGGGGCTTGTTTCGACTTAGGTCTTTCAGTGCTCTGTCAAACTCGTCACGCAGTATCATATCTCCTATTTCATCTTCCTCTACATTCTCTTCCATTTCTGTAATATTGTCCTCAAGAACATCGCCCTTGTATAGACCCTCTATATACTCCTTCCACCTTTATGCTTTCCCTTCTTTGCTTAGTACTGGGTTTCCATCTGAGCTCTTGATATTCATGCAAGTTGTTCTCTTTTCTCCAAAGGTCTCTTTAATCTTCCTGTAGGCAGTATCTATCTTACCCCTAGTGATATGCCCCTCTACATCCATACATTTGTCCTCTAGCCATCCTTGCTTAGCCATTTTGCACTTCCTGTCGATCTAATTTTTGAGACGTTTGTATTCCTTTTTGCCTGCTTCATTTACTGCATTTTTGTATTTTCTCCTTTCATCGATTAAATTCAATATCTCTTCTGTTACCCAAGAATTTCTATTAGCCCTCGTCTTTTTACCTGCTTGATCCTCTGCTACCTTCACTATTTCGTCTCTCAAAGCTACCCATTCTTCTTCTACTGTATTTCTTTCCCCCATTCTGGTCAATCGTTCCCTAATGCTCTCCCTGAAGCTCTCTACAACATCTGTTTCTTTCAGTTTATCCAGGTCCCATCTCCTCAATTTCCCATCTTTTTACAGTTTCTTCAGTTTTAATCTACAGTTCATAACCAATAGATTGTGGTCAGAGTCCACATCGTCCCTTGGAAATGTCAATTTAAAAACTGGTTCCTGAATCTCTGTCTTACCATTATATAATCTATCTGATACCTTCCAATATCTCCAGGCTTCTTCCATGTATACAACCTTCTTTCATGATTCTTGAACCAAGTGTTAGCTATGATTAAGTTATGCTCTGTGCAAAATTCTACCAGGCGGCATCCTCCGTCATTCCTTACTCCCCTTCCATATTCACCTACTATGTTTCCGTCTCTTCCTTTTCCTACTGCTGAGTTCCAGTCACCCATGACTATTACATTTTTGTCTCCCTTCACTATCTGAATAATTTCTTTTATCTCATCATACATTTCATCAATCTCTTCGTCATCTGCGGAGCTAGTTGGCATATAAACTTGTACTACTGTGGTAGGTGTGGGCTTCGTATCTATCTTGGCCAGAATAATGGATTCACTATGCTGTTTGTAGTAGCTTACCCACAGTCCTATTTTCCTATTCATTATTAAACCTACTGGTGCATTACACCTATTTGATTTTGTATTTATAAACCTGTCCGCTGTAGCGAACTTCACTAATTCCCACTATATCTAACTTTAACCTATCCATTTCCCTTTTTAAATTTTCTAACCTACCTGCCCAATTAAGGGATCTGACATTCCATGCTCCGATCCGTAGGATGCCAGTTTTCTTTCTCCTGATAACACCGTCCTTCTGAGTAGTCTCCGCCCGGAGATCCGAATGGGGGACTATTTTACCTCAGGAATATTTTACCCAAGAGGACACCATCATCATTTATCCATACAGTAAAGCTGCATGCCCTTGGGAAAAATTACGGACGTAGTTTCCCCTTGCTTTCAGCCGTTCGCAGTACCAGCACAGCAAGGCCGTTTTGGTTAATGTTACAAGGCCAGATCAGTCAATCATCCAGACTGTTGCCCCTGCAACTACTGAAAAGGCTGCTGCCCCTCTTCAGGAACCACATGTTTGTCTGGCCTCAACAGATACCCCTTCATTGTGGTTGCACCTACAGTACGGCTATCTGTATCGCTGAGTTTCAATGGCTCTGGATCCTTCTCTCTGCCACCAGTTCCTCAGAAGTAAACAGATGGGAGTTACCCTTGCAATACATCCTTCACTCCCTTAAATATCTTGGCCAGAACCTCCACTAGCCCACTGTTTCCACGCCCTCCACTCAACTGTTCCCTCTTCCTGCATCCTGTCATCCTCTCCCAATTTTTGTTACCTTCAGCGTGTCTCACCACTGACTCCTACAACTGTGCATTACATGCCTAGCCTGTGCACTTGCCACCCCTCCATCCCACATTCCTAGCTGGCAAACAGGCTGCCTCCCTCTGAGCTGCCTCCCACCCTTCACTCCCTTTCTCTACACACACCAACTGACACAAACCCCACCCCAACTGTTGAATGGTCCCCTTTACTCCTTAAGTATTTATAAGTCAATCTGTTGTCTGAGAGTCATGTGGTGATGATACTATGATGATACTAACTATACTATTAGCTAGTTCATTTACATTACATTTTTTTCACTGTAACACTTTTGTCATCTGCAAAGAGAAAATGTTTTGTATCATTGTCATATTTAGCAGTGGATCATGGTAAATACCAGGAACAGATCCAGAATAAAACCCTGTGGCACTCCCTGCACCACATGACCTCAGTCGTATTCAAACCTCTTATTTGTTTGTTGACATTAGAGGACAATTTTATACTTCATACTTTCCAGGTATGAAGTGAACCATTGTGGAAGTTTTTCCCTAAACCCACAATGTTCCAGGTGACCTATGTCTTCAGCGCACAGTGTACCACTCAAATCTACCTAATGGTCTGAGGAAAACTCAGTGGACATAGTTGTTTTGTCTTGCCTATCAGAAGAGCAATATCTGAAGCCTTTAAGCATTGTCATTGCGGGATATTGTTGCTGGAGCATTCCCAAAAATCTAGGGCATATGTTATTGCTGTCACTGATAAAAAGTCAGTCCAGACCATTGTGGATGAGATGGTAGCTGAAACAGAAAACAGGAAAACAAAAATTGAAATGTTCCTTCATGAGGGAAAATTAAAGGATGTTTTCATCATTCAGTAATCATACCAGTGCAAAAATGAGTGACATAGTAATTGCTGTTAGTGGTATTGAAAAAGCAGGTTAAATCATTTAAGAATCAATAAGGTCCCAGAGCTCAGTAAAGTCACTGTCAAGTTCTGTTCGGATATTGTGAGTGAATCAGCACTGCTCTTAGTCATATGGGTATTTAGCATCACAATCTCTGAGCAGAGCCACATCCCAGTTATTGGAAAAGAGGTCACAACCATTTCCAAAAAAAGGAATAAAACTAATCAACAGAAATTCCACTCACATCTACTTGTAACACAAATTTAGATGATATGTTGTGTTCAGATACAATTATCTCCATGGAACAAAATAACATTCTTCATGGAAATAAGCACACATTCTGAATACCTTGCTTATATGAAATTCAACTTGCACTCTTCAGACATGAAATCTCAGTGTTATGAATAAAGGGCACTACACTTATGTGGTATCTTTAGAGTTCAAAAAACTTTTGATTTGACACCACTTCCAGAAAATACAGTTCTGCAGTATACATAGCCAAATATGTGACTGGATAAAACAGTCACTATCCTGCAATTTATTATGGTTGGGGAGTTATTTTAGCTGCTGAAGTAATATCTTGTGTACCCTGAAAGGGGCAAGGGGGGGGGGGGTGGAGTAAGGGGGAGCAATAATAGGACGTTTACTATTAAAGTTAGCTATCAACCTAGCCATTGGTTGGGTGGCTTTCGTGCCTCAGCAGTACATATAACCATACTGTAGGTGTAACTACAGTGGAGGTATATCTGTTGAAAGGCCACACAAATGTGTGGTTCCTGGAGAAGGGCTGGAGCCTATTCAGTACTTGCAGGGGCAACAGTCCAAGTGATTGACTGATCTGGCCTTGTAACATTAACCAAAATGTCCTCGCTGTGCTGGTACTGTTAACAGCTGAAAGCAAGGGGTAACTACAGCCATAATTTTTCCCATGGGCATGCAGCTCTACTGTATAGTTAAATGATGATAGCATTTTCTTGGGTAAAATATTCCAGATGTAAAATAGAACCCTGTTCGGATCCCTGGTTTGGAACTACTCAGGAGGGTGTCGTCATCAGGAGAAAAAAAAACCTGTGTTCTTCAAGTCGGAGAGTGGAATGTTAGATCCCTTAATTGGGCAGGTAGGTTAGAAAATTTAAAAAGGGAAATGGATAGGTTGAAGTTAAATATAGTGGGAATTAGTGAAGTACACTGGTAAGAGCAACAAGACTTTTGGTCAAATGAATACAGGGCTTTTTCTTAACTTAAATTTTCCCTGAGACATTTAAGTCTCTAATTTATCTATGATAACGTTGGAAGCTGAAGAAGTGAATTAAAATTTGTATTGCGGCTTGGACTCAAACCCAGGTCTTCTTGCTTACTAGGCAGATGTGCTGACCGTTACACCACTGCAGCATTATGGTCAACATAGCTGCACGAACTACACAAGTCAAGTACCTTCCCCAACACAAACTCCAATTCACATCTCACCTTATATTGCCACTATTACCAATGCTCTTCAACATTGGAATAGCACCCCAGCTTTGGACGTAATGGGGAAGTGCTGTACTACATGTGATCATATAGATCTTAAATTAAACTTGACTGGCTACCCGCCTGTGAACACATGTGCTGCTGCCCATTGTGCGTCACAGGTAGAGGAGGACTTCCCAGCTGCCCTGCCGTCACCAGCCGGTCACAAGACCGTCCCCATACTGCGCCCACTGCCCGAGGTGGACAGCGAGTGAGCCACCGCAGTTGCTGCTTTGGCGAGTATAAGTGCTCTTATTTTATTGACCAGTTGATTTGGAAAACATGGCAACAATGACAAACAAGAGGGACACTATTCAGTGCATTTTCGATACGAATTTTGAAAGACCAAACACCTTTTAAATTCACATCTGGATCATTGATGAAGTGAAAGTACCAGCAGAGGAAATTGAGGGACTACAATTGGACTTTATTTTGAACATGCTGTTTGTAAAATTCGGAAATGCCATGGAAATTGATAGATTAATCAATCTAAATAGGGGCATCTGGAAATTCAAGCATAGAGACAGAACCACAAGTGGCATCGTGATTCAGCATTCTGGTTATGGGATCAGGAATAGAAAAATATACAATTTTCCATTTTGAAGTCCTTGATGAAGAAATTGTCAAAACCTGCAGACTATATGGAAATGTTTTCGGGATCTCCAGAGACAAGTGGTCAAGTGCATACTGTATTCAGGTAGATTCGGGTGTTCGCACTGTAAAAATGGACCTAAGGAAACGCATTCCATTGTTTATCAACATTGGCTCCGTGTCATACACAGGCCAACCTCAGGCATGTTCCATTTGCCACGCCACGGATCACATGAGGAAAGATGTCCACGAAAACGGCCGGTACAGTGATGATGAATCTGAACACAGATTTCCTGTTGCTGAGAATCACAGACGCTGCCCAGCAACCACAGGGAAAGGATAGTAACAGCACTGTGTCTACCACTGCAGGCCCCACTGCCGCTACAGCTAATCAGCACACAGTGGAGGAGGAGGAAGCCGCTGAGCCCACACCCCTGCCCGTGCCCCCAGCCACCCCCAGCCCTGAGCCGGCCACCGGCCCAGCGCCCGGAAGTGCTGACAAAAGAAAGATTAGTGATGGCAGCTTGGACGATACCAAACAGCAACTGCAGCCGAAACTGGCACATATACAGAAAATGCAGGCAAAGCAAGCAAAAAAGGAAAAAGAACCAGAAAAAGAGATAGATATGATGGAAACTGAAAAATCAGAAAGTGAAAGTGGTACTCCAGCCATGCATGAACAGGCACACGAGCAGAAGATAAGAGAAAACGTGAACCAACATAAAAAGATACTGAAATTAAATCGGGAAGATGACATCGCCGCAACCACTTCCAGGAAGAGGAGCGGTGAGAAAGCCAAGAGGAATCAACAGAACACAGAAGAAGACCCAGAAATGACAAACAGAACAGGCAACAAAAAGGAAAGGATAAGGCAGAATTCTAGTTCCTCACAGGAGAGAAGGGAAAACAGCAGGCAAAGCTGGCCAGATCAGCCACAACTGCACCATATGGACTCTGACAACAGCTCCAATGGTCAATAGAAATGACTATGCTGGCACAAACCACATACCAGGTAATTACTTGCAATGTCAATAAAATGAGCACAGTAGTAAAGATAGACACCCTCACACAGTTCCTAAGACACAGAGCCACAGACGTCACACTTCTACAGGAAGTGGCATTAGTGGCAATAGAACGGATACCGGGGTTCGAAGTCTACACATAAAGGTCCAACAAGGAATAGAAACTGGTGAACCCAAGATGTTGTCAAACGGCCATGGAATTGCGATCAAAATAGAAGGCACGTTATTTGTGAATGTGTACGCACTGTCAGGCACAGACAACAAAAGAGCCAGGTGCAATTTCTTCAACGAAGAAATATGTGAACTCATCCTACACAGCATTCTTCAATTGTGTGGCCACACAAGTAGATCAGATCCTAGTGGCAAACGTGTGCACCGAATTACAAGAACTCATTAGATGTTTAAAACTGGAAGATTCATGGAGAGTGAAAATCCCATACTCACAGAGTCCACATATTTGTACAGAAATGGAAGAAGCAGACTCGACAGAATTATGTAGGCAGAGGTTTGGCAGAAAAAATATCACAAGTATAGGTCTGTCCAGTAATATTTTCTGACCACTCCAGCTACAAGTTCAGCATCCATTTTGAAACAGAGAAGACAGCATCAGGAAGAAACTCCTGGAAGTTAAACACCAACCACATGCAAGATGCCGCTCTGAGAAAGGAAATAGCATTCACAAGGCAAGAATGTCTTGTGCAGAGAGGAGAGCACAGCACCACAATAGACTCGTGGATCATGTGTACTAAACCAGCTCTGAGAAGTCTGTTAATTCGATTTTTTGCACAGAAAAAGTGTTCTGGTGAAGGAATACTGTCGAGTTCTACCAATAGTGTCTCAAAGATGCCCTAAAAGCGCCGTCAGACGATCAATCATTCTTGCCTAGAGTAAGGAGGATCAAAGCCAAAATGCTACAGATCAAACAGCAACAAATGAGGGGAGTAATAATAAGAAGCAAAACGTACGGTGAAGTGGAGGATAAGCCCTCCACCCTGCACCACCTCAACAGGGAGAGGGAAAGGGCAGTGAGCAAGACCATTAAGGAACTGTGCGATGGCGAGGGGTGATCTCTCAAATCAAAAACAGAAATCAAAATCCACATTGAGACATACTTCGAACAACTTTTAGAAAAAGAGGAAATAAAACTGCATGCAGTTACAAACATTTTGCAATGCACAACAGGGATACTAACAGAGGCAGACAGAGCAAAACTGACAGAGACCGTCAACGAAGATGACGTCAGAGAAGTCCTGAAGAACAGCACCAAAGGAAGAGCGCTGGGCGCCGACGGCATCCTGACCGAGTGTTACAGTGCATACTGGGGCATAGTCGGAGGGAAAGTGATGGAGATGGTCAACGAGGTTTTCAACGGAGCAGAGATAACAGCCACGCTCATGGATGGGATGATCATACTGATACCAAAACACAAAAGAGCCCATCGCATTGAAGATTACCGTGCTGTCACGCTCCTAAATGCCGATTATAAGTTAATAGCCAAATGCCTTGCAAACAACATGAAAACTGCCATGGCCAAAGCGATAAGCCCGTGGCAGACATGTGCGGTGCCAGGTAGAAGCATATTTAATGCTACCTCCATGAATAGACATGATAGCACATGCAGCGACCAACAGAAGTACAGCAGCCATAATATCCATAGACTTCCACAAGGCTTTCGAAAGGATCGATCACAGCTACTTGACAAAGACACTAACCAGACTAGGTTACAGACCAAAATTCAAGAGCATTGTCAACAAATTAATGAAAAATGCCAAATCCAGAATAGCCATAAACAGCTGGTCAACCAAATATATAGCGTTAAACAAATCAGTTAGGCAAGGCTGCCCCCTGTCAATGGCCCTTTTTGCAGTAGCACTAGACCCACTATTGAAGAAGATCGCCAATAGCGTCCCAGGGTACTCAGTGGTAGACAAAACAGTGGCTTGCATAACCTGTGCAGATGATATGGGAGCCTTCATCAAACAACATAAAGAAATAACAATGGTAGAACAAATAATGCAGACAGAAGTGTCAGGTGCAAAAATAAACAAGAAGAAAACAGTGCTACTGCCAGTTAGGAATAAGCAAATAAATGCAACAAACTGGTGGTATGAAGTAGTCGAAAGTCATAAAGTACTCGGCATCTTCATTCAGCCTTGCCCACAGAAAATGGCTGCATACAACTGGATAAACACACTACATATAATACAAGGCCTCACGAGAGTACATGCAAACAGAAAACTACCCTCCATCAAAGAGCAGACCTCATCAATACAATGATCCTTTCGAAAGCCTATTACCTGGCACAGATCCTGACCATACACAAGGAAATAGCTAGGGAAATAATAGGAGCTGCATACTACCTCCTGTGGCACAGAGAAATCTTCAGAGTGGCGCAGGAAACATGCTTGCTACCGGTGGAGGAAGGAGGACTCAGCCTTGTGGAAGTAAAAACGAAATGCGCGGTGCTTCTGCTAAAAATTATGCTAGAAATCAAGTAGAATAACCCAGACAGCATCACAGCAGCCCTGCTAAGAAGAATGCAACCTGCATTGGAAGAAACGCTAATAGACACGAGCCACATCCCGTATAAGCTTTGCCATGTAAAACAGTACTACATAGACAAGAGCTATGCAATGACAACTGTGGCAAATCCCAGTCACAGGACATTGAAGAAAATATACATAGCACTGAGAGGAAGGCCTGCCAGGAACAAAATCGAAAACACAAATATGGAAGAACATCATGGAAAGCATGTTTCCAAAGCATGTGAAAGAGAGCTGGTATCTAATAATCAACAAGGTGGTACCAACAAACCAAAAACTAGCCCAGATAAAGGTGAAAGAATCGGACAAATGTGAAGCATGCAACAGTGTCGACACAGTAGATCACCGCTTCACATGTAAAAATGGGGTCTGCATATGGGAAATGTGACAGAAAAGGTTGGCAAAAATAAATAAATGAGCCACCATGCTATAACAATCACAGCTATCACTGCACCCTACACCAAACCATTTCCCAGGCTGAAAAGACTAGCAACCCTGTGGATCCTTGCCATGACAGGTCACGCCATTGTAACGAAATGCCAGACAGACCACGTTGACTTCCTGATGGACCTCTGGGAGGAACATAAGGATACCACCAGAACTTCCACCGGGTACCCCTGCAGGCAGTCATCAATGACGTCTTCCCCGGTAGCATGTGACCACCAGCGAGCCTTCCCACAGCATCACAGCAACCTCCAAAGTGCAGTGCAGTGATCAAAGTTATAATAATTTAAATCCAAAAAGCAAGTGAAAGGAAAAGTGCTCCAAAAGCGTTCAAGCGATGCAGCTAGAAAAAAGGAAAGTGTTTTGTCTGTGTATACCACCTAGGTTTTAGTGCTCAGTGCTACAACCTCCCACACACCACGAAAACAACAGGTGCAGATTAAAGTTCTTCTTCTTAAAAAAATTTTTTTTTCTCCCCAAGTGCCACAAAGTTATAATATGTTCTAATAAACACTTTCACTCATCTCTACTTTCACTCTTCGTACTTCAATTGTCAGATCCTTCTTCCATGTAAATAGTACACACACACACACACACACACACACACACACACACACACTCACTCACACTCACACTTAAAGGGCCAAAGTAAGGGAGCATACATCCAGTCCCTCGGATTTACCAATGATGCTTTCCTTCGTTTTGTTTCTACCATGTTTTCTTGTGTTAAATGCAAATATACAACTCAAATAGTTATAAACACCACCTATGTAATTAGCATATAACTAACCTATGCTCATTCTACCATGTAACATTGCAAGTAAAACTAAAACTATGATATCCGAGAAATGCCAGTCGTGTCATAATTGCCACAACAAAACGTAGACAAAACTAAACAGCAATGAAAACGGAACTGAAGTATTACGCTAAGAAACAAATATAGGAAAAACATGTAGATATGCTAAAAATGAAAATACTGAAAGGTAAATTAGCAAATGGACGGTGTGTCCTGCCTACTCAAAAATAAAGAAAGGAAAACAAATACTATAATAAGAATAACAAAAGTAATATGAAATCTTGTAATTCACAACAATAGAGATGTTTTTACTTCTTGTTATTTCTCAAATAAACATTTTGGTTAAAAATAAAAAAAAAAAGTAAGCAAGAAGACCCGGGTTCAAGTCCCGGCTGCAGCACAAATTTTAATTCTCTTCATCAGCTTCCAATGTTATCGTGAATACAGGGCTATAAATACAAAATCAAGTAGGAGTAATGCAGGTGTACGTTTAATAATGAATAAAGGTAGGACATGTTCTGAGACATCGAGGCATCACCAATTTAGTATTGGAGGGCAGCGTGGAGGGTAAAAATCATAGAGGGAGACCAAGAGATGAATACGCTAAACAGATTCAGAAGGATGTAGGCTGTAGTAGGTACTGGGAGATGAAGAAGCTTGCACAGGGTAGAGTAGCATGGAGAGCTGCGTCAAACCAGTCTCAGGACTGAAGACCGCAACAACAACAACAACAAGAAAATAGGAATGCATGTAAGATACTATGAATAGATAGTGAATGCATTACCATAGCCAAGATAATTAGAAAGCCCGCATCAACCAAAGTAGTATAAGTTTACGTGGCAATAGCTACCCAGATTATGAAGAGATTGAAGAAATGTATGAAGAGAGAAAAGAAATTATGCCAACAGTTAAGAGAGACAAAAAATTAGTTGTTACAGGGGAATGGAATTCAATAGTAGGAAAAAGGAAGAGAAGGAAAAATAGTAGGTGAATACAGGCTGGGGGAAAGGAATGAAAGAGGAAGCTACCTTGTAGAATTTTGACAGAGCATAATTCAATCATTGCTAACACCTACTTGGTTTAAGAATCACCAAAGAAGGCTGCATTCATGGCAGAGACCTGGAGACACCAAAAGGTTTAAAACTGATTATGCAATGGGTAAGACAGAGGTTTTGGAACCAGATTTCAAATTGTAAGACATTTCAAGGGGCAGCTGTGGCCTCTGGCCACAATTTATTGGTGATGTATGGTAGATTAAAACTGAAGAAATTGCAACAAGGTAGGAAATTAGAGATGAAACCTGGATGAGTTGAAAGACCCAGAGGTTGTTGAGAGTTTCAGAGAGAGCATTAGGAATGGCTGACTAGAACAGGAAAAAGGAGTACAGTAGAAGATGAATGGGAACTCTTGAGAGATGAAACAGCGAAGACAACAAATGATCAAATATGTAAAAGACAAGGCCTAGTAGAAATCCTTGGATGTCACAGGAGACATTGAATAAGACTTATGTAACAAGTAAATATAAAAATGCAGCAAATGAAAATGGTGGAAGGGGAATATGAATGTCTAAAAAATTAGGTTGACAGGAACAAATGTAAGGATTTAGCATCATATATCACTAGGGGAAAGATAGATACAGTGTATGGGAAAATTAAAGAGGTCTTTGGAGAAAAGAGAAGTAGCTGTATGACTATCAAGATCTCAGATGGAAAACCAGTACCAAGCAAAACAGGGAAAGCTAAAAGGTGGAAACAGTACATAGAGGGTCTATACAAGGGAGATGTACTTGAGGGCAGTATTACAAAAACGGAAGAGGATGTAGATGAGTATGAGATGGAAGATATGATAGTGTGAGAAGAATTTGACATAGCACTGAAAGACCTAAGTCAAAACCAGGCCACTGGAGTAGATGACTTTCTGCCAGAGCAGCTGATAGCCTTGGGAGAACCTATGACAAAGCTATTCCATCTGGCGCACAAGATGTATGAAATAGGTGAAATACCCCCAGACTTCAAGAAGAATGTAATAATTCAAATCTTTTGGCAGTATTGATTAGAATACTCTCTTTAAAATACTGGAAGAAGCAAGTGTAAAATAGACATCAGTTATAAGAGTAGAGGGGCATGGAGGGAAAGCTGTGGTTGAGGAGGGAGTGAGGCAGGATTGTAGCCTAACCCCAATGTTATTCAATCTGTACAATGAGCAAGCAGTAAGTGAAACCAAAGAAAAACTTGGAGTACGAATTAAAGTTAAGGAATAAAAACTATAAGGTTCACCGATGATGATGTAAGTCTCTCAGAGACAGCAAAGGACTTAGAAGAGAAACTGAATGGAATGGATAGCATCTGGAAAGGAGGATATAATATGAACATCAACAAAAGCAAAACAAAGATGACAGAATGTAGTCGAATTAAATCAGTTGATGCTGAAGAAATTGCATTAGGAAATGAGACACTAGAATTAGTAGATGAGTTCTGCTGCTTGGGCAAACTGAAGATGAACGAATTAGAGAGTATGTAGACTGTAGATTGGCAAGGGCAAGAAAAGTTTTTCTGAAGCAGAGAATCTTGTGAACATCAAATCTAGATTTAAGTGTTAGGAAGACTTTTCTGAAAGTATTTGTGCGATGTGTAGCCATGTATAGAAGTGAAACATGGAAGATAAACAGCTTAGACAATATTAGGAAAAGGAAAGTTGCTACTCACAACAATATGGTGGAGATGCTGCCCCCCCCCCCCCCCCACCACACACACACACACACACACACACACACACACACACACACACACACACACACACACACACACACACACGTGCATGCGACTGCAGCCTCTGGCAGCTGAAGCCACACTACAAGCAACAGTAGCAGTCATGATGGGAGTGGTAACTGGGTGGGGGTAAGGAGGATACTAGGGTGGGGACAGGGAGGGGTAGCAGAGCAGGGGTGGGAGACAGTGCACACACACACACACACACACACACACACACACACACACACACACACACACACACTCACTCACTCACACTCACACTTAAAGGGCCAAAGTAAGGGAGCATACATCCAGTCCCTCGGATTTACCAATGATGCTTTCCTTCGTTTTGTTTCTACCATGTTTTCTTGTGTTAAATGCAAATATACAACTCAAATAGTTATAAACACCACCTATGTAATTAGCATATAACTAACCTATGCTCATTCTACCATGTAACATTGCAAGTAAAACTAAAACTATGATATCCGAGAAATGCCAGTCGTGTCATGATTGCCACAACAAAACGTAGACAAAACTAAACAGCAATGAAAACGGAACTGAAGTATTACGCTAAGAAACAAATATAGGAAAAACATGTAGATATGCTAAAAATGAAAATACTGAAAGGTAAATTAGCAAATGGACGGTGTGTCCTGCCTACTCAAAAATAAAGAAAGGAAAACAAATACTATAATAAGAATAACAAAAGTAATATGAAATCTTGTAATTCACAACAATAGAGATGTTTTTACTTCTTGTTATTTCTCAAATAAATATTTTGGTTAAAAATAAAAAAAAAAGTAAGCAAGAAGACCCGGGTTCAAGTCCCGGCTGCAGCACAAATTTTAATTCTCTTCATCAGCTTCCAATGTTATCGTGAATACAGGGCTATAAATACAAAATCAAGTAGGAGTAATGCAGGTGTACGTTTAATAATGAATAAAGGTAGGACATGTTCTGAGACATCGAGGCATCACCAATTTAGTATTGGAGGGCAGCGTGGAGGGTAAAAATCATAGAGGGAGACCAAGAGATGAATACGCTAAACAGATTCAGAAGGATGTAGGCTGTAGTAGGTACTGGGAGATGAAGAAGCTTGCACAGGGTAGAGTAGCATGGAGAGCTGCGTCAAACCAGTCTCAGGACTGAAGACCGCAACAACAACAACAACAAGAAAATAGGAATGCATGTAAGATACTATGAATAGATAGTGAATGCATTACCATAGCCAAGATAATTAGAAAGCCCGCATCAACCAAAGTAGTATAAGTTTACGTGGCAATAGCTACCCAGATTATGAAGAGATTGAAGAAATGTATGAAGAGAGAAAAGAAATTATGCCAACAGTTAAGAGAGACAAAAAATTAGTTGTTACAGGGGAATGGAATTCAATAGTAGGAAAAAGGAAGAGAAGGAAAAATAGTAGGTGAATACAGGCTGGGGGAAAGGAATGAAAGAGGAAGCTACCTTGTAGAATTTTGACAGAGCATAATTCAATCATTGCTAACACCTACTTGGTTTAAGAATCACCAAAGAAGGCTGCATTCATGGCAGAGACCTGGAGACACCAAAAGGTTTAAAACTGATTATGCAATGGGTAAGACAGAGGTTTTGGAACCAGATTTCAAATTGTAAGACATTTCAAGGGGCAGCTGTGGCCTCTGGCCACAATTTATTGGTGATGTATGGTAGATTAAAACTGAAGAAATTGCAACAAGGTAGGAAATTAGAGATGAAACCTGGATGAGTTGAAAGACCCAGAGGTTGTTGAGAGTTTCAGAGAGAGCATTAGGAATGGCTGACTAGAACAGGAAAAAGGAGTACAGTAGAAGATGAATGGGAACTCTTGAGAGATGAAACAGCGAAGACAACAAATGATCAAATATGTAAAAGACAAGGCCTAGTAGAAATCCTTGGATGTCACAGGAGATATTGAATAAGACTTATGTAACAAGTAAATATAAAAATGCAGCAAATGAAAATGGTGGAAGGGGAATATGAATGTCTAAAAAATTAGGTTGACAGGAACAAATGTAAGGATTTAGCATCATATATCACTAGGGGAAAGATAGATACAGTGTATGGGAAAATTAAAGAGGTCTTTGGAGAAAAGAGAAGTAGCTGTATGACTATCAAGATCTCAGATGGAAAACCAGTACCAAGCAAAACAGGGAAAGCTAAAAGGTGGAAACAGTACATAGAGGGTCTATACAAGGGAGATGTACTTGAGGGCAGTATTACAAAAACGGAAGAGGATGTAGATGAGTATGAGATGGAAGATATGATAGTGTGAGAAGAATTTGACATAGCACTGAAAGACCTAAGTCAAAACCAGGCCACTGGAGTAGATGACTTTCTGCCAGAGCAGCTGATAGCCTTGGGAGAACCTATGACAAAGCTATTCCATCTGGCGCACAAGATGTATGAAATAGGTGAAATACCCCCAGACTTCAAGAAGAATGTAATAATTCAAATCTTTTGGCAGTATTGATTAGAATACTCTCTTTAAAATACTGGAAGAAGCAAGTGTAAAATAGACATCAGTTATAAGAGTAGAGGGGCATGGAGGGAAAGCTGTGGTTGAGGAGGGAGTGAGGCAGGATTGTAGCCTAACCCCAATGTTATTCAATCTGTACAATGAGCAAGCAGTAAGTGAAACCAAAGAAAAACTTGGAGTACGAATTAAAGTTAAGGAATAAAAACTATAAGGTTCACCGATGATGATGTAAGTCTCTCAGAGACAGCAAAGGACTTAGAAGAGAAACTGAATGGAATGGATAGCATCTGGAAAGGAGGATATAATATGAACATCAACAAAAGCAAAACAAAGATGACAGAATGTAGTCGAATTAAATCAGTTGATGCTGAAGAAATTGCATTAGGAAATGAGACACTAGAATTAGTAGATGAGTTCTGCTGCTTGGGCAAACTGAAGATGAACGAATTAGAGAGTATGTAGACTGTAGATTGGCAAGGGCAAGAAAAGTTTTTCTGAAGCAGAGAATCTTGTGAACATCAAATCTAGATTTAAGTGTTAGGAAGACTTTTCTGAAAGTATTTGTGCGATGTGTAGCCATGTATAGAAGTGAAACATGGAAGATAAACAGCTTAGACAATATTAGGAAAAGGAAAGTTGCTACTCACAACAATATGGTGGAGATGCTGCCCCCCCCCCCCACCACACACACACACACACACACACACACACACACACACACACACACGTGCATGCGACTGCAGCCTCTGGCAGCTGAAGCCACACTACAAGCAACAGTAGCAGTCATGATGGGAGTGGTAACTGGGTGGGGGTAAGGAGGATACTAGGGTGGGGACAGGGAGGGGTAGCAGAGCAGGGGTGGGAGACAGTGCACACACACACACACACACACACACACACACACTCACTCACTCACACTCACACTTAAAGGGCCAAAGTAAGGGAGCATACATCCAGTCCCTCGGATTTACCAATGATGCTTTCCTTCGTTTTGTTTCTACCATGTTTTCTTGTGTTAAATGCAAATATACAACTCAAATAGTTATAAACACCACCTATGTAATTAGCATATAACTAACCTATGCTCATTCTACCATGTAACATTGCAAGTAAAACTAAAACTATGATATCCGAGAAATGCCAGTCGTGTCATGATTGCCACAACAAAACGTAGACAAAACTAAACAGCAATGAAAACGGAACTGAAGTATTACGCTAAGAAACAAATATAGGAAAAACATGTAGATATGCTAAAAATGAAAATACTGAAAGGTAAATTAGCAAATGGACGGTGTGTCCTGCCTACTCAAAAATAAAGAAAGGAAAACAAATACTGTAATAAGAATAACAAAAGTAATATGAAATCTTGTAATTCACAACAATAGAGATGTTTTTACTTCTTGTTATTTCTCAAATAAATATTTTGGTTAAAAATAAAAAAAAAAGTAAGCAAGAAGACCCGGGTTCAAGTCCCGGCTGCAGCACAAATTTTAATTCTCTTCATCAGCTTCCAATGTTATCGTGAATACAGGGCTATAAATACAAAATCAAGTAGGAGTAATGCAGGTGTACGTTTAATAATGAATAAAGGTAGGACATGTTCTGAGACATCGAGGCATCACCAATTTAGTATTGGAGGGCAGCGTGGAGGGTAAAAATCATAGAGGGAGACCAAGAGATGAATACGCTAAACAGATTCAGAAGGATGTAGGCTGTAGTAGGTACTGGGAGATGAAGAAGCTTGCACAGGGTAGAGTAGCATGGAGAGCTGCGTCAAACCAGTCTCAGGACTGAAGACCGCAACAACAACAACAACAAGAAAATAGGAATGCATGTAAGATACTATGAATAGATAGTGAATGCATTACCATAGCCAAGATAATTAGAAAGCCCGCATCAACCAAAGTAGTATAAGTTTACGTGGCAATAGCTACCCAGATTATGAAGAGATTGAAGAAATGTATGAAGAGAGAAAAGAAATTATGCCAACAGTTAAGAGAGACAAAAAATTAGTTGTTACAGGGGAATGGAATTCAATAGTAGGAAAAAGGAAGAGAAGGAAAAATAGTAGGTGAATACAGGCTGGGGGAAAGGAATGAAAGAGGAAGCTACCTTGTAGAATTTTGACAGAGCATAATTCAATCATTGCTAACACCTACTTGGTTTAAGAATCACCAAAGAAGGCTGCATTCATGGCAGAGACCTGGAGACACCAAAAGGTTTAAAACTGATTATGCAATGGGTAAGACAGAGGTTTTGGAACCAGATTTCAAATTGTAAGACATTTCAAGGGGCAGCTGTGGCCTCTGGCCACAATTTATTGGTGATGTATGGTAGATTAAAACTGAAGAAATTGCAACAAGGTAGGAAATTAGAGATGAAACCTGGATGAGTTGAAAGACCCAGAGGTTGTTGAGAGTTTCAGAGAGAGCATTAGGAATGGCTGACTAGAACAGGAAAAAGGAGTACAGTAGAAGATGAATGGGAACTCTTGAGAGATGAAACAGCGAAGACAACAAATGATCAAATATGTAAAAGACAAGGCCTAGTAGAAATCCTTGGATGTCACAGGAGATATTGAATAAGACTTATGTAACAAGTAAATATAAAAATGCAGCAAATGAAAATGGTGGAAGGGGAATATGAATGTCTAAAAAATTAGGTTGACAGGAACAAATGTAAGGATTTAGCATCATATATCACTAGGGGAAAGATAGATACAGTGTATGGGAAAATTAAAGAGGTCTTTGGAGAAAAGAGAAGTAGCTGTATGACTATCAAGATCTCAGATGGAAAACCAGTACCAAGCAAAACAGGGAAAGCTAAAAGGTGGAAACAGTACATAGAGGGTCTATACAAGGGAGATGTACTTGAGGGCAGTATTACAAAAACGGAAGAGGATGTAGATGAGTATGAGATGGAAGATATGATAGTGTGAGAAGAATTTGACATAGCACTGAAAGACCTAAGTCAAAACCAGGCCACTGGAGTAGATGACTTTCTGCCAGAGCAGCTGATAGCCTTGGGAGAACCTATGACAAAGCTATTCCATCTGGCGCACAAGATGTATGAAATAGGTGAAATACCCCCAGACTTCAAGAAGAATGTAATAATTCAAATCTTTTGGCAGTATTGATTAGAATACTCTCTTTAAAATACTGGAAGAAGCAAGTGTAAAATAGACATCAGTTATAAGAGTAGAGGGGCATGGAGGGAAAGCTGTGGTTGAGGAGGGAGTGAGGCAGGATTGTAGCCTAACCCCAATGTTATTCAATCTGTACAATGAGCAAGCAGTAAGTGAAACCAAAGAAAAACTTGGAGTACGAATTAAAGTTAAGGAATAAAAACTATAAGGTTCACCGATGATGATGTAAGTCTCTCAGAGACAGCAAAGGACTTAGAAGAGAAACTGAATGGAATGGATAGCATCTGGAAAGGAGGATATAATATGAACATCAACAAAAGCAAAACAAAGATGACAGAATGTAGTCGAATTAAATCAGTTGATGCTGAAGAAATTGCATTAGGAAATGAGACACTAGAATTAGTAGATGAGTTCTGCTGCTTGGGCAAACTGAAGATGAACGAATTAGAGAGTATGTAGACTGTAGATTGGCAAGGGCAAGAAAAGTTTTTCTGAAGCAGAGAATCTTGTGAACATCAAATCTAGATTTAAGTGTTAGGAAGACTTTTCTGAAAGTATTTGTGCGATGTGTAGCCATGTATAGAAGTGAAACATGGAAGATAAACAGCTTAGACAATATTAGGAAAAGGAAAGTTGCTACTCACAACAATATGGTGGAGATGCTGCCCCCCCCCCCCCACCACACACACACACACACACACACACACACACACACACACACACACACACGTGCATGCGACTGCAGCCTCTGGCAGCTGAAGCCACACTACAAGCAACAGTAGCAGTCATGATGGGAGTGGTAACTGGGTGGGGGTAAGGAGGATACTAGGGTGGGGACAGGGAGGGGTAGCAGAGCAGGGGTGGGAGACAGTGCACACACACACACACACACACACACACACACACACACACACACACACACATGTGCATGCGACTGCAGCCTCTGGCAGCTGAAGCCACACTACAAGCAACAGTAGCAGTCATGATGGGAGTGGTAACTGGGTGGGGGTAAGGAGGACACTAGGGTGGGGACAGGGAGGGGGGGAGGGGTAGCAGAGCAGGGGTGGGAGACAGTGAAGTGCTGCTGGAGAATGTGCAAGGATGAGGTGGGGAGAGGTAGGGCAGCTATGTGCAGTCAGGAGGTGAGACAGATGGCTGGGGTGAGATTTGGGGGGGAGGGGGTTAGTAGATATGGAGAGAAGTACCGTATTTACTCGAATCTAAGCCGCACTCGAATCTAAGCTGCACCTGAAAAATGAGACTCGAAATCGAGGAAAACAAAATTCCCCGAATCTAAGCCGCATCTGAAATTTGAGACTCGAAATTCAAGGGGAGAGAAAAGTTTTAGGCTGCACCTCCAAATCGAAACAAAGTTGGTCCATGAGACACAATTTAGCTACAGTAGTTTGGTCCGAGTCGTGAGCTTAGCAGTTAAGCTTTGCCAGGTAGCCATTGCTGTGCGTCAGGCGCTCCGTCCGTATTAACACGGGTACTCTTCCTTTCTCACGTGCTTTCTCTAGTTTGAGTTGATTGCTTATTTTTCTTTGATCTGACAAGTGCCGTTCTCTTTGTTATAGGTGTTTACGTCACTCTAAGCTGAAAATGCATTATTGTGGTGTGCCATGCATTGTTTGTCGCATTCTGATAATGAGTGTTTACGACCTATCGCTGCTTGCGGCATGGCTTGCTTTTGTGCGCGCTACCGCCCCTGCTTTTGTGCGCGCTACCGCCCCTTACAATTAAAAAAAAAAAAAAAAGAGAGGAATCTTCTTCTCATTAGCGTAACAATGGCAAAAGACTGCTATTTGTTGTTACTAACACTGCTGCTTTCTTTAATAATGATCAACAAGAACCAAATAATAGACTGCGTATGGTAGAAGATGTTCTGAACGAGAGTTTAGCGAAAAATTTTCTCCGTTTGAAAATGTTTGCAGGCGCCTCTTTAGTACATTACATTCTGCACAGAAATTAGAGTCATCTTAAATTTAAAAATCTAGTCAATTGCCGTGCTTCATTTGTGATTGTATCACTATAAGGCATAAGAATAATATGAATATAAACATGACATGATATTTATATTATTCCGCGTTTGCTGTTGTCTCACTCTAGTTTCATAGTTTATTAGGCAGACAGGATGTAAATGAGATAGCAGCAAACACGAAACAATACATGGCAAAATGATTATATTCGTATTATCCTTATGGTTAAGAGAATACTGCATGTAATTCACAATTCATAAAAGTTCCTATTAGCAACCATCTCTTCTCACAGGTAGTAAAAAATTCGGAATGTAGAGTTGGCCATATTGACACACATCCCAAACAGTCTTGCCAGTCGGATTTTCGTAGTACATTGAAATGCTGCTACATTCAAAAATGAACAATACGGAATTTGTACTTACTTCTTTGGATAATGTATGAAAATGCAGTGGTCGAAACTCGGGGCGGAGAAAAATGCTCGTCTTCCAACCTTTTTTTAAATTTATTTACTGACGCAGAGGTTTTGCCACCAGTATTTATCTTTGTGCCTGCAAAGCATGCCTGTGTAGCGCTACATATATTCGACGGCAGAAGTTAGTTGTGGCGGCACCTACCAACATTTTTAAGAACTTCTGCTTGCTTTGCACTCGATTCTAAGCCGCATGCGGTTTTTTGGATTACAAAAACCGGAAAAAAAGTGCGGCTTAGATTCAAGTAAATACGGTAAAAGAACTGTGTGCCTTGGTGGGTTGAAGGCTGTGTAGTGCTGGAATGGGAACAGGGAAGGGGCTGGATAAGTGAGAAAAATGACTAACGAAGGTTGAGGCCAGGAGGGTTACGGAAACATAGGATATATTACAGGGGGAGTTCCCACCTGTGCAGTTCAGAAAAGCTGGTATTGATGGGAAGGATCCATATGGCACAGGGTGTGAAACAGTCATTGAAATGAAGAATGTCATGTTGGGCAGCGTGCTCAGCAACTGGGTGGTCCACTTCTTTCTTGGCCACCGTTTGTCGGTGGTCATTTATGCAGACAGACAGCCTGGTGGTTGTCATGCCCCTATATAGGAAAAAACTTCTGCTTAACACTACAATTTTTTCCTGGTCGCCAAAGTCTGTATATTTGTAGCAGTTGGCGTTAGTCTGTGACATAAGGTACATATAACTTACACAAATATTTTATCTTGTGACACCTATTGTATCATGTGATGTAATAAGTGAGTATGTTTACTTCAAAAATATTTTTCTATTAATATTTTGTTATGTTTACAAAAAATATTTTGTAACTTGTGCATACATCTTTAGGGACAATCTTCTGAAAAAGATATTTTTACAGATATTGAAACCATGGTCAAAGGATAATAAACCTTTATTTGCTACTGGCTGGCTGATTTTTTAATCTTTTCTGAATTGCACAGTTCCTGTTTTGCAGCCACGTTTAAGATTTTAAATCGGTTAGCACATGTGCTCAGTGCTGCAATAGAGGAGGGTACATTTAAAATCCACCAACAGCAAGTAAAGTAAATCCAGTATCTAAGAAAGGAAACAGAGCTGAATCAGGAACTACATCACTGATCGTCACCTTTTCAAAAATCTACGAAATGATGATAAAAAAATGAACTGTATGCTTTATAAATAAATTTAAAATTGCTACACTCATCACAACAGGGTTTCAGAGAAAGGAAATCAACAATAATGGCTCCAACAGATTTAGTTGAACATATTCTGAGTTACATTAAGAGGCAATAGAAGACTTGCAGGAGCTTCATGGGCCTTTCTAAGGCATTTGAATGAATGCGTGAATTGTTCATGCTTATGGAGAAGCTCAGTCACTATGGGATTCAAGGAAAATGCTATAACAGTGTCAAATTGTACATTATGAATAGGAAACACTTCACAGAAAGCAGTCATACAACGGGAGTGAATATAATAAATTACAGACCTTTTGTTACTAAATGTCAGACATTCTGTGCACCTCAAGGTTCCATGCTGAGGCCAATACTGTTTACTCTCCATGCAAATGGTTTCCCAGGATATATATACGGCAGAAACTTACAGTTTATGCCAATGATGCTATAATTATATGTGCAGACAAAGGAGGAGCTTGGAAAGGAAGCACCCTTAAATACTGAAATTGCAAATAAGTATCCAGTATAAACTATGTAACTCAATCTGAAACACTGTACATAGTGTTGCAAACCAGAGTAAAATGTTTAATGTAAATATTAAATTATGTAGAGAGCCAATTAAAGAGATAATCAGCACAAAATTTTATAAATTATTATCGATAAGCATTTGACATAGGAGTCCCTCATGTACAAAAGCATAAGTTGCGGATGATAATGTTCACAGGACTATGTTCTATGGACTTGTTTTTCCATATCTGTCATACTCTGTTCATATATGGGGAAGAACGCAAACTAGCTACTTAGAAAGACTATTTAAAATTTAGAAAATGTCAGTGAGGTGTACAGCAAAAATGCAACCTAGGCAGTCTTGTAGACAAGTTTTTCCTGTCCACTCATAAAACTTTGACACATCCTCTATTATCAGCTGAAAATAATCATCTACAGTCCATGGACAAAGAATAAATAAATTCCCACTTCTATTCAAAGATTGATTTGATGCTGCTCTCCATGCCCCTCTAACCTGTGCAAGTCTTTTCATTGCCAGATAAATACAGCAACAAACATCCTTCTGTATCTGTTTACCATATTCATCACTTGGCCTCCCTCTACAATTTCTACCCCCCCCCCCCCCCCCACCTCACCCACACTTCCCTCCAACATTAAAGTCATGCTCCCTCGATGCCTAAGAATGTGTCCCATCAACAGATCCCTTCTTCTAATCACGTTGTACCACAACTTTCATTTCTGCCAAGATCTATGCAGTACTTCCTCAATTCAATTCAATTCAATTCAATTTTTATTATCACATAACATGCCTTATACAATCAAAGATTGTGACGTAGGTGACTTGTCAGTTTTACATTATATATAGCAATACTAAAAATAGACAATAAACTAATAATATACATGGTGTAACATCTTCAAAGAGGTATTTTAATTACAATTATAATGCATTGTTACCATTCATGAAATCTTCTACACTATAGTAACATTTATCTTTCAGATATTTTTCCATGTCCCTTTTGGTACCTTTTACATTTGGGTCATCCATATCATGCCATATTTTATTTACAAATTTCATGCCCATATAGTATGGGGTTTTTTCATACGATTTTAAATGGTGGGTAGGTAACATGTGGCTCGTTCTATGTCTAGTTTCATATTGATTCAAGAAGAAGTTGCCCTCAAAAAGTTGTGGGTTTCTTTTCATGAAAGTGAGAGTTTCATAGATGTATATGCTTGGAATGCTCATTAGATCCAGTTTTACAAATAAAGGTTTGCAGTGTTGCTTTGGTTTTGCTCCCACCATTGCTTGGATGATTCTTTTTTGTAGTCTAAAAGCTCTAAGTAAATTTGTTTTTTCAGACCCCCAGAAAATTATACTATACCTGATGACTGAAACAAAATATGCATTATATACAGTTTTTCTTACAGCTAAATCAGTAATACTATACAAGATATTCATAACATATACAAGGCTATTCAGTCGACCCAGTATGTTGTCCACATGGTGACTCCATAACAGGTTTTTATTGACTAACACGCCAAGGAATTTGACAGTCTGCAGTCTCTAATTTTTTGTCCATATACCTTATTTCACTTATAGACTGTGCAGATTGTTTTGTGGTAAAATGAACAATTTCTGTTTTTGTAAAATTTAATGTCAAGTTATTGTTTTTGACCCATGCCTCCACTTCCCCAAGTGTTTGTTCAATATGACGAATTAGGTCTACCTCATTTTTACAACAGACTAGAGCTGTTGAGTCATCTGCATAGAGGATAGTATCAGACTGGACCTGACATGGCATATCATTAATATAATATAGAAAAAGCAGTGGCCCTAATATTGAACCTTGTGGAACACCTAATTGAGTGTTTTGCCAGCCAGAGAGAAATTTCTTGCCGTTGATATTAATAAGTACTCAAAAAATTGCAGGCAACTGGTATATTTTGTGATCTGTCAAAGGCATTTGACTGTGTAAATCACAATATCCTTTTAAGTAAACTAGAATATTATAGCGTAACAGGAAATGCTGCAAAATGGTTCAAATCTTATATCTCTGGCAGGAAACAAAGGGTGTTATTAGGAAAGAGACATGTATCAAGCTATCAGGCATCATCCAAGTGGGAACTAATTACATGTGGGGTCCCACAAGGTTCCATTTTGGGGCCCTTACTTTTTCTTGTGTATATCAATGACCTTTCATCAGTAACATTACCAGATGCCAAGTTTGTTTTGTTTGCCGATGATACAAACATTGCAATAAATAGCAAATCAAGTGTAGTCTTAGAAAGATCAGCCAATAAAATATTTGTGGACATTAATCACTGGTTCCTAGCCAATTCTTTGTCACTAAACTTTGAAAAAACACACTACATGCAGTTCAGAACTTGTAAGGGGTGTCCCAAGAGTATATGTCTAACATACGATGACAAGAAGATAGAAGAAGTGGACAGTGTTAAATTCTTGGGATTACAGCTTGATAATAAATTCAACTGGGAGGAGCACACCACAGAACTGCTGAAGCGTCTTAACAAATCTCTGTTTGCAATGCGAATTTTGTCAGACATAGGGGATATAAAAATGAAAAAGCTGGCATACTATGCTTACTTTCATTCCATAATGTCATATGGGATTATTTTTTGGGGTAATTCATCAAGCCAAGCTAAAGTTCTCCAGGCACAAAAACGTGCATTTCAGTGCAGTAATGTGTTCATTGTAAATAAGTATTACAGTAGTTGTATTACATGTTTATTACCTTATAAATAAATAAACTTTTTTATTTTACTTTCAGTGCATTAGTATTTGTAAAATGACTCTTAGTGTTCATTAAAAAATGACGATCATTCCACTTGGGACCTGTGGAATGGTACATTAGCTTATTTGTTTTAGTTGTAAATAGTTATCATGTATTGTTGTTTTTCTGACATGTTCCACATCCTGGAGGACCTCCTCACTATGGATCAATTGGAATGAAAGTAAATCTAATCTAATCTAATCTAATTTTGGTTTCTGTTTGACAAGTGTGATGACATCCAGCTAAGAGATTTGCCTTGAAAACCATAGCGTGCCAATTTTTGGAGAAGCAGGTCATGATTTATTGTGTCGAAGGCTTTGGACAGGTCACAAAAGATGCCTGACACACACATTCTATCATCAAGACATCTGCTGACTTTTGTGACTAATTCATTTATTGCATGGATTGTGCTGCGGCCTTTTCTGAAACCATATTGATTGCCTAAGATAATGCTGTTAGATGAATTGTGATTTTCAATCTGATCACATGCAGCTCTTTCAAATATTTTTGAGAAAATTGGTAACAGTGAGATTGGCCTATAGTTGCCCAATTCATCTTGTTTGCCTTTTTTATGCATGGGCCGAACTTCTGCATATTTTAATCGATCTGGGAAACATCCCTCATGAAATGATTGGTTGATTATGAAAGAGAGTGGATATGCAATACTGTGACGGACTATTTTTATTATTTCAGTGGGGACCTCATCCCACCCCGCAGATTTTGAATTTTTTAGGGACATTATGATTTTGATGACATCTGAGATGGAAACATGAGAAAACTTAAAACATGTGCAATTGCTATCTGTCATATTGGGCTTTGTATTTGGTGGTGAATAGTCACCAAATTTGTTACAGTTTATGAAAAAGTCATTGAATGATTCACAAACGGCACTGGGTTCTGTAACAGCTCTACCAATTATCACTATTTTAGAAGGGCATTTTCTCTCTGCCTCACTGCCAACTTCGCTTCTTATAACAGACCAAACAGCTTTTGATTTGTTTTTTGCATTTGAAATGAAGTCGTTATTTGCAGTATGTTTTGCTAGTTTAACTATTTTGTCAGATGTTTTTTTGTATGTGCTTACATACTTAAGAAATTGAGGGCTTCGATTTACTTTTGCCTTCATATGCAGTTTCCTCTTAGTAGCACTAGACACTCAAATTCCTTTTGTTACCCAGGATCTACTTTTTTGGGACCTGGTCCTCACTGTTACAAAAGGGAAGCACTCATTGAATATACCCAAGAATTCAGTTAAAAAGTTATTGTAATTGTCACTTGTGGAAGTGTGTTTGCTGACTGTCCACTTGGTTTGGCTTAGTTTTTTGCAAAATACTTCCACATTTTCTTGACTGAAATTCCTACATCTTTTTGTTGTGCAGACTGAATTTTGCTTCGGTAGTGATACAAATAGTGCTTTATGGTCTGATACTCCTAAATCTAGAAGAAACTTTTCTTTTACATAATAATTATAACTACTTACAATGTTGTCAATACATGTTGCAGAGCTTGCTGTAATTCTTGTATACTGATCAAAATTGAGATTTAGCCCATTTGTGGCTACCAGGTTCTTTAAGTGTGAAGAAAATTTGTCATCAGTCCTTACATCTATGTTGAAGTCAGCACATATAACCACTTTCTTGTACAGTTTCTCACATTTTAGTTTATGTAGCAGTGTATCAAACTTATCTAAAAATACAGAGCTTATATGGTACCTAGGGGTGCGATATATGCTGATAATTAGTGTGTTATACTCTTTAAGTTCTATACAACAACTTTCAAATGTACCTTCATCATTCAGATGGGTAAAATTCTGTCTGATATCATAGTCTACCATGGAATGAACTAGTATGCAAGAGCCTCCATACCCATTGGTCCTACAAAAGCTGGTAACCAGTTTATAACCTGTAAGTTTATTTAGGAGACTGATATTTTCAGATTTTAGCCAATGTTCATTAAGGCATATTACTTTCACAGATTGTTTCACACTTTCTAGCAAAATTTCTATATCATAAAGCTTCCTGATCATTCCTTCAGACAGACCTCTGATGTTCAAGTGCACAACGAAATTACTACTGCATATATTATTAGGTAGAGGGTCTTTAAAACTAATTTGACTATAAAGTAATGGAACGTCCACCTGGATGTTGACTGCTTGTTCTGGATTCGTTGTATTGGGCCAAATTCGGAAAGAACTGGCCCCCTTCATCAGTTTCCCTGTGTGTGAGCATCTGGATGATGAGTAGGTACAGTTTTCTTGACGATAATTTCAGTCTTTGCTGTATGTTCTGAGGCTGTTTCTGGCACCGTCTCATCTTCTGGACGTGATGTTCCTGTTTGAGCTGGCGCTGTGGCTGCGATTTTGAAATTGTTTTCCCGTTTATCCATTTCCTTGGTCAAAATTGGTTGCACAGCAATTGGTTTTCTTGCACCGTCGTCGTCTTTTTGTATTAATTTCGCTAGCATTTTGCCAACGTATGACTTGCCAGCATTATTATAATGTAGTCCATGTTTCGTAAACAAATCTCTTGCATCTGGAAGATCAAAAAATGTTACATTTTGTTGGGACTTGCATATTTTGTAGAACTGTCTGTTTACTTTTGCAAGCTCCAGCTTTACGATGGAATTGTCTTGCAGGTCGTATCTGTGAGGCAAACTAGTAACTATGATGTTCGGAACTTTCAGATCAAGTAATGTAGTTTTTAAACACTGGGTCGCATGTTTACTCTCATTTCTGTATACATCATTACTTCCACCCATGATTATGACGGCATCATTCTTAGATAGCTCATTAAGTGAGTTGCTGCTCTTAATTATCTCAGTCAAAGGTGCACTGGGTTTCGTCATACCTGTTGCCGTGAATAACGTACTGTATTCATTTATTTTTTCGACAATTTTCTTGGTGTGGCTATCACCAATAGTTATGTGATCTATACATCTAATCTTCAGAATCTTATGTAGCACCAAAATTCAAAAGTTTCTCTTCTCTTCTTGTCAAAACTCCTTATTGCCCATGCTTCACTTCCATCCATGGCTATACTCCATACAAACATATTCAGAAAAGACTCTAACATTTAAAGCTATATTTGATGTCAACAAATTTCTCTTCTTCAAAAATACTTTTCTTAATTTGACTACATTCCATTCCTTCTTTTGCTCTTGTTGATGTTCATCTTATATTCTCCTTTTCCCACACTGTCCATTCCATTCAACTTCTCTTCCTTCCTGTGATTTCTTTGACGGCAAGCATCAAAGTTTTTATTTTTTCTCCCTTAACTGTGATTCATGTCCCAAATTTTTCTTTGGTTTCCTTTACTGCTTGCCAGTGTACATATTGAATAACATTGAGAATAGAATACAACCCTGCCTCACCTTTTTTTTCAACTACTGCCTCACTTTCATGTCTCTCAACTCTTATAGCTGATGCCTGGTTTCCATACAAGTTGTAGATAGTCTTTTGCTCTCTGTATTTTACCCCTGATACCTTCAGAATTTTGAAGAGTGCATTCCAGTCAACATTGTCAAAAACTTTCTCTATGTCTACAAATGCTATAAAGGTGGGTTCGCTTTTCCTTAACCTATCTCGTAATACAAGTAATAAGATTAGTATTGCCTCATGTGTCCCTAATTTACTCTGGAATGCAAGTTGATCTTCGCTGAGGTTGGCTTCTGCCAATTTTTCGATTACTCTGCAAGGAATTCATGTTAGTATTATGCAACCATGACTTATTAAACTGTCAGTTCGGTAATATTCACACCTGCCAGCACCTGCTTTCTTTGGAATTGGAATTATTGCATTCCTCTTGAAGTCTGAAGGTATTTCACTTGTCTCGTACATCTTGCATGCCAGTTGGAATTGTTTTGTCATTTGCTAGCTTTCCAAGGCTATCAATAGCTCTGATGTAATGTCATCTACTCCAAGGGCCTTGTTTTGATTTAGGTCTTTCAGTGCTCTGTGAAATTCTTTTCACAGTATCATATCTCCCATCTCATCTACATCTGTGTCCTCTTCCATTTCTGTCTAATATGGATCCTCTGCTGCCTTAATTATTCCATCTCTTGGGGCTACCCATTCATCTGGTACAGTATTCCCTATTCCCCAACAGTACATTCAAGTCTGTATCCCTTATATAGACCCTCTGTGTACACCTTTCAGATTTCCCTTGTTTGCTTAGGACTGGTTTTCCATCTGACCTCTTGATATACATTCAGCTACTTCTCTTCTCTCCAAAGACCTCTTTAACTTTCCTGTAGGTAGTATCTACCTTCCTCCTAGTGAAATATGCTTCTAAATTCTTGCAATTTTCCTCTACCCCTTCACAGTCAAGTTGCATTTCCTGTCAATCTAATTTTTTAGACGTTTATATTTCCTTCCACGTGCTTCATTTGCTGAATTTTTATAATTTCTCAACGAAATTTGATATCACCTGTGTTATCCAAGGATTTCTACTAGGCCTGTCCTTTTACATATTTGATCCTCTGCTGCCTTCATTATTTCATCTCTCAAGGCTAGCCATTCATCTTCTACAGTTTTGCTTCCCTCAGTCCTAGTCAATCATTACCTAATGCTCCATCTGAAACTCTCAACACCGTCTGGTTCTTTCAACTGATGCAGGTTCCTTTTACTTAATTGCATACCTTCTTGCAATTTCTTTAGTTTCAGTTTACAGTCCATAACCAATAAATTTTGGTCAGAGCACACATCTGCTCCTGGAAATGTCTTATTATTTAAAATATGCTTCCAAAATCTCTGTCCTGCAGTTACATAATAAATTTGAATCCTTCCATTGTCTCCAGGTCTCATCCACTTCTACACCTTCTTTGATGATTCTTAAACCAAGTGTTAGTGATGATTAAATCATGGTCTGTGCACAGTTTTATCAAATTGCTTCTTCTTTCATTCCTTTCCCCCATCCCACATTCACGTACTGTTTTTCCTTCTCTTACTTTTCCTACGATTGAATTACATTCCCCAATCACATTTTAATTTCTGTCTCACTTAACTATCTGAATAATTTCTTTTATCTCATCATACATTTCTTCAGTCTCTTCATCATATGCAGAACTATTTGGTATATAAGCTTGTACTACTATGGTGGGTGTGTTCTGTGTCCACTTTGGCTACAATAATGCATTCACTATGCTGTTCATAGTAGCTTACCAGCATCCCTATTTTCTTACTAATTATTAAACCTACTCCTGCATATCACTATTTGACTTTGTATTTATAACCCTACATCCACTTGCCACCAAACTTCACTAATTCCCACTATATCTAACTTCAACCTATCCATCCCTTTTTGAATTTCCTCAGCTATCTGTCTGATTAAGAGATCTAGCGTTGCACACTCTGACCCATAAATGACTGTTTTGTTTCGTCAACTGACATCCTTATGAGTAGTTCCCTCCTGGAGACTCAGAGTGGGGACTACTTTATCTCTGGAATATTTTACCCAAGAAGATGCCATCATCATTTACCATACAGTAGAGCTGCATGCCCTTGGGAAACAGGGGGTACCTAATGAGATGCCAGACAAATGTGTGGTTCCTGAACAGGGGCAGCATCCTTTTCATTAGTTGCAGGAGCAGGAGTCTAGATGAACGACTTATCTGGCCTTCCAACATCAACCAAAACAGTGTTATTGTGTTGGTTCTGTGAATGGCTGAAAGCAAGGGGGATACTAGAGCTGTACTTTTTCCCCAGAAAAGTAATCGATATAAGAAAATCTGTTATATTTGGGATAGAAATTTCAAATTAGTTACCAGCATTATAACAGAAAGCAACCTGTGATATTAAAATTATTCCATTGATTATATAGATATCATAGACTGTTAATTGTCAATATCAGGGTCATTTGTATTAATAAGGGTATTCATTAACAAATGCCAAGAGTTAAGATATGGCAGTTGCATTAATAACAGAAATAAGAATACTGTCAAAGATCATGCCTTAGCTACCAAGGATGAAAAAAACAGGGATAAAATTTATGTATGGAATTTTTGGCATTGTATTTACTTCCAATCTATCTTTTTGTAATAAACATTTGCACATTATACCAATTTGACATACTACATGCTTAGTAAAATGTTATAAGCGATATTGCAGTTATGTATGAAAAATAATGTAATTTTTTACTACTTTTCCATTATTTTAAAGTTGACTTGTGACCTGTACTAGAGATGAAATAATTTTAGTATTATGAAGATGATAGACTACAAAACTATTATGAAAAGAATAGTTGCTATTCACCATATAGCAGTGGTGATGAGTTGCAGCCAGGTACACAAGAAGACTGTCAGAAACTGAGCTTTCAAACAAACACACACACACACACACACACACACACACACACACACACTGCAACTCACTCACACACATGACCACCAAAGCCTCTGGCAGCTGAAGCCAGCCCATGTCAATGAAGACCTTGTCGGCCAAAAGCGCACTTTCCGACAGTCTCTATGTTGCCCCTATCTGTGACTCAGCATCTTTGCATCTCTGCCTCCTGGATTTTCCATTGTTTGAAAATGATAGACTGCTATTCATAGTATAGTGCAGGTGTTGAGATGCAGTCAGTCACAACAAAATACTGCTAAACACATAAGATTTTGGTCAAAAGGCCTTTTTCTGAATTAGACAACACATGCACACAAATTCACACAGATGCAACACACACACACACACACACACACACACATGACCACTGTCTCTGGCTGCCGTGGCAGCCATAGTCAGTGTCGTGTGTGTGAGTTGCGTTTGTGTGAATGTGGGTGTGTATGTTGTCTACTTCAGAAAAAGGCCTTTGGCCAAAAGCTTACTTGTTTAGCAGTCTTTTTGTTGTGCACATCTGTGACTCAACATCTCTGCTATATGATGAGTAACAATCTATCTGTTTCATAATATTGTCTTTATTCCATCCTGGATTTTCCATTAAATGAAATAATTTTTCAAGT
Source organism: Schistocerca cancellata (assembly GCF_023864275.1). Taxonomy (NCBI): domain Eukaryota; kingdom Metazoa; phylum Arthropoda; class Insecta; order Orthoptera; family Acrididae; genus Schistocerca; species Schistocerca cancellata. The sequence goes on from NC_064626.1 coordinate 1,192,451,066, forward strand.
TTACATTATAGGACAAATAAATCATGTTTCACTTATCTCCTTATTCTGTCTTTTAATTTTAATCTAATTTTTTTTTAATTTAATTTTTTCAGTTGACAGCTAATGGTATGTGATGATTTGTAAAATTTATTATCAACTTGGAAGTGCTATGAAAAATCGAATTGCTTTTAAGGAACCCACAATTTTGATTAAAGTTCTTAAAGTTTATTGAATTGTTTTGTCCAGGGAAACGCATTGGTGAAAACTGTATGTTTGATGAAGAATGTGACTCTGGTGTGACATACTGCCGGGACCGCAGTACTTGTGACTGCAAGCCTGGATTCCGTAATCAACAATCATCTTGCATTGCCAGTGAGTGTCAGAATACGTTGTACTTTATGTTCTAATCTAGTTAATGAATCAAGCAAATACACACATCAAAAAAAGTATTGCATCAATTTGGCTCCATGAGTTCCAGAACCTGTACTGAAAATTGGAATAGAGATCAACATAAACATCATTTCCACCCTTTTTATTGCTAATGAAAACCACACATTGCATGTTGTACCACCATACAGCGAGACCTTCAGAGATGGTGGTCCAGATTGCTGTACACACCGTTACCCCTAATATCCAGTAGCACGTCCTCTTGCATTGATGCATACCCGTATTCGTTGTGGATTACTATCCACAAGTTCATCAAGGCACTGTTGGTCCAGAATTTTCCCACTCCTCAATGGCGATTCAGCGTAGATCCCTCAGAGTGGTTGGTGGGTCATGTCGCCTATAAACAGCCCTTTTCAATCTATCCCGGGCATGTTGGATAGGGTTCATGTCTGGAGAACATGCTGGCCACTCTGGTCGAGCGATGTCATTTTCCTGAAGGAAGTCATTCACAAGATGCGCACGATGGGAGCATGAATCGTCATCCATGAAGATGAATGCTTCACCAATATGTTCCTGATATGGTTGCACTATTGGTCGGAGGATGGCATTCACATATTGTACAGCCATTACGGCCTTCCAGCGGCATACATGTCATGGTTGAAAAGATGTACCTCGCCATGGACGTCAGGAGTGAAGTTGCGCATCATGCAGCCTATTGTGCACAATTTGAGTCGTAACACGAAGTCCTGTAGCTGCACGAAAAGCATTATTCAACACAGTGTCACTGCTCTCAGAGTGCCTCCGAGCCATAATCCGTAGGTAGTGTTCATCCACTGCAGTAATAGTAGCTCTTGGGCAGCCTGAGGGAGGCAGGTCATCGATAGTTCCTATCTCTCTGTATCTCTTCCATGTCCAAACAACATAGCTTTGGTTCACGCAGAGATGCCTGGACACTTCCCTTGTTGAGAGCCCTTGTTGGCACAAAGCAACAATGCAGATGCAATCGAAGCACGGTATGGTCCATCTAGGCATGGTTGAACTACAGACAACATGAGCTGTGTACCTCCTTCCTGGTGCCATGACTGGAACTGATCAGCTGTTGGACCACCTCCGTCTAATAGGCACTGCTCATGCATGGTTGTTTACATCTTTGGGCGGGTTTAATGGTATCTCTGAACAGTCAAAGGGATTATGCCTGTGATACAATATCCACAGTTAATGTCTGTCTTCAGGAGTTCTGGGAACAGGGGTGATGCAAAACTTTTTTTGATGTGTGTTTATTGATGAAGATATTCATAAATAAGGATCCAACACTATTACTGGTAACAAGTTTTTAATATCTTGACACATATATATCTCTTTTCTGATTTTCTCTCCTGTTATTGGCTATTCATCATGGTAAGATCAGCCAACACACTGTCTTTCCACATTTCTCTTCATCAACCCTTTTTCTGGTGGAATACTGTGTTATTTTCATTGTTCTCTTTGACATGAAGTCATCTACCATTCTCTCCAGATGTCCTAATCAATGTGTTCTCTGTGCTTTGAGAAATATGACTATACTTTTCTCTTTTGTAAGTTGATTTAATTTATGAGTAAATCTTATTCACAAACTTTGTGCTTTTCTCACAACCAGTATATTCTTCATTGAACTGGGCTCTGCTGTCTGCATCCAGTTCTGTCCTTGCACACTTTCATCTTGTAGTACAAAGCAAGAGTAGCTGTTTAGATTTGCTGTTCTTATAATTAAAGAGGTCTTAAATGCCTGTAAGATTGCAAAACAGGCTCTATTTACCATTGAGATGGATGCTCGGGTGAGATGCACCAAACAACAACTTATACTCAGGAGTTCATTTATTCACCTCTTTACACAATTAAGGCTTACAAATAACTGGATGGCGGAACTACACAAAGATAATGTTTTGCTTAGTTAAAAGATGATGCTGAGATCGATACTGGTGGCGATCTCATCGGCGCCAGACCATCATCATGTAAATAAGAGTGCCTAGGTAACTGAAGCAGGTGATACATTTAATTATTTGTTAGATGTTCTTTGATCTTGTGATGCTCTTCTCTTCTCAATAAAGGATTTTATCATATATATGGTCATATTCACATTTAGAGAGACATATTCTTCCTATAAGGTCACAAATATGTGTCAGATTCTTATTTATTCCTAATGCCAGACTATTAATGTGTGGTACCTCCATTCAGTTGTAAACCTCAGTGGTTTATTTTAGAATATTTTGCTGAATGGCAGTCAATGGAATTTCAGACAGTTTCTCCAAAAGAAACTGATGAAATGGTGTGAGAAATCATGGGGTACTGTAAAGGGCTGTTAATTGTTGTAGACCACCACAGCTAAATAATATAGGAACCAGGCAGTCTGTAGCACAGAGAAGATGGACTATTTTACACACATCCTCATCAAATCAGACATGACTTTTCCATATTAAGTATACAGTATTACAAAAGGAAAATGACACAGTAATTGAGTGTTATTCATAAAAGTCTCATTACAAGAATGTCTATGTTTGGCACATTTCTAAGGCAGTTACAAGTGGTCATAATTATTGACAGACTCCTTCATTCATTATGACTACTTGCCAAATCCCTACTGAAACAATGAACATACAATGGCAACACCATTTCCCAGCAGCTACCACAGTCTACATTAAGCAATGGCAGTCCTATGGTTTTGGGAGCACCATGAGCCAACATTATGAAATTACAGCCAGGAATATCCTCAACACAACAGCTACCAAAACTGTTCTGAAGATTTTCATTGGTTGATGCAACTTCTAATGTCTCCAGTTGATAAAAACCCAATTTGCCATTTTCACAGGACACAGTACAGCCTGCTGCAACTAATCATCAAGGTTTGTACCATGTTAGGGACAATACTGTGCCTTGGAGAAACAGTCAAAACCTGACTGATATATGTAACTGTGTTGTAGCTTTAGTACATCAAGCTTTGCAGGGTGAGGTGGATCAAAAGGTCACAGAATCATGCATGTCTTCAGGTTGTCGAATGAGACTGAAATTCTTTAAATGAATAAGATGTAACAGGAAAGAATACTATGTGAGATGCCTACCACTCCCCTATCACTTCTGGCAACTGCAGGGACATGATTCAAATACCATTCCCAGGTTATATGTAACAATTTGGTGGTGGCCATTCAAGAGGACAGACAGCTTGTTAGTTGTCATGGATTCACAGAAAGCGCCACAACATTTGCTGCTTAGTTCACAGCTCACATGGCTGCTTTCATAGGTAGTCCTGCCTCTGATGGGTTCAGAGATGCCTGTGACAGGCCTGGAGTTGGTGGTTGTGGGAGGATGTATGGGACAGGTCTTGCATCTGTGACTATTGTAGAGATTTGAGCCATGGGGCAAGGTAGTTAGAGCAGGGTCTGCCCCCACTCCCATGTAGCCACCTCCTGTGTGTAGTGGACCCTGGTCTATTAAGCAGACCCTGACACCTCTCCATCCTATGACCCAGATAAAGGAAACTGTGGCCTAAATGGCTGCAGAAACTGTCTGAGACACTTATACAGACCCTGCACTAGGCTTTTTACTGGAGGTCCACAATCGGTCCTGTCAGTGATGCTACAGATGGTGCACTCCGCTTTCATCTCACAAGCACTGTAGTTAGCCACCAGACAACTTGAGAGAATCTCTCTTGATCCAAAGCAATATTTATCAATAATAATGACTTTAGTCACCACCTGCAGTTGGCTGCAACTTGTGTTCTTCATGGCATCTGGAAGGACCTGTTCCTCATCTGGGATGACTCCCCCAAGTACACACACACAGTGTCCATTAGACTTCTTGCCCATCTTGGCAGCCACATCCCTATGGGTCACCATCACACATCTGACGTTGGAGCCCTCAACTACCAATAATACCCACCGAGCGAGGTGGCGCAGTGGTCAGCACACTGGACTCGCATTCGGGAGGACGACGGTTCAACCCCATGTCCGGCCATCCTGATTTAGGTTTTCCGTGATTTCCCTAAGTCGCTCCAGGCAAATGCCGGGATGGTTCCTTTGAAAGGGCATGGCCGACTTCCTCTCCCAATCCGATGAGACCGATAACCTTGCAGTTTGGTCTCTTCCCCCAAACAACCCAAAACCAATAATGCCCACACTTTAGAGGCACTGAGGCTTCCACTAAAAAAAGGCAGATGACTGCAGCTAGCCCAGGAGCTTTATCAGTGACAGATTGTGCCTGACTGAAACCTTTCTGTTGGGAAACCAGTGAAGCTCTGCAATTGGTCCCCCATAAAGTCTTTCAGTGCCTGCCACACCTTGAATTGGCCTTCCATTCAAGCATGGGTGATTGGTCAACCTCAATGCAGACAATAATCTGTACAACTACAGTAGTGGACTGACTGGGAAGGTGTGTGGCAAATGTTGGATCTCCCTCGGATCTCAACACCCATTGGCAACAGCCTCAAGCTGCATAACTAAAGCCAACATTGCCTGGAACAGTGAGCAGAGAATCACCAACTCAACTCACATCTGAACACAGCATTCACCTTCCCTATCCATACTGAAGATGGTGGAAAACTGCGCTATGCAAACACATATGAATGTCATGATTAAACCACAAAAGCACATAGACAACAACAAATAAGTACTTGCTGCTAGTTAGATGCTTGCAAGATAAATGCACAAATGAACTACTTTTGTGGTGCTGCTCATATAGGAGCCGGTGACTGACTTAGCTCTATGCAACTGCTGGCTGGTCAAATTAAAACAAATGACAGAGCAGTACAGATTGCATAAGTATACATTACACAGTTAACACAAGACTATGCCTCATAAATACACAAACACACAAGATACTAATGATTTAACTACAAAAGCACACAGTCAATTGTAAATAAGTGACTTGCTTCTTCTTAGAGCCTCATAAAATAAATACACAAAGGAACTACTCTCTCCTGATGATGGTTGTACAGAAATCAGGGACTGATTCATCATGGAAACTTACCTAGTTAGCTGCAATGAGTGGGTTCATGGGTCATGGGTCTCAGCATCAGAAGATTATTTAAACCATTTTTGTTTTGCAATTCATGCAGTGATTAGCAATTACATTTGTGCTTGAGAATGAGCAAATAATATTCTCACTACCTTTGAATCGTAAAATGAAAAAACTTACAAAATTATCAGTGATATTCTAAGATATTGTAGATTACATATAAAATTATCAGTCACTATGTATCTGCATGTACCAACATAATGTTTTTCTAATAATCAAATATGGTACTAATGCAATATAATGATGTATGCATAGTATGTACAGCAAAAATTGATAACATTAAATGAAATAAATTTCAAGCTGTGTGAGAGAGGCACAGTCATCTTGAAAAGTGCAGTCATCCAATGGGAATAGTATCTGCACAACTGAATAAACATGGTGATCTAAAATGGCTCCTCAGATATTACCAATCATAGCAGAAGCTTTTTTCAAGAAACTAAAAATAATTACACTTATGTGCCAATACATTTAATCCCTAATAGCATTTGCAGTTAATAACAAGTGTAGATTTAAGGTAAATTGTGCAATGAAGACCGCCACAATATTGCAAATAAATATAATTTTCATTTTAAAAAATCCATTTGTATCGCAAGTTTAGAATGGAGTTTTCTGCTCTGGTGCAAAAGGCTATTAACACATTGCCTGCAGACAAACGCCAAGAAATTGAAAATCCACAGATATTAAAAAATAAAATAAAATAATAGCTTAGCCATTCCTATAATTTACCAGAATATTTGAAATCAAGGATGTAAATTTCTCTAATGTTTGTTTCAGACAAATTTTAACTAAGCTATTATACATACAGCTGATGGGCCTAGTGTTCTTTGTAAATGACATAAGAGATACATTCTTCCCACTTTTTGCTGCAGCTGACACTTTATTAACTCATTATATTAAAACATCACGACGAGCTCATTTCAGCAGCTTTTACCATTTTCAAGCAATCCTGCAATGATGGTAGAACGTTTTGTGATATTTCATGATAACAGTGTATTCCTTACACCTGCATTAGCAGTTGTTTGTTCTATAGTGTATCATCATCATCAGGATTTCCCTCCAATGAACTGGGTAGGAACTTGGTGAACGTTATGTCTTCTTGGTTTCTGTCCTAGTATAGCTCTTCCCTCTCCACTACATCCCATGTTACTACTCTCCTCTGAGATCTTCCTTAACCTGGTCTATCCATCTCTTTCTAGCCTCCCCAATTGGTCTTCTTCCCGGTACCTCCATTCCAAATACTGGTGTGGAGTTGGAGTCAGGTGCATTTGCTTCACATGACCGAACCACTTCAATCTCAAAGCACTCATCCTTTCCTCTGTAGTCAATGTCATGTGCAGGTCTCTCCTTACATAATTATTCCTGACTCTGTCTCTCCTAGTTTTTTATAGAGCTGACCTAAGGAACTTCATTTCACAGGCTTGTATTTGACTCTCTTCTCTCTTATTTATGACACAGGCCTTGAGACTATACATCATGATTGGCAGGGGATAAGTTTTATACATGGTCTGTTTGGCTCTTAGAGGGACTTCTTTGTCCCAGATTAGATTTCATACTTGGTGGAAGAAGCTACATCCTTTTGTTATTCTGTTTAAGACTTCTAGTTTAAAACTTCCATTGTGTGATATGATGCTACCCATACAATTGAAGCTTTTCACACATTCAACCTTCTCACCATCCAGTATGATCCTACAAGGTGTGGATGTCCTGCTCATTTTCATTGGCACTGTCTTGTTCCTACTCACAGTTAACTTGAATCTTTTAAGTTTTGTGTTCCAGTAATCTAGTCTCCTCTGAACCTCCATTTCCGTCTCTCCCCAGATAGCGAAGTCATCAGCAAAAACAAAAGCATTGAGTTCTTCATTTTCTTCTTCCTTGATTTCTTTCAGTATTGTGTCCATAAGCATAATAAAGACTAAAGGGGAGATTGAACTACCTTGCTAAACACCTCTCTTTGTCTTAAACCATTTTGATCTTCCACCTCCTACTTGTACATTGCTCTCACAACCATCGTACAGCATCTGGACTTTTTTAATTAATGAATCAGGAACATTATGTTTTCTCAAGCATTCCCATATTTTATCCCTTGGTACACTGTCATATGCTTTTTCCAAATCCACAAGTACTACTATCAGGTCCTTTCCTTTTTCCCAATACTTCTACATTAACTGACGGAGGGAGAAAATGAGATCAATTTTTCCCTATTACTTCTGAACCCATGCCGTTGTTACTCTAATTGGTGTTCTAGAACTTTCGACAATCTTTTTTCTATGACCTTTTCCATTATCTTAAGGCAGTGTGGTAACAGTGTGATTCCTTGGTAGTTGTTGCATTTCTTTCTACTACCTTTCTCAAACAATGGTATTATAATTCCTTTTTTCCATTCATCCAGCACTTTGTTTTCTTTCCATATCACTCCCAGCACCTGGTGTAACCACTGTATTCCATGGATTCCTGTGGCTTTAATCATATCCACTGTCAGCTCATCTACTCCAGCTGCCTTCCCACTTTTCATCTGTTTCAGGGAATTCTCAGTTTCTAACCAAGAGACTGGATCCTGTTCCTCCTCTAATTCAATGACTTCAGTGTCACTTTCTTGTGCACCTTCCCCATTCAGTAAGATTTCAAAATAATTCTTCATCTCTTCTCTGATACCTTCTATGTCTTTTATAATATCCCATTCCTCTGTTTCAATCGCTTTTATCTCTTCTCTATCAGTTCTTTTACTTTTCAATAACCCATATAGCAGTTTTTGGTTCTCTTTGCTATCCTGCTCTAGTTTCTGGATGAATATTTCTCAACTCTTCTCCTTTTCTTCTTTCACAGTTCTCTTTGCTTGGAGTTTCTTTTGTTGGTATTCCTTCTCCAGTGTTGTCACCTTGTGTTCATCTTTTGGCACCAGCCCTTGGTTCCGATTTCTTTTTTCAAACTCCATGTTTTTCTTTGCCATGTTACGTTTTTTAATTGTGCCTTTTACTCTATCATTTCACCAATTGGTTTCTTTGTCTTTCACTTTACCCTTTGTTTTGCAGCATATCTGCACAGCACTGTTAACTATTGATGTTTTAAATAGGTTCCACTCTTCCTCTACACTACACCTTTCAGTTTTTGGCAATTTTTGTGCTACTAGATTTTGGAAACTTTTCTTATTTTCTTCTTCTTTCGACTTCTACTCCTTAATTTTTGGCATTCTTTGTACAGCATTCAAACTTTTCATCTTATAATTTAGATCAGCTACTAGTTATCTGTGGTCACTATCCAAGTGCTCACATGGTACGACTTTAGTGTCCCTTACTTTTCCTCCAATTAATTTGTCTGTTAATATATTGTCTATAACTGTCTACAATATATGTCATTTTGTTATTAAAACATTTTTTGGCAAAATAATGTTCATATTCATTCAACAAATTTTAATGCACTGATTGCAACATGAGCCAGTAGCATATGAACTGTAGCGTAATAAATGTATAAAATAGATATAAGATGCAACAGTTGCAGTATATAACATATTTTATAAATGTGATTATAGCTCCACACAAACAAAATGTAAATCAATATATGTAATGCTACAAGAGTATATGGCTTGTGTGTATGTTAACGGGTGTTTAATTTATGTTTCAACATAATATAATAAATATATAGATGCATACATAAATATAACGAGTTAGCAAAGTGTCAGTTGGAGCAAAAACTTGGAAAAAGATTTGTGGTATGTCACTAGCTGATCTAATATACATTGTGGTCCCATCAGAAAGAAAACTTGTGTAAAGTTAAATAAATGCTTTGTTTGAAGTGTTAGATAAAATGTGAGAAGAATTGGCTTACTTCAAAGCAGCTGTTTTTTCCCTTAATTTCTAACAAGTAGTGAGGGTAGATTAGCAAGAGTCATAATATTATGCTAGAATACCATACTACAGAAGTAGCCTACAGTGAGTGTGTCTCCTTGTTAATGTGTTAACTTACTTCGTTCTCAAAAGATTGCCATCAGTGTGAGTTTTATGAAACACAACCAGTAATGGGTGAATCTTGTGAGACAAATGAGAATTATGAAATAACTGTCCAAATCATTACAGAATCTCCAATTTGCTACACATTGGAAGAGGATGGTCCAGATTGTAACTTTCCTTTGTTGTCCAGAAATATAATATAAATGTCTCCTATGGTAATTATAGCAAAAGAGAAACAAAATACAATATCATTGCATTACAGATAAGTCAGAAATGTGAAGGAAGATAAATTTTTGTTGAGGCCAATAATTACATATTTTTATGATTCTTAATATCAAAAAGCATATCATTCATTAAGGGAATAACATGAAGTATTAAAACTTTGAAAATCTACTGCAATTAAATTAAGCAAACTATAATAGGAAAAAAAACTTTCACTAAGAACCAAAATAAAAACAGCTAATATTTTAATATTTCCAATTGTCTTGTGTAGATGTGAATCATGGACAATGAAGAAAGTGGATCATACCAAAATAGGCCTATAGTCTTTTGAAATTATGAGTTTGGAGAATGATCATAATGGTTTCATGAATTAAAAAAATAAAACAAAAAACTGTCTTGGAGAAAGTGAAACCAAAATTCGGTTGAGTTAAATTCTGTAAAATCACAGTTGTATATTGCAATATGGTACCATGGCAGACAAAATATTCTCATGGATCTATTTACAATAATCAGTTTGAGAGTAAAATGCTGTATAGATAAACATGAATAAATTAGTTATGTTCTCTGTGTGTAGTTTTGATATTACAGCTATCGCACTGCATGCCAAATAATAATAATAATAATAATAATAATAATAATAATGAAAGCAATAATAATGTTCTAGATTAAAAGTCTTAGCTATCCTAAGGAATGTATTTTTTATATAGTGTATGCTACTGGATTGTCTGGTATTGTTATTATGTGTATTGTAATTTTCAGCTATCGACTCTGTGTGCTTAACAGACAGTGACTGCAATACACTGTCATTTTCATCTTGCCAGGATAATTTCTGCATGTGTAGGCAAGATTACGTGCCTAGTTCTTCAAGGCAGGCGTGTCTACCAGGTACTACATTTTTTAATTTTAAAATTATTGTGCTGTTTCATCCTCTGCTCACAAAATATCAGAAACAGAAGCTACTTCTTTGAAAAATAGCAATACAATCAAACTATGCTAAAATGTTAATAGAAAATGAAAAACAGATATTTAATAAAAATTAAGAAGCAGCAGCTTTCCTTCTAATTTCCTGCACTGTTAGTTTACAGTTAATACAGTGTGGGCCCTACAGAATAAGTTTCTGAGGAAATGGCTTCCCTCTGTTAATGTATTACCTTTACTTATTGGTGTGCTCCTGGGTGTTCTGCCAAGTGGTTGTTTCCATTTTATGTATAATATTTCGACGACTGATCTAGTCATCTTCTCCAGGTGTTGTGAGTTTTGCTTTTATGTGTAATCGCTACATGGATTCCAACCAGATACCATGATTGAATCTTATTTTTTAAAGGGGCTTAAGTCAACCAACACGCATTTGTGAGAAATTGAGAAAACTGTTTAATTTGTATGATAACTTTATATTGGCATCTTTATTGGCATTTTTACGTTATGTGATTGTCAAACAAGAGAACTGAAATTACACATTCCTTTTTATTCACATTAACTTTACGTTGATTGCATATAATGTAACATGTATGGTTCTAGATTTCACAATATTAATGCATCATTCTACAACAATAATAAGTGTTTGACAATCCATTCACTTGTCATCTTGGCTACTGTTCTGTGCAGACAACTTCAAAATTTCTTCATAGAAAGGTATGTATTCATCAAGAAGGTAAAGACTGGAGTTTTCCCAAGTCTTTGAGTGTATTAGACTTAACAAGCCATTTTCTGATGAATAAACTAGTTTTTCTGGTGCAGTCAAGGGCCAGAGAAAAATTTTACTAATTAGTTCACTGATCATACAGAAGTAGAATGTAAAAAATTACTGATAGAGAATGTCACCTTCATATGCCTTCCAATACTTTGAGTTCAGAAATTCTTGTCTTCTTGTTGAAATGGGGCCACACCATGATTTGAAGTCTAGTATTTCATTAGCAGCAACCTCCCTAATGAGAAATGTACATTTTGAAACTATAAGAGTCATCTCTCAGATGATGTGCACTGTAAACAATCTGTCTGGCCTCTTAGTTTCCTTTTCATACTGCCAAAATGCTATCACAGGGTAAAAAACTGTGTCCTCTCACTGGAAAGTAACGTTGAGTATCCCAGTATTGGTTAGATACGACAGAAATCTACTGAGCATATCATTGTCCTTTTGAAGTATGCTGTTATCTGAGAATGCATTAACTCTGGTCTATTCCTGTGGTATACTCTTTTTAGCACTCATTGTATTATAAGTTACGTATGATAGCTTGTGAGGGAGCGTGACGGGTGGGGTGGGGGGGTAACCTAGGATTATGGAACATTTTTAACATTTTGAGGATGAATGGCCACTTCTAAGCACTCATAAAAAAAGTTCCAGTTAAAAATCTGTGTAACACCGAGTTTTAAGTCAGTTTCTTGAAAGAAAAATAACTGACTACTCTACAGTTTTCCTGCATGTTTGACTGTGTGAATAATTGAAACAACACTGTGCAACAATCAAAAAAATTGCAGTATATTTTTTTTCTTGTAAACCCTACTGACAATGACATCTTGAGGTGTCAGGTATTCTGCTGGATATCAGCATCATGCAAGAATGATGCTGATATCTGGCAGAATATCCAACACTTCAAGATGTCAACTGATCATCAGGAAAGTCTGAAGAAATACACTACTGGTAGTGCTATCTAGTGAAGTGAGTAGAAAGTGTTATATGATATGCACCACCATTAGTGCTACTATCTAAGTGTTATTTTCAAAGGGGCATGAACCACTTTACCTTTGAAGGAGCATGATTCATTGACTGATGCCCCTATACAAATGAGATTATTTTTCAGAATCCTATAGAACATTCATTAACTGAAGGACTGGTGTCTCATTAATGTCACTTTGTGCAGTTAGAAACGTAGTGTCTTAGGTAATAACAAACTAAAAATCACCAAATTATGGACTGGTTTTCTTTAAAAATATGTGATTCAATTAAGAAATCTACCAAAATAAAGATGTCAGAAAACTTAATAAACAGGGATAGGGGTTCCAACTAAACAAGGCTTGGGATCTGGCACTCAACTTACTAAGTTCTTGCCAGTTATCACATCCACCAGAGCTTTAAAGTGTTGAGAGAAAGTGTGTTATATGGAATATCAGTGTTAGTCTGAAAAACAAAAGAGCATCAAAGGGTGCAGTGGACATCATGCATCAAACTTGGCTATAAATAGCGTCTTGAAACTAACAATAATGAAATGTAAAAATAGAACTGAACACTGTAAACCACTATTTCAACAGCTAAAAATCCTACCACTGCCATGCCTCTATATATTGGAACTAGCTTATTTTACAGTACAGCACTTGGATGCCCTCGACAAAAATGCAGACCGCCACACACTTGACACCAAAAAACAAAACACAGTTACAAATTATAGCCCACAACACAAAATTATATGCAAATGGGGTTAAATGTATGGGCATTAAAATATACAACCACCTCCCAACAGACATAAAAACAAGCAAAAACCCAAAAATAATGAGAATTAAATTAAAGGAATTGCTACTAAATCACTGTTTCTATTCCGTACATGAATTTCTTGAAACAAAATTTTAATTACTTGCAATAAGCTGTTCATTCAATTGTAGATGTCTCTACTTAGTAAGATAATTTAATTATTGTACGTTATCTATATTCTGTCTGTATCTCTTATATTTATTCTGCTATGTGCAGTATGCACCACCGTCATCTCTCATCACACACCACCTTTTTTATATTTTGTCTATATATCCTATATGTATTCTGCCATGTCAGTTATGTGCCACTACTGTCATCTCTCATCATATACCATCTTAACATACTTTTTCAAATTGACTTGTCCTATATCATGATGTGCTTTGCTGTACAAATTGTATGATATACAGGACCAATAATAAATCAAATCAAATCAAACAGGACTTCACAGTCTGGTTGGTGTCCAGGCAACAAGTACACATAAAAGCCAAACCTGCAGCACCTGAAGAAGACAGCTGGGTCAGTCATCAAAATATTGTGAAACAACAACTTGGCAGAACACCTGAAAGCACACCATTAAGTATTCATGATGAGGAAACCTGTGATCATATACCTTAATTTGCCTTATGTCTGTAAAGTTTCTCTCTTCCAATGGGATCTAAAGAACATGACTCAATGAATGAAATGAAGAGGCACACACTGGATGAAACTCCATATATGAAATTTGTAGTCATTCAAATAGATAACAAAATGAGGTGATACAAGTGCCTAGATAAGTTAAACAAAAAGCTCAGTTTTGCCAGCTCTGCACTTCAAAATCTGTCTTACATCACTAACCTGAGGTGGAACTGCTAGCTAACTTCATATATTTTCACTCAGTACTGTATCCTTTCGCATAATTTTCTGGGGCAATGCAGCTAACATGGAAGTACTATTCTACAAAAGCATGTAGTGAGAATATTATGTACTGTTGATAATCAAACATTTTCCAGTAGATTCGGGTTCTTGGAATTATTAGATGCAAGCACCAATCCTAATGTTTACCAGTATTTAATAAATACAATGAATTTAGGATGAACAGTGAAATCCACAACTAAAATTCGGCCTACATTGTTTTGTCATCCCTGCTGGAGTTACTGCAACAGGAAACCCAACAGATGCATTTGCTTCAGGAAAGATGTGGCGCACAAAGTTATTTCCATCAGTGTCCATTTTGCAATATACACTATCTTTATAACTAATGATGAAATCAAGATGTATGTATTTAGATATGTGAGGTACTTTGTTAGCATTAGTAATGAGCAATGGCAACAAGTAGAAGTGCAACATTTCTCAGTCCACGTAAAAACCCTAATTTAGATGATGAAAAATGTAGAAAATGCAAAAATGTGTTGAAAATGGGCATCAGGTGTATGGAATGTAAACATTTGTTCCATTTTTGATGTGCTAAAATTGATCCATCAGTGAAAGAAAGCAATGAATTCATGACAAGCTGGAACTGTATTCAATGCTGCCTCAAAAACACAGGTAAAATAAAAAATGCGAAAAATTGTGACTGTAATTGTGAATTTTCAGCATTAGTTGAAGACTTAATAAGTGAAATTCATTGTGTAAAGGCTGAGGTTTCTCTACTAAATAAAAAGGTAGGTATAAGTCAGAAACTAAAGGAAGCTCTCCGGCCCTTATTATTAAAAACAGGTATCAGATTCTTGATGAAATAGTGGAATATTTAGCATTTAAATCTTTGCAAACAATGGGCAACATTCCAAACTGCAAAAAACTGCCAATAATAAGCTCAAAAAAGAAACCCTAACCTCGTGTGCTAACCTAAGTGCATACAAACAAACTGTCCAAGATAAGTACAGTGAAATCTGTGAAAATGTATGAAAGAAACCAGTCCAAGAGAACAATAGCAGAAGCAACGTGAATCAGAAACACAAAAAAGGATGAATTCTAATATATGGAGACAGTCACAGTCATGGAATAGCGCAAAACATCACAAGTATCCAGGACAACTTTACAGCTGTGGCTCACATTCAACCTGGAGCACTTCTTCCTGCTGTGGTGAAGCCTTGTGTCCAAAATAGTGAGTCTTTTTCATCAAATGATTGTGTAGTAATCATGGGAGGTACAAATGAAGTAGCACCAGCCGCTGTGGCCGAGCGGTTCTAGGCTCTTCAGTCCAGAACCGCGCTGCTGCTACGGTCGCACGTTCAAATCCTGCCTCAGGCATGGATGTGTGTGATGTCATTAGGTTAAAGTAGCTCTAAGTCTGGGGAACTGATGACCTCAGATGTTAAGTCCCATAGTGCTTAGGGCCATTTGAACCATTTTTGAACAGATCTGTAGCAAAAATCAAGCAAATGACGCTATCAGGCACATGAAAGTGACACTCAGTAAGTTGATTAACACTAAAATAATTATCATTAATATTCCACAGAGACACAGTCTAATGGAACAGTCTATAGTGAATTTGGAAGTGTACAAGACAAATAATAGGCTTAAAACAATATGTAATAAATTTCACAATGTGTCCCTGGTAAATGCCAGTAATCTAGAAAGAGACCTGCACATGGTAGGCACATGAATAAAAGAAGCAACAATTGTAGAGGAAAATAGAAGAAATCCTCCAGAAAGTGGTGTAAATAAGTGCATTGCCAAGGAATGGCACAATCCACCAAATCAGAATCTGCCACACAAACAGCCACTGCAGGCAAGCCTGGGATACTTGTAAAGCCTGCTGGATAGTTTGGTAGCCCTAAATCATCCTGTATAGTCCAGCAGGAGAAACTCAGACTTCAGGAGAAACTCAGACTTCATGTCACACACTAGAATTTCAGTAGTCTGCCACACAAACAGCCACTGCAGGAAAGCCTGGGATACTTGTAAAGCCTGCTGGATAGTTTGGTAGCCCTAAATCATCCTGTATAGTCCAGCAGGAGAAACTCAGACTTCATGTCATACACTAGATTTTCAGTAGTCTTAAACAAAGAACAATTATCTGGATATTATTACATGTCTTGATAAACCTGATATGTTAGTCATAAGTGAACACTGGTACACTGAAGACCTAATTAGCATTGTCATCCACACTCCATGAAATTTTGTTCTGCATTTAGTAAGAAAAACAAGTCTGGGGCTGGTGTAGCAATCTTCACTGTTAAAGCAAGTAATTTCATTGTTATTGATGTACGTGCATTCTGCATAGAAGGAATTACAGAATTTGCTGCAATACATCTAAAATGGGATAGAGAAAATGTAGCAATTATTGGTGTGTATAGGACTCCTGAGGCGTGTATGGATACATTTTTCAAAAATCTTTCTGACCTGCTGATATATATAGACAGTACATTTTCTAAGTTAAATGGCCATGTAAACACTATAATAACAGGGGATATAAATATAGACTTATTAACCAATGATGGCAACATCAAAAAGCTATACCGCCTACTCTATACTGTCTAGAGAGACTGGCAACAGCAAAACATGTCTGAATAATGTAATAACAAACGTGACCTATCTTTACTATAGTACATCTGTTCTAAAACTGGCCATTTCTGATCACCATGCAGTGCAGCTTCAATTGGAGGCAAATGAGATGTCCTTTGTCACTAAAATGAAACTATATGTAAACAAAAGAATTATGTATAATGATAACATCAATAGACTGGACTGCATGTTAACACACATACCATGGTTTGAGAATGATAGCTTTTCCTATGACAGCTTTTCAGCTGACTTCTACTACCATTTTGATGCCACATGCCCAGTTGTAACAACAAAAGTTAAACAAACTAAAAATATAAACAAAAATATCTGGATAAATAATGATGTCATTGAAGCAAGGGAAAAAATAAAATTATTCCATAGTGCAATGTTGAATAATAGACAAAATCCCGAGCTAAAGGAAGCCTTCAAAACCTATTGAGAATACTATAAAGATTTATTAATGCAGACCAAGAGCAACTTCATTGCAAACGAGCTTCAGGCTTCACACAGTGTTGTTATTAGTGTCTGGGCAGCAATAAACAGTTTTAGAACAGGAGGAAAAAATCCTGTGTGGACTTTATTACTGACCATAATGGGATGGTAGTAAAAGATCAACTTGAAATTGCTAATATATTAAATTAATATTTTTCTTCAGTAGGGGAAGCTATCAATGACAAACATAATAACCTGCAGTATAATTTTAAAGGCAATCCATCTGAGCATAGCATATATCTAGCTCCCACAAATTGCAAGGAAGTAATTAACATCATTAGCTCTCTAAAATCTTCCAGTTCCATGGGACATGATGGTCTCAGTAGTAATGTATTAAAAATGTGCAGACAAAATGTCTCTGTACTTCTGTCTGCAGCAGTAAATAATATAATAGAATCAGGCACCTTCCCAGACAGACTAAAAATAGTTCAGGTAACACCAATCTTTAAAAAAGGAGACAAACTCAAAATTCAAAACTACAGGGCAATTTCAATACTTCCTGTCTTTTCCAAAATAGTTGAAAAAGTAATATACTGCAGAATTATAAAATGTTTCCAGCCGCGCAATCTATGGTTTGAAAATGTAAATGGTTTCTTAAAACGTAAATCAACTAGCACAGCAGCTGCTCAGTTAATTGAAGAGAAAATAACTGGCATCAAGAACAAGCAACATGATGAGAAAGATTTTCACTGTGTTAACACCAAAATACCATTAGAAAAGCTATGGAGCACTGATATCAGAAGCACTGCTCATGACCTGATAAAATCTTACATTAGTAATCAATAACAGTTTGTACTCCTTAAAAATGAAAGTGGTGTTCACAAATCCAAAATCACTAATATAAAACATGGAGTTCCACAGGGCTCAGTACTGGGTCCTCTCCTGTTTTTAATTTATGTAGATGACATAAGATATTGCACTCAAAGTTCCATAATAGTTCTGTATGGATGACACATCCATTGTGTGTAAAAAGGAATCATTTAATGAACTAGAGACTTGATATAATAATGTGACAAAAGAAATTGTTAGGAATCATTTAATGAACTAGAGACTTGATATAATAATGTGACAAAAGAAATTGTTGAGTACTTTAATGAAAGCTGCTAAAATGTAAGCAGTAGTAAAACATGTCTCATGCAGGTTAACAACAATAGTTTTAATGATGAAATTAAACTGTACATAGGAAATGAATTAGTTATTTACAATTCAAAGCAATCTAAAATGGGACACACATGTTGACACTCTAGCATGTAAGTTGTCTAAGGATATCCAGAATGAAATCTGGGCAGTAATCCAGGTGCTGACTCTGGCATCTATTTGGTCATACAGATGATAAATACTGTCCTGATGTATATTATTCGATGCCTGCTCAACCTGTTCATGTAGTTCTGTAAGCACTGATGGTTGACAAGTCACACAAATTACTTCTCACCCCATCACATCTCATACCTGCTCAATTGGAGACAACTCTGGATATCATGCTGGCCAGGGAAGTTGCTGTGCATCTTGCAGAGCATGTTGAGTTTCACAGACAGTGTGTGGGCAACTATTATCCTGCTGGAGCAACACATCACTTTCCTGTTGCAAGAACAGCAAAATAATGAGTCTAACAACATCCTTCACATACCAAGTGCTGTTTAGCACCCCTCCAGTAACACCAAAGGTGAATGAGAGCTGTAGCTTATTGCACCCCGGACTATAAGGCCTGGGGTGAACCTTGGACAAATGCACTCTATAAGATAGTGCTCACCAGGTACGTTGTATATGCAAACGACCATCACTTGCATGCAGGCGGAATCTACTTCCATTGCTGAAGACCAAGGCACTCATTCCAGCTTCCAAGTGATCCTCTGGAAGTACCAGTCAAGCCTTGCACGTCAATGCTGTGGCATAAGTAGAAGACAAGCTAGAGGTGTGCATGCCAGTAGTCCTACTGCTGATAACCAGTTCCCAAACGTTCATGTTGACATGTCTGGGTTCATAAGCCCTCTTGTCTGTTTTGTGGTAGCTGTACGATCTGCCACTGCTGCCCTTATAATATGATGACCCTGGTGGGCATCTATGATGCTTGGATGCCCAGAACCTCATCTAGGGGTGTCGGAATGCTCACGTGACCACCGATGCCAGCATCATTGCCCAACTGACGCAACACATCCAATTTGTGTGACTGTTTTACAAAAGGACCATCCTGCCACTTGGACGGCCACAATTTAACCCCTTTCAAACTCACTCATTTGTTTGTAAAAAGCACGAGTCTATCTTCTTAGCATGGTTGCCTGCTTGCTTCACACATGTGCACCACACTGAGCCTTCTGGCTGTGAGCTTTCCCTATTGAAGGGTAGACACAAATGGCAGTCTGCTAGCTAAGCCACTATGCTATCTGGTAGTGGATGACACTGAAACCATTATCAGTACATCTACTATCTCCCTGACGGCATATGCCGTCATTGGATCAAAATCGACTTAATCTTTCCTGCTGTATTAATTTTTTTTCCAGCATTGTAGTAATCTATAATTCCCAAATTTATCAATAAAACTACATTACCACTACTTGTAACTGGTTGTTAGTATACTTTACAGAAGCTGCTTTCAGTGGCTGCTCCTGGCAACTAATGGCACTTTGACCTGTTCCACATCCCTGAAGGTTCTCCTTCACGATTGGATATATGGAACCAGGTGTGTGTGAATGAATGAATGAATGAATGAATGAATGAATGAATGGATGGATGATTCACATATATCCTTACTCTCTACAGCTAGTTTTTTGATAATTTTATTTTGTTATAGGAAATGCTACTTTGAGTTTTTGATATAGTTTTCATATATAATGTAAATTCAGCCTGATTCTTATTTATCAATTATACATAGAACTGTTTGAGCTCTAACTACTGTTTTAAGAGGTCATTTGTAGTAGGGTTATCTACAAGCTTAATCATATCTAATCTCTGACTGATAATGTGATATGTGCCAGTAGATACAAGTTATCTAGTACTAGCAGAGTGACTCATATAATGCTGTGCCGAGTATGTGGAAATCTAAACGCATTCTGCAGATGTGAGAGCTGGAAATAATTCTATCAAGTGAACTCATATATGTTAACATACTTTGCTTAACTGGCTGAAAGGAAATGAATTAAAGACAGTGAAAATAACGGATTATGTATTAACAGCTCAAACATGTAGATATCAGTTTACACACATAGGGAAGTGCATATACATAAAGAAAGATATCAAATTAAATAACTTAGACAACGTTGAATCTTTAAACACTGAGAAAGAATTTGAAATATCAGGCATAAAAATTCCAGCATTCAAGTTAATTGTAATATGTTTATATAGATCTCCAGACACCCACCTAAAAAATTCAACACTCATCTTGATGCTTTGCTAAATAAAGTAGTAACAAACCAAAACACACTTCTTGTATATGGCGACCTAAATGTAGACTTTAATAAGGCAAGCAACTCAAAATCTGAGTTGATGAACATATAAACAGCCAATAATTTGGAGATTACAATCCACTCCCCTACATGTGAATGAATCATTCTAGTACTACTATAGACCAAATAATAATTAGCTCCAAAATGAAATATAAATCAGTAGTAATTAAAGCTGTACTGGCAGACCAGCATGCACAGGCTATAATAATTTGTGTAAACACTGATTCATCTTATAAATATATGAGAGGAACTACACACATGGGCAGAACTTTCAGTAATGCTGCAGTACAAACATTCCAGAATTATCCCCAACAAGACTCATGGGAGCTAGTGTAGAGTGCAGAAAATATTTCTGATAAGTTTCAACCATTCATGAATATATTTAAATATTATTTTGATCTTGTTTCTCCATTGAAAAAAAAAAAAAAAAAAAAAAAAAAAAAAAAAAAAAAAAAAAAAACTAAACACAACAAGTGGATTACCAGGGTCATAAGGAAATCTTATGCTAGAAAACGCTATGTACACAATATTGCAAGAAGTTGCAATACTACCCTGGAGATTGATAGTTACTTCAAAAAATATAAATGTATCTTAAATAAAATAATAAAGGAGGCAAAGAAACGAGACAATGACAAATACATAGAAAATGCGTCAAACAGAACCAAACCAATCTAGCAAATTGTAAAGAAAGAAACCCAGTCTGACAAAAATAGAGTTAATAATATTGTATTAAAGTCTGGTTTGGAAAACAATAATATCCCAGAGGCAGTAGCTAATACGTTTAATAACTATTTTATAAATGTAACAGAGAAACTACTACAACAGATCTCCAATAAAAAACAGCACACGGAAACAGGGAAAAATGCCTCAAGCAAATCAATGTTCCTACACCCTACAAATGTAGAAGAAGGACAGCTTGCAATATAAAGTCTCAAAATGAAACACACTGCAGGAGTAGATGATATACCTGATTTTATTATAAAGAAATGTGGGCACCTGATTACTGAGTCCTTAAGTCACACCTGTAAACTATCTTTCGCTACAGGAACTTTTCCTTCATGTTTGAAAAATAGCAAAAGTAAAGCCATTGTACCAGAAAAGAAACAAAGATGATATTTTTAACCACGGATCATTGCCACTTTTGTCTGTTTTCACAAAAATCTTAGCAAGGCTCTTCAATAGGAGATTAACAGACTTCTTAGAGGATAATGGCATTCGGCCAGAATCTCAACCTGGGTTTAGAGCAAACCATTCAACCAAATCAGCAGTTCACTCCTTTCTATTTGAGGCACTGTTAGCATTAGACAACAAAAAATTTACCATGAGCATATTTTTAGATTTGTCAAAGGCATTTGACACCATAAATCATGATAAATTGCTATGTTGTTGTTGTAGTTGTTGTGGTCTTCAGTCCTGAGACTGGTTTGATGCACCTCTCCATGCTACCCTATCCTGTGCAAGCTTCTTCATCTCCCAGTACTTACTGCAACCTACATCCTTCTGAATCTGCGTAGTATATTCATCTCTTGGTCTCCCTCTATGAATTTTACTCCACGCTGCCCTCCAATGCTAAATTTGTGATCCCTTGATGCCTCAGAACATGTCCTACCAACCGGTCCTTTCCTCTTGTCAAGTTGTGCCACAAACTTCTCTTCTCCCGAATTCTATTCAATACCTCCTCATTAGTTACGTGATCTATCCATCTAATCTTCAGCATTCTTCTGTAGCACCACGTTTCAAAAGCTTCTATTCTCTTCTTGTCTAAACTATTTATCGTCCATGTTTCACTTCCATACATGTCTACACTTCATACAAATACTTCCAGAAACGACTTCCTGACACTTAAATCTATACTCAATGTTAACAAATTTCTCTTCTTTAGAAACGCATTCCTTGCTATTGCCAGTCTACATTTTATATCTTCTCTACTTCGACCATCATCAGTTATTTTGCTCCCCAAATAGCAAAACTCCTTTACTACTTTAAGTGTCTAGTTTCCCAATCTAATTCCCTCAGTATCACCTGACTTAATTCAACTACATTCCATTATCCTCATTTTGCTTTTGTTGATGTTCATCTTATATCCTCCTTTCAAGACACTGTCCATTCCGTTCAACTGTTCTTCCAAGTCTTTTGCTGTCTCTGACAGAATTACAATGTCATCGGTGAACCTCAAAGTTTTTATTTATTCTCCATGGATTTTAATACCTACTCCGAATTTATCTTTTGTTTTCTTTACTGCTTGCTCAAGATACAGATTGAATAACATTGGGGAGAGGCTACAACCATATCTCCTTCCCTTCCCAACCACTGCTTCCCTTTCATGCCCCTCGTCTCTTATAACTGTCATCTGGTTTCTGTACAAATTGTAAATAGCCTTTCGCTCCCTGTATTTGACCCCTGCCACCTTTAGAATTTGAAAGACAGTATTCCAGTCAACATTGTCAAAAGCTTTCTCTAAGTCTACAAATGCTAGGTTTTCCTTTCCTTAATCTTTCTTCTAAGATAAGTCTTAAGGTCAGTATTGCCTCACGTATTCCAATATTTTTACGGAATCCAAACTGATCTTCCCCGAGGTAGGCTTCTACCAGTTTTTCCATTCGTCTGTAAAGAATTCGTGTTAGTATTTTGCACCTGTGGCTTATTAAACTGATAGTTTGGTAATTTTCACATCTGTCAACACCTGCTTTCTTTGGGATTGGAATTATTATGTTCTTATTGAAATGTGAGGGTATTTCGCCTGTCCCATACATCTTGCTCACCAGATGGTAGAGTTTTGTCAGGACTGGCTCTCCCAAGGCCGTCAGTAGTTCTAATGGAATGTTGTCTACTCCCGGGGCCGTGTTTCGACTCAGGTCTTTCAGTGCTCTGTCAAACTCTTCACGCAATATCATATCTCCCATTTTGTCTTCATCTACCGTATTTACTCGAATCTAAGCCGCACTTTTTTTCCGGTTTTTGTAATGCAAAAAGCCGCCTGCGGCTTAGAATCGAGTGCAAAGCAAGTGGACGTTCTGAAAAATGTTGGTAGGTGCCGCCACAACTAACTTCTGCCGTCGAATATATGTAGCGCTACACAGGCATGCTTTGTAGAGGCACAAAGATAAATACTGGCGCCAAAACCTCCGCGTCAGTAAATAAATTAAAAAAAAAGGGTGGAAGACGAGCTTTGTTTCTCCGCCCCGAGTTTCGACCACTGCATTTTCATACATTATCCAACAAAGTAAATACAAATTCCGTATTGTTCATCTTCGAATGTAGCAGAATTTCAATGTACTAAGAAAATCCGACATGCAAGACTGTTTGGAATGTTTGTCAATATGGCCAACTCTACTTTCTGAATTTTTTCCTACCCGTCAGAAGAGATGGTTGCTAATAGGAACCTGATGAAATGTGAATCACATGCAGTATTCTCTTCACCATAAGAATAATACGAATATCAACATTTTGTCATGTATTCTTTCGTGTTTGCTGCTATCTCATTTAAATCCTGCCTGCCTAATAAACTACGAAACTAGAGTGAAACAGCAAACGCGGAAGAATATACGTATCGTGTCATGTTTATATTCGTATTATTCTTATGCCTAATAGTGATACAGTGAGAAATGAAGCATGGCAACTGACTAGATTTGTAATTCTAAGATGACTCTAATTTCTGTGCAGAATTTGATGTACCAAAGAAGCGGCCGCAAAGATTTTCAAACGGAGAAACATTTTCGCCTAACTCTCGTTCAGAACATGTTCTATCATACGCAGTCTATTATTTGGTTCTTGTTTATCATTATCAAAGAAAGCAGCAGTGTAAGTAACAACAAATAGCAGTCTCTTGCCATTGTTTCGCTAATGATACGATTACTCTCTCTTTTTTTTTTTGAACTGTAAGCGGCGGTAGCGCGCACAAAAGCAAGCCATGCCGCAAGCGGCGACAGGCCTTAGACGCGCACTATCAGAATGCGACAAACAATGCGTGACACAGTACAGTAATGCATTTTCAGCTTAGAGTGACGCAAACACCTATAACAAAGAAAACAGCACTTGTCAGATCAAAGCAAAATAAGCAATCGATTCAAACCAAACGAAGCACGTGAAAAAGTAAGGGTACCCGTATAAATACGGACGGAGCGCCTGACACATAGCAATGGCTACGTGGTAAAGCTTAACTGCTAAGCTTACGACTCGAACCAAACTACTGTAGCTGTATCGTC
Source organism: Schistocerca cancellata (assembly GCF_023864275.1). Taxonomy (NCBI): domain Eukaryota; kingdom Metazoa; phylum Arthropoda; class Insecta; order Orthoptera; family Acrididae; genus Schistocerca; species Schistocerca cancellata. The sequence continues at coordinate 1,192,475,730 of NC_064626.1, forward strand.
ATTCATTCGACCTAAATTGTGTCTCATATTACAATGGACCAACTTTGTTTCGATTTGGAGGTGCGGCCTAAAACTTTACTCTCCCCTTGAATTTCGAGTCTCAAATTTCCAGTGCGGCTTAGATTCGGGAATTTTTTTTTTTTCCTTTATTTCGAGTCTCATTTTTCAGGTGTGGCTTAGATTTGAGTGCGGCTTAGATTCGAGTAAATACGGTACATCCTCTGCCATTTCCATAATATTGTCCTCGAGTACATCGCCCCTGTATAGACCCTCTATATACTCCTTCCACCTTTCTGCTTTCCCTTCTTTGCTTAGAACTGGCTTTCCATCTGAGCTCTTGATATTCATACAAGTGGTTCTCTTTTCTCCAAAAGTCTCTTTAATTTTCCTCTAGGCAGTATCTATCTTACCCCTAGTGAGCTAAGCCTCTACATCCTTACATTTGCCCTCTAGCCATCCCTGCTTAGCCATTTTGCACTTCCTATCAATCTCATTTTGGGACATTTGTATTCCTTTTTGCCTGCTTCATTTACTGCATTTTTACATTTTCTCCTTTCATCAATTAAATTCAATATTTCTTCTGTTACCCAAGGATTGCTACTAGCCCTCGTCTTTTTACCTACTAGATCCTCTGCTGCCTTCACTACTTCATCCCTCAAAGCTACCCATTCTTCTTCTACTGTATTTCTTTCCCCCATTCCTGTCAATTGTTCCCTTATGCTCTCCCTGAATCTCTGTACAACCTCTGGTTTAGTCAGTTTATCCAGGTCCCATCTCCTTAAATTCCCACCTTTTTGCACTTTCTTTAGTTTTAATCTACAGTTCATAACCAATAGATTTTGGTCATAGTCTACATCTGACCCCGGAAATGTCTTACAGTTTAAAACCTGGTCCCTAAATTTCTGTCTTACCATTATATAACCTATCTGATACCTTCCAGTATCTCCAGGCTTCTCCATGTATACAACCTTCTTTTATGATTCTTGAACCAAGTGTTTGCTATGATTAAGTTATGCTCTGTGCAAAATTCTTCCAGACGGCTTCCTCTTTCATTTCTTACCCCTAATCCATATTCACCTACTATGTTTCCTTCTCTCCCTTTTCCTACTCTCAAATTCCAGTCACCCATGACTATTAAATTTTCGTCTCCCTTCACTACCTGAATAATTTCTTTTATCTCATCATACACTTCTTCAATTTCTTCATCATCTGCAGAGCTAGTTGGCATATAAACTTGTACTACTGTAGTAGACATGGGCTTTCACTATGCTGTTTGCAGTAGCTTACCCACACTCCTATTTTTTTATTCATTATTAAACATAATCCTGCATTATCCCTATTTGTTTTTGTATTTATAACCCTGTATTTACCTGACCAATAGTCTTGTTCCTCCTGCCACCGAACTTCACTAATTCCCACTGTATCTAACTTTAACCTATCCGTTTCCCTTTTTAAATTTTCTAACCTACCTGCCCCATTAAGGGATCTGACATTCCACACTCCGATCCATAGAACACCAGTTTTCTTTCTCCTGATAACGATGTCCTCTTGAGTAGTCCCCGCCTGGAGATCCGAATGGGGGACTATTTTACCTCAGGAATATTTTACCCAAGAGGACGCCATCATCATTTAACCATACAGTAAAGCTGCATGCCCTCGGGAAAAATTACGGCTGTAGTTTCCCCTCGTTTTCAGCCATTCACAGTACCAGCACAGCAAGGCCGTTTTTGTTAGTGTTGCAAGGCCAGATCAGTCAATCATCCAGACTGTTGCCCCTGCAACTACTGAAAAGGCTGCTGCCCCTCTTCAGGAACCACACGTTTGTCTGGCCTCTCAACAGATACCCCTCCATTGTGGTTGCACCTACGGTACGTCCATCTGTATAGCTGAGGCACGCAAGGCCCCCCCCCCCCCCCCCCACCAACGGCAAGGTCCATGGTTCATGGGGGGGAGGGATAAATTGCTATACAAGCTAGCCAACATAAATTGCTATACAAGCTAGAAAATCGTGGCATCAGAGGAACAGCTAACAACTGGCTCAACTCTTATCTTAAGAACAGGGAACAATTTGCGCAAATAGATCAGGAAAGACATAATGTCATTAGGAAATATAATTCCAAGCTACTGAATGTTAAATATGGTGTGCCACAAGGAACAGTAATGGGTCCTGTTCTGTTCTTACTCTATGTAGATGACCTAAACATACGCAATGATGGCAGTAAAACATTTCAGTTTGCTAATGATACAAGCATTCTAATTATAGGAAACTCAGAAAAAACCCTTGTAAGAAACACAAGAGAAGCCACTGACAGGCTAATGTGTTACTTTGAAAACTATAATAAACACTGGAAAAACTGTAGCTATGGATGTACACACAGCACAAACAAAAAATCTGATATCACCCAATCTAGAGCTATATGGACAGACAGTTACCAAACAGCCTGTACCAAATTTCTTGGACTTCATCTACAAGACGACTTGAAATGGGAAGTACATATTGAGCAAATAATCAACAAATTAAGTACTTCTTGTTTTGTGTTGTGGACATTAAAAAATTGTACCAGCTACAACATTCTCCAGTGTATATATTAAGCAGTCATAGAATCCCACCTCCAGTATGTGATTATGTTCTAGGGAAATTCTGGAGATGTCATCAAAGCATTCTAAATTTGAAAAAAGAAAAAAATATAAGAATAATGGAAGGGGAACATAATTGCAGATCATGTCGACCATTATTTCCAAAACAGGATGATCCTGCCTCTTCCTTGAAAATATAATGTATTTAAAACAAAACTTAAGCACAAAAATACCACTCATCACACAAAATTGCACAATACACAACTATGATACAAGACAAAAATTGGCCCCCGTGCAGGTCCGGGGTTAGAATAGGCCTGAGATATTCCTGCCTGTCATAAGAGGCAACTAAAAGGAGTCTCATACATTTCAGCCTTTGTGTGATGGTCACCTATAGGGTTTTGCCTCTATTTTTTCAAATTTTCTTCAAATTTTCACAAAGAGCGAGCCACTTGGGGAAGGACGCCTTACATGGTGCATCGTGTCCATCATGCACTGAGACCTTCAGCATCCTTTATCATCATGGCTTTGCAGTTCCACTCATTCTCCATCTCTTGGGCGAGGACACCTTTCTGGGTGCGTTTTCCTCCATCCACTATGCAGTGTCGTTTCGTGCACCGACGATGATCGTGGACTTCTTTGCACCTCATATCCAGCATGGTAGCCTGTCTGTTGTGGTGGGGCCACCATGTACCCTGTTGGTTGTAGCCCCGTGACTACACAGGGATCGCTCTGCTGATACCTGCACCGTCAACTCCCCATGTATGCTAAGGAGTAGATGCCCATCACCCTGGGGCATCGGGACTCCCGGCAATGGCCATCTGCCTGGTGGCCTCTGCTGTGGCTGGGTGGCACCCGTGGGGAGGGGGCCCCTGATCAGAGTGGGTGGCATCACAGATGACACACCATTAAGCATACCACGTCATCACTTGCTGGTGGTAAACACCAGCCGTCTCTAAGTGATCCAGATCTCAGTTCAATGCAAGGAAGTATGACTCCAAATCGTTCCCCTCCCTGGCCACACCATGGGAGGAATGCCAGGCTAAGGATGGCAGTGAACCTTGTTCGCCCCAGTACCTCGTATGTATGAGAGCTGATCGGGAATCCTTCATGTCGATGAAGCCTCAGTTTTTTGTAGAGCAATTTAGAGCACAAGTTTGGGGAGGTGGAGGGATTGTCCAAAATGCAATCTGGCTCAGTCTTGATTAAAACAGCATCCTCTGCCCAGTCATGGGCATTACTCGCCTGTGACAAGCTGGGGGATGTTGCTGTTACCATCACACTGCATAAGCTCTTATATATGGTTCAGGGTATTATATTCCACAGGGACCTTCTTTTGCAGTCTGACAACGAGCTGCATGCCAATTTAGAGTGGCAAGATGTTCATTTCATCCAGCACATCCATCGGGATCTGACGGATAATAAGGTTGCCACCAGTGCCTTCATTTTGGTCTTCAAGGGTGACACATTACCCGAGAAGGTCAAGGTGATGGTCTACCGCTGTGATGTCAAGCCATATATCCCTCTCCCAATGTGGTGCTTTAAGTGCTGGAAGTTCAGATACATGTCTTCCCGCTGTACTTCCAGTGTCACATGTTGAGATTGTGGACATCATTCACGTCCCAATACTCCATGTGCCCCGCCTTCCATCTGTGTCGACTGCTGAGAGCACCATTCCCCTTGCTCGCCACACTGCAGGATTTTACAGAAAGAAAGGAAAACAATGGAATACAAGATCCTGAACTGACTGAGCTACGCTGTGGCTAAGAGGAAATTTGAACACTTACATCCTGTGCATATGACATCCTCTTATGCCGCCGCTATGACAACACTTCTAGCCCCATAAGTTCCGTCAATACCAGTCAGCTCTCAGAGCTGTAAGACTACAACTGCCCCCTTGTTGGTGGGGGGCCACATCCCTACCTGTTGCTCCCACACCACTTACCTTGGGAGCACTGCCCCCAACCATTGGGGTCATCAGTCCCCACTTCTCACCCAGAGAAGTGTAAGTCTTCTTCAGCTCCTCTCACTAGGAAGGGGTCCCATGGGTCACTCCCTTCCCAAGTTCCTACTAGTGGTAAGTCAGACACCAGCCAGTGGCTGAAACACCAACAGGTAGCTGGTCACAGGGCTTCATGGTCCTCCTCAGTCCCTGAGACTGAATCAGTGAAGCCCTCCCAGCCAGAAAAACCTAAGACCTAAGGAGCAGTGAGAGAATCGCAAATAGAAGAAGACCAGTATTTGCAGTGGCACCCACACCATCGCTACCTACAAGCTCTGCATCTGAGGATGAGGTGGAGATTCTGTCATATCCTGATGACCTAGAACTCGCTGGAACCTCAGACACATTCATATTGATCGAATGGGTACTCAGTTGGTGGCAGCATAAACTGCTTCCTTTCTCGCTTCATGCCTTCCCAGCCCCATGATGGTGTCATCCTCCAGTGGAACTGCAGCGGTTTTTTTTCCACTACCTGGCTGAGCTATGACAACTGTTAAGCTTTACACCTACTTTCTGCATTGCCTTACAAGAAACCTGGTTCCCAGCAAAGCGGACCCCTGCCCTCCTTGGCAGTTGCCCTGAATGTCTTGGCTGCACTGATTCATCAACTCCCTAAACCTTTCCTGCATTTGGGAGATTTTAATGCCCATAATCCCTTGTGGGGTGGCATCATGCTCACTGGCCGAGGTAGAGATGTCGAAAATTTACCGTCCCAACTCGACCTCTGCCTCTTAAATACTGGTGCTCCCACACATTTCATTGTGGCTCATGGTACTTACTCAGCCATTGATTTATCCCTCTGCAGCCCAGGACATCTGACATCTCCCATCTGTCCACAGGAGAGCCCATGATGACTTGTGTGGTAGTGATGACTTTCCCATCTTCCTGTCACTCCGCCGGCACCATTCCCCCGGATGTCTACCCAGATGGACTTCAAACAGGGCAGACCGGGAAGCTTTCACCTCTGCTGTCACCATTGAATCTCCCCCATCTACATCTACTTAATTACTCTGCTACTCACAATAAAGTGCCTGGCAGAGGGGTCAATGAACCACCTTCACGCTGTCTCTCTACTGTTCCACTCTCGAATGGCACGCGGGAAAATGAGCACTTGAATTTTTCCGGGAGACCCCTGATTTCTCTTATTTTATCGTGATGATCTCGCAGCAGCTGTAGGGCCATCCATCTCACCTTCTCTATATTCTGACGATTTCTGCATTTCATACTGCTCCTCCAGTACTGGTGTTGCTGAGCAGCACCTACAGGGAGCCGTACACAAGGTGCAGTCGTGGGATCTAGGCCACGGCTTCCAGTTTTCAGCCGTGAAATCGTGTGTCATGCCCTTCTGTCGGTGCCGTACCGTTCATCTGGAACCAAAACTTTGCCTTAATGACGATCCACTCACTGTAGTGGAGACATATCGATTCTTAGGACTGGTTTTCGACACCCAATTGACTTGGCTTACTCACCTTCATCAGCTTAAGCAGAAGTGCTGGCAGCACCTCAACACCCTCTGCTGCCTGAGCAACACCAACTGGGCTACAGATCGCTCTACGGTGTTGCAGCTCTACAGAGCCCTTGCTCAATCTCGCCTTGATTATGGGAGTCTGGTTTATGGTTTGGCGGTGTCCTCATTTGCTTGGCGACAGGAGCTTTTAGGACGAGTCAGGTGACCAGTGTTCTGGTGGAGGCCGGTGTCCATCCCTTGCAGATCAGACATGCACAACTGCTTGCCAGTTACCTTGAACACATTTGTAGTTCTCCTGAGCATCTGAATTACCATCTCATTTTCCCAACCACTGTGGTTCATGTCCCACATCGGTGGCCCAAGTCAGGGCTTACAATTGCGATTCGTGTCCGATCCCTTCTGTCTGAACTGGAGTCCTTCCCTTTACCACCTCTAGGTTTACACCTCCATGGTGTAAACCTAGGCCGAAGTTTTGCCTGGACCTTTCACATAGCCCTAAAGACTTGGTTAACCCACAACTCTCCGCTGTCACTTCCTCTCGATTCTTGACGTGTTCCGGGGCCTTGAAGTGGTTTACACCGATGGCTTGGTGGCTGATGGTCACGTTGGCTTCACCTACGTCCACAGAGGCCATATTAAACAGCATTTCTTGCCTAATGGCTGCAGTGTATTCACTGCAGAGCTGGTGGCCATATTTCGTGCACCTGAGTATGTCCGTTCATCCTCTGGCGAGTCGTTTCTTCTCTGTACTGACAGAGTGTATAAGCGGACAAGGAAAAAAAATTCTCAGATTTCCTGGTTAAATATACACTTTCTCTTGGGTGAAAACATGTTTTTTCCGTGTTAAGTGACAGTATATTTTCCCTTTGAATGGTTATGGTTTTATACATGGGCGTAGAATTTCCTGGCACATGAGAAAACGAAACTCACAGAAAAAGATATGTTTTGGAAATAACTTTGATGTGCAGCAACATGTACACTGCGTATTTTCATATTACAAAAGTATACATTGGAATTCCACCATACACCGAATGTTAGTTTCCGAATCATTGAAATCGAGATTGCGATGCGCTTCTGTAAGCCAGTCATAGCTCATGTCACGAGATCTCACCAGCTGATGACAGCGGATATTCAGAGCATAGGACACATGATGTAGTCAGCCAACAGCAACATCACTGTTAAGTAGCACGAACACACAAACAGGGAAAGTTAATAGTTTAAATTAATATACGTAGTGTTGCTACAAGAAAAGCAAAGCTTTGAATATAATATTGGTCTCTAAGGTTAATAAGCTACAAGATAAGCTAAGCTTTCGCATATAATGTTGATCTTTTTTGCACGTGTTACACTTTAAGTTATATCACACAAATGTGCAGCAAAATTTTTAATAAATACAAATGTCTGATCTTCAGGGTTCGAAATTCTTCTAAATGGTCATCATCAAAGAGTTGATTTTTAAATGAGAGTCAAACGCTCTGTGATTTAAGAAATTCATAGTACATTCTCACACATAGTTCAACTTATGTAAAAGGATATTTACTTTGAAAGTAACACTTTTCAAACCACCATTCGCAATATTTTCCCGCAACCTTTTAGAAATAGGTTTGTTTCAGCAGTTGCCAGAGAGCGCAGATAACAGGCAACACTGCGCTTGCACAGCTACCATGATGTAGGAAGCCGATATGTACATACGTGTAAAACATTGAAAGATCATACATTATGTCATAAAAGAAACAAGACATCAGAGGATACTCTAAGAGCATCGGAATTTCGTGAACCATACTAAAATGTGCACATTTAAAGTACATAATTGAAGTGCACATTCATATGTCCAGGTTCCCAATGAAGTAGACCTCGACCTGATATTAAGCTTTTCAGTGTGGTTTTCGGGATGTAAATTTTCTTGGAGCACCAGTACTATATTATATCATGTTTGGTTCTTTATTGTGACATAATGCCATATGTGTTAGAAGATGCACTTGAAATGCAGCAAACAATTGAAACTAGCCAGTACTGTGGAATTAAACATTAAACAGTCAAATTTCTTTACCAGACAGACAAACATCTTCATTTTTCTGCAAGATGATTAATGCTTGACTGCCAGAAAGGTGGAAATAAAATCAAATCTGTAACTAATGACATATTTTAGCCTTCCATAATTCTGTGAATATATTTTAATTCACTTGATAATTCCTGGCCACAGATATCCTTTTTGTTTTCGTATGATGTGAGAGTATTTTATTTATTTATTTATTTGTGTTCCGTAGATCTGGTATACAAAAGAATTGCATGGATATGAAACGAGTCACAATATAAATTAACAAAGTAGCCTATGTATATGCTAACAAATATAAATTGCAATTGGTGTATAAGAAACAAAGTATGTTAATAGTTACATGCTTAAGCATTTTATATGGCAAATAATAAATTACAATTTTCCATATTACAAACTATCCATTAGCAGGAATTTGATAGTGCCAATTGCCTGAACACGAATTCCCATACTGGTGCAAGATGTATTAAGTTACAAAGTGGCAATAGCAAATAGTACAAGTAAAGTATTACATCTAAGTTACAATGTTACATTAAAGAATTGATTAAGAGAGTAAAATGCTTTTTCAAGAAGAGATTCCTTCAATTTACTCTTAAATTTTGGCATTTCACTGATAAGATTTTTTATGTCAGACGGGAGTGCATTAAACACCTTTATGCTTGAGTAGTATATTCCCTTTTGTATCAGACTCAAGTTTTTTCTGTCGACATGAAAGTATTGGTTTTGTACATGTGTAGGTTCTTAGCTGAAAAGCACATAAGGGATAGGATATATTGTGAGGTCATTGTTAATATTTTGTGTGTTTTAAAAAGTTTCTGTGTGAATGATTCCCGTTAACTCCAATTATAACTCAAATTGCTCTTTTCTGAGTTACAAATACTTTATTAGCTATTGGTTGGTTACCCCAGAATATTAAGCCATAGGATAACAATGAATGGAAATAGCCAAAATAAGCAGCCGTAACAGCATCACTATTAGCAGTTGTTGCCATAATACATAGGGCATAAGTTGCTGGATTAAGTCTTTTCCTCAAGTCCAAATTATGGCAAGACCAATTTAATTTATTGTCAATGTGGAGGCCTAAAAATTTTGTTGAATAAACTTGATGTATATCTTGATCATTACAGCTTAGACTTATGTCATCCTGAACTTTGTGAGACCCATGGAAATGTATGAACTGAGTTTTCTTTAGATTTAAAGTTAGGCCTTAAAAAAAAACAGTTCACACATTTCCATGGGTCTCACAAAGTTCAGGATGACATAAACGAATGAGAAACAGCAAAAACATTAAATGTGAACAGGGGTCGCATGGAGACTACCCACTATAACTCTGACTGCTCTGCACATCAGCACCGGATCTACAATATTTGCGAACCAGATCAATACTAAAAAACTTGAATTTTCAAAAGTATGTTCATCTTGTGGCGCACATCTTTCTGAAAAGCCTGAGACATAAAACGTGTGTTCGAGGAAATGTAAGACATGTTATTTGGTCTTAAGTGTGCCAAAGTGCAGTGCCACACCTGTTCATAAAGCATTCTTCTATCGCACGTCACTGTATTTTGCTCTGTAGAATTGAAATGTGTATATTTTGCAGTGGAAATTGAAATGTCCTGTGGTACCTTTCCTGCTCCCAGTCGGCTGGTTTGACAGCATGCCTCCTCTTTAAAAAAAAATCTCGCAATTAATAGTGGATGGGATTATTTGTAATCGGGAGAACAAGAAATCTTCTGAAAATTTGCACTCTTTATTGCCTATAAAATTAAATATGAATATAAAAGAGGGAAACATTCCCCGTGGGAAAAATATATATAAAAACAAATATGCTGTAACTTACCAAACGAAAGCATTGGTATCTACATCTACATGATTACTCTGCAATTCACATTTAAGTGCTTGGCAGAGGGTTCATTGAACCACAATTGTAGTATCTCTCTTCTATTCCACTCCCGAACAGCGCACGGGAAAAACGAACACCTAAACCTTTCTGTTCGAGCTCTGATTTCTCTTATTTTATTTTGATGATCATTCCTACCTATGTAGGTTGGGCTCAACAAAATATTTTCGCATTCGGAAGAGAAAGTTGGTGACTGAAATTTCGTACATAGATCTCGCTGCGACGAAAAACGTCTTTGCTTTAATGACTTCCATCCCAACTCGCGTATCATATCTGCCACACTCTCTCCCCTATTGCGTGATAATACAAAATGAGCTGCCCTTTTTTGCACCCTTTTGATGTCCTCTGTCAATCCCAACTGGTAAGGATCCCACACCGCGCAGCAATATTCTAACAGAGGACGAACGAGTGTAGTGTAAGCTGTCTCTTTAGTGGACTTGTTGCATCTTCTAAGTGTCCTGCCAATGAAACGCAACCTTTGGCTCACCTTCCCCACAATATTATCTATGTGGTCTTTCCAACTGAAGTTGTTCGTAATTTTAACACCCAGGTACTTAGATGAATTGACAGCCTTGAGAATTGTACTATTTATTGAGTAATCGAATTCCAACAGAATTCCTTTGGAACTCATGTGGGTCAACTCACACTTTTTGTTATTTAGCGTCAACTGCCACCGGCCACACCATACAGCAATCTTTTCTAAATCGCTTTGCAACTGATACTGGTCTTCGGATGACCTTACTAGACAGTAAATTATAGCATCATCTGCGAACAACCTAAGAGAACTGCTCAGATTGTCACCCGGGTTATTTATATAGATCAGGAACAGCAGAGGTCCCAGGACGCTTCCCTGGGGAACACCTGATATCACTTCAGTTTTACTCGATGATTTGCCGTCTATTACTACGAACTGTGACCTTCCTGACAGGAAATCACAAATCCAGTCACACAACTGAGACAAACCCCATAGGCCTGTAGCTTGATTAATAGTTGCTTGTGAGGAATGGTGTCAAAAGCTTTCCGGAAATCTAGAAACACGGAATCAACTTGAGATCCCCTGTCAATAGCGGCCATTACTTCATGTGAATAAAGATCTAGCTGCGTTCCACAAGAACGATGTTTTCTGAAACCATGCTGATTACGTATCAATAGATCATTCCCTTCGAGGTGATTCATAATGTTTGAATACAGTATATGCTCCAAAACCCTACTGCAAACCGACATCAATGATATAGGTCTGTAGTTCGATGGATTACTCCTACAACCCTTCTTAAACACTGGTGCGACCTGCGCAATTTTCCAATCTGTAGGTACAGATCTATCAGTGAGCGAGCAGTTGTATATGATTGCTAAGTAGGGAGCTATTGTATCAGCGTAATCTGAAAGGAACCTAATCAGTATACAATCTGGACCTGAAGACTTGCACGTATCAAGCGATTTGAGTTCCTTCGCAACCCCTAAGGTATCTACATCAAAGAAACTCATGCTAACAGCTGTTCGTGTTTCAAATTCTGGAATATTCCATTCGTCTTCCCTGGTGAAGGAATTTCAGAAAACTGCATTCAATAACTCCGCTTTAGCGGCACAGTCGTCGGTAACAGTACCATCGGCACTGCGCCGCAAAGGTATTGACTACGTCTTGCCGCTTGTGTACTTTACATATGACCAGAATTTCTTCAGATTTTCTACCAAATTTCGGGACAATGTTTTGTTGTGGAAACTATTAAAGGCACCTCGCATTGAAGTCCGTGCCAAATTTCACGCGTCTGTAAATTTTAGCCAATCTTTGGGATTTCGCGTTCTTCTGAACTTCGCATGCTTTTTCCATTGCCACTGCAACAGCGTTCGGACCTGTTTTGTGTACCATGGGGGATCACTTCCATCTCTTACCAATTTATGAGGTATGAATCTCTCAATTGCTGTTGCTACTATATCTTTGAATTTGAGCCAAATCTCGTCTACAATTGCATAGTCAGTTCGGAAGGAATGGAGATTGTCTCTTAGGAAAGCTTCTAGTGACACTTTATCCACTTTTGTAAACAAAATTATTTTGCGTTTATTTCTGGTGGATTTGGAAGAAACGGTATTGACCTAGCTACAACGACCTTGTGATCAGTAATCCCTGTATCAGTCATGATGCTCTCTATTAGCTCTGTATTGATCATACAATGTAAGCTTTCACGGCCGGTATTGTCTGCACTTAAAACTTCCGGGCTGATAGGCCGTGGTCGAAGTATAAAACACTCTCCTGACGTTTCGTCTCCGACTGCGGGAGACATCCTCGGAGGTAAAGCGGCCAACTGCGAAGAGAACTCGACGAAGCGCTGATTATATAGGCAGTACAGAGGGCGCCACAGTCGATCACGTGGCGTCGGCTATGAGATTGTGTCTGGTAATGCCAACATTCTCGATTGAAAGTAATCGATCGTCACGCTTGCGGTGCAATGCTGACATCCAAATTTTATCCAGTTTAACACCTTTGTCTTTCCTGTTAAAATTATTACGATGTTTATCAATCTCGATAGCCTCTCTATACAAGCGTGCCTAATAATGCAAGGTTTTTGATATGACGCTCGTCTCGCTGAATTTTATTTCATGATCACCTTCCTGGTAAACATGTTCCGCTACGGCCGATTTATCTGTGTGACCCAGGCGGCAATTCCTCTTATGTTCAACAAGACGGGTGTTCACACTTCTCTTTGTGGTACCGATGTAAACCTGTCCACAACTACAAGGAATTTTATATACCCCCCGGTGCAGCCAAAAGGTCTCGTGCATCTTTTGCCGACTTTAAAAATTCTTTTATTTTTCTGGTGGGTCTGAAAATAGTTTCCACCCCATACTTGCCTAAAACTTTCCCAATGCGGTCTGTGACCTTACTAATGAACGGAAGAAAAACTTTGCCCTTGGACGACTGTTGTTCATCGTTACTCCTGATTTTCTGCCTAGAGCGAAGTGCTCGATCTATATCCTTGCTAGAATAGCCATTCTTCACGAACGTTGACCGTAGATGTTCAATCTCATCTTTTAAATAAACAGGTTCACAAAGTTTGTACGCCCTGTCTACCAAAGTTTTCATTACACCTCTTTTTTGTCTAGGGTGGTGGTTTGATTCTTTGTGTAGATAACGATCAGTATGTGTGGGCTTTCTATGCACCTTATGGCCCAACATTCCATCCCGTCGTTTAATCACAGACACATCCAGGAAGTTCAATTGCCCATTCCTTTCCGTCTCCATAGTGAATTGGATTTTCGGATTAACGCTGTTTAAATGTGTCAGGAAGGCATCCAACTCCTCTGCTCCGTTTGTCCATACTACGAACATGTCATCGACGTAGCGATACCATCTGGCTGGTCTCTTACTGGCAGTCTGCAACGCCCGTTGTTCAAAGGTCTCCATAAATAAGTTAGCCACAGCAGGACTGAGAGGACTGCCAATAGCCACCCCGTCAATCTGTTCATAAAAGTCATTATTGTATTGAAAGTAGGCTGCCTCACCACAACCTGCTATTCTAGCAAGGATATAGATCGAGCACTTCGCTCTAGGCAGAAAATCAGGAGTAACGACGAACAACAGTCGTCCAAGGGCAAAGTTTTTCTTCCGTTCATTAGTAAGGTCACAGATCGCATTGGGAAAGTTTTAGGCAAGTATGGGGTGGAAACTATTTTCAGACCCACCAGAAAAATAAAAGAATTTTTAAGGTCGGCAAAAGATGCACGAGAGCTTTTGGCTACACCGGGGGTATTTAAAATTCCTTGTAGTTGTGGACAGGTTTACATCGGTACCACAAAGAGAAGTGTGAACACCCATCTTGTTGAACATAAGAGGAATTGCCGCCTGGGTCACACGGATAAGGATAAATCGGCCGTAGCGGAACATGTTTACCAGTAAGGTGATCATGAAATAAAATTCAGCGAGACGAGCGTCATATCAAAAACCTCGCATTATTATGCACGCTTGTATAGAGAGGCTATCAAGATTGATAAACATCATAATAATTTTAACAGGAAAGACAAAGGTGTTAAACTGGATAAAATTTGGATGTCAGCATTGCACCGCAAGCGTCAAGATCGATTACTTTCAATCGAGAATGTTGGCATTACCAGAGACAATCTCATAGCCGACGCCACGTGATCGACTGTGGCGCCCTCTGTACTGCCTATATAATCAGCGCTTCGTCGAGTTCTCTTCGCAGTTGGCCGCTTTACCTCCGAGGATGTCTCCCGCAGTCGGAGACGAAACGTCAGGAGAGTGTTTTATACTTCGACCACGGCCTATCAGCCCGGAAGTTTTAAGTGTAGCTTTGGATTGTTTGTGGCTAAGAGGTCAAGTGTGTTGATAGAGACAATAAAAAACACACAAACACACACACAAATTTCAAGCTTTGACAACCCAAGGTTGCTTCATCAGGGAAGAGGGAAAGAGAGGGAAAGATGAAAGGATGTGGGTTTTAAGGGAGAGGGTAAGGAGTCATTCCAATCCCGGGAGCGGAAAGACTTACAGTGTGTTAACTGTAAGATGGCAGAGTTGTGAGGGGAGTGCGGGGAGAGGAGGAAGCAAGCATTGGCTGGCGAGGGGTTAGGAGCCATTGGCAGGGGGGACAAGGCACGCCTACCAGTTGCAGTGCTGGCTCTACAAATTGCGCGTCATGCTTACACGAAAGCAGGTGAAAGGCTTGGAAGTAAAACTCGCTTTAAATGTTGTTCGTAAACGAAACTGAAATCATCATGTACATTAAAATCTATATATATAAATGAATGTATGTATGTTTGTCTACTATGCGCTCACAAACCATTTGTCAGATTGCAATGAAACTTTGGTGAGTTGTTCTCCGAATGCCCGAAAAGAGTAATAGACAATGTTTCAATGGTTAGGTCACTGTAGCATGCGTAGTGCAATTGAATGGGTTAAGGCTTGTAATGCAGCGGATCCGGTGCGATTCCCACTGGTCAAAAATTTTTTTTCATTTTATTTCATTCCTCGCAATGTTAAACTATTAATTATAAAATTTAAATATACTTAAACAGGTCATATAGTATAACGTAACTGTCAATCTCTATATATAAAAATGAATGTATGTATGTCTCCTGTCTGTGCATTCCCAAACCATTCATCTGATTGCGATGAAATTCTGGTGATTTGTTCTCTGTACGCCCATGAAGTTTCTTAGCCGAAGAAAAAAAGAAATAAGACACATTCTTGAGGAAATATGACGTCATAAACAATGAGATGCCACCACGGGAAAATACCCAGATTAATGCATCCACTATTTGAGAATGAGAGCACTTAGCGACTAGCAACAAACGTTACACACAGTTTCAAACCTTTAGGAAAATTTTTCTCACTGACACCCTGCACAAAATAATGAAAGGAAAAAAGGTTGTGGCTTACTACATTTTCTCAGTACATACCGTCTGCGGCATGACATTTTAATGTATTATTTCGTTACTATTAACTCTAATCACAACATATTTCACACACAGTATCCACATATATCAGTAAATGCGCTGGCAAATTTATGTCTCTCTACGACACATAATTCAGGAGATATGACGTGGTAAACATCGAGATGCTTGAAAAAGCGCCGCATCAGGCATGACGTTTTGTTCTATTATTTCTTCACTACTAATACTATTCGCTACACATTTCGCAAACAACACAGTCAGCTACGTAATGTTGGCAGCAGTCGAAACTGCGTGCCTACCGAAGCCTCCCGACGTTTACCGACTTCTACCGATTCAGGACTAGGGAGAGGTCTGCCATCTAAAAGTTTACACACTGTACCTTAGGGGGAAAAAAGGACAGGTATACACTCACACACACATTTATTTATTTATTTATTTCTTGTTCCATAGATCCAGTTAGTGAGTCAATCACAAGTATATGGAACGTGTCAAATTGTACAGGTTTCAGTTTAAACTTACAATAAATACAAGGGCAATTCAATGCCAAATTGTACATAGTTTAAGTAAGACATACTATAAATACAGTAATAGATACAATGTCAGCTAGATAACATAACAACCATTTAACAGAAAAAGGAGTTTCAAATAAAGGTTAAAGATAAGAGCACATTAAGGTAAATCAGGTATTATGCCTACAAGAGTAAATACGGGTACAGCCAATTTGTTGTTACAAAAAGTGTGCTAATGCTCAAATGCACAATAAAGTCAATTGAACTTCTTCTAGACACAAAAAGTTTAGTGATGGTATACATTTTCTTTCAGATATTCATCCACAGTATAATAAGATTTCTCTGTCAGGTAATCTTTGAGAACTTGTTTAAATTTTGGCAGTTCTGTATGAACACATTTTATATGTAGTGCTGGAGCATTGAACAGCTTAATGCTGGAGTAGTAAACTCCTTTTTGTACTAGAGTGAGATGTTTCACTTCGAAATGTTGATTGTTTTTGTTTCTGGTGTTATAGCCATGGAATTTACTGTTGTCTTGGTAGATAGAATAATTTTTGCATACAAAGGTCAGCAAGGAAAAACTATACTGTGAGGCAGTTGTTAGGATACTTATCTTCTGAAACAAGTGCCTGCAAGAGTGTCTTTGATGGACCCCACACATTATTCTGATTGCTTTTTTTTGGATGGTGAAAACTTTTTTTGCAAGTGGTTGGTTCCCCCAGAATATGATAGCATATGACATCAATGAGTGGAAGTAGCCAAAGTAGGCAACCTTAATGGTGTCAACTTCAGCCACTGAAGAAATTACCCATAACGCAAATGTTGCTGAGCTAAGTTTTTTTTACATAGATGAAGAATGTGAACTGACCAATTACATTTACTGTCTATATAAGCACCCAGGAATTTTGTATCTTCAACTTTCTGTATTGGTTGATCTCTACATTTTATGTTAATTTCATTGAGATTACTTTGTGATGTATGGGACCTCATATAATGAGTTTTATCTGCATTGAGTGAGAGAGGAGAACCAATTTAAGATGTCATTAAAAACAGTATTTGTAGTTTGTTCAAGATCATGATCAATCAAATCGTCAATTAGAATTGTGGTATCATCGGCAAACAGGGTAAATTTGCTGTTTGTCTCAGAACAAAGACGAAGATCATTAATAAAGATGAGGAAAAGCAGTGGGCCCAAAACGGAGCCTTGAGGCACACCACACGTTATCATGCCCCATTCAGACGAGGCAGGTTCTCCAGAAGAGCCATTTAGCATTATGGTCTGCTTCCGATCCTGTAGATATGATTGCAGCCACAAGCCAACAGTACCACCTAAACCATAGTATTCTGCCTTTTTCAAAAGAATTTGTTGGTTTACGCAGTCAAAGGCTTTTGTGAGATCACAAAAAATACCCACTGGAGACATTTTTTTGTTAATGGCTTCCAAAACTTGGTTGCTGAAAGAGAATATTGCCTGTTCAGTACAAAGACTGGCATGAAAACCAAACTGATTTTTGCTTAAGATACTGTGGAAGTTGAGATGGTCTACAATCCTCCTGTGCATGAGTTTATCTAGAATTTTCGAGAAGGTAGTTAATACATACATATCCAATCTTTCCGCTCCCGGGATTGGAAGGACTCCTTACTCTCTCCCTTAAAACCCATCATCTTTCCCTCTCCTTCCCTCTTTCCTGATGAAGCAACCTTGGGTTGTGACAGCTTGAAATTTGTGTGTGTGTTTGTGTGTTTTTTATTGTCTCTATCAACATACCAATGCTTTCGTTTAGTAAGTTACAGCATCTTTGTTTTTATATATAAAATTAAATATAGTATACATAAAACCGATAAAGACAAGAGACAAGCAAGAAAGTACACATTTCTTCAATCCTTAGCTCCTAGCATTTTTTTCTCTCTACTCTTGCTACAGCTTTACATGGCATGCTTTCCTTTCTGCGAAAGAATCTATTGCCTCATCAAAGTTAGTCAAACATTTTGCTACATGAAAAGTCGAAATGTCATTATCTAATATTGAAAAAGCTGTTAACACAAATAATACCCAAGACTGGTGTGGTTTCTCGATCTGATTATGTCCATTCTGTCACTGTCTGTTAGATAAAACAAAATAGGCCTTTCTAATATTGCAGCAATTTTGTAACACACACCAAATAAACGAGACGGTTTTGGCACAAATGGCCATTTTTATAACACGACAGAATATAGTTCATGAAGTACCAATATGAAATGCCTATTAGGCCTACTGCCAGCAAAACGTTTTATGTTAGGAAATAATTTCACATTTCATTCATAGGCATGAGCTTCTCAAGTGTGAGATCAAAAAGTAGTATTAAGAAATTTTTATATAAATTTGGAATCGTATTATTCTTCCATAATTTGTGTGATGTCCCCATTTCTTCTTCTTCCTCGTTCTAACACGGTCTTGTCATCACCAGTTCTGTAGCTATTCCTGCCATTGTCAAAATTTGTTTGCTGATTAACTTCACTAGCCCTGCCATAAACACATGTTTGGTTATCACACAATTATTTTCCGGTTAGGCGTTATTAAGTGTTACTTACAGAATAGAACTTAAGTGGCTGCTAGCCGGGGACTGTACACCTGGTCCTTACTGGTGTAGCGATCTAGCCAAAAAAATTTCCGTCAAAATTTCATTTTCTGGGATATACCAAGAAGATAATAAGTAATCTTACTCACCTGTTGTTCCTGTCAGTTGTTTATTTCCATTCTGGTAGTCCAAATCTATGGATTTTGCTAGTAATTATAACAACGCTGATCATTTGCAAACCCAATCAACCACATAATCAGACAGCGATTGGCATTCATCCGTTCGGCTTTACTCCACTCAGGTCGTGTAGCCCCATCCCCTTTTGTCTGCAGAAAGTTTATTTCTAGATGTGACGAGGATTCTCCTGGCAGAGACATCACATACACTATGCACTCATTATAAAATCAACTTCTGATTCATTCAGAAATCAACTTAAAAAGTGTTCAAAAACCAACAGGGAAGTGTTTCAAAATCATATGAATAATCGATAGACAAATGTGCGCTGGATGCTAGGCACTTTGTGAAACAAGTTTTTTTTTCATCAAGAATATGAATTTGGCGCCCCCTTTTCCTGGTGGCATCTAGCTGCTTGCTGCGACTGCCTGCACAGCCAACAGCCACATTCCTGTAGCCAGAAGTGGGAGAATCTACTGCTCAAACACGACTCAATGGCGCATGCGCATGAGCCTGCTCGTAACTGCAAAAATGAATCTATTGTAAACAGTTGTGGCTTCATGCTCATCGGAGGCAATTTGTTCTTATGAAGCATTGCGTAGTATTCCTAAAGCCTTTGACACATTTTGCTTTTGGCAGACACTTGCATGAGCACTGTGTGCCATTGTTGTATATGGCACATCTCCTTTGCAATTTAAGTTATTTTTGTTTTTTCTCTCGTTTCTGTTTTATTGTTGAAGTATTATTCTGCAGTAGCAGGATACAGTAATATCCTTTGTTAGAGTATCAGTTCTCACCAGTCAAAATTACAAAAATTTAACTGAAAACTAAAATAATGAAAAATTCCCGCAATTCTAAAAAATTCCCGGGTTTTTCCTGGTTTTCTCCTGGATGAAAAAATTCCCGGGTTTTTTCCGGATCTCCCGGTTGTCTCAGGTCATATACACCCTGACTAACTCCCTGAGCAGCTTACCAGCTATCAACCAGTGCTACCCTCACCATTCTTTGGTAGTGACCATCCAGGAGTCCATCTATGCCCTGGAACGGTCCAGTTTATCAGTGGTGTTTGTCTGGGCCCCGGGTTGCATTGGAATCCCAGGAAATGAACTTGCCGACAGGTTACATGGAAACCACTTCTGGAGATGGGCATCTCTGAAACTGACCTGCTTTCAGTATTACACTGCAAGGTTTTTCGGCTTTGGGAGATGGAATGGCATAACAGTATGCACAACAAACTGTGAGTCATTAAGGAGACTACGAATGTGTGGGAGTCTTCCATGCGGGCCTCTCGCAGGGACTCTGTGGTTCTCTGCCAGCTCCACATTGGCCACGCTTGAGTCACCCACAGCTATCTTCTGCTCCGTGAAGACCCACCTCAGTGTCGGCGCGGCGCCCGGTTGACAGTGGTTCATATTCTCGTGCACTGTCCTACTTTGACTGCCCGGTGATGAAATCTTCAGTTACTGGACTCGTCACAAATTTTATCTGACAGCGCCTCATCGGCTGATTTTGTTTTATGTTTTATATATGAGGGTGGGTTTTATCATTTGATCTAAGTTTTAGTGCATGTTCTTTGTCCCTCTGTGTCCTCCACCCTAGTGCTTTTAGGGTGAAGGTTTTAATGTGTTGCAGAGTTGCTGGCTTCTCCTTTTTGTTCTCATGGTCAGCCAGTCATGGTAACCTGCTTTCTTGTTTTAATCTCTTTTACCTTTTTCTTGTGTCTGTCTCTGTGCTTTTCTTGTCCTCTTTTGTTCCTTAGTGTTTGTTGCCTTCCTGTCATTCTTGTTGTTTTTTCCTTCCTTTCGGTATTATGCCCTACATCTCATTTGTTTTATTCTATCCCTTGTATGATTGTTTTAACAGGAACAAGGGACCGATGACCAAGCAGTTTGGTCCCCCCCCCCCCCCCCCTCCCCCGTCTCTCTTAAACCAGCCAACCAACAAAAATTGGATGTACATGTTCAAAGTGTCAACACAAAGTTATTTCAGAACAGTCTTATCCACCCTAGTATCAAAATATACAATCCATTACCAGATACCATTAAACACAACAGAACATTGGTCATGTCAAATCTAAACTGAAGTCATACTTGGTTGATCACTGTTATTACACAGTGAATGAATATCTACAAAATTAAATTTTTCTTTGTCAACCCGAAGTAGTCCCATACAGAAGAACATTTCTATATTACCTCCCTATATATAGCATACAACATTTATTTGCATATTCATCATTAACTGATATATTAATTTGTGCCATGCAGCTGTAGATGAAATGGAATGATAAACGAACTGTCACAAAAACAATGAACCCTTACAGAAGCTGATGGTTACAAAAAATTAATAAACTCATGAAAGAATGTGTGCATGGTCAGTCGTAAAGGAAGTGGCTGGTCTGCAGAGCCAGGTTGAGGATATTGAATCAGTGTGTAGTGGGAATGTCCGTGTTACTGATAAGTTGCATATATGTACAGTATTTAATGATCACTTTCTGAATATAGCAGGTGAACTAAATAGAAACCTAGTCCCACCAGAGAATCATATAGCGCTCTTAGAAAAAAGTGTTCCGAGACTGTTACCTGAAATGCTCCTCCATGATACTGACAAGAGGGAGATTGAGTTAATAATTAAATCACTAAAGACCAAGAACTGTCATGGATATGATGGGGTATCTAGCAGAATACTGAAGTATTGTTCTATGTATGTTAGCCCAGTACTTAGCCATATCTGTAACTTTTCCTTTAGCAGTGGTCAGTTTCCTGACCGATTAAAGTACTCGGTAGTGAAGCCACTTTATAAAAATGGAGACAGGGATAATGTTGACAATTATAGACCTATTTCTATGCCATTGGTGTTTGCTAAAGTTATCGACAAGGTTGTATATACAAGGTTACTGGAGCATTTAAATTCACATAATTTGCTGTCAAATGTACAGTTTGGTTTTAGAAATGGTTTAAGAACTGAATATGCTATATTCTCTTTTCTCTGTGAGGTTTTGTATGGATTAAATAAAAGGTTGTGAACGCTAGGTGTTTTCTTTGATTTAACGAAGGCTTTTGACTGTGTTGACCACAAAATATTACTGCAGAAATTGGACCATTATGGAGTATAGCGAGTAGCTTACAAGAAGAACAGAAAGCAGAAGGTAATTCTCCGCAATATTGAGAGTGGTAGTGATGTTCAGTCCCAATGGTGTACTGTTAAGTGGGGCGTTCCCCAAGGGTCAATGTTGGGGCCACTGCTGTGTCTTATTTATATAAATGATATGCCTTCTAGTATTACAGGTGATTCAAAAATATTTCTGTTTGCTGATGACACCAGCTTGGTAGTGAAGGATATTGTGTATAATATTGAAACATTATCAAATAATGTCGTTCATGAAATAAGTTCATGGCTTGTGGATAATAATTTGATGCTAAATCACAGTAAGACTCAGTTTTTACAGTTTCTAACTCACAATTCAACAAGAACCAATATTTTGATCAGACAGAATGGGCATATTATAAGCGAGATGGAACAGTTCAAGTTCCTAGGCGTTCAGGTAGATAGTAAGCTGTTGTGGAAACCCCATGTTCAGGATCTTGTTCAGAAACTAAATGCTGCTTTATTTACCATTAGAACAGTATCTGAAATAAGTGACAGTTCAACAAGAAAAGTAGTCTACTTTGCATATTTTCGTACGCTTATGTCATTATTTTTTGGGGTAATTCTTCTGATTCAAAAAGGGTATTTTGGCTCAAAACTATATGTGATGTAAGTTCGAGAACCTCTTGTCGACCCCTATTCAATAGTCTGGGAATTCTGACATTGCCCTCACAGTATATATTTTCTTTAATGTCATTTGTTGTTAGCAATATTAGCTTATTCCCAAGAGTTAGCAGCTTTCACTCAGTTAATACTAGGCAGAAATCAAAACTGCAATGTGGGATGCACTTCCTTGACTCTTGTGCAGAAAGGAGTGCAGTATTCTGCTGCATCCATTTTCAGTAAGCTAACACGAACTCAAAAATCTTAGCAGTAGCCCAAACACTTTTAAGTCTAAACTGAAGAGTTTCCTCATGGCTCACTCCTTCTATTCTGTTGAGGAGCTCCTGCAAGAGCTGAAAAATTAAGCAAATTCCCATGTTACATTGTTAATTTTCTTTATTTAAACTTACGAATTGTCACCTGAATACGTTTCTTATATTTCATTTTATCTGTTTCTACTATCGTGTTATAATTTCATGTATTGACTCTTTCCATGACCATGAAGACTTCTCCTTAATTTGGTCCCACGGAACAATAAATAAATAGATAAATAAAGACCATATAGGCACTTGCCACTTGGAAAGAATTGCTTGACTATGACTGTTTTGTTGCTATTCAGAATACACTGTCGTTCATTGTAACTTCTAAGAAGAGTAGCACCCTGTTTTTCTTAAAATCTTCATAATTTTTTTTATCTGGTCCATTAAGTCATTTAATTATATTGTCTGTATATACGATATAGGGAAAGTTAGGGGTAACATAATTAATTTATAAACTACAGTAGTTATTAAGTGAAACTACATGATCCACACAATGAAGGTATATAAGAATATAAAGTGATGTACTACACTTATTGTCTGCCAATGTATCTGACTGGTCAGTGCAGCCAATTGCCATCAGAGGACCCATATTCGATTTCCAGTACTGCCAAGGATCTTTCCTTGATGAGAGGACAGGTACAGGGTGCACTCAGTGTCATGAGACCAAGTGAGGAGCTGCTCATTTGATTCATAGCAGTTACAAGGTCAAGGAATATGACAACTACCAGGAGAGTGGTGTGCTGACTGCATGCCCCTCCTCACTGCATCCGATGATACCGGTGGCAGGGGATGACATGGCAGTCGTTAGGCGCGATTGGCCTGTCTAGGACTGGAATGTAGAACTTTACCTTTACCATTACATTTACCTATTAGACTGTTTGTACATATGATATAACAGGTTAGGGGTAACCTATAATTCCAGTAATTATTAAGTGAGACCACATGATCAGTACAATCAAAGTACATAACAATATGAAGTGTCTTAGAGCAGTGTTTGTAAATATGATATAGAGCAAAGGGGTTACACTGTCAGTTTATAATTACAGTAGCTATTAAACGAGACTGCATGATCAACACAATCAACATAAAACATAATATAAATTAACTTAATACTTAGTTATATAATTAACAATATTCTATAAATCGGGTTTACTTATTATGATGTTCCAGAAATTCAGAGAGAGAATAGAAACAGTGGTCAAGGAAGAACTGTTTCAACTTTACTTTAAATTTATTTAATTTTGGTATACATTTTAAGTAAGAAGGCACATGGTTATGTAACATACCTCCAATATGATAGTCTCCTCTTTTGCATAAGTTTGAACTTGTTGTGTTTACATGTAGGTTAAGCTTCTATGTAGTTTCGTATGAGTGTAAGTCACAGTTATCTTTGAATCTCAACACCAAAATATAATTAATGTCGAGTAATGAAATTTTGGGAATACATTTGTCTAGGTAACATATTTAAGTGATCAACATAGCAAGATCACATATTAGTGTAAGTGCGGGAAATGCCACTGCACATGTGAAATTCTGTTACGCTAATAACCATTGTAACTGCCAGATTGTTGAATGCAAGCATACAAACGTGCATGCATTGTGTCATATAGGAATGGATGTCAGTTTGGGGAATGGAGTTCCATGCCTTGGACAATACAGCAATGGTTAATGCTGGTTGTGGATGATGCCGGAGTTTCCACCCAATGATGCCCCATATGTGCTCAATTGGAAACAGATCTGGTGATTGAGCAGGCCAAGGCAACATGTCGACACACTGTAGAGCATGTTGGGTTGCAACAAGGGTATGTGGGCAAGGGTTATCCTGTTGGAAAACACCCCCTGGAATACTGTTCGTGAATGGTAGGACAACTGGTCGATCACCAACTGACATACAAATTTAGAGTCAGGGTTTGTGGTGTAACCATATGAGTGCCGAAATCACACCCCAGGCTATAACTCAAGATGTAGGTCCGTTGTGTATAGGCCACAAACATGTTGATTGCAGAGGCTCACCTGGTCTCCTTCTAACTAAGACAGGCCATCACTGGCACCGAGGCTGCTCCACCCTCCAGTGAGCTCTCACTTGACATGAAGTTGCAAATGGCAGTGTTTTGGGGATAGTGGAATGCATGCTACAGGGCACCTAACCCCATGCTGTGAGTCATTTATCAGCAGTGCTTTATTTAAGAAGGCTGTTAATCGTCTAAGGAACATTTTTGTCATAATCTTGCTTCAGCTTCACAAAACTGAAACTGGGCCTTAATTAGCAACTTCACATGTGGCATGCTTCTTATGCAGAGGTGCTACTTTTGCAGTGTTTAGTCTAACCTGAAATACATAATTCTCAAATGATGAATTTACTGTGTGTGGTAGTGGTTATTAATAAACATTGCACTAGGGTTGATTATAGCACCCAGTATATCATCAGTGCCCACTGAATATTTAGTAGGTAATGTATTTGCACTTTTTTTTGTGTCTCTCCCTCCCTCCCCCTCCCCCCCCCCCCCACCCTCTCTCTCTCTCTTTCACTTTTACTCTCTTATTGTACAGCTGCTTACCGTGATGTGTATTTATCTACTGGTGTTTGAAAAATAATACTTGAAAGCGTTAGTCGCTTGTCAGTTAGTTTATTGTTAATTTTAATCGGGTCTCTATTACTGTGATTAATTGACCTTGCACCTGTTCCTCTTTTTATAACTTGCTTTGTTGCTTTAGTTTTATTCCTAAAATTGCACATTAGTTTGTCATTTTATAGTTTTTTTGATTTTGAAATAACTGGTGTTAGTATTCGTTTGTATCTTTCGTAGTAAACAATAAAATCAGCCTTTGTGTTGAGCTCGGAATATTCTTATTTTGGCATGATAACTTTATCACTTTTGTGATCTACCTGTCTGTTAGCTTTTTTGAACAAAGCTAACTATAGTTCTTTCCTTGTGACAAACTGTTTAACAAAATGCTTATATGTGGCCATAAACTTATATTTGTCATTGGTCTCATTACATATCTTCACGAGAAAATAAAAGTATTCCACATCTTTAATATTTAAAGTCCTTATGGTGCTTCTTATTCCATGGAGTTTTGAGTTTCCTGCAACTTTAATTGTAAGAATTGAGCGTAATGATCATTAAAACCTATGTTTACCACTTACGTGTTACAGGCATATTAACAATAAATGCTCATACTTGCAATATATGCTCATATTTGCATATTTGAAATAAATACTTATAATCAGTGCCTTGATATCATTAATTTTCGTTTGTGAAGCTTTCATAGCTGAATAGTCAATTGTCTATTGTTTTATAACAGTTGCCACAGGTTATAAGCAACAGTGTGAGGAAAATACACAGTGTTCAAAGACATTTGGTGACTCTGCGTACTGCTATGGTGGACAGTGTGTTTGCTCAAAAAATTACCATTTTGCTGATCGAAAGTGTATAAGAAATAAAGGTAAGTAAAAGTATAGCAACATCTACTGTCACTTAAGAATTTATGTATGACTTGACATCATTTCGTAATTTCCTTTTTCAGATTTGGATAACCAATGCAATTCAAGTAGTGAATGCTACATCGGTGAGAATCTTGGATATCGAGTAAGCTGTCAGTCAAATAGGTGCCGTTGCAATGAAGGATATATTAAAAAAGACAATACGTGCATAGGTAATTTTCTTAGATCTCCTGATTTTTAATCACAATTGTCTCATAACCCAAAATAGTCAATGAAATGCAGACATTTTGGGTTAGGCGTTACCATGATTGATATCCATGACAATCATGGTTTGTTATGAATGTCAGTTGAAACTATGAATCACTGCAATCAATCACAATTTATTTTTATTTCCACTACACATTTTAGTGGGTTAACCTTCCATCATTAAGTGATTTTATGTCAATTAGTAAGACATGCTTGTACCAGAATCAGAACCTTTACTATTTATAGAATGAAACAGGCTCTATTTTTTATATGTAGTTACAGACACACATAATTTTGAATATATCTAGTTACATATCTACATAATTACAGTCATATAGTCATGGATTTTGAATATTAACCTTTCATTTTAACCTTGCTTGTACAGCTTTTACAAAACCTTTGGTACTGTCTCCAGTGGTCACAGGCTCCTTATGCCAATTAATAAGATGCAACAGGAAAATGAACCTGTAACTACTGGAGTTAGTGGCATAGCTTACCCAAAATTCAAACACACAATACATGAGATGAGGTATTGGCAGAAGTAAACCTGTGAGTCTCAGGTTATGAGTCATGCTTAGATGATTTAGTCAGTAGAGCACTTACCCGTAAAGGGCAGAGGTCCCAGGTTCAAGTCCCGATCTGGCATATGGTGTTAATCTGCCAAGAAGTTTAGATACATACATGTCTAAATAATTTACATAGATCCACCTGAAATGTTAGGTTTGGCCCTCCAGTACAAGTAGTGAAAATAAAAATAATTATAATTGGCTACAGTTACTTGTAGTTTCAATTGGTTATCTGTAATTATGAAGTTGAGGAATATAAACTGTACACACATGAATGAAAACGGAGGTCCTCAGTGATTAGGTTGAGTATTTGAAACCATCCACACAGTGTTGTATGTTAGGATCCCAGGTGTCACGCCCTGCAGCCATTCCATTAACTGGACCCTCATTTGAGAGTAATCAATGAAAAATAATTTCTTGTGATGCTCTAGAGCCTTGAAAATAATGGTGTTATCCTGAGCAGTTGGTTAAGATCCATTCCTGATGTGCTGAAGGGTGGGTTCGAATCTCATCAGGAGCTTTAAATTTTTATTTTTAAGTCTTCATTGAAATGACTTTGGCATTATTTTCATTAAATTAAATTGTTTATATAAAACCATTTATTTCTAATCCTTGCCACTTTATTTGAATCATCAAATTAACTTTTTTATTTGCTCAAATTTTTTCTGCAGCTCATCCTTTTTCATTTCCAATCTTTCTGTATATGATTTTAATTATTTTTAATATATCTAAAAAGAAAGATGATGAGACTTACCAAACAAAAGCGCTGGCAGGTCGATAGACACACAAACAAACACAAACATACACACAAAATTCTAGCATAGGAGTGTGTGTGCGAGTGTATACCTGTCCTTTTTTCCCCCTAAGGTAAGTCTTTCCGCTCCCGGGATTGGAATGACTCCTTACCCTCTCCCTTAAAACCCATATCCTTTTGTCTTTCCTTCTCCTTCCCTCTTTCCTGATGAGGCAACCGTTGGTTGCGAAAGCTAGAATTTTGTGTTTGTTTGTGTGTCTATCGACCTGCCAGCGCTTTTGTTTGGTAAGTCTCATCATCTTTCTTTTCAGATATATTTTTCCCACGTGGAATGTTTCCCTCTATTATATTCATATCATTAATTATTTTTAATAATATATCACAATTTTTAGGTGTAGAAAAACAAAAGATGAATTAATCTATTTATATTGGCTGTGCGGTGGTGTCAAAGAACATACTTTTCCTTACAAATTGTAATTTTTTATGGTAATCGTACATACATAAGTAATATAAATTCTTGTTGCAGTATGGACAGAAATAATGCAGATGAAAATTTAAATAAATGGATCCGCAATAAAATGAAATCAATTCAAAATGAGGAATATAAATAATTAATTAATGCAATATCGTGGACAAGAATGTTAAGTGATAAAAAGCAAGAAATTAAATTAAAGTTAATACATAAAATAATTAAAATCACATGCGCAAATATAAAAAAATGAAAAAAAGAGTGATTGGAAGAAGAAATGAAAGCAAATGAAAGAGTAAATACAATGTTTAAAACACTGTGATAAATTATTAGAAATAAAAAATTAAATTTAGACCCATTGAATGAATAAAAATAATGATCAAAGTCATTTCAATAAAGGTTTAAAAATAAAAATTTAAAAGGGCCAGAAAGGATTCAAATCCACAATCTTTAGTATGTCAAGAATTGATCTTAAACATCTATACTATGCCACTGCTGTGTGTACACTGTTAATTTTAAAGCTGTGATCATCACTCAAAATAATTTTACATCAATTACTTGCAAATGAGGGCCCACTTTCATGAATAACTGTTGGGTGTGGTACCTGTAACCCTGACGTACACGACCATATGTATGTTTTGAAAAAGTTCATTCTTGAGGACTTCCCATTCTTAGCACCTATAGAACCTCGAACAACTTTGCAATAGGTTACAGTGGCATAAAAAGAGTTAAGTGATGAACTAAGAGTTGCATGAATGGTGAAGGGAAACTGGTACGTTTGTTAGTGCGTGAGAAATTGCCTTGCCTTTAAATGTGTGTGTAGGCACATATGAACATTTTCGGCAAGATACAATAGGTTAGTTTGAGCAAGCAGTTATTTATTTTGCTCACATTAAGTAGTGAAGTTATAGTTTTATTAAGCGTTCCCAGTGTTATGTTGCATACATTGCAGCACTGGGAACAGTCAACTGGTATAAAATTACCTGGTCAATTATTTATCCACTATGGCGGATCTGACAAATTTAGGTACACAGAGGAATGAAATATATATCTAAAATATTATATTCAGGTGGTGCTCAACAGCTTCTAAAAGTCTTTAAAAACCACTCGTTGCCATATTGTTGACATAAAGTACTCACCGGACAAGACATACAAGTCATCATCCAAATGAGACAAGCGTTTTGTGATTACATAAACCAAATCAGTACTCCACAATCCACATGACAGTGCACAACAAAGAGTACTTCTGATACCACTGTGTGAACCCCCTTCCTTGTTTGAATCGCAGATGGCATGCGGGAAGAATGATTGTTGGTAAACCTCTGTATTAGCTCTAATTTCTCGAATTTTCTCATTGTAATCACTTTGTGTGACATGTGGGAGGAAGTAATACGTTGTCCAACTCTTCCGGAATGTATTATCTCAGAATTCCATGATGCATACCACGTCTTTTGTCGTGTCTACCGCCGGAGCTCTTGAGCATCACTACAATACTCCCACACCAACTAAACGACCATGTGACAAAATGTGTTACTCTTCATTGAATCTTTCCTATCTCTTCTATTAAGGCTACGAGGTAAGGTCCGAGAGTGATCAGCAATACTTAAGAATTGGTTGAAAACTGATTTGTAGGCCTCTTCTTTCATGGATGAGCTACATTTCCTTAAAACTCTTCCTGTGAATCTCAGTCTACCATCTGTTTTATTTGGTCATTCAACTTACGGTTATTCCCAGACATTTTACAGTAGATACTGTATCGAGCAATTTTTCATCAATTGTGTAGTTACATAGCAGTGGGTGTCTCCTCCTATGTGTGTGCGATATGTTACATTTATTTATGTTTAGGGTCAACTGCCAGACCCTGCACCATGCATTTATTCTCTGCAGATCCTTTTGCAAATTGCTACAGTCTTCTGCCATCATTACCTTCTTGTAGACAACTGCTTCATCTGCAAATAGTCTTATGGAGCTTCTGACATTTTCTACTACATCATTTATATATACCGTAAACAGTAAAGGTCCTACCACACTTCTTTGGAGTGTTCCTGAAATTACCTTCACATCTGTCCATTTTGTTCCGTTAAGAATGACCTGTTGAGTTCCCTCTGCAAGGGAGTTTTTAATCCAGTCACAAATCTGGCCTGATACCCAGCACGCTCATATTTTTTCCCCTAAATGGCAGTGTGGGATGGTGTCAAATGCCTTCCTGAAGTCAAGGCATCAACCCGAGTGCTGATGTCTACGGCACTATGGATCTTATGAAGGAACAGAGCAAGCAGAGTTTTCCAAGCTTTCTGTTTGTGCAATCTATTTCTATTTTTATGGAGGAAATTTTCACTCTCCAAAATGTGTTCCACAATCCTACGACAGATTGACTTCAGTGATATACGGCTATAATTATGGGAATCTGTCATATGACCCTTCTTGAAAACATGAATGACCTGCACTTTCTGATAGTAGCTAGGTACCCTTCATTGCTCCAGCAACCTAAAATAAACTGATGCTAGCAGAGGAGCAAATTTCATACAATCTCTGAAGAACCTCACGGGTGTCTCACCTGGTCCCGAGACCTTTCCTGTTCTGTGGTCACTTATCTCAGTATCTGCTATTTCAGTGTTTGTATGAGTATTGAAAGGAGAAACTGTATTATGATCTTCCAGTGTGAAATAATTACAGAAGACTGAATTCAGTATTTTTGCCTTCTATCAGCCATTTCCCTTTCTGATGTCACTATGGTTCCTGAGTGATTGAGTAGATGATTTCAAAACACTTACTGATTTTATGTAACACCAAAACTTCTTATTATTTTTAGTCAGATTGGTTGGCAAAATATTACTTTCAAAATCACTGAATGCTTCTCTCATTGTTCTCCTTACATTTATTTTCACTTTGTTCAGCTTTGGTTTGTCAGCTAGGTTTTGATGTCTCTTTAATCTACATCTACATCGATACTCTGCAAATCACACTTAAGTGCCTGGCAGAGAGTTCATCAAACCACCTTCACAATTCTCTATCATTCCAATCTCGTGTAGCACACAGAAAGAATGAAGCTATCTTTGATTACATTGCAGTTTCCTAACACAGTTGTTAATCACAGTAGATCTTTCCCATCCTTTAAGACCTTGAACAATGCTTTTCAATTTTTTCCATTTGTTGTATACACCTTCATCCTCAGCGCTGGATATTTGACGTTGATTACACAGATATTTGTATCCTGTCACTCTTGCTGAGCAAAAATATTTTCCTACCTCTCTTAACATTCCTTGTCATACCCATAGTCATAGAAGCTATCACTGCTTTATGATCACTGACACTACCCTCTTCTACATAAACTGATTCAAAAAGTTCAGATCTGTTTGTGGCTAGGAGGTGAAAGATATGGTGTCTCTGGTTCCAGTTTCAATTACATGACTCCCATTCTACCCGTATTACAATAGTATGATCAGGAAACTTATTCACAAAATTTTGCAACTTCTCTTTGAAGTGCTCTACAACTACAGCTCCTGATGCAGGCAGTCTATAAAGACATCCAGTTACCATTTTTACCCACCTTTGATGCTCAACTTCATCCAGATTAATTCACATTCGTAATCCATGATAATCTCAGTAGATAATAAATTCTTTTCTGCAATAAATACCCTGTCACCTTTAGCATTTAGCCTATTCTTATAATAAATACTCCAATCTGAACTTACGTTTTTGTTTCAGCCACTTTCCATTCCTAATACTATACAAGCTTTATTATCTTTAATAAGTGGCTCTAATTCTGGGAACTTACCATGGATGCTCCTGCAGTTTACTAATATCATATTAACCTTTTCTATTTCTCATATGCAAGGTTAACATTTTCTGAGAATACTGGTAACATGGCTAATGTTTCTCTGATTTTGGCAAGCAGTTCATCTCTCCAGAATGAGATTTTCACTCTGCAGCGGAGTGTGCGCTGATATGACACTTTCCTGGCAGATTAAAACTGTGTGCCCGACCGAGACTCGAACTCGGGACCTTTGCCTTTCGCGGGCAAGTGCTCTACCAACTGAGCTACCGAAGCACGACTGACGCCTGGTACTCACAGCTTTAGTTCTGCCAGTACCTCGTCTCCTACCTTCCAAACTTTACAGAAGCTCTCTCTGACTCCAAGCAGTGGGTTCCTCTAACCAAAAAAATGCTCCATGTGCAAGACACATATCCTCCACTATCCTAGTAGCCCATGCCTACTACAGTAGTACAAGTTTATATGCCAACTAGTTCTGCAGATGATGAAGAAATTGATGAAATGTATGATGAGATAAAAGAAATTATTCAGGTAGTGAAGGGAGATGAAAATTTAATAGTCATGGGTGACTGGAATTCGACAGTAGGAAAAGGAAGAGAAGGAAACGTAGTAGGTGAATATGGATTGAGGGTAAGAAATGAAAGAGGAAGCCGCCTGGTAGAATTTTGCACAGAGCATAACTTAATCATAGCTAACACTTGGTTCAAGAATCATGAAAGAAGGTTGTATACATGGAGATACTAAAAGGTTTCAGATAGATTATATAATGGTAAGACAGAGATTTAGGAACCAGGTTTTAAATTGTAAGACATTTCCAGGGGCAGATGTGGACTCTGACCACGATCTACTGGTTATGAACTGTAGATAAAAAATGAAGAAACCGCAAAAGGTGGGAATTTAAGGAGATGGGACCTGGATAAACTGACTAAACCAGAGGTTGTACAGAGTTTCAGGGAGAGCATAAGGGAACAATTGACAGAAATGGGGGGAAGAGATACAGTAGAAGAAGAATGGATAGCTTTGAGGAATGAAATAGTGACGGCAGCAGAGGATCAAGTAGGTAAAAAGACGAGGGCTAGTAGAAATCCTTGGGTAACAGAAGAGATACTGAATTTAATTGATGAAAGGAGAAAATACAAAAATGCAGCAAGTGAAGCAGGCAAAAAGGAATACAAACATCTCAAAAATGAGATCGACAAGAAGTGCAAAATGGGTAAGCAGGGATGGCTAGAGGACAAATGTAAGGATGTAGAGCCTTATCTCATGGGGGGTAAGATAGATACTGCCTACAGGATAATCAAAGAGACCTTTGGAGAAAAGAGAACCACTTGCATGAATATCAAGAGCTCAGATGGAAACCCAGTTCTAAGCAAGGAAGGGAAAGCAGAAAGGTGGAAGGAGTATATAGAGGATCTATACAGGGGCGATGTTCTTGAGGACAATATTTTGGAAATGGAAGAAGAGGTAGATGAAGATGAAATGGGAGATATGATACTGTGTGAAGAGTTTGACAGAGCACTGAAAGACCTAAGTCGAAACAAGGCCCCGGGAGTAGCCAACATTCCATTAGAACTACTGACAGCCGTGGGAGAGCCAGTCCTGACAAAACTCTACCATCTGGTGAGCAAGATGTATGAGACAGGCGAAATACCCTCAGACTTCAAGAAGAATATAATAATTCCAATCCCAAAGAAAGCAGGTGTTGACAGATGTGAAAATTACCGAACTATCAGTTTAATAAGTCACAGCTGCAAAATACTAACGCAAATTCTTTACAGACGAATGGAAAAACTGGTAGAAGCCAACCTAGGGGAAGATCAGTTTGGATTCCGTAGAAATATTGGAACACGTGAGGCAATACTGACCCTACAACTTAAGGAAAGGCAAACCTACATTTCTAGTATTTGTAGACTTAGAGAAAGCTTTTGACAATGTTGACTGGAATACTCTCTTTCAAATTCTGAGGGTAGAAGGGGTAAAATACAGGGAGCGGAAGGCTATTTACAATTTGTACAGAAAGCAGATGGCAGTTATAAGAGTCGAGGGGCATGAAAGGGAAGCAGTGGTTGGGAAGGGAAGGAGACAGGGTTGTAACCTCTCCCCGATGCTATTCAATCTGTATATTGAGAAAGCAGTAAAGGAAACAAAAGAAAAGGTCAGGTATTAAAATCCATAGAGAAGAAATAAAAACTTTGAGGTTCGCCGATGACATTATAATTTTGTCAGAGACAGCGAATGACATGGAAGAGCAGTTGAATGGAATGGACAGTGTCTTAAAAGGAGGGTATAAGATGAACATCAACAAAAGCAAAACGAGGATAATGGAATGTAGTCGAATTAAGTCAGGTGATGCTGTGGAAATTAGATTAGGAAATGAGACACTTAAAATAGTAAAGGAGTTTTGCTATTTGGGGAGCAAAATAACTGTTGGTGGTCAAAGTAGAGAGGATATAAAATGTAGACTGGCAATGGCAAGGAAAGCGTTTCTGAAGAAGAAAAATTTGTTAACTTCGAGTATGGATTTAAGTGTCAGGAAGTCGTTTCTGAAAGTATGTGTATGGAGTGTAGCCATGTATGGAAGTGAAACATGGATGATAAATAGTTTAGACAAGAAGAGAATAGAAGCTTTCGAAATATGGTGCTACAGAAGACTGCTGAAGAGTAGATAGGTAGGTCTCATAACTAATGAGGTGGTATTGAATAGAATTGGGGAGAAGAGGAGTTTGTGGCACAACTTGACTAGAAGAAGGGATCAGTTGGTAGGACATGTTCTGAGGCATCAAGGAATCACCAATTTAGTTTTGGAGGGCAGCATGAAGGGTATAAATCATAGAGGGAGACCAAGAGATGAATACACTAAGCAGATTCAGGAGGATGTAGGCTGCAGTAGGTACTGGGAGATGAAGAGGCTTGCACAGGATAGAGTAGCATGGAGAGCTACATCAAACCAGCCTCAGGGCTGAAGTCAACAACAACAACAACAACAACAACAACAACAACATCAACATCCTAGTAGCTGATTCCTGAATATAATGCATTCCTGACCTATTAAAAGGCAACCTACAATTCTCCTCCTGATAATGGAGATCAAGAATTTCACAACTGATACTGTCACAGAACCATCTGAGCCTTTGCATTAGACTTTCCATTCTACGCCAAACCAGAGGACCATGATCGACACTGGGTATGCTGCTACAGATAGTGAGCTTCATCTGCACCCCATGTGCGAAGCTATCTGCTTTCACCAGATCAGCCATCCACCAGAAGGAACAAGGGATGGCCTCAGAACCTGACATGAACCACAGTTTTCAACTGGTTGCACCCAGTGAGCTCGATAGTTGCTGGCAGAGCCTTCTCCACATCTTTGATGAGATCCCCAGCAAACATACCAAGTGCACACTGGCATTCTTTCCCAATCTGCCCACTATTAACCTGAGGGCTCCACAGCCCACCTAACATTCGAGATCCGGTCTCAAGGGGCCTCTTGCTAGCTAGAGAAGAGGATGATGCACATCCAGCTGGAGGACAGGGACCAGCGTCACCAGCAGGTAGGGAGCCAATGCTCCCAAAGTGAGAATGGTGGAAGCACCAGAAGGACCCCCAACTGCCTGGAGGGCAGGTTTTAGCAGGTGGCGATATGCGACATTGTCCAGCATCTTGCACTCCTGGATTTTTTTCTCGCACTTAAAAATAAAGCAATCTGGTGAGCAGGGAAAGTGGAGCTCTCGGCTATTTACCCAGATGGGGGAAGGGGCAAAAAGAACATTTGCATGAAAAGGATGACCACAATCCCTGCAGACAGGCATAGCAATGCTACGGGAAGACTTATGTATGAACATCTTCCATCTGAAGCATCTCATAGGAGCTGGAACATAATGTTTCTTGTCACACCAGTTGACCACCACCTTGACCTTCTCAGGCAACATATCACCCTCCTAAGCCAAGATGGAGGCCCTGGTAGCAACTCTGTTTTCCCTTGGTCCCCTATGGACACGACGGATGAAATGGACATCCTGTCACTCTAAGTTGCCCTACAGCTCATCACCAGACTGCAAATGGAGATCATGGTGAAAGATGATGCCCTGGACCATATTGTGACTCTTGTGGAGGGGTGACAGTCACAGGTATGTCACCCTATTTTTTACAAGAGAGTAGGTTTGTGACTGGGCAGGAGATGACATTTCAATCTGGAGGGAACTGCTCATCATCTTAGAGATGGCTGCAACTTCCCCTTATTTGTCTTCAATGTATTTGACAAAAAATAAAGCTTTGTGCCAAAAAGATATTCCCATTGAACTTGGCACAAACCAGGTATTGGGGGGAGTACCGTTATCCTTGTCATCTAGTCCTACATTCCTCCCACAGAATGGCCACATAAGGGAACGTCTTTGGATTGTATTTTGTTGTGTCATACGAGGCCTTTTCATTTGGAGAGACTGCTGGGACCATGCAACCACCAGCAGAAACACATTCAGTCACTTCATGTGTGACTATCCGCCACGGTGCCACCCACTCTGAATGGGAGCTCCCCCCATGGGCACTACCCTGCCACAGCAATGGTTACCTGGCCAGTAATCTGTTGTTTGGAGTCCCCGTGCCCCAGTCATGATGGGCACATACTCCATGGTATACATGGGAAGTGTGCAGCACTGGCACCAGCAGTGCAATCCCTGCATGGCCAGGGTGCTACCACTGTGCATGTACTTGATGACTCCCTCCTCCCACAACAGACTCTCTACCATGCTGTGTTTTGAGCATACTACAACAACGGGAAGGGAAGGTGCCAGGTTAGAAGGGCACAGAGGCAGAACATACACCATATTGGGTGACCTTCTCTGCATGATACACACTTCTGTAAAATTTGGAAAAGATGGCTGGTCAAACACCATAACGGGAACCAAGAAAGGTGAAGACAGCACCAGAAGTGAAACTGGAAATCAAGACCAAAACTGTGAACCAGGTCCAAGCAGGGCCTGTATCAAAAGGACCATCCAGCAGAAAGTCAGAGGAAGAAAGAGATAGTCGAAGTGTAAGTTTGCAGCATGGAAAGAGGAAGTAGTGCTGCAAAGGGTGGGCCTCAGTGGTAGCCAAGCATAAACTTATCAAAGATTAGTGAGGCCCCTGGTAAGGTGGGGGAGGAAGGGGGGGTGAGTTGTGGGTCTGACATCAGACATGGTGCAGATTGGAGGATCTGTGTGCTGTCTGGGTCCAGATCCACAGAGTTAATGGACAAAGGATGGAGAATTAGGAATTCCAGGTGTACATTACCAGGAATGGTGTCTTGGAACAGGACCCTACATCTGCTTTAGTTGGTCTTTGGAGAAAGATAGGTGAGGTGTGGCTGATATGGAGGTAGAGATGCTGGTTTTCGTGGAGGATGTCTCAGGTATGGACACTAGGATCAGCTAGTGGCCTTGCTGGGCAAAGGTGGAGCCACATATCCAAACAGGTGTACATCTGAATGTACGCACCCAATTGAGGACGCCCACCTTAAATAGCGTATGTTCTTCTTTTTGCTCTGATGGAGGCTGCAACAGATCTAAAAAGCAACGATAAGGGTGTTCATGTGAAACATCTACCGAGCTTCTCTCTTGAAACAGTGTTACCCAGTATGAGGATAAAAAGGAGATCAGTGCAGAATTGATAGGAGTCGATGTCAAGATTTTTTCCATCTGTATCGTAAACATTCTCACAAAAGGCTATGCCATTAAACATAGGGTGAAACAGAAATTCAGTAACACACTTATTCCATTCCGGATGCAAAACCACTGAAACTCTGTGGGTTTAAACGGAGGACAATAATCCATGACAAGAGTTTGAGGGGCTCCTTCAATAGAAAAAATAGTTGTAAGAGCCTTTGCGGTATTTACTGTCATAGTCCATTGCATTTTTATTGTGTTTAATATCACCCATCCGACCCCATGAAATGGGCCTGTGAAGCCCCCATGCACCTGATCCCACAGCTGGTAGGTTTGGGGCAGTGCTGGTTGCTACAATTGCCAAGCTTGACATTTCGGAGCCTCACCCACAATATCGTCATCCACTTGTGGGCAATACACGTACTGTCGGGAAAGAGGGTTCATTTTGAAAACACCCCAGGGGAACTGTTGCAGGAGGAATGCAGAACCTCCAGAATCACTACTCGACACTTGGTGGTCATCTGTTTCATCAATGGGCCACCTTTGTTTCATCAATGGGCCACCTTTGAAAAGATGAACATGGTATTGTGAAAAAAAGTTCTGCTTGTACAATCTGGTGGATCGTGTGTATGCCTAATGGAGTTTTTCTAATTGGATAAGGCTATCTTTCCTGAAGAAGTGATACTAATAAGTAGGAGGAAAGTGTACAACTGACCCTTCTCATGGAAAGTCTACTAAAAATAAAAAGTAATTAAACCAAACAGGGCTATAATTTGGAAAGTGAAAGTTATCTTGTGCATTCACTCACAAACAACACTGGACAGAAAAGGGGTACCACTGATCATGAATCCAAAAATTACACTAATGAATGAAAAGGAAATAATTAATGGTCACCAGCCCACTAGGGCAATTTACATCCAAAATCCTGTACAAGATGATGGGAAAGAAAAACATGTATTATTAAACACTGATGTGTCAACTGAAGGTTGTCACGTTTTTTTGACACAATTTTTAAGTGAGTATGTAATGATAAAGAAAACTGACAAGTCACTCTTATGTTTGGCATTAAATTTTGAAAAAGGCAATCAAGTAATGATTTGAAAATATGTAACTAAACTGTTTGTTAGTATTGAACTTTGTTACATGAACAGTGACCCAACATAACATCATCAAAGAAATTTAGAAAAAAAGCAAGCACTATTTACTTTGCCATTACTTATTTTGCAAATTGGATTTCATATTATTGTCTGAATAACTGAGCCTTTTTTTTACTGGCTTGAAAAGAATTAAATACTAGAATATGTACCAAACCAAACAGCCATGTGCTCCAAGCTATATGTAAAATAAATAAAACTTCTGCCCTCTTAATTGATGCATTTCTTTAGATTTGGTTTTTTTTCCAGTGATTGATTCTCAAACTTAAAAATGAAATTGCTCTACTTTAGTCATATACTGAAACCTCTGTTGTACAACAGTGAATTGAAAGTAGACTGAGGCTAAAATTCTTAAAAGTGAAATTATTTATTAATAAACTGGCTGTAACTATTCAATTTGTTTCTTATGACACTCAGTTAGCATATAAGGAAAAAAAAGGACCATGGATCCTTTTTGGTAACAATGTCTGGGGGCAATGAGGACACAATCACCCTGAGTTTAATGGATTATTATTTAAATAAATTTTATCAATCAAATCACATTCAGTTGTGCTACTGGCTTAGCCATTAATACTTTCTACCAATGAACAGACTTACTTCAGTGCTGTGCATACGACGAAACTCGGAGCCAACAACAAACTGTGTTGCTGGATCTGCTGCTGTTGTTGAAGATGGTAGCATCTTGTGGAGCCACGACTAATTACAGGAATGGGCAATCGTAATTAATACAGCCTCTTCTGTCCATCCCCTGTCTAGTCCTGCTACAAGACATCTGGCTGGTGTGCGTACATGATGCCGCCAAAAATGGTACTCTCTACTGTGAGAACATTAACACCACACTTCCGCACACTAGAAGTGCTGGAACTTGTCTCTCTCTCTCTCTCTCTCTCTCTCTCTCTCTCTCTCTCTCTCTCTCTTTCTCTTTCTCCGTGCTCTCCATGCAACAACTCCCTACCCAAAGATTTTACAATGCACCAAAGCACTGCTATTATCGTTGCTAGTCGATGCAAATAACAATTCTTTTGACTTTTTCTCAGAGCTTATAAGTTTCACAGTAAGACACAAATAAATACAATGAAAAGTCAACAGACTTCTACCTAAATTTATACATACAGTGGAGCAATGTCTTTACTTATTAAAAGAAAGCATTTAAATTACAAATATTTAC
The DNA here is from genome assembly GCF_023864275.1 of Schistocerca cancellata. Taxonomy (NCBI): domain Eukaryota; kingdom Metazoa; phylum Arthropoda; class Insecta; order Orthoptera; family Acrididae; genus Schistocerca; species Schistocerca cancellata. Next base: position 1,192,515,657 of record NC_064626.1, read on the forward strand.
ATACAATTCAGAAAAAAAAATTATGTATCAGTAGCAGGTGCCATGCATCCTGCATTTTTGGTGTTACATGTGCCCCACGTTTCAGGACCTTTTTTTTTCGAAGGGAAACAAATTCAGGGAATGTCCTAAAATTTAAACAAACATAAATCAGGTGCATACAGTTAAACAATTTTGTCTGCATAAAATCCAATAATTGCTTTGTTATCAATTCAAATAATTATTGTAGTTATGTAGGGGGCACGTTATTTACATGACAACCCTGTGTCATTATTACTCAAAACATTATTGTTGACAACACATCTTATGAACTAACACTTCCTTCAAGAAATCAGTAAGTTTAAAATTACTACAAATATTATGAAAAGCGTACTCAATATTGGCATAGAAAAATTCAAGCATTGGAAGGTATATAAAGAATAGTAAAAAAATTTAGAAACAGGATAAGAAATAGTAATTACAAAATTCATTACATAAATGTATATAATGAACTTGAATTTTTTTTAAGTTTCCTCTCACCTTGCGCGAGTGAGTGTGTTTTAAATAAAGTTGATACCAAACATAAACATTTACATCAAAACCTTTAACAGCTGGCGCTGAAAGAAAACCAATTCGCATTGCACACACACATTTACGAAGAACGCCACAGCGCTACAAGAGCCAGCAACGACTCAGTTCAAGTGGAGCATTGTCTCATGCACCATAGTGGCAAGCTAGATCTCCTTGTTTGTGTATGCAGCAAGGAGTCCTCTTTTTAATTCCATCACAGTGGATAACTCAACACTGTCCGTTATTACACATGTGTACACAGACCTGAAACTTACAGTTCGTCTAAGTGCATCGGTCATAACTCACATCATACAGATTACAATAAAATTTTAACATTATACATACATATGCAAAGTTCACAAACTTCACTAATACTAGAATAGCACATAATGGCTTGGCTTCTCTTTTCACATTTCAGACTAATTAGTCGTTTACTGGTACAATTTTAAATCGACAATATTACACACACCTAATAGTTTGGTTGATTAAGGAAAAGCTAAACAGTTAGTGTTAGTAAGGGGTACACTGATAATCTCAAATGGTTCATTGTAAATGAATTTAAATTTTGAAATTTCATGGTTGATCTCGCTTGACTTTTCGTGTGCTTTAACAAATACAGATCACCAATAGCAAATTTGGCAAACTGTGCTTTAGTGTCATGACCCCGTATTCGTGCTTCAGCTTTCTTTTTCATCACTTCTCATAGGTGTTCTTTCTTTACTTCAAGGTTAATATCAACTCTCAGAGGGAAATCAATCATTTCTTCCACGAAACTTTTAGACTTACGGTCTAATAGTATTTCTTCCGGAGTGTAGCCCGTGGATTCATGCATTGAGACGTTCATTATTTTATCGAATTCACCGACATAATTGCCCCATGAACTGTGATTGTGGTGACAATATGTTCGGCAAAGCCAACCTAATTCACGCATGTACCATTCCGTGGGATTCCCGCTCGGGCAATAGGCCGAAATGTAATTTCATTACTTTTCATTCCTTCATTTCATAATTGAGAAGTAAATTGCACTCCGTTACCAGACAAAACTGCTTTTGGTTTGCTGACGTGCACAAAGTAATAATTAACAAATCTGTTATAAACCGCTCTAGTGTTGCCTGTCTTATCAGATATAACTTGATGAACTTAGAAAATGTTTCTAGCACCACTAATATCTACGCGAAATTCCCTGAAGTCTTGGGCAGTGGACCATAGAGGTCCATACAAACCAAATCTACCGAGCGGGGTGGCGCAGTGGTTAGACACTGGACTCGCATTCGGGAGGACGGCGGTTCAATCCCGCGTCCGGCCATCCTGATTTAGGTTTTCCGTGATTTCCCTAAATCACTCCAGGCAAATGCCGGGATGGTTCCTCTGAAAGGGCACGGCCGACTTCCTTCCCAATCCTTCCCTAATCCGATGAGACCGATGACCACGCTGTCTGGTCTCCTACCCCAAACCAACCAACCAACAAACCAAATCTAGCACATCTTTAGGTCTTATGCTCTGCATAGGGCCACAGTTCGTGCAATTCGTTACCTTCACCCTCTGACACTTATCACATGTCTTTATTCTTTCAGCAACTCTTTTTTTGCATATTATTAAAATTTACAACTTCCACTAGCTTCTCAGTGCACTTCTTTTGTCCACAATGACCATAAGCTAAATGATAGTACTCAATTATCTCTGCGACGTACTTGGCTGGTCAACACACTCGCCAGTTATTGCTATCTTCACCTTTACGTATGTACAAGATATGGTTATATATTTTGTAATACTTTCTAGGTTTCTCCCCTTTTCTACACTTTTCGTCACACTTGTTCTTAATAATTATTAGACAGTCGTCCTCCTGTTGATGACGCACATGTTTTTACAGATGCTCTCTACTCTTTTACGACCTTCTACATCTTGAAAGCAGTACAATTTCAGTATGCCTTCCGACTCGTCCTCCACAAGCCAATGATTGGTTTCAGGGCAAATGTGACAGCGTGTCCACTATACAGTTATCTGATCTTCCCACGTAACAAATGTCATAGTAAAACAGCTGCAAGAAAAGAGACTACCGTGTCAATTTTTCATGCAGTAAACAACAATCCTTTAGATAAGTGAGCGCCTTGTGACCCATGTGAATTATCACCTTTTGGTCCCACAAATAACCTTTAAATTTTCTGAAATCCCATATGATAGCGAGACATTCTTTCTCAGAAATCATATAGTAACCCTCACATTTCGTCAACGTTCGGCTTGCGAATGCGATTTTTCTGTATTCCTTATTTTCTCCATCTCCTACCTCTTTAAACAATTCTACTCCTAAGCCATAGTTAGATGAGTTAGTTCCCATATTAAATGGCAACACCAGATCAAGATGGTACAATATGTTATTCTGTAGTAATTCATTTTTCAGTCTTTCAAATGTGGTCTGACACTCGTCAGTCGACTCAAATGGCATACTTTTTCACAACAAATTGTTCAGATTTGGATCGTGGAATGCGTGCCCCTGCACAAACTTGCGATAAAATCCTGAGAACCCTAGGAAACTCATTAACTGTTTCCTAGTCTTCGGCAGAGGACAGTTCTTTATTGCCTCCACTTTCTGTGGATCTTTAGTGATACCCTCTGTTGTCACAATGTGACCAAGAAAATTCAGTTATTTCTTCACAAACTCACACTTCTTCAGTTTCAGCTTCATTCCACCTTTGCATAACACACTGAAAACTTCATCTAACAATTTGCTATGTTCTCACCATGATGAATTCGCTAGCAGCAAATCGTCCACATACACTATCTGTTTTGAGCTCAGGGCAGTGCCTAACACCTTATTTAGGGCCCTGATAAAGACAGAAACAGATATATTCAGGCCGAATGGCACTACCTTGTACTAGTAACATCGGCCTGCATATAAAAATGCTGTATATTTCCTACACTCATCTTCTAAGGCTATTAGCCATACCCAGCTGTGAGGTCAAAGCTAGTCATAAACTGTACATTGTGAAATCTTCGCGGTATCTCTCCCATACTTTCTGGTCTGTCCGTATCACGTTGAACGACCTTGTTCAAAGTGCGTGTGTCTATCACAATCAGCCTCCTTCTTGGATAGCGGTACCACATATGGTCTTACAAAGAATGGTTCATGGGGTATTACATTTAACTTGCACTGATAACCAGTAACGAGCCCCGGTTTATTTGAAAACATCTTCTTGTTTCTCATTATTATATCATATAGGTCTCATTTTTGTTCAGGCGGAGCATTTGGCAATCTGTCTACAATGCTCTCTAATTCATCTTCCAAAAAATTGTTGATGTTCATATTGTGGATACCATAGTATTCCATTTTTCTGCCTAAACCAATCTCATTAGGACAAGTAACAAGATGAATAGGTTTGTATTCACTACTCACATCGTCACTCGTTTCATCAAAACTCACATTTACTTCGGTCTTGTCTTTGGAAATGCACTTCATGGTCTTATTACTGCAGTTAATAATTGTGCAATTTTTAACAACCAATCTAACCCCACAATAATATCGGTGCACAGGTCTGGCATGATGACAAATTCCTGTTCGAATAGTTCTCCTTGAATCTCAAAACATACAAATATTTGGTTTGTTATCGGTTTACTATTCCTTCCGGTACCACCGATTATTTTGACTCCCATTACTGGCATTACTACTACTTCTGGTTTATTTTTGAGTAATTCAAATGATTTTTTCCCAACATAGCACTTAGCTCTGCCCCTGTATCAATTAAAATTTGCATTTGTAGGCCATACAAATTAATGGGCACTACAATCTGTCTACACCTGTCATTATCAATGGTTAGGTCTTCCCACAACAAATCCTCATCTATCTCCAGGTCATTCCAGAAAAATCCGTCTGGTTCTGATGCCGATAGCGGTTGGAATACACATACAGGAAAGGTAAATGCCAGGATTTGTACTGGCTGTTATGCATTGAGTGCACTGAAAACATGTGCTAGCCTGAAAACATTAACCAGTGCGTACTATGCTTACATACAAGACCACCCAAAATATGGTGTAATATTCTGGGGAAATTCTCCAACTGCTCTGAGCACATTCAGAATCCAGAAGAGAGCAATGAGGATTATTACTGGGAGCAAACCCAGAGACTCCTGCAAACCCATCTTCAGAATGTTGGAAATACTTACACTGCCTTTCCTCTACATTCTTGAGACTCTAAAATTTTTCAAAAACCACATAGTGCCAACGGACCCCAGAGTCGTAAAAAATAATGAAATACGTGAACACAACACCAGGAAAAATGCAAACCTGCATGTTATACGTACAAACACTCAACTGTGTAAAAAGGGAGCTTTCCACATGGGCCTCCAACTGTTCAACAATCTTCCCGCTAGTATTAAGTCCGTCGAAGACAACATAAAATTTAGCAAAGCCGTGAAGTCATATTTGTTGTGTTTGTTTTTACTCTGTAAATGAATACTTAGAACAGTAATCTTACTGTTTGTGTTAAACTGAAAACATTGAGCAATATAATACATTAGGATACTATAGGCCTATGTTAATATATGCTAACAGTGTTAAATGATATTTTCCGACATCTGCAACACACTGTGTACCATCAGATCACATGGAATAAATAAATAAATATCTGGTGGTTTTCTAATTCTTTGAGTTTGAACGTTTTTGATCTCTATTTGTCTGTCCTGCAGTAGTTGAACTTGTTTTGATCTCAACACCATAATCTTCCCATCAATTTCATCAATTAATGAACTTTGTTTAACCAGTAGTTAACTTTGTTTAACCAGTAGTTCACTAATTATCACCTCAGGTAGGTATTCTTCGGAAAGATTGCTGTCATCTTCTGAGATTTTTGGAGAAAAGTGCTCTGTTTTCACTTCTATCTCATCTCTCGAGTTCACGCAACCCTCATCACTTTCATCTGATTGTATAACATCAGGTTTGACCTCGTAGATGTTGTAATCTAAGTGGCTTTCGATTAGTTGTACCTGGTCATTATCGCCAAATGCATCTCGCCCCTCCTCGTAACATCCCCCTCTGTTTTCAATAGGACTAGTGTCGCTGGGGTTGGCTACTTCAAAAATTTCATTTGGGCAAGCCTGCCATTCAGGTACAGAGCTTTCCGTTTCAAAAACACTAATTTCTTCCAGGCTGAGAAGCATCAGTTTCTGTCTGCTCCCCCCATTAGCACACCTCCCATAGAATCCTCTATAACTTTTCAGTTCATCGTACATCTGACTGAACTGACCTAACCACACCTCCTCGCGTTCCACATTTCCCTGCTCAATAACAGAAACTTTATTCGAGGTCAGCTCTATTACTTCCGCTGGCGACTCATACTCTACTGAAACTTGTGTAACCATTGTTGCTTTAACAGTGGCCACTTCCTTGTCCCCTACCGGTACACTAATATCATTATTACTTTTACGAGCAGTGACAGCTGCATCAGCTGCTGTTTCCAGCTCAGTTATCATTACTCTAGGTGCATTGCTCTCTTTCTCTCGCACATGCTTCCATCGCTGAGTTATCCTTTCGGATTTATCATAGCGGTATTGTCTAGGTTTTCGTTTGGGCCGCCAAGGTCTCCCCACACCCTATGGGCCCCTAACTGGTGCGGCTAGTTGTTTCCCTGACTAATTCCGACAGACCTGTTGCTACCAGCATGCCGTGATTTATCATTTCGCTCCTGTCTACTGCATCCCTCCAAGGACCACCTACCATATACACTTGATACTGGCACCTATCATTTCTACAGTTGTGGGTATTGTTACTATGACCATGATTGTTATAGTGCCTTGGATTGTTATTACCATGGTGGTTGCTACCATTATTGCCATGGTTATTGTTATTGTTCTGGTTGTGACTATGGTTGTAATTGGTACCATTCCCACAGCCGTTAACATTTTCGCAGTTATTCCGTCAATTGTCTTCCTCTTCTACTTTCTCTAAAAATGCAGCAATCATTCTCGAACTACTGCCGATGTATCTCTTGGAGTCATCTGGAAGCTTCTGCCACAGCCCCCAGACAATCTCCTATTCAGTTTTCCAATCGCGCAAATATTCCAATTTGCAAATCCAGTTTTCACAAAAATTTTTCATGGAGCCACGCGTGTTTTACATTATAGGGTCTCGACACTACGAAATCATGCCATACACACTCTTGTTTCTGCTCTGACGAATACTCTTTCAAGAATGCATTTTTGAACTCTTGAAACGTCATGTTTGTTATATCGAGGTTTAAGCCCCATCCCTTAGCCTCACCAGCTAAGAAGTCGATTACTGCATTTATTCTTCTCTTTTCTGTCCATGATTCCGGCAATACCCTTTCACAATTTTTAATGAAGTTGGTAGCATGCAGTCCACCCTGCTCTTTGAGGGGATCGAAACGCTCTTCCTTCGCTGATATTTCAGCACTAGGTGCATGGTATGACACATAGTGCTCTATGGATTCACCAATCAACATAGTGCTGATTTTCTCCTAATTGTTTCTCTAACTCATTTATCCTTGTAACTATTTGGCATGTGGTAACGGATAACGTTCCCACCTGCTTCTTCTTTTCATTACACACAACCAAGTGTCTATTTACTTTAGCACCTATGTCTGATACTAAAGTCTGTAAACTCGTTATTTTCCCTACATCATCTTCTCAAGCTACTTTTACTTTTTTAGCTACCTTGCTCTCTATTGTAGGACCAACAGTCTCTACCAGTTTCTGTTTGATCCTCCCTACTTCAGTTTCAAAATGAACATTTATGTCTCCTATCTTTGTTTGGGCTTTCTCCATGTCACGCTTCAGATTACTGATTTTGGTTCTCAGTGCTAAAACTTTTGCTCCAGTTTTATCTACCTTTGTGTTAACAATTCCAATATTACCATTAACAGTTTTAATTGCTTTATTCTGGTCATCTATTTTTGGTGATTGGGCATCCATTTTAATGATTAATGAACTGAACAAATCTTTTATATTTCCAGAAATCACAGGTTGCAACACTGGTTCTGTCTTAATAGATTCCTCATATCCATCATCATTAGGGTCTGTTTTACTTTTTATTCTGTATTCCGTAGCATTTTCAAGTGCCTGGAATTCCCTTTCAGAGATTGTTCGATTTTCAGCAGCAGCGTCTGTGATGCTAGCCGTCGAACTCCAAACAATGGGTCCCATTTCCTGAGTTGTGCATTGTTTGACTGATTGTTCCACATTTGGTACAATCATATTACTCATTTCACCTAATTTATTCATGGTGCCCTGTTTGCTGATTACTGTGAAATTTAAATGTGCGAATTATTTCTGCCACTTACTATTATTGTATGTGAGTGACTTTGTTTGCAGCAACAAGTTATTATTCACTACAAAACTACACAATGCAAATTCATGCACAGAACAATACCAAAACTGATATAGTCCAGTGACCTGCGTTGCCACGTGTAGTCTCCCTCTTACTAATCAGCCTATCCTGCTCGCAATATAAAATATGATCCTGGATCGCGTGTATGCCTAATGGTTATTTTCTAATTGGATAAGGCTATCTTTCCCAAAGAAGTGATACCGATAAGTAGGAGGAAAGTGTACAACCGACCCTTCTGATGGAAAGTCTACTAAAAATAAAAAGTAATTAAACCGAATAGTGCTATAATTTGGAAAATGAAAGTTATTTTGTGCATTCACTCACGAACCACACTGGACAGAAAAGGGGTACCACTGATCATGAATCCAAAAGTTACACTAATGAACAAAAGGAAATAATTAACAGTCGCCATCCCACTAGGGCAATTTACATCCAAAATCCTGTACAAGATGATGGGAAAGAAAACATGTATTATTAAACACTAACGTGTCGACTGAAGGTTGTCACATTCTTTTTTTTTTTTTTTTTTTTTTTTTTTTCTTCTAGTCGATGCAAATAACAATTCTTTTGACTTTTTCCCAGAGCTTATAATTTTCACAGTAAGACACAGATAAATACAATGAAAAGTCAACAGACCTCTACCTAAATTTACACATACAGTGAAGCAACATGCTTACTTATTAAAAGAAAGCATTTAAATTACAAATATTTACATACAATTCAGAAAAAAAATTATATATCGGTAGCAGGTGTCATGCAACCGACTTTTTGTGTGTTACAAGGCCATATAATTGTTGAAAATAATGGGTTGGTGGTTTGCGAATGCAAAGCTCATGCCCAATAGCTCCCTCACGTATTTAATTGGTTTCAGATCAGATGAGTTGGTGGCCAAGACGCCTAGACATGTACACCTCCATGCTCCTCAAAGCACTGTAGCATGATTCTGAAACTGTAACATGAACAGTTGTCCTGCTGGAAATTCCATCACCATTTGGGAAGACATCAAGCATGAAGTAATGCAGGTGGTCCACAATAATGTTCACATAGCCCACAGCTGTCCAGGTGAATATTACTACCAAAGGTTTCATGGAAGCCCATGTTTGCCCCTCTTAGGATAATACAGGCTGTGTCCCAATGTGTGGTGCATCTTTTGAACAGCTGTTCACCTGGATCATGGCTTATCCAAAGATGACAACTGACCCAATGTGACAAGAAATGCAATTAATCTGACTCGGTGATATGTTTTCATTGGTCCACTGCAATCATAATTGCCGATGTTGTTGAATCGTCATGGTAACACGAATAGTTTGTCAGCTAAGGAATGCATTTTGAACAGTGTTCTCCACTCACTTGTAATTGCGCCTCATTTTAGCACTGACAGTAGACATGACTATCATCAGATCCATCACAGATCAACACTTATTCTGCTTTACAGAGTAGGTAAGCCTCCAACCTCAGTGTTCTGTGATGAAGGATGCACATCCAACATTTTGTTGTCTACTTGTGCTTTCACCTTCTGTCAACCACTTTTGATAGACGCTCATGAGATCAGTAACTCTGATAATAAAATTAAAGCAATTTGGAATATTATTGAAAGGGAAACAGGGCAACCAAGAGCACAGGAAGACTTTAGTGCCATAAAACTGAATGACAAGTGTACTAACAAACAATCAGAAATTGAAAATATTTTCAATAATCATTTTTTTAAATGTTGTGGAGAAAATAGGATCTAGATCTTCACTAGAAGAGGCAAAGCTTCTAATAGAAGAGGCCATACCTGTGCAGTTTGAAACAAGTGCAATTCCACCAACCTCTCCCTCTGAAATCAGTAAAATAACAAATTCACTGAAAAGTAAAAGCTCTTATGGAATTGATGGCATTTCCAGCAAGGTACTTAAAGCTTGTTCCCCACAGATAAGTAGGATTCTCAGCCACGTATGTAATAGCTCTTTGGAGCAGGGTGTTTTCCCCGATAGACTGAAATATACCATTGTAAAACCATTGCATGAAAAGGGGGATACATCGGATGTCAACAACTACCGCCCAATCTCTCTTCTGACAGCTCTATCAAAAATTTTTGAGAAAGTAATGTATTCAAGAGTAGCCTCCCATATTTGTAAAAATAAGGTACTAACAAAATGTCAGTTTGGTTTTCAGAAAGGCTTTTCAACAGAAAATGCTATATACACTTTCACTGATCAAATATTAAATGCTCTGAATAACCGGACATCACCCATTGGTATTTTTTGTGATTTCTCAAAGGCCTTTGATTGTGTAAATCATGGAATTCTTTTAGATAAGCTAAATCATTATGGTTTGAGGGGGGCAGTGCACAAATGGTTTAATTCATAATTAACTGGAAGAATGCAGAAAGTTGAAATAAGTGGTTCATGTAATGTTAAAACAATAGCTGATTCCTCAAATTGGGGGGGGGGGGGGGGGGCTATCAAGTACGGGGTCCCACAGGGTTCAGTCTTAGGTCCTTTACTGTTCTTGATATATATTAATGACTTACCATTCCACATTGATGAAGATGGCAAGTTAGTTCTTTTTGCTGATGATACAAGTATAGTAATAACATCCAAAAACCAAGAACTAAGTGATGTAATTGTAAATGATGTTTTTCACAAAATTATTAAGTGGTTCTCAGCAAACAGACTCTCTTTAAATTTTGATAAAACGCAGTATATACAGTTCCGTACAGTAAATGGCACAACTCCAGTAATAAATATGACTTTGAACAGAAGTCTGTAGCTAAGGTAGAATTTTCAAAATTTTTAGGTGTGTCCATTGATGAGAGGTTAAACTGGAAGCACCACATTGATGGTCTGCTGAAATGTCTGAGTTCAGCTACGTTTGCTGTTAGGGTTATTGCAAATTTTGGTGATAAGAATCTCAGTAAATTAGCTTACTATGCCTACTTTCATTCACTGCTTTCGTATGGCATCATATTCTGGGGTAATTCATCATTGAATAGAAAAGTATTCATTGCTCAAAAACGTGTAATCAGAATAATTGCTGGAGCCCACCCACGGTCATCCTGCAGACATCTATTTAAGGATCTAGGGATCCTCACAGTGTATATACTCACTTATGAAATTTGTTGTTAATAATCCAGCCCAGTTCAAAAGTAATAGCAGTGTGCATAGCTATAACACCAGGAGAAAGGATGATCTTCACTATGCAGGGTTAAATCAGACTTTGGCACAGAAAGGGGTAAATTACGCTGCCACAAAAGTCTCTAGTCACCTACCAAACATCATCAAAAGCCTGACAGATAGCCAACTAACATTTAAAAATAAATTAGAAGAATTTCTAGATGACAACTCCTTCCACTCATTGGCTGAATTTTTAGATATAAATTAAGGGAAAAAAAACAAAAAAAAACAAAAAACAACAACAACTACTTCAACATTAGTGTCATGCAATATGTTGTGTAATGTAATATCTTGTACAGACATCTTTTATTAACCTGACATGTTCCACATCATTACAAAGTGTCATATTCATGATCTATGGAACAAGTATTAATCTAATCTAACAACTGCATGTGAACAGCCAACCAGCTTTGCTGTTTCTGATATGCTTGTTACTAGGCACCACACTGTAACAATCTGGGCTTTGTCAAAAATCGAACAATGGAAAATCCAGGATGGAATGCAACAATATTGATCTTCGTCAAAGTCATTTATGTCAGTGGAGTCCCCAAATATGACCCATATTGTCACTAGAATGATGCCCCATTTGTTTCTAGTCTGCTTTTATACTTTCCTTACTATCTCTGTAGCCTACAGAGCCATTGTCTCACAGAGGGCAGTGGTCATACTGTTTTGGCTCGCCTTTGTATGTAGATGTAAATGAATTTCAGTTCCTCTGGATGTGAAAACTAGTCATTTTATGACTGTATGTGTGTTAAAACATTTTCTGGGTTGCAAGTAATGAGACGTCCCATCAGTATTTAACATGATTCTACACAATGTCTTTACTTGCTTGACATTCTTGTTATATTGTAATATGCAATTTATTTTCAAGTGACTTTAAACACGTTTTAAAATGTGTATCATCCTTTGTGACTAGTTCCTTTATTACAGATTCTGCAACAACATCAGCACTGTCCTTTCTGCTGGTGGCATTTCACCTTTTGGTGGTTTTTCTGTTTTGAATATGACTGCTTTATGAAAGAGCACAGAAAGGCAAATATTTATGCACTACATGGGAAGGAGGTGACAACAGAAATACATCCCCAAGAAGAACAGAAATGTGTTTTGAAATGAAGCATTTTTGGTATAGATAGTGCACACTAAGACCTGCATTTTGATCTATCACTTTACTTAAAAAAATCAAAGAAAGACTGACATGAATATTACAAAAGAAAGACACCCACATATTTTTGAGATTGCAGGAGGGGGCAAGATGGCATTAGCGATAAGAATAATTCACCTCTCTGAATATCTTGTGTGCTTTCAAAGTTTGAGCCCACACAGTATTTCTCTGTGAAAGCTGTCTTCCCTCTCTCTCTCTCTCTCTCTCTCTCTCTCTCTCTCTCTCACTCACTCTCTCTCTAAAATTATCCCTCAGGTGTCTCGCTGGGAGAAAGACTGCTTTTTACCATCTGTCTGCATATTAAGGAATCTTTTTTTACACCTTTTTCCTTGTAGTTTATCACATGGAAGAGGTAATAATTTTTCCATTCACTTAGTTTTCACTTAATTAATTATCATTTTAGTGATGCATATACATTGTTTTGTGTCAAATTTTGCAATTACTGTTGAAACATTATTACTTGTAAATAAAAATAATTTATATAACAGTGATATGTAATGCCAATAAAATTAAATAAAAGTCATTTGTCACTAAGTAACTGCAAGTATTGAGTGATATTATGAAGGCCATATTGTTTTTCCTATCCTCCTCCAGAGAACATGGCTTAATTTTTTCATCAATAAGATATTGTTGTCTTGTCATCGTCTAGACGTGGGTCACTGTTTCCTTTATGGTACACATGGCACTGCTTTGCTTTATTTTAATATTCCATCATTTCTCTTGAGTATCATAGCCTTTTTTTTTTTTTAGATAAGAAAATTCTACATGAACATATCATTATCGCAAAAATTCCATAGTTTAGTTTCCCACTCTGCCCATACATGTATCATTAGGATGTAGGTAGCGAGGAATGGGCGTCATAATTACAATGATAAATAATTACTCACACTCCTGTCACTTTGAATACTTTTATTCTCGCAGCATATAAACAATGTGTGTGGCATAGAATGCTTACTACAGAGAACTGATCTGGCAAAGATACAGTTTTTCTTGCTGTGGTAGGGCAGTAATATTTTTGGGGGTCAGGGGGGGGGGGGGGGGGGAGGAGGGGTAGAGACAGTGGTTCTACGTCCCCACAAAGCCCCCCCCCCCCCCCCACCACCACCACCACAAGTGCGAAACACGGTGACTGGTGTATGTCGTAATACATTGTCCCGCTGGCAATGACAAGGGCAGGCATACCATAGTCCGCCAGGTGTCTGGGCGGCCACAAAAGGCGGCTGTCCTATGATGTCAGTGGCGATGCCGATGGGGCAGTTTCAGTGTCCGTTGAGGTGTCGGTGGCTGGCAGTGCATCATTTGGTGAGGCTGTCGGTCCACCAGCAGCAGTGTCTGGGGTGTCAGTCGTCTTTATGAAGTGCTCCGGGGCCAACAAGAGCAGGTAGTCATCTGCAGAAAGAGTGGATTTCAAACCTGCTGTATCGATTGTAGGCAGAAGGGGTGCAGAGCACTCTAATGACTTTAGGATCATGCTGTAGCCCGACTGTCTATTGTAGAATTTGGCGATAACCATGAGTAGCGAATCATGCAGTACTACAGAAATGTCTTCTGAGAGGTAGTCTTGCAGGTCTTGGCCACCTGTAAATTGGCTTGAATGGCCTGGAGCTGGAGCCGGTGGTAAATACCAGGTATGTCCACTAAGGTTCAGACTTGTTTTAGGCGGTTCAGTGACACTGTTGTTGTTTTTCCAGCAGTGGTTTGTGATACGAACTCTGCTGGGAGGGTTCCCTGTAGAGCACTTTTGCCAGTGAGGCATCCAGATCCTCATTGTAGGCAGCTCGTATGCAGGGGAGGGCCTCTGTCCACTCCTGGTCGTGGCATATGAACTCTGTCTTGAGGGTGTGATGCCACCATTCCACAAGTCCGTTGGATTGAGGATGGTAGGCTGTCGTGTGGAACCAGTGGAACCCACCAAGGCGGCAGAGCTCAGACAACAGGGCCAACTCAAACTGCCGGCCCTCATCAGTTTTTCAGTTGTCACGGACTCTGGGCAGCCGAAGCGTGCAACCCATAGTGTGATGAAAGCTTGGGTAACGGTGTTGGCCAAGATATCAGTGTGGCCTCCACCCATTGAGTTGTCCTGTCTACGGCTGACATGACATACTTGTATGTTTGAATCTGGGAGTGGTCTCACCAGGTCTATGTGGACATGTTGGAAATGGCCCATCGGGATGGGGAATTTCCTGAAGGTTAATTGACCGTAACGTCTTGTCATAGCCCATTGGCACTGGATGCAGGCTCTCGTCCATGCAGTGCAGCCCTGCTTAATGTTAGTCCAAACAAAACATTCTGTTATGAGTTTCAGCATCGGGCATACTCCAGGGTGAGACAAGTTGTGGAGGAGTTTGAAAACTGTTGTCTTGAAGTTCCTATGGCATGACTGGTCATTGCCTACCATGAGATATGTCACTCGAAACTAGTTCGGTTGTGCCTGAAATGGTGCACTGCTTGAGTTGGGGGCCCATATTGTCTCCAGATAGCAGGTTTTGAAGGTCAGTGTCAGTTGCTTGTGCCTCTGCTAGTTGGTCGAAGTCAAGGTGTGCCGATGTGGTGGCGAGTCATGAGGGGCAGTCAGCCGCTGTTTTTTCTGCTCCCCGTACATAGCAGACATCTGTAGTATATTGTGAAATCAAGTCCACGTGGGAATCATTGGTGGAAGGTATTGGCTGGCAGGTCTTTAGTAAGATCAGCCAGAGGGCGGTGGTCTGTGAAGATAGTAAGTGGCCGCCCTCGATGTCACCTCGGAAGTACCAAACCACCTCATATATCACCAAAAGCTCACAGTCGAAGGTTGACTACATTTTCTGAGAGTCGGTAAGTTTCCGTGAGAAAAACTGTAGGGATTGAGTTGCACTGTGGACTTGCTGTTGTAGCACTGCTCCAATCGCCTACTTGCTGGCATCGGCTATTATAACTGTATGTGCGTCCAGCGATGGGAGCGCCAGGGGGGGTGGTCTGAGTGAGCTCGGTTTTTATCGTCTTAAAAGCTGCTTGCATATCAGGAGTCCAAGTGAGCTTACATTTGCCTGATGTGCTCTTGCCGCAGAGTGACTCTATGAGTGACAGAAGTGTTTCTGCTGCATGGCGGAGGTGTTGTCAGTAAAAATTTATTACCCCTAAAAAACGGTGCAACTCTTGATAGTCCATCAGGGCTGGTAGGTTCCGGATTTGGTCTATCTTTTTGGGGCAGGGCAGATGCCTGATGCATCAACGAGGTGGCCTACAAATGTAACACATTTTTGCCGGAGTTGGCATTTGTCCTCATTGATTTGTTAGATGCTTGTGAGCTGGTATTGGTGTGACGGAGGTTGGTGTATGCAGTAGTCACGGTTTTTCACTCCTCAAACAATGCCTGGCACTCAGTGTAAGCTCTGGTACTATTTCAGAAGCAGGCGGAGCAGGCGACGGAGTCTCGATCATCAGCAGGTGGTCACTGTTTACTCCACTGATTGGTGTGCGGCTGTTGCGATGTAACCTAGCCCGGTCCAGCAGAAGATTATAATGCCTCAAAAAATCTGTACCCAACACTGGCTGTTTAGTGTAAGCCATGAAAAACATCCACGGGCTAGGGGAGTGGTTGTCCACTTGAGTTGTTATAGAGGCTATGCCTATCACAGGAATCACTCAGTTGTTTGTGGCACATAGTCGTAGAGCGGATGGTGTATATTTTCCAGGTGCCAGCTGAGATGGCAACGTGCTAACGTCAGTGCCCATGTCGATTAAAAACTACACTCTAAGATGGTTGTCGTAGACGAAGTGCTGCATGCCATAGATTGTAGACGCAGGATATCATAAGTGTTGTCATGTTTCAAAGCAAGGCAGCTTGAGGCAGGAGAGTGACCTGATGCATCTGTGTCAGGCTGCTGTACTAGTTTGGGAAGCTGCAGGGTGGCTACAGCGGTGCATGTCAGCACTGAAGCGGGTGTGGAACCAGCAGGGGCGGTGCAGCCAAGCAGGCGCAGCGTCCTGACCATGTGAGTTATTGTGACAGTCAGGCATGGGTCAACGGCCGGGTGTAAATGCAGTTGGTGGTTGTTTACATTCTGCTACAAATTCAGTACCTGGGTCCTTCACGGTATCCGACTGTTGGTGCCTCTCTGCAGTGGAGTGTTGCAAGACTGCTGCAGGTGCGGCGTGAAAGGGCTCAGCTGAGGTCAGAGCAGCTCAGTGACTGACTGCTGGCCGAGCACTGCACAGTGAGCACTGTGCGGTGGTCTCCATGAGCGTGGCTGGTGTACAGGCTGGGCCAGGCTGGCTGTAGATGCAACCAGTGTTGACTTTGGTGCTGGAGCTGATGTGAGTTTTTATCAAGGCGTGATGTCATGCGAGGGCAAGGATCAGGCCAGCAAGGCATAACTGTGTTTCCATCGGTTTTTCCTCGTGCATTAGCATGGCCGTTTGTACATTTACAGGTAGCTTGAGAAGCCATAGTGGCTGGAGAGCATGACCTCTGGTAAGAGGTTTGTATCAATTCAGTGGCATAACTTGTACCAGAGCACTGACTGTATTTTGTGGCCCAGTGACTTCTCAGCGATGTCTAGGTGGAGTTTTTGTTTGGGTGATCACAACAGGCGCTGTAGTATGAGTGTCTTATCTGTCAGTGGTTGGTGCATGCAATAGAAGGTCACTGATTAAGATCAGTGTTGGTGTGGAGGTGGTTCAAAAGCACCAAAAACTTGTCACGGACCATACTTGCAGAGAATCAACTTGTAGCGGTGGCAGATGTAACTTGGTGTTGGCTGGTGGTAATCTGCCTGGTGGTGAGGGGCCGGGACCAGTATGGAGTTGTTGTAATCATGCTAAGCACATGGTGCAGATTAGTAAACACCATCTGGTGGCGCTGACAGTGGCCCAGCTGGCATCGCAGTGCAGTAGTTGCAGTAGGTGTGTCGGTAATTGGTGGGTGTTGCGACCAATTATCATGGGATGCGGCATGGGTGTCGTGGCTGGTGTGTCAGTGTTGTGGAGAATGACGTCATAGTGGGGTAGCAAGGAACGCAGCATGGTGGACGGGTCCTGCAACTGTGGTGCATGGCACATCAGTGTAGGTCACCCAACACGGCAGCTGTTGTAAGCACTCCCTGTGTTCCCACAGAGCATGGGTTGCAGTTGTGGTTAGGCTCACTGTATTGATATTCTGTGGTTATGAGATGTGAAAACCCTGTCCAGTTGCAGATAGACATGGTGTGCCTGCCCGTTGAGTGATATCTTGTGGCAGGTGTCGCTCGGAGCACTTCAAGGCTGTTGTCTGTGTGATGCTGTCGTGATGACATGATGCGGGTCGCAGCATGGCTGTAACAAGTGTGACATCATCTGGGTGATGTACGGTATCACATGGAACATAAAGTTCAGGTGTAGGCCATGGAAAAGCATGGTCTGGCACAGGAAGGTCACTTGTAAGACGGATTTGTCTGCAATAACCCATAAGTATCAGATCCATGCAGTGGAAGTCAGTCATATGTGGAGGCGATTGATTGTCAGTAGTTGTGGTACTCTGGAGGGTGTCCATAATTTGGTATGTTGCACATGGATTTTTGATACGCGCTGAGTCATTAGAATGAAAATGAGTGCAGTGTAGTTCATTAACACTGTCATTGATCAGTATATTAGTATTACTAGTTAGGTGGTAGATGAGGATGGGGGCAGGCAGCCATTGTTCACTGTGTAGGGTCACTGTTGATGTTGTACAGTTAATTAAGGGAGTGGAAGGCTTTGTCTCAATACCTTCACTGATAACATTGTACTTGATTTGCAATTTAGTGTGTTCGCCCATTTGGGAAGAGGTAATGATGACCTGGTTTGGCAGTTGTTGAAACAGTGGGAACATTGTCAACCATTCGAGAATCACAGTTGCACTGCTTATATTGTCTGGTAATCAGTGAGAGCACCAAATAGATGCACATATAAATCATCTGTGGTGAAGCCATGCGATGAAGCATCGTCGTGCGGTGTATTCTTTGCGGCATCAAGTTTGTATCCAATGGTGATCGGTGGTGTGCCAGCATGAGTATAATTTGGTATTTCACGGTGTGGTTGAAAAGAAAATAATCAGGTTACCACTGTAGGTAGTGCGGAGCAGGTGTGGTAATTATGATGATAAATCATGACTCATACTTCTGTCACTTACTATGAATACTTTTATTCTTGCAGCGTGTACACAATGCGTGTAGCATAGATCGCGTACTGCAGAAAACTGATACGGCAAAGATACAGTTATTCTTGCTGTGGTAGGGCAGTGATATTATTGGAGGAAAGGGGGGGGGGGGGGGGTAGAACCAGTGGTTCTTCATCCCTATAAGGGATTTACAGGGAAATAACACCTTTTTCTACAACTGTACTCAGCAAAATGCATGGCAGAGGGCACTAGATAATAGTGTTCCTTTCTTTTTCATTGTGTATGGATTATTGGAAGAATAACTATTTAAATCCCTCTCTGAGCACAGTGATTATCTTCATAGTGCCATATGTAGCAATCTGTTGTATATTTCTATATTCCTCCTTAACAGTGTGTAATGCCGGAAATGCGTATCCTCCTATTTCCATCTATTGTACTATAATTTTTTTCCTTGCTTTGTTACCTCAAGATATGACATTTCTGTCTCTTTATATATTGTAACTGTTTTACTGTTTGTATATATATATTTATGCATTTATGTCGATGTATAATTGGTTTGTTTCGTAAATATTATTTGTATTTTTACGCTGGGTCTTGCCTAGGGAAAACTGCTATCAAACGATTACATCGATAGGTCGTGTGAAGAATCAAAGTGTGTAGGATCTTTGGTAGTGTTAACACTGCCGCGTGGAGCGCAGGCTGAGCAGAGGGGGTCTGGCTGGAGTAGCGAGTGGAGCAGGTGTGTTGTGTGAAGCTCCCGCGAGTTGCCGCGCTTTCGGGGTTTGGCAGCATGTAATTGCGCTCGACTTGCGATGATAGTTTCTGACATGGTGTCGCGGACGGGAAGCATTATCTTGCGCACATCAAGAGCCCGTTTCGTCTGGTGACCGTGTCGAGAAGAAGGCGCACCAACATCCAACTTCTGCAACAGCGACGGCCAACAATGAGTGACTGTCGCCACATCCTCGATCGACGGCTTCAAACCTTCAATCAACCAACAAGGAAGACTGGAAGCACGTAAAGTTTTAGAACTGTATGGCAGACCTCAGCTTTTCAAACTTTTAAAATTGTTGAATCACAAAATTACAGCAACGTAGCATGAACCTTTGTTGCTCATTGTCCCAATTGCATTACCAAGCAGAGTCCCTTCCTTTTCCGGAATCAACCCGAGTGTCGTTGAAATTCAGACGCCAGCATTGAAGTAACATCATTTCACTGCTTTAATTTCAAAGTTCAGTTAAGGTATTCATAGCTGGCTACAGTATTCAGATTACACAAGCACAAATTAAGAGTGCGAGTTTTGTTACCATATTTTAGCTTACCTGTGACTGCAGCTCAGCTTGGTACGTACTAAATTTTACTATTGTTAATTGTTCAGAATCATTTAATTCAAGCTCAAAGTTAAATCTCTTATTTCTAAATTGCGTAGATCCAAGTAGCTTTTGAAATGATTGTTGAGGTAGTCCAAGACTAACCGTATGTTACTGAATTTCGATGTGCTTCAGAAAGAAAGCTCACTATTAACTTCAGTCACTAAATTAACTTTCGATTTTCCAGTTTTATTAATTCTTTTGCTAAATTAAGTCAGAGTGTAGCAAAATTTATTACTTCTGTCAAACTTTCAGTTTTCGCACTACACGTGTCAACCTTCAGTTGCCACGCTTCTAGTGCTAATTATATGTGTAATAACCTTTCTTTTTCAGTTACTATAGTAATTGTCCATAGGACTGGCGACCGTAATTTCCCCAAAATCTCAAATATCTAATTACCGCTAGTTAATTGTTAATGTAACGGCCGCACATTTACTTTCTTTATTAACTTTACCCCTTTTCAAAATTAATTTCCACCTGTTTCATTAGCATTTTTCCTTTCATTTAGATGTAATCCTTTCCTCCCTCTTTACCGACAGATTAACTTCGGTGACGATTGCTTTTCCCAAATTTCCATTAGGTACACGCGGTTTAATTTTTCACTGTCATTAAGGTCGATAAGTGAGGGGGGAGGTTACAAGTGATTCTTGAAAGTGTAAGGAGGCTTTTGTGGGACAGTTGCCGTCTATCTTCAAATGTCTGCCAGTTCCAATTTTCCAGCATTTCCATGGCAATCTCTTGGGGGGGCAAACAAACCAATAACCACTTTGTCACCCTTCTTTGTATATGTTCAATATCCCCCGTTATTCCCACCTGGTGTAAATGAAACAGACTTTAACAATATACTATTTTAGGATTGATCGCGCGTAAGTTTTTCAAGTAATCTCTTTTATAGGCAAACTCATTTTCCCAGTATCTTACCAGTAAACCAGTCAGTTTCTAATTGTCATGAGACTGGCGCAAGAACTGTTCAATACACCATCCATAGTTTTCTGCCACAAGTTGAAATCAAGAAACAGCATGTTCCACAACAGATCAAAGTGTTTGGGGGTCACATTCACAATGCACTGTGCAATGCGTTCCTTCCATTCAGCTACATTCCTAATTGGAGCACTGAACACAACATCTTTCAGATAACCGCAGAGCCAGAAGTCACACCGATGAAAATCACGTGATCTGAACGACCAGGCTGTAGGTAAATGATGGCTGGTAATTATAGCATTCAGAAATGTCTCTGCAGCAACCACTCCAATGGTGCACTGTGCAGAGGAGCGCAATCTTGCACAAAAATTATCCTAAACACACATTGTGACATTCGCCTGCTTTGTTTCCTTGTTGATTTTCCTCAGTGTTGACATACTGTGTTGCTTTACTGGCTGAAAAATGGGGTTTGGAATTCAACACTGACTACTTTAAATGATGTAGCCAACAGGTGCACATTTGCACTTCACAGTTGTTTACTTTCACTGTTCTTAACCCCCTAGTCTACACATTTAATATGGCCAATTAATTATTGTTTAAGTTTCGATGAGCCTCATTAGTAGGTTTCAGGTAAACATCCACATACTGCAACAATAGTTTACTGTTGAACATCTGCAATCAATAAAAACCTAACCACACAGTTCACAGTCTTTCAGCTAAATTTAACAGATACTGTCATTGTTTTAACACATGGCATATTTTTTGTTACACTTGTTCCACGGTTAAATTGATGCAATGTTGTTGATCTAACAAATACGGCTATGGACTGAGTGTCTCGGCACCAAAATTTGGGCCCTTATATATTCTCACAATAATAGGCACATGAAACTACACATTGTTCAATGTTTAATTTACAAAAATTACAATTGAAACTTAACCCATTAAATTAACTGAATATATAAAAAAAGTCGTTCCTTTCAACAGTTTCTTCTAGTATAAGGGTAAGGCCAAATTATTTGTTTAGATGATGAAATTAACAGATATCGTTATGCAAACAACACTTTTGACAAAACTGTTAATTATTTTGGAATTAATTAAGAGCTGGCTGTGCTAACATGTTTTTGAATAGAGCCAAATAGATCCTTTAAGAATATCAGTTGTTCATCCAAATGTTTACAATTATTATAGAATTTATGTTTGTTTATCAGTCAACAATAGAATTTAAGTTACGAAACAATTACCGATTTCACCCTGTAACAAAAGTATTAACTAGGAATAGTTGAAATAAATTAGAAAATCAATTATGTACATAAAACTAAGAACCAAAATTAGATCTGGTTTTATATTCTTTAAAACTGAGGGCCAACCTTTTTCTTTTATGAAAATGCCAAATATACTCATGTATGTTAATGGTAATTAGTCAGACATGAAAAAAATGAATTTTAAGGAGGCAGATGGCAAAACATGAGGAAAAGTAAAAATTATCCCAGCTTGGTTCATCACAACATGTCCACCTTGCAGATATTCCATTGCCCATATTCTGCAATTCTCCATATTGATACGTCCTTGGAGATGGAAATGGGCTTCAGTTGTCCACAGAATGTTCCATAGCCATACATTGTGCATCTCCATGTGAACAAGGAAATCGAGAGTGAACATTTATCTTGTTGGAGTGTCAGCAGGTAGCAACTCCTGAACATGGGTGATTTTGTATGGATAGCAATTCGGTATGTTTTGTAGGATTTTATGCATTGCGCTCATAGGCATATGCAATGTTTGGGCAATTCCCCATGCATCAATGCTCAACCTCTCCTGCAATGCTGTGGCCACACCTTTGACAGACATCGGATAAACTGCTCTCCTCCCTCTGTCACACAGCATTCAAAAGAACCTGTCTTTTGAAATTTTGTTATCATTTTCTCCAGACACTTAGCAGAAATTTTTCATACCCTTGAGTGTTAGGAACTTCTGCAGAGCTATTGCCGCACAGTCACCATTCTTGTAAATTAGCTTCACCAGAAGCACAAAATTCTTCATGGAGACAGTCATATTGAGCCACTCAGATGCAAACTGAGGCGCAGTTGTGTGCCACGCATCTGTTGGTGTGCATATTCTGGCACTTACAGTGCTGAGTGCTGTCTGTCAAATTGTACTTTAAACTCTTATTGCCCTGTGCTTTACTGACTTCAGTAACCTAAGTACTGAAGAAATTAGCAAAACTGGTAATTTATAAATAATGCATCCATTTGAATGACAGTTACAAAATTATTGTGAGCAAGTGGAAGTTAAACTATGTTAATTACTTAGCTTTGTACTCATCCTTTTTGGCTGTTCATCAAGATCAAGGATTCTGCTTCCTGCAAGACAATAGACTGTTGCTTGATATATGTACTTTGAAATGATAAAATGAACCAGGTTAGTTTCTTAATGGACATACATCTTTCATTGCACAACAGTCAGAATACCTGTTCACAATTTAATAAAATATTTTGCAAAACGAATTTACAGTTCAGCATAACATGCCTATTTCCACCTCATACCACAATTACTTACAGACCTACTCCCACTACATTAAATTGTTGATTATTCAAGCGATATAAAAAACATTCACATGCCAAGTTATGCATAAAATATCAATATAATCAATGTTTCTTCCAGTAAGATACAAATAGTTAACATTTCATTAACAGAAGCAACTTAATCAATTTTATCTTTTTGAATAATCATAGAAAACAAAAGGTATTATGTCAACAATGCATTACAAGAGTTCCATTTTTAATTTGTGTTGTATCTTAGTCTTCCATGCTTTGCAAAAAACAAGGTGTGTTGAGCAGTTCCATTAAGTTACACAAATATACAAAATTTAAATCAAACACTCTTTGTCTAGAAATAAACAACTGCTACAGCATTTTCTTCTGTCTTGAATAAATCCTACTCATTGCAAGAATCAGGGAAACATGAACACTGACACAGATGTTTCATTGTCTGTACTTCTCCACATTCCCAGAATATTGACCTTTATAAGCAAAGCCATGCATTGCACCACATTTACCCAGCTTCAACTGACCGCTGCGTCCTGCTGCCTTCACTGCAGGTTGTTGAGTTCAAGTGTACAGGCAATGGAGTGCATGAGCTGTGATGCGCCATTGAGGCCCGCAGCTCGTCCAGTACGTGGCACAGTGCTGTTGTCAACAAGGCTCAGTGCAACCGGGAAACAGGTGGCGCTGGGAAGACCATGCACATGCAGAATTGCTTTCTGGATTATCTGCATTCCTTTGGGAATCATAAAGGTTTGATATGCTAGGAATAGGGCGTTCTTGATCCTTTACAAAGGAAATAATGCATAATGTAAAATGATGGATGTAACACATAAAGGTACATACTGTAACATAGAAGTAATTGAATTCTAAGCAGATGGTTTAAGTAAGCTTATCCATTATGGATGTTAGAGAGCCTTATCAAATGTATATACATAAAACTGCAATCAGTCACTTTTTTGAAATAGTTATTTATTCATTCCATGGACCTGTTTTCAAATCTTTTCAGGCTCATCTTCAGATGGTGTACAGGACTTTACATAGCTATTTCAAGCATAATGTTGGGTGCTGGCTCTGTGACAAGAAGATGGAATATGCGTTAATTCGAAGATAAGAGTATTGTTCATCCGCCAATTTGGTTGCAAAACTCAGTTTTTTACTTACTGTGACAGTATGGACAGCTTTTGTTGGTACCACCTGGCCATCACAATGGAAGCAGACAGATGGATATTAACAACAGAAGCTGCCCATACCGTCACTGTATGTACAAAACTAAATTTTTTAACCAAACCAGCAGATAAACAATACTCATATTGGAGCATTAAAGCATGTTCCATCTTCTTGCCACAGAGCCAGCACCAAGCATTATGCTTGGAATAGCTTTGTAACATCCTGTAAACCATCCGAAGATAAGCCTGAAAAAGTTCAAAAACCAGTTAATGGACTGAGCAAATAACTATTTCATAAAAGTGACTGGTTGCAGTTTTATGTATTTACCAATGGTTTAACAGCCCTAAAGCTTTTACAATGCTTTACATTTCACGTGTACCACATCAAAAGGGCTGAAGAAGCTTTTGCACAATGGATAGGTCTAGTTTGCAATGTTCCAGTATTTTACACTTTTCTGTTTGTCTAAAAGTTTTCATTATGGAATTTACTGGCTCAACTCTTTCTTGGAATTCATTGAGGAGGATCCACCTGCTTTGCATGTGACATAATTTTGAAATCAGAAACAACAGAAGATAAGTCAGTCTCAGATTGCTTTCGCTGTGGAGTTTGTTCCTGGCTTTATTTTTTATGATTGATAGCATTGGAAACTCTTGTCTTTAAGCTTAATGAGAAACTTATCGGTGACGAAGTTTCATTTTCTGAAACTTAGTCACTGGAAGTTTTGAGTAGCTGCTCGTTTCAGTTTACACTTCAAGTGGATTCCAAAACTATTGTCTTTTCCAAGTGACAGCAAATCCAGTTTTTATTACTTGATAGAGCAGGGAAAGAATTTTTCCAAGTTCCTCAATTATATTCTCTATACTTTCATCCGAAGTAAGATGAATTTCTATTGGGAAATCATCAAGACAATTGAAGCACTCAATCTGATACGAATTTAGACATATTTTCCAAACTGCATAGCTTTTAGTGATTCATATGGTTATGCATATTACAAGGTTGAATTTAGACATATTTTCCAAACTGCATAGCTTTTAGTGATTCATATGGTTATGCATATTACAAGGTTTATGTTTGGTCCATTGAGTAATAAATTTTAACTGTCAATTTTTTAACAACATTTCTGTCAAATAAGCTACAGTTAGAAGCCTGACTTTGCCTAGGGAAAGGAGTACCCAGTGAGGAAGAGCAATGATTACAAGGAACAATAACTGTTATATTAATGGTTTATCAAGAAGGTAAATACTTTATCATTTGGTGTATCATAAAATACAATTCCGTGCAAAGAAAAACAAGGTGTGCTGAGCAGTTCCCTTACAACAGGGATATTCACCAACAGAGAAACAGTGCTGTAACACAGATATGGACCACCTCTGGTTGGTCACCACAATTACTCTCGACAAACTACCAGACACCTTATTTTTTATATTAACGTAGTGCCACCAGTGAGAAAGTAATCCATCCATGGTAAAACAATGCTCTGGTTCGATGTCTTCATAGAATGAAAGCACACTTCAGGTGGTTCTTCTTATAGTAAACAGGCAACATTCTCAGAGCTCCTGTCAAAACCAAACCTTTCCTTCTTCAAAATCATCTGTCTGTACTGTCAATGTAAATTCATCATCATATATGGAACTAGAGGCATGGATCAAGACATGGCCGACCATTTGTATACGTTCTGAAGAGCACTGGTGACAACACACTCCCTTTGATAGACCATTTATTTAGTTCTTCCACTGACTTTGTCTTCCTTGGTGTTCAACACAGAATCTTCGAAACGAGCATAGATCTTATGAAGCAATGTGTGGTGGTGGACTTTGTCATAAACGGATGAAAGGTCGATAAATGCCACTCCAGTATTCTTCACCCTTTCAAACCCACCCTCTTATATGCTGTGAAGTACCATTTGCTGGTTATAATGATAACGAGTGCTGATGTAAAGTTTGCTCAGGAGCAACAGTTTCCTATTAGTCGTTTGCTCACCTCATTATTCCTTCACACTCACAAATATCCCTCCGTTGGAAGTTCTGAGTACAATTCAGTATCCAAATTCTCTGAATAAATACAATGCTCCTCAGAAACAATGTGTTGTAAATTGTACTCCCTTACACAATGACCAAGCATAACAAAGTTTGTTCGTTATTCAGAACATCACAAATATATTTATATGGACTACACCGTTCTAGTTAACAGATTCCAATTAAATATTGAAGTAACAGTTTTTCTCGTGTCCCAATGACATCATTGGGACTGTAATGGCCTTTCTTCTTCCATGACTTGCTATAATATTGCCAAGGCAGGAGCCGGCGACACGAAATATACCACCCAACCAACAGGTACCACAAATGTAGTAAGACTGCTATTGTCAACCTGGCTTCTTACACTGTAGTCATCCAGAATACATGCATATAAATAAAACAAACTTCCAAACAGCAGGCTGTATCATTTCATTACTTAAATAAACTCTTCATGGTGGTGAAAATGATTTGTCGATTCAGGAGATGCTTGTGCAACACATCACTTCACCAAAGTGACATGTTACGCTATAGTTTCTTCCCCTTAGGCGAAAGATGTCACCACAACTGTAAAACGCAAATAAACAAAGATTATTGGAAGTCCACAACTAATTTTAACCTTCTTCACTAAAAGAATTGACATGTTATGTCTATTTGATGCACGATCACAACAATAATTGCATCTCATTCATAATAAATATACTTATTCATGTTTATTACATGTGGAATGCCCCACAATCAATTATAAACCATTAATCACAGGCATGTATTTAACCTAATGTCACCACACTTTGAATAAGTCCTTTTATACCTCTACCACGGAATCATTTTCTTACAATGAATAGCAGTCTTCAGATAACAAATATTTATTACCAAAGAATGAGAAGTTCAGGTTGGAATAACAATACTTTATTATGAAAAGGATAGATTGTTACTACCTATATCAACATCCTTCAGAGTACAAACCCACTACCCCATTCCACGTACACCTTGTTAACTTTATCCTATCACATAACTATTTCTCCTCTAAAGGGAAGGTATACAAATAAATCTGCAGCACAGCACATCACAGCACGGCACAGACACCCTCCTGAAGTCCACCTGTTTATAGGCCATCTAGAGGAAACCTTCATAGCCTCTCGAAATCCCAAACCCCTAATCTGGTTCAGGTTCATTGTTGGTATTTTCATGACCTGGACTCAGGGCCAAAACATCCCATCCCCATTCCTTAACCATCTCAACACATTCTCTCCCATCTGCTTCATCTGATCCTCCTCAACCCAGTGTACCAGATTCTTAGATGTTGATCTCATCCTCCATCCACATGTCTGTCCACATTAAACCCACCAAAAGTAACTGCACTTCGACAGCTGCCATCCCTTCTACACCAAAAAATCCTCCCATACACCCGGTCACCAAGGGGTGTTGCATCTACAGTGACAAGAACTCACTTGCTCAGTATGCTAAAGATCTCACAAAAAAGTCCAAACACAGTCATGATCCCCACACCTAGTCCACTAACAGATTTCCCTTGCTACATCCCAATCCTCCCACCACCCTCACAAAAACCAGCTATGAAGGAGCACTTCCTCCTTCACATAGTACCTCCCAGGACTGGAAGAACTGAACCATATCCCTCATCAGGGCTTTGATTACATATCATCTTGCCCCGATATGAGGGACATCCTACCCAAGATCCATCCCGCACATCCTAAAGTGACATTCCATCATCCACTCAACCTCCACAACACCCCTGTCCATACCTATGTCACACCGAACCCCAACCCATTGTACAGGGATAGCATCCCTGTGGAAGACCCACATGCAAGACATGTCCAATCCCCCTACCCATCACTTCGTGTTCCAGTCCTTTCACAGGTTTACCTTACCCCATCAGAAGCCGGGCCACCTGTGAAAGCAGCCATACCATATACCAGCTTTGCTGCAAGCATTGCACAGCTTTTTATATTGGTGTAACTGTCAGTCAGCTGTCCAACAGCATGATTGGCCACTGTAAAACTGTGACCACAAAGTGGACCACCCTGTGGCACAACATGCGGCTGAATGTAGCATTCTTCATTTCAATGGCTGCTTTACAACCAAGGCCATCTGTATTCTCCCCTAAACCACCGGATTTTCTGAACTGTGCATACAGGAGCTGTCCTAACATTGATCAGTTGTAGAATTTTGAACATGTATTATGTTAGGGTATAATGACTTTTCTGGATACTAGAAATCTACTCTGTAGGAATCAGCATTGGTTTCGAAAAAGACGATCGTGTGAAACCCAGCTCACGCTATTCGTCCACGAGATTCAGAGGGCCATAGACACAGGTTTTCAGGTAGATGCCGTGTTTCTTGACTTCCGCAAGGCATTTGATGCAGTTCCCCACAGTTGTTTAATGAACAAAGTAAGAGCATATGAACTATCAGACCAATTGCGTAATTGGATTGAAGAGTTCCTAGATAACAAAACGCAGCATGTCATTCTCAATGGAGAGAAGTCTTCTGAAGTAAGAATGATTTCAGGTGTGCCTCAGTGGAGTGTCGTAGGACCATTGCTATTCACAATATACATAAATGACCTCGTGGATACATCGGAAGTCCAGTGAGGCTTTTTGCGGATGATGCTGTAGTATATTGAGAGGTTGTAACAATGGAAAATTGTACTGAAATGCAGAAGGATCTGGAACGAATTGACGCATGGTGCAGGGAATGGAAATTGAATCTCAATGTAGACAAGTGTAATGTGCTGCGAATACATAGAAAGAAAGATCCTTTATAATTTAGCTACAATATAGCAGGTCAGCAACTGGAAGCAGTTAATTCCATAAATTATTTGGGAGTAGGCATTAGGAGTGATTTAAAATGGAATGACCATATAAAATTAAAGCAGATGCCAGACAGATTCACTGGAAGAATCCTAAGGAACTGCAATCCGAAAACAAAGGAAGTAGGTTACAGTACACTTGTTCGCCCACTGCTTGAATACTGCTCACCGGTGTTGAATCTGTACCAGATAGGGTTGATAGAAGAGATAGAGAGGATCCAACGGAGAGCAGCGCACTTCATTACAGGATCATTTAGTAATGGTGAAAGTGTTACACAGATGATATATAAACTCAAGTGGAAGACTCTGCAAGAGAGACTCTCAGTAGCTTGGTATGGTCTTTTGTTGAAGTTTCAAGAACATACATTCACAGAGGAGTCAAGCGGTATATTGCTGCCTCCTACATATATCTCGCGAAGAGACCATGAGGATAAAATCAGAGAGATAAGAGCCCACACAGAGGCATACCAACAATCTTTCTTTCCACGAACAATACGAGACTGGAATAGAAGGAAGAACCGATAGAGGCACTCAAAGTACCCTGTCACACACCGTCAGGTGACTTGCGGAGTATGGATGTAGATGTAGATCCTTACAACACATTCTCCACTTCCAAAATTATCCTAGCCTCAACCTACAGTAACCTACTGTCCCCACACCCTCCAACCAATAGTTTCCGCTCCCTCGGTCCTATCACCTCCTCCCAGTTCATGTCCCGTCGCCCTCTATGTGCCACCCTCTACTAATGCACCCACCAATCTTTTTCCCTTCTCTGCTCCTCTCCTCCTCTGCTCCTCATCTCACCCCTCCCCCCCACCAGTCTCCTGACATTGTACCTGGCAGCATACCCCTCCAGATAGCACTCTTCTCTTCCCTGCCCCTTACCCGGCTATCCCTCCTGCTTCCTTGCCCCATTCCAGATTGCTGCTTTCATTCAAAGTGATGGCTGCAGTGTAGTCAGAGCAGCGAGAGACAGTGGTCACATATGTGAGGTGTGCCTGCTTGTGTGATTGTGTGTGTTTTCCCTCTTTTCTGATGAAGGCTTTGGCCAAAAGCTCAGAGTGTTAACAGTCTTTTCATTGTGCCTGTCTGCAGCTCAAGGTGTCATATTTACAGTGAGTAGCACTCTATCCTTTTCATAATATTGTAAATATTTATTACAAATAAAGACAATATAACAATTTTACCACATCTTTTTATTTTATACATGTGGACTATCTGTTACCATGATGTATAGTCAAATAGTCCTTTCAGTCTTATCATCCACATTTCATTTAACTAGCTGTATTTCTTCCACAACTCCGGCTTTACTAGCCATACCCATTATACCTTTGGAAATTACTGGATGTGTACTACACCTTTCCTTCAGTAAATCCAACAGTCAAATCAAATCAACTCCATGAACTAAATTAACCAAACCTCCTGTGACAATCTCTTAAAAAACAAAGCATGTCACTTATCTCCCCTAACAAGAACGAAAATTCCTCCAGTACAGACTTTAGCAAACAAAACTCCCACTTCCCCTATGAAGAGTACATGAAACTCTACAAAACTTACAGAGCTATAAAGGTATATTATCATCCTATGTAAGTTCTTACGGAAAACATGACAGCCACTGTTATGAGGCTAGTGCCTCAACAGACACTTATGAGATGCATTAGAGCATGTAGGGGTACACTACACTTTTAGAATTTATGAGATTGCCACCAAACCAGAGATGTCACATGTTTTGAATAATTAACAACTCTTTGTTTCTGGCATTTTATTATCAATTACCTACTGTTCTATGCCTGAAGAACAGCATACACAACTCAGACACTTACATCTTTATTATTACATCTTTAAGCTAGCATGTGGAACAGATTAACAAACTCTAGGTAAGGTCATCTACTTTGCTACTTTCGAGGAACATTGAAACTAATGGTACCTGCTTCAGCAGTAATCATCAAAACCCATTTCTTTCCAGAGAAAAATTTTCTCTGCACAATCACGTAACTCTAAACAGTGATAGCATTCCTATTTACGTACACTGCTTACTCTCCCAGTTACAGGTCATCCTTTTCCTATAGGTTCCCCTGTCCTCTCCAACACATCACACACACATACATACATACATACATATAGATTAGGGTACTGTGTGCTGTATTCACTGTACTCCTCTATACATAATCACTCAATATTCACCTACATGCTACAATAGGTAACCTCCTATCATATGTTTCATCAGTCACAGCTGGATGTTACATTACATTACATTTTATTGGTCCTTTTGATCATTTGTTGTACAAGGTATACAATATGATATTGGACAAGTCATTGTGATTTACAGTACATGTTTTAAATCATACAAGAATATTTACATTGATTTAGGCTTAATATTATCACAACTGAAGGTTCAGCTTCCATGCATTATATTTAACTTTGGCAATAAATTTTTATGTTTCGAGATATTCATCTATACTATAACAACATTTTTGCAATAAATATTTATGGACAGCAGTTTTAAATTTTGAAGTGTCTTTTATTGTTTTAATGTTTGCAGGTAGCTTATTGTATAGTCTGTTTCCTGTTTGCAGTGGTCCATTCTGTTTTAGTGTTGTGTGTGCATGTTGAACATGTATGTCCTGCTTTCTCCTTGTGCTATACAGGTGGATACTCTGGTTGGTTGACACAAGATTGTTGCTATTTTCTAAGATTTTCCTTACAAATACAATTACTTGTAAAATGTACAGACATGGTAGTGGAAGGATATGTACTTTCTTGAATAAGGGCTTGCATGAGCTTCTTGATGTAGCACTTTCTATTGCTCTTACAATTCTCTTTTGGCATATAAAACAACTTTTGCTAGCAGATGCGTTTCCCCAAAAGATTGTGCCATATTACATTAAGGATCTGCCTGGGCGAAGTATATATCTTTTAGTGTCTCTTTCGATGAGCAGTCAGAAAGAATTTTGATAGTATAGCAAATGGTATTTAATTTATTTGTAATGTATTTTGTATGTTGGACCCATCTTAGATCTTCTTGGATCCATATCCCAAGAAATTTTGTAGAGCTTACATTTTTGAGAGTTCTAATAAACAAAACTATGTCTGGTGCTAGTGGACATTTATTTTTCACTGTGTGTATGTGCAGTGCAACTGTTTTTTCTGTGTTTATTACCAAGTTGTTACCAGAAAACCAGTCTGTAATGTGGGTGGTACAATTTTTAATCTCATGTAGTAATTCTTCTTTGGTCTTTCCTTTTATCATCACATTTGTGTCATCCCCAAATTTTATGTAATTATGACATGTGCTAGTCATTCCAAGTCATTTAGAAAGAGTAGAAACAGAACTGATCCTAGAATGGGGCCTTGTGGTACACCATACTTGATGCTCTGCTTTTCTGAGCAGTAGGACTTTATCTTGTTCCCTTCTTGGATAGTAAGCTCAACTATTTGCTCTCTGTTTTGCAGATATAACTTTATCCATTCATAGGCCGGGCCACTAATACCTACAGATTCAAGTTTCTGAAGCAAGATGATGTGATTGATGACATCGAATGCTTTAGAGAGATCTAGAAATATGGCTGAGATATGTTCTTTATTGTCTATTGCATTTAAGGCTTCATTTAGGAATGCAAAGATAGCTGTCTCAGTAGATTTAGATTTTCGGAATCCATGTTGAGTATTTGAGAAATAATTATTTTTTTCTATGAAATTGATTAGTCTTTTAGAATAGATTTTTTCAATTATTTTGGAAAAACCAGATAACAGTGAGATTGGCCTGTAGTTTTATACTTCTGTTTTTATCCCTTTCTTGAACAGGGGTTTTACTTTTGCTATCTTTAGCCCATCATATTTACATTGTACAGATAAGAGTATAACCCCCTTGATTCCCCCCATTTAAAATGACAGTGTTAATAGCCAATATCACTCAGAAGAAACAACTGATCTAGATTTCATAGCCCATTTGCTGAGCAATGTAGCCCTATGTATTCATTACACATAATTAACCCACTGTGGATGAATTACTTATTTTACCGTATAGCTCGTAAAGCATACAATAGTTAAAGTAATTACAGCTTTAAAGAAGATATAGAAAAGGATAACAGACAGATATATGGAAATCTGAAGCTGAGGAAACA
This sequence comes from Schistocerca cancellata, assembly GCF_023864275.1. Lineage (NCBI taxonomy): Eukaryota > Metazoa > Arthropoda > Insecta > Orthoptera > Acrididae > Schistocerca > Schistocerca cancellata. The sequence continues at coordinate 1,192,548,940 of NC_064626.1, forward strand.
TAGCAGACAACTCAATATCTAGAAGGCAACATTCTACTAAATTCACACAATGTGTATTTATCTGAAAGGTGTTCCCTCGGGCACATATCTTCTGATCATATCGATGTTATATAGACTTTTTGCCTTACCACTCAAAGGGTATTTTAAGAAAATAGCCTTAGGATATGGAATTCCTATAATTTTGTGTGAACTTTCATAACAATGGAAAAAAACTAGCTCATTTCTAGCTTTAATTGTGAACCAGAATGAAAAGTTTTTACTATCAACATGTCATTCAGTTTAAATTCAAGGCACTTGCTTTAAATTATGTTCTTGCACTCGACATTGTGCTGCTTGTTTTAAATGCCTCACTGCTTTCCCTTGTAAATCATTGTTAATTACATAATTTATATTTTTAATAAACCAGTAGAAAAATTTAAAACAATAAAAACAATCCCTCCTCCTTAGAAGTTTTCAGCCAGTAAAAGACTTAAAAGTACTTGAACTTAAATTTAGACCTCAATGATATCATCACATCATCGTAGGCTGTTTGTTTCCAGGACAGGAAATCCCAGTTCTGCTGTGTACTTACTTAAAATCAGAACCTGATATTTTCTTACACAATCTCCATTATCTAATCCTCTGACTTCACCAGTCACATTCTTGTTTACTGTGAGGTATACCACACATGAAATGGTTCTTGATGCCCTTCACACAAAATACTATCTTCACCCAGATCTGGGATATGGATAACTTTAAGTCTCTCCCTACATCAACTCCATTAAACAATCCATCACTTTTTAATACATAAATCTCATCCATTTAGCATGCCTTGCCCTTCACTGACCTTCCTACCAGAAACTGCCTTTCTTACAGCTGATGATAATAGACTTACCAGCTTACATATACTGTATTCATAATTCAACTGTCCAGTTGCACACTCATTCAGGTACAAATATCTGCCATAACAATGCTTGAAACCAAAATATGTTTCGATATAACCACTATTAACCATAATTTCGAAACTTCTTTACTCACAAAGTGTGCAAAACTTAAATATTCATCAAGCATTCATTAGAATTAAAATGCCCAAGTAGGTGTTTTAGCTGCTTTTGCGGTTAATCCACACATCAGTAGCAGATAAATTGCGCGAGAATTGGGAATCTCAAAAACATCGGTGTTGAGAATGCTACATCAACATCAATTGCACCCGTACCACATTTCTATGCACCAGGAATTGCGTGGCGGCAACTTTGAACGTCGTGTACAGTTCTGCCACTGCGCACAAGAGAAATTATGGGACGATACCAGATTTTTTGCACGCATCCTATTTAGCGACAAAGCATCATTCATCAACAGCGGTAACGTAAACCGGCATAATATGCACTATTGGGCAACGGAAAATCCATGATGGCTGCAACAAGTTGAGAATCAGTGACCATGGCAGGTTAATGTCTGGTGCGGGATTATGGGAGGAAGGATAATTGGCCCCCCATTTCATCGATGGCAATCTAAATGGTGCAATGTATGCTGATTTCCTATGTAATGTTCTACCAATGTTACTACACGATGTTTCACTGCATGACAGAATTGTGATGTACTTCCAACATGATGAATGTCCAGCAGATACCTTGCGTGCAGTTGAAGCGGTATTGAATAGCATATTTCATGACAGGTGGATTGGTCATCAGAGCACCATACCATAGCTTGCACGTTCACTGGATATGATGTCCCCAGATTTCTTTCTGTGGGGAAAGTTGATACGCCTGACAACGTGTGTCAGCGCATTATCAATGCATGTGCGAACATTACGGAAAGCGAACTACTCGCTGTTGAGAGGAATGTCGTTACACGTATTGCCAAATGCATTGAGGTTGATGGACATCATTTTGAGCATTTATTGCATTAAAAGTTCACAAAGGTACATGTATCACATTGGAACAACCAAAATAAAATGTTCAACCGTACCTATGGTCTTTAATTTGAAAAACCTACCTGTTTCCAACTGTTCGTCTAAAATTGTGAGCCATATGTTTGTAACTATTACAGCACCATCTATCACAAAGCAAAAAAAGTGGTCCAACTAAAACATTAATATTTCTTTGTGTATTACATGAACATGTAATAAAAAATGGGGGTTCCTATTTTAAAAAATGCAGTTGATATCCGTTTGACCTCTGGCAGCGCCATCTGGTTTCCCCCCTTCAAGCTAGACAAGTTTCTTTCTTTGTAGGTTTTTCGTTTGACACTTATTTCGTGAGATATTTGGCCCAGTCATGATCAATGGACCATCCTGTTTGTGTCTAGCCTCTGGCAGCTGAAGCCACACTGCAAGCAACAGCAGCAGTGCATGATGCAAGAGTCAACTGGGTGGCGGTGAGGAGGAGGCTGGGGTGGGGAAGGGGAGGGATAGCAGTGTAGGGGTGTGGGATAGAGAAGTGCTGCTGGGCAAGGTGGAGAAAGTATAGGGCAGCTACGTGCAGTCGGGAGGTTAAGATGGAGGGCAGCGAAGAGGTGGAAGGAGGGGGTTAGTGGAAAAGGAGAGAAGTAAAAAGACTGGGTGCTTTGGTGGAATGAGAGCTGTGTAGTGCTGGAGTGGGAACAAGAAGGGGGCTGGATGGGTGAGGAGAATGATTAATGAAGGCTGATGCCAGGAGGGTTATGGGAACGTAGGATATATTGCAGGGAAACTTCCCACCTACACAATTCAGAAAATCTTGTGTTGGTGGGAAGGACCCATCTGCACAGGCTGTGAAGGATGTCATGTTGGGCAGCATGCTCAGCAACAGGGCGGTCCACTTGTTTCTTGGCCACAGTTTGTCAGTCGCCACTCATGCCGACAGACAGCTTGTTGGTTGTCATGACTACATAGAATACAGCACACTGGTTGCAGCTTAGTTTGTAGTTTACATGACTGGTTCCACAGGTAGCCCTGCCTTTGATGGTATAGGTTATGTTTGTGAGTGGACTGGAGTAGGTGGTGGTGGGAGAATGTATGGGGGCAGGTCTTGCAAGTAGGTCTATGACAGGGATATGAGTAGAGACCGGATTATATGCATTTGCATGTTGCATATACATTTGCATATTTGGCTCCTTTTCACCAGTTATTGCATATTTTAACTAAAAATTAGAGACAATGTATATTTTCACTCTATGTTTAGAATGTTTTGAAAATTTAGACGGGCAGTCTTTAGCCCGACCTAGTTTTGATGTCTCACAGATTGACTGCAACCTAGAATTGCGTGCAATCGCGAACCGAGAGGCCATTGCCTAGCGAAATCATTACAGAAGAGGAACAGGAACAAGCAGACAGAGTCAATGCTACAGCGACTGCACCCCTGATTAATGCCCACCGCTGTCATACCGTACGCTTCGGTAACAATTAAATTAAACTATCCAAGCTTTTAGTCACACGTCCATTGTTTCAGTTTAGCTTTGTATTTACTTCTACACAGTTAAAAATGTTTACGATGTGTAGTGTGTAATGTGTTGTGCGCCATGTCGCCCGAAAAAAGAAATGTCGTTTCATGGACAGCTGACAATACTGGAACATTTTCATATGACAGAATTGTTTTATATTGACGAGTTAGCGAGAAAAACTGTTTCATGTAAAAAAAGTTTCAAACAGACCAGAATGTTAATACAAGTTTTCATATAGCAGAAATGCCGAAGAAAGGACCATGACAACTCCTGACAACAGCAAGTTGCAGTAGTACGGATTTGTCCAGACGTAACAAAAAAAAATTGGTTTAATGTGATCTACGTGAAGCTTTCATAGCAAGCAATATTCCTCTTCACAAACTTGCAAACTCTGTCCTCAAAGGCTTCCTGCGCAAATACGGCTAAATCCAGCTCTGAAACAGTATGTCACCTGTTACAGAAAATTGTACAGGAAAGTCATTAATGTAGCAAAAAAGTTACATAATGACTCATACATCAGTAGAAGCAAGGGTAACAAGAAAATGAAATCAGTTTGGAATGTGATAAATACAACTGTAGGCAGAAGTAAAGTAAGAGACAGCACCTTTGTTATTAAAAGTGAGGACAAAACTATAAGTGATCCTTTATGTATTGCCAATATATTCAACCTTCATTATGCAAGTATTGTACAAAGCCTCATAAAAACTCAAAGACAAACAAAGATTAAACATAACATCTCCACAAATCCTAAAACTATGTTCTTATACCCCATAAGTTTACAAGAAGTACAGAATGCAATCAACAAACTAAAAAATAAATTGTCTTGTGGCACTGATGGCATTCCAGATAAAGTACTTAAACACAGTATAAATATTGCTCGTCCCCTTGTAGACATAATTAATGCCTCTTTCAGCACTGGCACTTTCCCTAAAGAACTGAAGTTGTCAATAATAAAACCATTATATAAAAATGGTGATCATCGTGATGTAAAAAACTTCAGACCCATATCCTTGATATCCTGCTTCTCAAAAGTTGTTGAAAGAATAATGCATGAAAGACTCTCCACTTTCCTGAACACAAGTAGAATATTAGTCAGTGAGCAAAATGGCTTCAGAAAAAATAGGTCAACTGAAACAGCTGTATATAATTTCCTAAAACTTCTCCTGCTCTCTATAGATCATAACGAAGTAAACTGTGGGGTGTTTTTAGATTTATCAAAGGCATTTGATGTTATTGATCATGAATTATTGCTTGAGAAACTATTTGCTACGGTGTACGTGGTACTGTTCACAGCTGGTTTAAATCATACCTATCAGACAGATACCAGAAAGTAGAAATAGTTCATGAAGGAACCTCTTAATTTGCAGAATATAAGAAAGTTAGTAAAGGAGTGTCACAAGGTTCTGTGCTGAGACTCCTCTTATTCTTGATTTTCATAAATGACCTACTAAACTGTTTAACACTAGCTAATGCTGTACTGTATGCGGACGATACAAGTCTTTTTATTAAAGCTCAAAATGAGAATGACTTGCAACACAAAGTAGAAATAACAAAAGAAGAAGCAGGAAAATGGTTTAGAGATAACTGTTTATTTTTAAATGAGCCCATATAGTTTTGAAACTTGGTGAACAGAAGATTTTACAAACTTCAAACACAAAATTTTAGATATCTGGTTAGGCGAGAATCTAAAGTGGGAGAAACATATTGAAATGCTCAATAAAAAGCTAAGTAAATGCTGCTATATATTCAGAATGCTGAAAAACTGCTGCAGTGAAAAAACAGTAATATGTGCTTAATTATGCTCTCATGCATAGTCTATTGTGGTATGGTGTCTTATTTTGGGGTAATTCAAGTCTGGCAAACCGCTCATTCATTATTCAAAAACGAGCAGTAAGAATAATGAAAGGGGCTGCACCAAGAGAGCCCTGCAGGGAAATTTTCAAAGAATTTCAAATAATGTCGCTTCCATCTTTATATATCTACGAAAGTATTTGCTTTATCAAATCTCACCCCCAATTTTCTTCTTTAAATAGTGAGTGTCATGACTACCCAACAAGACACAGGAATGATTTCCACAGAGAAACACACAAAACAGCCCAATATCACAAAAGTGCAATATATCACCCCAAAATCCTTTTTAGTGCTTTTCCCTTAAGCATCAAAAAGATAGAAAAATTTTACATTTTTAAAAATGAGCTTAAAAAAATGTTATTAAGAGAATGTTTTTACAGTGTTACAGAGTACATGGATTTTCAGAACATAGTGGTCAATGATAATGATAATTCATATTTGAACAAATGTATGAAAATAGTCTGCCTGTAAACACTATAATTAATTAATTATTGTTTGTCCTGTTATTCTACTAGAGTGGTCAATGATAACGATAAGTCATATCTGAAAAACAAATGTATGAAATAGTATGCACTATAAATAATTAATTATTGTTCGTTTTGTTATTATCTACTATACACTGCATGAGATATATATTTATATATGTTTTACCTCCGTAGGCCTATGTTATTAATTTACTGTATGAAACTTCCTGGCAGATTAAAACTGTGTGCTGGACCGAGACTCGAACTTGGGACCTTTGCCTTTCGCGGGCAACTCTACCAACTGAGCTACCCAAGCACGACTCACGTCCCGTCCTCACAGCTTTACTTCTGCCAGTATCTCGTCTCCTACCTTCCAAACTTTACAGAAGCTCTCCTGCGAACCTTGCAGAACTAGCACTCCTGAAAGAAAGGATATAGCGAAGATATGGCTTAGCCACAGCCTGGGGGATGTTTCCAGAATGAGATTTTCACTCTGCAGCGGAGGGTGTGCTGATATGAAACTTCCTGGCAGTTTTAATCTGCCAGGAAGTTTCATATCAGTACACACTCAGCTGCAGAGTGAAAATCTCATTCTGGAATTTACTGTATAATTACAAACTCATATAATGTAACATGACAACTCCTATATCAGTGTATATGATAAAATGGATGCTCAATAAATGAAATCAAAATATACCAGATGAATCAACACTGCGTAAAAATTACATACAATTAACGTAAATGTTCTGGAAGAAATACACAATGTACTCAAGGACAGTATTATCTGGACTTCAGCTGACAAAACTACAGACACTTGTGGCTATTACATTGCAAATTTAATAGTTGGTGCCTTAAAAGAAGGTCCTTCTTCTTCTATTTAGCGGCCTGCAAAGAACTTGAAAAAGTAAATCATTCTACAATCGCCAGATTTGTGAATGAGGGTATTAGAAAAATATTTCCAGAATCTTTTGCAGATGAAAGGGTGTTTGTGTTTATTTCAGATGCTGCTCCCTATACGATCAAAGCAGGAAAAGCCCTCCCAGTATTTTATTCCAATTTGATTCATATCAGTGACATGCTTTGCTCTTGGAGTACATCGCCTTGCTGAAGAATTATGTTTCATGTTTGTGAATATAAATAAACTGATTTCATACACAAAGAAAGTGTTTCTCTAGACTCCTGCTCACATCAATACCTACAAAGAGAAACTACCAAATGCACCTTTACCTACCGAACCAGTGGTAAGTCTTTGGGGTATGTGGGTCGAAGCTGTGCTGTTTTACAATGAACATTTCGAAGTCATTAGAAAGGCAGCAATCGACTTTGATAGTGCAGAAGCTTTGGCAGTTTGCCAGTGCAAGCAAGCTTTTAATGATTCCGGTATTAAAAAAGACATTGCTGTGATTAGCACTTATTTTTCCCATATACCTGCAAGTATTAAAAAGCTTGAAACTCAAGGTTTGGAGTTGAATGAATTTATTCGGTTAATGGATAAAATGAGTCTAGTGAACACCTCATTGCTGGAGGTATTCCCAAGGAAACTTAAAGAAAAGTTTGAACATTTTAAACAATAATCCAGGCTTTGAAACCTTGTGCCAAATTGATAGTTTTCTTAATGGAACCGGTGAACTTTTACCAGAAGCAAGTGGCAACATAGCACACAAATTCAAATACTACCCAGTTACCTCATTTGATGCAGAACAGTCCTTTACTGCTTATAAAAATGTTTCGAGTGATCGTAGACACAATCTTACCACCTAACATTTGCAACAGTACTTGTCGTTTATGTCTCCTAAAGTAGAAAAATGTAAAATACATTGTAAATGATGTTTTGGTCCAATAGTATTAATTAAAAGTTAATGCTGTTCAAATTAATTCATGATTGTATGTTGTTTTTTTAAATAAAATATTACGGAGTTTTTAAGCATGCCCCTCTGCATGCGATATATCTTGAAGTTGGTTCTGTACATATCAATTGTTTCACTGCAACTCACTCGCATCGTGTCCACTTGTTATCAACAACAATAGCAAAGCAGAAACAAATCTTGAAACACGGTGTGCATCCGAATTTTGCAAATTTTTAGAAAATAATCCCTTCCTACCCTCTATCAGAAAGTATTCAGAAAATGATATCAGCGTTCTAAATGAACCGATTTTTCGGGTGGCCGGCGCTCTTCTTGATATCCACAAATGCGACTTCGAGATATAATGCACACAATAACTACCATGTTCTCTTATTCCAGAATGAGATTTTCACTCTGCAGCGGAGTGTGCGCTGATATGAAACTTCCTGGTAGATTAAAACTGTGTGCCCGACCGAGACTTGAACTCGGGACCTAGTAGAGCACTTGCCCGCGAAAGGCAAAGGTCCCGAGTTCGAGTCTCGGTCGGGCACACAGTTTTAATCTGCCAGGAAGTTTCATGTTCTCTTATTATTTGATCTTGCGTATTTTGACACTTTCCATAAATTTTTTAAGCATATTTTAACGTTTTTACAAAGCATATAATCCGGTATCTAGATATGAGCCATGACGTAAAGGTTTGTGAGCAGAGGTTGTGTGGGTATGGATGAGTATATTGTGTAGGTTTCGTGGATGGCGGAATACCACTGTGGAAGGGATGGGAAGGATAGTGGGCAGGACATTTCTCATTTCAGGGCATGAGGAGAGGTAGTCGAAACCCTGGCGGAGATTTAATTCAGTTGCCCCAGTCCCGGATGGTACTGAGTTACGAGGGGAATGCTCCACTTTGGCTGCAGAGTGAGACTTTGGGAGGTTCTGTGAGAACGGAAAGTTAAGGTATGGGAGATTTGTTTTTGTACAAGTTTGGAAGCTTAATTACGGTCTGAGAAAGCCTCAGTAAGACCCTCGGTATATTTTGTGAGGGACTGCTCGTCGCTGAAGATGTGATGACCACAGGTGACTTCTTGGTATGGAATGGGTGGCAGCTGTCGAAATGGAGGTATTTCTGGTGGTTAGTAGGTTTGTACAGATAGAGGTATTGATGTAGCCATCTTTGAGGTGAAGATCAACATCTAGGAATATGGTATGTTGGATTGAGTAGGACCAGGTGAAGTGAATGGGGGAGAAGTTGTTAAGGTTTTGGAGGAATGTGGATAGGGTGTCCTCACCCTCGATCCAGATCGCAAAAATGTCATCAGTGAATCTGAGCCAGGTGAGGGGTTTAGGAGTCTGGGTGTTTAGGAAGGATTCCTTCAGATAGCCCACAAACACATTGGCATAGGATGGTGCCATGCGGGTGCCCATAATCGTACCTGGATTTGTTTGCAGTTAATGCCTTCAATGGAAAAGTAATTGTCGGTGAGAATATAGGTGCTCATGGCAGCTAGGAAGGAGGTTGTTTCTCTGGAATCCATTGGGTGTTGGGAAAGGTACTGTTCAACAGTGAAAAGGCTATGGGCATTAGGGAGGTTACTGGAAATGGAGGTGGCATCAATAGTGATGAGCAGGGCACCATGTGGTAAAGGGACAGGAATTGTGGAGTGTCAGTGGAGGAAATGGTTGGTATCTTTTATGTAGGAGGGTAGGTTCCGGGTAATAGCTGAAGGTGTTAGTCTACGAGCGCAGAGACTTTCTCAATGGGGCTATAGTAACCGGCCACAAAGTGGCGTAGTGGGTGATTGGGTTTGTGGACTTTAGGAAGCATGTAGAAGGTAGGAGAGTGGGGAGTGGCAGGAGTGAGCAGAGAGATGGACTCAGGGGAAAGGTTCTGGGATAGGCCTATGACCCCATTCCAGAAATCCAGCAGGATCTCCATTCTCTCCTCAAATCCTTAGGCCCATCCCAGAACCTCACCCCAGAAACCTAAACTCCTCACCTGCTTCAGATTCATTGATGACATCTTTGCAATCTAGATTGATGGTGAGGACACCCTATCTGCATTCTTTCAGAACCTCAACAGCTTCTCCCCCCATTTGTTCACCTGATCCTACTCAACCCAACAAACCAGCTTCCTAAATGTTGACCTCAACCTCAAACATGGCTACATCAGTACTTCCGTCCATATCCAACATACTAACTACCAGCAATACCTCCACTTCAACAGCTGCCACCCATTCCATATCAAGAAGTCCCTTCTACACAGCCTAGCCACCCGTGGTCGTCACATCTCCAGTGACTAGCAGCCTCTCTCGTAACATACCAAGGGTCTTACTGAGGCCTTCACAGACTGTAATTAAGCTCCCAAACTTGTACAAAAACAAATCTCCTGTGCCTTATCTTTCCATTCTCCCACAACCTCCCCAAGTCTCACTGTCCAGCCACAGGGGGCATTCTCCCTCTAAATCAGCACCACCCAGGTCTGGAGCAACTGAATTACAAGGGTTGGAACTTAAATAGTGGCAACTATTTATTTAATTTATTTACAGCTCATACAAAATAGATACTTGTTTCAAAGTTTTACTGACCTTCAAAGTATTCATTAGTATTGTGTATGGTAGATATCGAAATAGATGACAGAGGGACAGAGAAACAATTAAAATCGCTCAAAAGAGGAAATGCCACTGGACCTGTTGGGATACCAGTTCGATTTTACACAGAGTACGCAAAGGAACTTGCCCTCCTTCTTGCAGCGGTGTACCGTAGGTCTCTAGAAGAGTGTAGTATTCCAAAGGATTGGAAAAGGACACAGGTCAACCCCGTTTTCAAGAAGGGACGTCGAACAGGTGTGCCAGTTGTAGAATTTTGGAACACGTATTATGTTCGAGTATAATGACTTTTCTGGAGACTAGAAATCTACTCTGTAGGAATCAGCATGGGTTTCGAAAAAGATGGTCGTGTGAAACCCAACTCGCGCTATTCGTCCACGAGACTCAGAGGGCAATAGACACGGGTTCACAGGTAGATGCCGCGTTTCTTGACTTCCGCAAGGCGTTCGATACAGTTCCCCACAGTTGTTTAATGAACAAAGTAAGAGCATATGGACTATCAGACCAATTGTGTGATTGGATTGAAGAGTTCCTACATAACAGAATGCAGCATGTCATTCTCAATGGAGAGAAGTCTTCCGAAGTAAGAGTGATTTCAGGTGTGCCGCAGGGGAGTGTCATAGGACCATTGCTATTCACAATATACATAAATGACCTTAAGGATGACATTGGAAGTTCACTGAGGCTTTTTGCAGATGATACTGTGGTGTATCGAGAGGTTGTAACAATGGAAAATTGTACTGAAATGCAGGAGGATCTGCAGCGAATTGACGCATGGTGCAGGGAATGGCAATTCAATCTCAATGTAGACAAGTGTAATGTGCTGCAAATACATAGAAAGATAGATCCCTTATCATTTAGCTACAAAATAGCAGGTCAGCAACTGGAAGCAGTTAATTCCATAAATTATCTGGGAGTATGCATTAGGAGTGATTTAAAATGGAATGATCATATAAAGTTGATCGTCGGTAAAGCAGATGCTAGACTGAGATTCATTGGGAGAATCCTAAGGAAATGCAATCCGAAAACAAAGGAAGTAGGTTACAGTACACTTGTTTGCCCACTGCTTGAATACAGCTCAGCAGTGTGGGATCTGTACCAGATAGGGTTGATAGAAGAGATAGAGAAAACCCAACGGAGAGCAGCGTGCTTCGTTACAGGATCATTTAGTAATCACAAAAGTGTTACGGAGATGAAAGATAAACTCCAGTGGAAGACTCTGCAGGAGAGACGCTCAGTAGCTCAGTACGGGCTTTTGTTAAAGTTTCGAGAACATACCTTCACCAAAGAGTCAAGCAGTATATTGCTCCCTCCTACCTATATCTCGCGAAGAGACCATGAGGATAAAATCAGAGAGATTAGAGCCCACACAGAGGCATAACGACAATCTTTCTTTCCACAAGCAATATGAGACTGGAATAGAAGGGAGAACCGATAGAGGTACTCAAGGTACCCTCCGCCACACACCGTCAGGTGGCTTGCGAAGTATGGATGTAGATGTAGATGTAGATGAACCCATTGCCAGTGATATGGAAGTCTTAGGATACTCTTAGCAGTGCCAGTTGTGTTGACAGTTCAAGTGGTGCGGTCTTTTGCCCGACGAATTTGTAGAAGTTCTGAATCAAATGCCATTGATTGTTTCCTTCATCTTAGAAATAGAGTTGAACTTATGAGGGCTTAAGCCAGGGGAGTGCAGTAGATGGTTTAGCACATAGCAGCCCCATCAGTCAAACAAATGAGTAACAGCTTGCACTGTATGTGCTTGAGCATTGTCCTGCAAAATGATGGTCAGGTCCTGCAGAAAGTGTCATCACTTCTGTCTCTAAGCTGGTCGTAGGTTGTGTTCCAAAAATGAACAGCATAGAGCCAGAAGTGATGACACTTTCTGCAGGACCTGACCATCATTTTGCAGGACAATGCTCAAGCACATACAGTGCAGGCTGTTACTGATTTGTTTGACTGATGGGGATGCTAAGTGCCATATCACCCACTGCACTCCCCCAATTAAAGCCCTCGTTAATTCAACAATCTCTAAACTGAAGGAAACGCTTCACGGCATTCACTTCAGAACTCCTACAAATTATTGGCAATGGGTTATACACAATGCTGGTGCCTACTTTGAAGGTCAGTACAGCTTTGAAACACATATCTATTTTGTACAAGCTGTAAATAAATAGTTGCCACTATTAAAGTTCCAACCGTCATACATTCTCCGCCAGTGTTTCATCTACCTCCTGCCGTGCCCTGAAATGAGAAATGTTCTGCACACTATTCTGTCCATCCCTCCCATAGTGGTTCCGCAGTCCTCCAAACCTGCTCAATACACTTCGTCCATTCCTACACAACCCCTGCTCCCAACCCTTTACCTCTTGGCTCATATCCCTATGATAGACCTAGTTGCAAGACCTGTCCCCTACATCCTCCCACCACCATCACCTACTCCAGTCCACTCACAAGCACACCTTACCAATCAAAGGCAGGGCTTCCTGTGAAACCAGTCAAATAATCTACAAACTAAGCTGCAGCCATTGTGCTACATTCTATGTGGATGTGACAACCAATAAGCTTTCTGTCCACATGAATGACCAGCGACAAACTGTGGCCATGAAACAAGTGGACCATCCTATTGCCGAGCACACTGCCCAACTGAACATTGTTCATTTCAATGACTGCCTCCTCCTTACCCCCACCCAGTTGCCACTCCCATCATGCACTGTTGCTGTTGATCGCAGTGTGGCTTCAGCTGCCAGAGGCTGCAGTCATGTGATAGAGTTGCATTTGTGTGTGTGTGGGGGGTGGGGGGGGGGGGTTGTTTTTGACAAAGGCCTTGTTGGCCGAAAAAGCTTATATTTGACAATATTTTTGTAGTGCCTATCTGCGACTCAGCATCTCCGCTTTACGGTGAGTAGCAACTTTCCTTTTCATAATATTGTTTAGTTACCTAAGCATTTAACTCTTCTGTTAAGGTGAAAAGTGTCATCTGCAATTTTCTGATGGAATTTGATGTGCTTTTCAAGTGTGTTATTTGTTTGCTTGAGTATGGCATTTGTTTGCTCAAGTGTAGTATTTGTTGTTTTTATTTCATTTTTTAAATTCTGATTTAGTATTGTCTGTATTAGCAATTAACTTCTCTATAAAAGTACTTAATTGTGCACTTTACTTTTTAAACTGTTGTGGCACTTCTGCCTCCATACTTCTTGTCACCACTGGTATAAAATACTTACAATAACGCTTAGTTTAATACTGTAACAATGCTGGTGATGACACTGTAGCACACCCACAAACTCGGGTTGTGAAACCACCTGCAGCTTACCCGACGACACAAACACCACCACCAAAAAAAAATTGAAATTGATAAACTTCAAGCCACATCAAGATGCCGACAGGAAGATTCAGCAATGTAACAGCCAGACTGCATTGTCGAAAGAGTGTGTGCATTTGAGACTGTCACTGATGTAGGATGACAAACTCCAGCTGTGATCCACAATAGCTGCTATAAACTCATGGGATTAATGATACATGGAAGCCCTCTGAAGTCATAGTCGAAAATCTTCCAACTTGTGGAATTGTTAGTTTCTTCCCCATTGTAATTGTAGTTGAAGGACTTAATATCTATTCATTGACTGCTCAAATCTCTTCAAGTTGCAGTGCTATCAATTGCTTTTGTACTGTAGCTTAATCTTGGTTATTGACCTCCCCTGCTAAGAACTACAGATACCAATTCCAGTAAATTTCCATTCAAAAGTTACCATCTTCTTCAACAAATTAAAGTTCTGTTTGTTATTCTTCATCAATTTTATTTACTCCCAGGAGTATTTGTTCTGGGTTGTTATCCCGGTCACTACATGTGATGTTCTGTTTGCTTGTTTCATGATACTGAGTGGGCGATACAAAGTTTGCTCGGGAGCTACGATGTCCTGTTAAGTCAATTGCTCACCAAGTCATTTCTTCACTCACAAATATCTCCGGCCAGATTTTGTTTCTAGAAGTGCTGCAACTGTTGTTGGAAGCCACAAGTACAATCCATATCCACATTCTTGAAATAAATACAATGCTTCTAACAAACAATGTGCCATAAATCGTAGTCTCATTCACAATGAGCATGTGTAACAAAGGTTTCTCACTGGAACATCATGAACACATTAATATGGACTATATCCAAAATTATCTGTTCAAGTTAAGAGATTCCAATTGAATATTAAGATAACAGTTCTTCTGCTGTTCCCATGACATCATTGGGGTTGTCACAGCTGTTCTTCCAATGGCTTGCATCATATCTCCAAGGCAGGAGCCAATGACATGGAATAAACCAGTCAATCAGCAGGTACCATGAACAGGATTGAATTGCTATTGACATCACAATTTGCAGTTACCACTCCCGGATAAATGCACATAAACAGAACAAATTTCCATACAGCAGGCTATCTAAGACAAATTTACTATGTAAATACACTTTTTTTATTCTGGCAATCATCATTCAAAGCAGGAGAACTGAGAGTGGAATATAGTTTTCCTAGACACTTAGAAAGACCAATATAGTTGAGCAGTGGTGTAGGTCTCATATACAGCATTGTATATATATAAATAAAAATTTTTATTATGTTGTTTTATACAAGAAGTACAAGTACATTCAAATTGTATATCTTCTTAGGATCAGGATGTTTTCCTCTTCTTGAATCCAAAAAATTCCATGCTCTTCAGAGGATTGGCTTTCTTGGCCTGAAAAAATTAACCATTTTATAATATAGTCTCTTTTAATTGAAGGTTACACATAAAAGAAGTATGTGAATGTTTACCTGAACAACAAACCAATTTGATTAACATGTGGGATTCAACTGGATAGGATTATTTCAGGCAATGAACAAATGATATACCTGAGTAAATGTTTGGAACAAAACAATCTCTATGTAATGGAACTGCTTGGTGGCACCTTTCAGATAACAAAACCGAAATTTCAGTGTTAAAACCCCAGTTTGTCATAGAATTTACTTGCCTGCTAACATAGCGTCTCTCCAGGAAATAATTTTTGTATGTGAAAATCATTTTCTGGTTCAAATTCCACATTAACTATTGGTCTTTCAATAATAGAAGCTGGGAATGTCAGCACTCAGGTCAGGCAAGGACAAGGACGTACCATTTTCACTACGACTAGGCCTGGCAAGCGAGGTGTTACATTATTAACAGTTTTACCTTTCATGTTACGTCTGATGTTAACTAGCTTCCTTTTGCATAGTTTGTGGTTGGCTTTTAGTAAGCTGTATTACCTGATGACACAACTCTTAGCTGCAGGTACTACTCAGTACAGTCATTCAACTGCAATGAATTCTCATTTCAAGATTTTAATTAATAATTTTCCTTTGAATTTTTCATTTATGACTGAACATTTTACTGAGATTAACAAACACTGACAACAAGGACAAATTCACATTTATAAACTCAGTGGACCTCTAACATATCAGAGTCTCACAATTCTTCCCGGCTACATTAAGGAATGCAAAATTATATTGCAAGCCCTTCATGCCCACAACAAGATCTCAATCTCTATTTCTCACACACTTGATGTTGACAACACATTACAATCTCCCAAAGAATAATTTAGGAAGCAGATCAGACATCTTGCAACAATTTAGATGTCAATGCCACGGCATTCCTTTGTCTGCTGAAAGAGAATGCAGACCAGCTAGATCCCAGTGTCTGCCCCATTGTTTGAATATAAATTACAATCAAAATGTGGTATAATGATATCTGGGCATCACAAGCACCACACACCTGAGGCACCATTCACCAGAAAAGGAAGACCTGCCTCAACAGACTGTCATGTAATCAGTCATATGTTGAGTTTATCAACTGCAGCTTATTGCCTGTTCTTTCCAACCATTCTTTTCTTGCCAATGCACAACTCTATACTTCAACGGTACACTGAAAGCACACTGAACGACAGGACTTGCTTTACATATTTTCTTGCTTGGTACATCTTCCAACTCATTCCCAGCAAAATGACTCCTCCTTACCCCATTTTTTGCAATAGACAAGGAAGCCCCGGACTGCCCAATTTCTTACTTTTAGGAACTTTATGCCATTAGCATGCCTTGTCATCTCCTCCACAGTCTTTGAAATAGCATTTACTTTGCAGCAAATATTTTAAAATAATTTGGTAAGTGGATCCTGAAGGCAAGCTCAGTGAAAACTGCAAAACTGCGAAGAGAGTATTCCTGCTTACAGTCAATCCTTTGTTTTATCATATAAATATGATAATCACTTTAAATGTCACACTACATTAACTAAAAAAAGTATCTAAGAATAGAGCTCTTGTTGTACTTCAGTACATTTAAAGCAACTATGCACCTCTTCAGAGACCAGGGTGATAGTACGCTCCAGCCTTGGGGACCTTGTCAGTAGTGTGGTGCATCAAGTCCTTTATCAAACTGAACATAACAGTGTAAGATTTGCTCTGCTTATTACTCTTCTTGGCAGGTTCCTTTTGAGAACTGCAGTGTTATGTAGACAGATCCATAGAGGAAAGCAGTCACTAAAATGGAGATCACTCATAATTTCTTGCTGTGTAGAATATGTGAGGGTTAAGGAGCAGAATGAAAAGAGTGTGTTTGCGGAGGTCCTAGTAGTAATGCAGAAGTACCATACAGCAGCTGGGAAAGTCAAGAACTTGACCTGTGAGGCAGGAACATGACGAGGCTATGGCATGTTGCATGTTTTTCTCTCACTAGGAGGAATGGGTGAGGAGATATACTACAGGCTTGGGGGCCTAATGCTGCTTCTTGTGGTAATCACAGGGAGCACATGGTTATCCCGAATAAAATCATCTCACACCTCCAGGTACTTCAGTCAGTCATTCATGCAGCATGCTTCCAGTCTTCACCACCTGGCTCAAATGCACACTGTGTAGAAGCCACCTCTGAAGCTGAAAACCACCAGAAATACTGAACCAAAAATGAACAGTCTTCCACGAGAATGGCTACACTGTCATGAAAATATTGCAAACAATTTCAGGAGGTATTTTTGCTATTTTGTGGTTCACTGCTAGGATAAAAGGATGGCTCCTGAAACAGACATAACATGAAGTACATGATGCTGATGAAAGGCAATGTGGCCTTGAGAACTCCCATCATGTACAAAATACCATGACAGTGTGAACCATATTATGTCAGATAAACACACAATAGAACAATGCTGGACTGAAAATGAGAGATGTCTGTGCTATGACATCCAGAGAAATCAGCAGTAACAAATTTTATTGGAAAACTCAGCAACACTCTGTCATCACAAAGGCTAACTGTTAATGGGATAATGTAACTAAAGAAGCTAAATAGATAAAAAAAAAATCTGCTAATACTATCTATAAAGATGACAGTTCATAGCCGATCACAGTGCAGAAACAATGCATCGCAAGGTTAAATCAGGTGCGGCAACAGTGGGACATAAACACCGCCTTATAACTGATGGACTGCTCAGTGTAATGTCACAACCACTACCAACACTACATAAAGATGAAGGTGACAACCATAAGGCAGTCACTTACCACCTGATAATTGCTAAGGAACACTTGACAGAAAGTTTGTAGACACGTAACTACTTCATGCAGCTGGAAGTCCAAAAAATCAATCATATTTCTGCACGAGAATGCACTCATGCTTTTAAGTCATATGATTCATTAATTGTAACAGCCATTGTTTGACGATGAGAAGCAGTGTGACAGAAGAATGTGTGTCATTTGCAAACAGAGCTATACCCCCTTTGGTTCTGTGCCCAATAGGGTCAACCTCATGATGGAGGATATAACACCTTAATATAGCAGTGCCAGCAATTTTATCCATTGCCTACAGACACAAGCACATAAATCTTCCTTTTGTTTGAACCATCGTTTCATCCATGTCCCCAAGTACTTCACATTACACTAGCATGCTGGAGGTGGCTTTTTCATTTTCTTTAATATTTTCTCTCTGCTTAGTTGGAGACTCTGATGGCTACAGGGAGCTACACAAATCTGTTGGATCCACCTGGAAGATTTCATCTTCCTTAAGTTGTCATGGAATGTCAACATTTTATCTATCAGGCAGAAGCAATGGATCATAGTCTAATGACTTTGGTTTCTTGCACATTTTGCTATTATTTTTCACTGGACGACAGAGTATTATATGTTTGGATAAACTGTCCGAATTTTTCTGTGTCAGCATTTGAATGACTATCCTTTCTACAGCTACAAGTGATTGCATAAGGGAGATCAAAGTTCACTGGACTGGCATGCATTTGCAATTTCACATACATTTTAGTGCCTGTGGCTCTTCCCAATTTCAGTGTACCAATAGTAACTTAGGACAGTGGTTATAATGCTGATTTCCAGCAATTGCAAACACTATCATCACTGCAACACATATTGGATTCTGAAGAGTGCTATTCCCAGGATGCTACCTATAATACACTGAACTGTCTCATCTGTTCTGCTTTGTTTTCATTTTCAGAGGTTTCATGATTCTGCTAGGCCACAGGTGCTGTAAAATATGATGCTTCTTTACCAATATGGTTATTAATTTTGTAAGCAAGGTTTGTGAGACGGTGCACAATAGTCATTACTCAGTGACTGCACCAATACAAATACAGCTGTATTTACATAGGATTTCAGCTGGAGTCAAAAGTAGCTTTAATCCTCTAAAGCCATATGTAAATTCTGTATTTCCACTTCACCATAATATTTACACTATGACTAAAGCATAAAATTATCATCATTACAATAAAAGAAAAAATACCTTTACAATTTTTCTGCACCTCAGCTAGTCAACACTCTCTGTTACAATATTTTCTGAACCCATCACTTGAAATGATGAATTACAAATAAGAGATTACAAGAAATTGCAGAATGTGAGAATGAGACTCGTAATGCACAGTTTAAGAAAATAATGCCACTTTCTAAAGTATTTATTTATTTAATAGAAAACTAAGTCCATTATTTTGTCATGGCACTGATTATTCACACCCATAAACAAACGATTGAAGAGACATACAGTTCAATGAAGAAAAGCAGAATGACAGCATATTCACCTGTCGGCAGTTCCTGAAGCTCATAAGTGATGATGGGGAAGATGCATCATATAAAAAAGTTAAACATCTTTTAACTTTTGTAACTTACACATGACAATGGGGTAACTTACACATGACAATGTGGAAGCAGCATGTTTCCATATGTAAGCAATGTTGGGGAATGAAAGTGTAAATAATTCATGCCTTTGTAAAACCAGCTATAGAAAAGTTGATTACACTATGAATAAAGTTGAGCAAAACCAATATCAGCCATGATATCTGTCACGAATTATACACTGACCATAAAGCACTTTTAACTAATTTAGATAAGGCTTTACCATTATTACTTGATTCTACTTCATCTTATAGTGGATCAAAATTCCATCTGTGAAAAATAATGTAGCAGAACAAAGTTTCACAATTTTTTAAACTGCTCGTAGCAGGTGACAAAATTTGGCCACACACAACAATGACGGGTGGTGACGGATGGAAAGCGAAGCTCTGTGAATGGAAAAAATAAGGACTGGAGGAAGGAAAGTGTTGCTACTGAGTGTGATGGAGAGATGGAGATTTGAAAATGATGTAGTACTTAGCTGGTATTTTCATTTTTCCTTTTGTCCTGTTTTCAGTCACCACTCCTCCTCTTCTCATTTAATGCCCTATCCGATTTATTTTTCTCCTCTTAATTGTTTCCAGTAATTCTCCTTTATCATTCACCCTGTGTAATGTAAACTCATTTCTTATTTTATCTGTTCATTTCACATCTTCCATTCTTCTCCAAATACAATCCCAAAAGCCTCAAGTGTCTCTCTGCTCTATCCAACACAGTGCCCATGTTTTGGCACCATACAGTGCAAGACTAGCATATAATATACTGTCATTATCGAGAAATTGTTTTAATGCATAATTTGCTTGAGGCTTAATTATTTCCACCAGCAAATTTTCTGGTACTTTTAGAAAACCATTTTTAAAATTTCTTTGGAAAAATCTGAACTCAGTTGCAAAAGTATAAAGCTGACAAATAACACTAATTTGTTTTCAATGAGTTACCCAAACACACATTTTAATAGGAGAATCACATTTTTTCATGTGGATGTTCCATAAAGAATATCTTGTAAGGCAGAAAAGTTGCCAAAATGTTTGTTTTGACGTGGTCCTTAAAATTTTTTCAAACATTTTTATGTGTGAATATGATCAATTACAAATACTCTGTCTCCTTGTAGTTTTAAATTTAAGTCTTTTAAAGATGTAATTTATATCTACTAAAAATGTTAAGCCACATATCCAGCCTAAAACACAAAGTTCTTTGAAGAGCACTTCATTCTTTGATACGAAAGTATTTTATTGCTGAAAGTAAGTTGAAAAATCTATCTAGTGCCTTTCCATGGCTAAGTCAATGCACAATGGAATGATAAATTGCATCTCCATATTCATTATGTATCTCAGCTAAAAACTTTTTGAAACTGTTGGTAGTTACTCCCATTGTGCCTTATAAAGTTTATAATTTTTATAACCAAACATCATATGATCCTACTTTAAAATTTTGCCACAAAATGATATTTTTTGTATATCACAATGAAAGAAATCGAGGATCAAAACAAAATATTAAAAGTTTGTGCTTGATTTTAACAACTAGTTGATCTTTTGTTTCTATGGTGTTACTAACTCCATCCATAGTTTCTAACTTGACATATTCATGTGTGAGTTCTTTGATGTAGATGTAAATATTGATGCAGTCTGCACACTTTTGAAATAAGTCTTGAGATGCCACACAGCATCATTTGTGTCAGTGCCCTTAACAATGTCCTCTGGAATGCTCTAATTTACTGTATGTTCTAATGCTACACATTAAAATTTCAGATACTGTGTAACAGGGAATCTGAGATGATAAACAAAAGACAACAAACATGATTCACTCACCTCATACTTTGCTTTAGCTTTAGAAACTCCTGCAAGATTATTTCTTGAACTTCCAAGACGATTTTTCTTTCTGCTAGTGCCGACCCTTGATAACTGTTTTAGTGCATCTGGTACAATGTAGTCAGGGACATCTGCCAAGTGAGGCTGAATCTTCACTGTGTGCAGCGCTTTATCATGCCGTAATGTCTGCAGATCTCTAGGATTATCCACGAAGTAACTCTGATGAAGAAATGCATTTTATTAAAAAGAACTGCAGTGTAATTCTATTAATATAGCTGAAAATAATAAAAATGAAAACGCATACATTCATATCACATCCTCCTCGACACCTGCAGAAATCAACTTCCCAACAGTCAACTCCAACTGTGATTCAAGACATTTGGATCTATCTTCTCAATATCAGTGTTGTTGAGCTGGTTCTCCACTCAGGTTCTTGCTGCCCTCCTGGTCTTATTTCATGTTAGGCTCTCCATCTCTTAAACATCCTTTGTTCCTATCCTTTTCTGTTTATTTTCTGGCTTACCATACCCTCTCCTCTATTCCTCTACACACCTATGACCGCCTTTGCATTTCAGTTTATATTTTACTCCTCACCCCCCCCCCCCCCCCCTCTCTCTCTCTCTCTCTCTCTCTCTCTCTCTCTCTGTGTGTGTGTGTGTGTGTGTGTGTGTGTGTGTGTGTGTGTGTGTGTGTGTGTGTGTGTGTACCCTCTTTCAATTTTTTTTCGTACTAGTTTATAACATTTTTCCATAAGACAAACTGACTAATGACAGGTCATAATTAACAGTAATTTGAAATTTTAATATTTGCTGTCAGTTCCAGCATTGTCTGCCTTTCTAATTCAGTAATTCCCTTCTATTCAGCACCTGTGCATAGTTTCACACGCACAAAACTTTGTTCCATTGTTTAATTCTAATGTTTTCTGATATGTTACTTTCAAATTTATTTACTGTTTAGCTTAAATAGTTTCAATTATGTTACAAATGCAGTGCCAATGAAAACATTTATACTGTTTTGGCAGATATCCATCTATGTGTTATATGTTTTTCAAAATTAGTTATCAGTATTATAACCTGTTTCATGGCAATAATCAAGTATTAACTGATTAAATAAATTAATACTGCAGGACATTCACATTTTAGTGCTTTTGATTTCTAAATGTGGAAGCAGTCAAGCTGGTGTGGTCAACAGGCACAAACAAAATTTAAATCATCACAAAGCTTTTGGATACTGTCCTTCCTCAGTCATACATATATGGGGCAACATAGTCCCTGCTCTGTTGCAGTTGGTCTGTAGTGCCAGAAAAATTTAGCTTGACATGTGTATGTATGCTTACCAATGATTTATCAACTGCTCCACATCTCAGCTACACAGTGAGTGGTTACCTCTATCCCTCCCATTTTCGTTATTCCACCCAGTGTTTACCAGTTTCATATTACCTTTCTTTTCCCTGTTCCCCACATGTTTTCTGAAGAAGGAATCTTTAAAAGTGAATTTAACTGTCAATTTAAATTTTTGTATCATTACTGTTCCTGTTTTGGCAGTTTCTGAGGCTAGCCAACTGGAAGAAATCTGAGAGATTAAATTAATAAAAATTGAATTTATTGACCACTATATGCTCATGTAATACTGCAGGGAAAAAAACCTAAGAAGTAGTGATTCAAGCAGGGCAATGTCAAAAGGCTTAATGGGGGTAAGACGTCAAACAGGCCAACTTGGGGCAGGAGAGGCACCACAGGACATTTTAATTTCCACTGTCTATACATTTACATGTGAAATTTAATCATTTTTTCACTTATTATTGGCTGCATGTGTTGCTATAGGTACACTTTTCTTCATAAGTAAGAGATTCGTTGATGAATCTTGTGCAGCATACAAACCATACTTACAGGTGTATCAAACTCCAGAAGTTCTCAAATCTATTAAAAACTGTGGTAAAAACTGAGACATATAATTGTAAAATTTGAGTTTTTTCCTAAACATGAAATTTAAAGTGTAGCAGTGCATTCATATTTTCATAAATTAAATAAATTCTAGAGTTTCATACACCTGTAAGTATGTAAGTATGCTGTGCAAAATTCATTGAAGAGTCAATCTTACTTATGAAGAAAAGTCTACCTATAATAACAAATGCTGCCAACAGTAAGTGAAAAAAATGATGAAATTTCACATGTAACAAAAATTATTTTGTCGCGTTTTTGAACTTCTACTGCTATGAGTGTAAATCCTAAATCCTTCCTGGTCATGCTGACAAAGTTTTAAGAATTTATCTGTAAAAGTATAGTCAGTGGAAATTAAAATATCCTGTGGTGCCTCTCCTGCTCAAAGTTGGCCTGTTTGACCTCCTGCCCCCTTAATGTAGGTCTCTCATCCCATGTATTTTTGGGATGATGTAAAGGTATTGCTAATTATGAACTGGAGAAAAGATCATAACTGGATTCTCTTTAGTCCACATTGCCTGAGTAGTTAGGACTGGTAGCTGCTGACTATCTTGAGGCCAAGGATCAATAACCCCAAACTATCCAAGAAATAGACGAAAGTGATGAACCGATAATGTAATACACTTAACTGCTGTTTGTCATAGTAGTTAGATCACTTATTACAGCCAATGAGATAGCCACATACAATTTAATTACCAGTGAAATATCTGCTTCATAAACATCTATACACAGATTAAGAAGTTAAAAGGAATCTGTGCAGTGTTGAGCTTAAGGTACTTGGTTATGCAAAGAATAGCTAGTAGATCCACTGACTGTTTTAACTGAAATTTGTTGGTTAAAATCCTGTATGATCAAACACTTTGCATTCATTTCTCAATACATCATTAGTCCAGTCACGGAAGGAAATCAAAGTGCCAAGTTCAAATGTTTCAAATGGCTCTGAGCACTATGGGACTTAACAATGGAGGTCATCAGTCCCCTAGAACTTAGAACTACTTAAATCTAACTAACCTAAGGACATCACACACACCCATGCCCGAGGCAGGATTCGAACCTACAATCGTAGCAGATGCGTGGTTCTGGACTGAAGCGCCTAGAACCGCTCGGCTACAACGGCCGGCAAAGTGCCAAGTGACTGGAGAAAAATGCAAGTGACTCCTGTATATAAGAAGGGTAAAATAACAGACCTATGAAATTACAGGCCAATATCATTAACATCAGTTTGCAGCAAAATTCTAGAGCATATTCTGAGTTCAAATATAATAAATTTCCTAGAGACCTAAAAGCTCATGTCCACTAATCAACACAGCTTTAGGAAACCTCGCTCATGTAAAACCCAGCTTGTCTCTTTTCTCACATGAAATACTGGAAACTATCGATGAAGGGCAACAGGCAGATTCCGTATTTCAAGATTTCTGAAAATCATTATACACAGTACCCCACTGCTGACTGTTAATGAAGGTACATGCATGTGGAACAGGCACCCAGATATGTGACTGGCTCTCGAAGACTTCTTAATAATACTAATAGAACCCAGTATGTTGTCCTTGGCAACAAGTGCTCACTGTAGACAGGGGTAACATCAGGAATGCCCCAGGGAAGTGTGATAGGATTGTTGCTATTTTCTATATACATAAATGATCTGGCAGACTGGGTGGACAGCAGTCTGCGGTTGTTCGCTGACGATGCTATAGAGTACAGGAAGGTGTCGAAGATAAGTGGCTGTAGGCAGATACAAGATGACCTACACAAAATTTCTAGT
The DNA here is from genome assembly GCF_023864275.1 of Schistocerca cancellata. Taxonomy (NCBI): domain Eukaryota; kingdom Metazoa; phylum Arthropoda; class Insecta; order Orthoptera; family Acrididae; genus Schistocerca; species Schistocerca cancellata. The sequence continues at coordinate 1,192,573,756 of NC_064626.1, forward strand.
TGGCTCGATGAATGGCAACTGGCTCTTAGTGTAGAAAAATGTAATGTAGAAAACACAGATGAATAGGAAAAACAAACCTGTAATGTTTGGATATAGCATTAGTAGTGTTCTGCTTGACACAGTTATGTCTTTAAATATCTGGGCCTAATGCTATGAAGCGATATGAAACAGAATGAGCATGTGAGGATTATGGTAGGGAACGCAAATAGTTGACTTCAGCTTATTGGGAGAATTTTAGAAAAGTGTGGTTCACCTGTACAGGAGACCACATGTAGGACACTAGTGTGATCTATTCTTGAGTGGTGCTTGAGTGTTTGGGATCTGCACCAGGTCAGATTGAAAGAAGACATCAAAACATTTCAGAGGCATGCTGCTACCAGTAGGTGTAGAATCAGCATGCAAGTATTACGGTATACTTTGGGAGCTCAAATGGGAATCACTGGAGGGAAGAAGACATTAATTTTGAAGAACACTACTAAGAAAATTTGAAGCTGACTGCAAAACGATCCTACTGCCGCCAAAAAAAAAAAAAAAAATTGGTTCTGAGCACTATGGCACTTAACATCTGAGGTCATCAGTCCCCTAGAACTTAGAACTACTTAAACCTAACTAACCTAAGGACGTCACACACATCCATGCCCAAGGCAAGATTCGAACCTGCAACCGTAGCGGTCGCGTTGTTCCAGACTGAGGCGCCTAGAACCGCTTGGCCACACCGGCCGGCTACTGCTGCCAAAACTCACTTCACATAGGAACCATGAAGATAAGATTCAAGTAATAAGGATTCATACGGAGGATTATAGAAGTTGTTTTTCCTCGCTCTATCTGCAAGTGTAACAGGAAAGGAAATGACTTGTTGTGGTAAAGGGTACCCTGCACCGTTCACAGTACAGTGGCTTGTGGAGTATGTATGCAGATATAGATTTAGATGTACAAATGTGGAGAAAAAATTCATCATAACAAATTTTTGTACAATGGTAGGAGGGAGTGCCATGAACAACATACTAAAAATCCTGCCTGGTGGGATACGAGCATTAAGGTGGGGAGAGGGTGGGAGGGGGGGGCGGGCACTTAAAGGTCACTTTATTACATTTTTCTTGAATAACATGAAAACAGCAGCTCCAGTGAAAAAGTTTCCCAATATAAAATTGAACTACATCAATTTCCCATGATTCATTCTTTTCTCCATGGCAGGGGATGGGAAAATCACAGATTATTAAAGATATTGTTTTAACAGTGTAAAATTAATGTTTATCTTTGCATGAAGTATGTTAAAGACAAGTATTAAATGTGTGTATACCACCTCTCAGTGCAGTAGAGCCCTATTAAGGGATAAGTTCTGAATGTAACAGGTTGGTGGTTGACTGGGCGGAGGGGATTTGTAAAGTGAGGGAAGGTAGATGTGTTCGGTTTATGCACTTGCCTCCTCCATAGGCCTGCAAACTGAAAACTGAGCAGGTGATATCCCACTCTATCTACCCCACCACGTCACAAGGAGCAATTATAGGGTGCTCACCAAAGTTATACCAACCCTCCACAGTGTGCCTTATGAATTACTGGTGATACATGGCCCAGGACGTCGTTATCAGGAGAAAGAAAACTGGCGTTCTACGGATCAGAGCGTGGAATGTCAGATCCCTTAATCGGGCAGGTAGGTTAGAAAATTTAAAAAGGGAAATGGATAGGTTAAAGTTAGATATAGTGGGAATTAGTGAAGTTCGGTGGCAGGAGGAACAAGACTTTCGGTCAGGTGATTACAGGGTTATGAATACAAAATGAAATAGAGGTAATGCAGGAGTAGGTTTAATAATGAATAAAAAAATAGGAGTGAGGGTTAGCTACTACAAACAGCATAGTGAACGCATTATTGTGGCCAAGATAGACACAAAGCCCATGCCTACTACAGTAGTACAAGTTTATATGCCAACTAGCTCTGCAGATGATGAAGAAATTGATGAAATGTATGACGAGATAAAAGAAATTATTCAGGTAGTGAAGGGAGACGAAAATTTAATAGTCATGGGTGACTGGAATTCGTCAGTAGGAAAAGGGAGAGAAGGAAACATAGTAGGTGAATATGGATTGGGGGGAAGAAATGAAAGAGGAAGCCGTCTGGAAGAATTTTGCACAGAGCATAACTTAATCATAGCAAACACTTGGTTCAAGAATCATAAAAGAAGGTTGTATACATGGAAGAATCCTGGAGATACTAAAAGGTATCAGATAGATTATATAATGGTAAGACAGAGATTTAGGAACCAGGTTTTAAATTGTAAGACATTTCCAGGGGCAGATGTGGACTCTGACCACAATCTCTTAGTTATGGACTGCAGATTGAAACTGAAGAAACTGCAAAAAGGAGGGAATTTAAGGAGATGGGACATGGATAAACTGAAAGAACGAGAGGTTGTAGAGAGTTTCAGGGAGAGCATAAGGGAACAATTGACAGGAATGGGGGAAAGAAATACAGTAGAAGAAGAATGGGTAGCTCTGAGGGATGAAGTAGTGAAAGCAGCAGACGATCAAGTAGGTAAAAAGACGAGGGCTAATAGAAATCCTTGGGTAACAGAAGAAATATTGAATTTAATTGATGAAAGGAGAAAATATAAAAATGAAGTAAATGAAGCGGGCAAAAAGGAATACAAATGTCTCAAAAATGAGATTGACAGGAAGTGCAAAATGGCTAAGCAGGGATGGCTAGAGGACAAATGTAAGGATGTAGAGGCTTGTCTCACTAGGGGTAAGATAGATACTGCCTACGGGAAAATTAAAGAGACCTTTGGAGAGAAGAGAACCACTTGAATGAATATCAAGAGCTCAGATGGCAACCCAGTACTAAGCAAAGAAGGGAAGGCAGAAAGGTGGAAGGAGTATATAGAGGGTTTATACAAGGGCGATGTACTTGAGGACAATATTATGGAAATGGAAGAGGATGTAGATGAAGATGAAATGGGAGATACGATACTGCGTGAAGAGTTTGACAGAGCACTGAAAGACCTGAGTCGAAACAAGGCCCCAGGAGTAGACAACATTCCATTGGAACTACTGACGGCCTTGGGAGAGCCAGTCCTGACAAAACTCTACCATCTGGTGAGCAAGATGTATGAGACAGGTGAAATACCCTCAGACTTCAAGAAGAATATAATAATTCCAATCCCAAAGAAAGCAGGTGTTGACAGATGTGAAAATTACCGAACTATCAGTTTAATAAGTCACAGCTGCAAAATACTAACGCGAATTCTTTACAGACGAATGGAAAAACTGGTAGAAGCGGACTTCGGGGAAGATCAGTTTGGATTCCGTAGAAATGTTGGAACACGTGAGGCAATACTAACCTTACGACTTATCTTAGAAGAAAGATTAAGAAAAGGCAAACCTACATTTCTAGCATTTGTAGACTTAGAGAAAGCTTTTGACAATGTTGACTGGAATACTCTCTTCCACATTCTAAAGGTGGCAAGGGTAAAATACAGGGAGCGAAAGGCTATTTACAATTTGTACAGAAACCAGATGGCAGTTATAAGAGTCGAGGGGCATGAAAGGGAAGCAGTGGTTGGGAAAGGAGTGAGACAGGGTTGTAGCCTATCCCCGATGTTATTCAATCTGTATATTGAGCAAGCAGTAAAGGAAACAAAAGAAAAATTCGGAGTAGGTATTAAAATTCATGGAGAAGAAGTAAAAACTTTGAGGTTCGCCGATGACATTGTAATTCTGTCAGAGACAGCAAAGGACTTGGAAGAACAGTTGAATGGAATGGACAGTGTCTTGAAAGGAGGATATAAGATGAACATCAACAAAAGTAAAACAAGGATAATGGAATGTAGTCGAATTAAGTCGGGTGATGCTGAGGGAATTATATTAGGAAACGAGACACTTAAAGCAGTAAAGGAGTTTTGCTATTTGGGGAGCAAAATAACTAAAGATGCTCGAAGTAGAGGGGATATAAAATGTAGACTGGCAATGGCAAGGAAAGTGTTTCTGAATAAGTGAAATTTGTTAACATCAAGTATAGATTTAAGTGTCAGGAAGTCGTTTCTGAAAGTATTTGTATGGAGTGTAGCCATGTATGGAAGTGAAACATGGACGATAACTAGTATGGACAAGAAGAGAATAGAAGCTTTCGAAATGTGGTGCTACAGAAGAATGCTGAAGATAAGGTGGGTAGATCACGTAACTAATGAGGAGGTATTGAATAGGATTGGGGAGAAGAGAAGTTTGTGGCACAACTTGACTAGAAGAAGGGATCGGTTGGTAGGACATGTTTTGAGGCATCAAGGGATCACAAATTTAGCATTGGAGGGCAGCGTGGAGGGTAAAAATCGTAGAGGGAGAGCAAGAGATGAATACACTAAGCAGATTCAGAAGGATGTAGGTTGCAGTAGGTACTGGGAGATGAAGAAGCTTGCACAGGATAGAGTAGCATGGAGAGCTGCATCGGACCAGTCTCAGGACTGAGGACCACAACAACAACAACAACAACAACAACAACAACAACAACAACATGGCCCAGACATCCAGACATGCCCAAGGGTGTATATTTTTCAAGTGCATTAACATTACATGGAAGGAAGATGTGAGTTACTGATAATACTAATGCAAGCAACACACAAGGACAGAATGTACATAAATCTCTGCACACTTTTCTACATTGCTACAGGTGAAATTGATCCTTAGTCATCCTGTACAGGAGCTGTGGTGCTCTTCTGTGAAAGCAGACTACTTCCACTGCAAGAGCTGCTTGATTTTCAGTTTATAGACAGACTACCTCCCGAGTATTCCTGTCTAGTCGTCTTATATGAATATACAAAATACCTTCACTGAGCACTTGTTTATATAGTGGAATTATTTTCAGTTTCTACATCTACATGGATCCTCTGCAAATCACATTTAAGTGAAACTTCCTGGCAGATTAAAACTGAGTGCCGGACCTAGACTCGTGCTTGGGTAGCTCAGTTGGTAGAGCACTTGCCCACGAAAGGCAAAGGTCACGAGTTCGAGTCTCAGTCCAGCACACAGTTTTAATCTGCCAGGAAGTTTCATATCAGCGCACACTCCGCTGTAGAGTGAATATTTCATTCACATTTAAGTGCCTGGCAGAGGGTTCATCAAACCACCTTCATAATTCTCTATTATTCCAGTCTCATATAGTGCGCGGAAATAACAAACACCTATATCTTTCCATACGAGCTCAGATTTCCCTTATTTTATCGTGGTCATTGCTTCTCCCTATGTCAAGAAAATGTTTTCACATTCTGAGAAGAAAGTTGGTGATTGGAATTTCGTGAGAATATTCCACTGCAACGAAAAGCGCCTTTCTTTTCTTGATATCCAGCCCAAATCCTGTATCATTTCTGTGACACTCACTCCCATATTTCGCAATAACACAAAATGTGCTGCCCTTCTTTGAACTTTTTCAATGTACTCCGTCAGTCCTATCTGGTATGGATCCCACACCACGCAGCAGTATTCTAAAAGAGGACGGACAAGTGTAGTGTAGGCAGTCTCCTTAGTAGATTTGTTACATTTTCTTAAGTGTCCTGCCAATAAAATTCAGTCTTTGGTTAGCCTTCCCCACAACTTTTCTATGTGTTCCTTCCAATTTCAGTTGTTCGTAATTGTAATACGTAGGTATTTAGTTGAATTTATGGCTTTTATATTACACTGATTTATCGTGTAACCGAAGTTTAATGAATTCCTTTTAACACTCATGTGGATGACCTCACACTTTTCGTTATTTAGGGTCACAACTGCCAATTTTTGCACCATTCAAATATCTTTTCTAAATCATTTTGCAATTTGTTTTGATCTTCTGATGACTTTATTAGTCGATAAACGACAGTGTCATCTGCAAGCAACCTAAGATGGCTGCTCAGATTGTCTCCCAAATTGTTTATATAGATAAGGAACAGCAAAGGGCCTATAACACTACCTTGGGGAATGACAGAAATCACTTCTGTTTTACTCGATAACTTCCTGTCAATTACTACGAACTGTGACCTCCTTGACAGGAAATCAAAAATCCAGTCACATAACTGAGACGATATTCCATAAGCACGCAATTTCACTACAAGCCGCTTGTGTGGTACAGTGTCAAAAACCTTCCAGAAATCCAGAAATACGGAATCGATCTGAAATCCCTTGTCAATAGCACTCAACACTTCATGTGAATAAAGAGCTAGTTGTGTTTCACGTGAACGATGTTTTCTAAACCCATGTTGACTGTGTGTCAATCAACCATTTTCTTCAAGGTAATTCATAATGTTTGAACACAATATATGTTCCAAAATCCTGCTGCATATCGACATTAACGATATAGGCCTATAATTTAGTGGATTACCCCTACTACCTTTCTTTAATATTGGTGTGACCTGTGCAACTTTCCAGTCTTTGGGTACAGATCTTTCGTTGAGCGAGCGGTTGTATATGATTGTTAAGTATGGAGCTAATGCATCAGCAAACTCCAAAAGGAACCTAATTGGTATACAGTATGGACCAGAAGACTTGCTTTTATTAAATGATTTAAGTTGCTTCACTACTCCGAGGATATTTACTTCTACGATACTCGTGTTGACAGCTGTTCTCGATTCGAATTCCAGAATATTTACTTCTTTTGTGAAGGCATTTCAGAAGGCTGTGTTTAGTAACTCTGCTTTGGCAGCACTGTCTTCGATAGTATGCAGAGAAGGCATTGATTGTTTCTTGCCGCTAACACACTTCACATACAAACAGTATCTCTTTGGATATTCTACCAGGTTTTGAGATAAAGCTTCATTGTGGAAACTGTTATAAGCATCTCGCATTGAAGTCCGCGCTAAATTTCGAGCTTCCATAAAAGATCGCCTATCTTGGGAATTTTGCATCTGTTTAAATTTTGCATGTTTGTTTCGTTGTTTCTGCAACAGTTTTCTACCCCATTTTGTGTACCAAGGAAGATCAGCTCCGTTGTTTGTTAATTTATTTGGTATAAATCTCTCAATTGTTGTCGATACTATATTTTTGAATTCAAGGCACATCTGGTCTATACCTATATTATTAATTTGGAATGAGTGGAGGTTGTCTCTCAGGCAGGTGTCACGTGAATTTTTATCTGCTTTTTTGAATAGGTATATTTTTCACTTATTTTTGGAGGATTTCTCTCGCTACGACAACCTTGTGTTCACTAATCCCTGTATCGGTTTTGATGCTCGTTATTAACTCAGGATTATTTGTTGCTAAGAGGTCAAGTGTGTTTTCGCAACCATTTACTATTCGCATAGTCTCATAACTAACTGTTCGAAATAATTTTCAGAGAATGCATTTGGCACAATTTCGGATGATATTTTATGCGTACCTCCAGAATTAAACATGTATTTTTGCCAACATATCGAAGGTAAGTTAAAGTCACCACCAACTATTATTGTATGAGTTGGGTACATGTTTGAAGTCAAACTCAAGTTTTCTTTGAACCTTTCAGCAACTGTATCATCTGAATTGGGAGGTCGATAAAAGGATCCTATTATTTTATTCCGGTTGCCAACAATGACCTCTGCCTATACTAACTCACAGGAAGTATCTACTTCAATTTTGCGACAAGTTAAACTACTTCCAACAGCAACAAACATGCCACCACCAGTCATGTTTAGCCTATCTTTTCGGAACACCGTTAGGTTCTTACCAAAATTTCAGCTGAGCTCATATCCGGCATTCAGTGCCTATAAGACTTGAGCATCAGTGCTTTCTATTAGCGCTTGGAGCTCTGGTACTTTCCCAACATAGCTATGACAATTTACGGCTGTTATACCAATGGCTCCTGTATCTACGTTCTTCCTGTGTTCAGCCTGGACCCTTTGTGACTGAAGTGACTGAAGCCCTCTAACGTAAAAAACTGCCCAGTCCATGCCACACAGCCCCTGCTACCCAGTAGCCAACTCCTGTGTACAGTGGACACCTGGCCTATTCCGCAGAACCCGAAACCCAACCACCCTTTGGTGCAAGTCGAGGAATCTGCAGCCTACATGGTCACAGAACCGTCTGAGCCTCTGATTCAGAACCTCCACTAGGCTCTGTACCAGAAGTCCGCAATCGGTCCTGTTGACAATGCTGCAAATGGTTAGCTCTACTTTCATCTTGCAAGCAAGACTGGCAGCCTTTACCACTTACGTTAGCCGCTCTAAACCAGAGACCCTCTTCTGATCCAAAGTGACACACATCATTGCTACCGACGTGAGCAACCACCTGCAGTTGGCTGCACCCTGTGCTCTTCATGGCATCCGGGAGGACCCATTCCACATCTGGAATGACTCCACCTGATATGCACATGGAGTGCACATTGGTTTTCTTTCCCTTCTTGTCAGCCAAGTCCATAAGGGGCCCCATGAAGCACCTAACGTTGGAGCTCACAACTACCAATCATCCTACCCTCTGTGAATGCCCGGATCTTACAGGCTGAGTGGTTTCCTCTGAAACAGGACAGGCGACAGCATTTGGCTCAGCAACAGCGTCAGCCACAGACAGTGCCTGGAACCTGTTTGTCAGACAAACCGGGGAGGCCTTACATGCAGCTGCCTCGGATATCTGTCGCCGCCTGCGGCGACCTCCACCGGGGCGACCTCCCACTCGACCACAGGTGAGGGGTCAACCTCAGTGCGAGCAGTAACTGGGTTGGCCACTGGTGAGGACCGATCAGAGGACTCTGAAGTGCTGGACGTCCACTGGATCCCCACGGCCGGCTTACAACAGTGGTGCCCATCCACTGCAGCCTCAAGCAGTGTAACTGAAGCCATCACAGCCTGAAGCTGAGAGCACAGTGTCACCAACTCGGCTTGCATCCGCACACAACAATCGCAGTCCCTGTCCATACTAAAGACCATGGAAAACTAAACTATGCAGGTAAACGGACTATTGGCACGTGCTGTGCAACTCTACAGTAGACATTTACAAAAATGCAGGAAGTGTGTATAATAATAAGCAGATATTCAAAAACCTAACTACTGAAGCACTCGGGTGAAACTAAATAATTCGTCCCTGATTAGGAACTTGTAATACGTCACAAAATTGGTTTACTTTCCGAAGCAAACAAAAATGCGAGAATTAGGGCTATTAGATGTTAAATTTACACGCAAAAACTAAAGAAACTAAACTATTAAAGCACAAAGATGATATAATAAAATCTGATCCTGGTCAGGAACTTGTAAATGTCACAAAAGTAGTTACTTCCCTGTTGCTGCGTCTGTCTCGGTTGGCTTCTACTGCCTGACTGAGTACTTATTTGCAATTGTTAAGTGAGCATTTATGTAAAATATGTTGCTGTAAACAATGGCTGGGAAGTGTTTAATTTGTAAATTTGATGTTGTCAGTGACATACATAGTGTTGGTGGAAAAGAGTGACTGCATTGGTAAATGTGGTAGCCTGCTGCTATCTCCCAGTGACAGCATATCATAAAGCCATGTAACTGGGTTGTAGTCAGTTTGTGGTGGATTAATGAATGAACAGAAAGTTACTGCTCTTTCCTCACCATTAATTGTATTAATAGTAGGTGGCATAGATCCTTTCCATTCCTAAATTGCTGGCACTTTTAGAGTGGACTGCTATGAATGGAGTCACTTACCGCAGTATATCTTCCAAGGTGGGTGTGAAAATGTCTTATGGAAAGGGATTGATCATGTCCAAGTCCAGAACAGGTATCTGCTTTATGCAATGCTTGACTACGTTGAAATATCTGAAGTTCTATAAGATCTAGGTGACCCCCTCCTGTTGGAGAGAGAGATTTTGGGAGAGCTCAGGCTGGAGTGATGTATTTGATACCGTTCATGCTGTGAAAAGTATTCCACACAGTGACAGTAGAGATAAATTGATACTGTCAAATACGTTTTGACAGCATTTTACACTCGAGGCAGGCTCTTCAGTGTGGTGAACAGTGGACAGCTCCAATAGCTCACCCAACAACTGTAAATAAGTAAGTACTTAATAAACTGAAAATAATAAGCTCAGTGCAGTTATTTCATCTACTCACATAACAGAACTTGATAGTTCAAGACATTCTTTCATTGCCTGTATAAAATAAATTGATGCTAAATTACAAGATGACTCAGTTTTTAAAGTTTATAACACACAATTCAGCAAAACTGAAATTTTGATTACACAGAAACGGCATATGGTTAGACGCACTGAACAGTTGAAATTACTAGGCATTCATACAGACAGTAAGCTGTCAGAATCTTGTTCAAAAACTAAATCTTGCTTCATTTTCCATTAGAACAGCTTAAGTGATAGTTCAACATGAAAGTAGTCTACTTTTCTTATTTTCATCCACTTATGATGTATGGTCTTACTTTTCATGGTAACTTTTCTGATTCAAAAAGGGTGTCTGGGAATTCTGACATAGGCCTCTCAATACATATTTTTTTATGTTGTTTCTTGTTAATAACATCAGCTCATTCCCAAGAGTTAGCAGCTTTCACTCAGTTAATACTACTAGGTACCAATCCAATCTGCATTTGGAATGCACCACCTGGACTCTTGTGCACAAAGGCGTGCAGTATTCTGCTGCCAAAAGAATTCACAAATCTTAGCAGTAATCAACACACTTTCAAGTCTAAACTGAAGACTTTCCTTGTGGCTCACTCCTATTCTGTTGAGAAAATCCTAGAAAAATTTAAAAATTACTATTCTGTTGAGAAAATCCTAGAAAAATTTAAAAATTGAGCTAATTCCTGTGTTACATTGTTGATTTTGTTTATTTGAAATTGTGGCTTGTCATCTGCACAATATTCATGTGTGTCTCATTTCATCTATTATTACTCTTCTGTTATAATTTCATGTAGTGACTAATTCCATGACCATGGAGATTTTCTCCTCAATTTTGTCCCCTGGAAAAAATATAACTCATATCCATATCCACGTTGTGTTAACACAATTTGTGGAAAAACATCCCTGGGCATGTCTGCCCATTACGTTCCCAGTGATTCATAAGGGGTGCTGTGGAGAGTTGGTATAACTTTGAGAAATAGCATGTGGTTGCTTCTTGTCACATGGGGGCATAGACAGAGTGGGGAACCACCTACTCTATCTTCAATCTTCCGTTTACTGACCTATGAGAGAGAAAGGCGCAAGAACACAATCTGGTGACCTACCTTCTCTCGCAATTCTACCCCACTACCCCACACATCCCTCCCCCCTCCAACCACCACCCGTTACACACCTAGAACACAACTTATCGCTTAAGAGGGCTCTACTGCACTCCGCGTGGTACACACCTGTAGTACTTGTTTTTAACCTACTTCATTCATAGATAAAAATTAATTTATACCATTCAAACAGTATTTCTTAATAATCTGAAATATTTCCATCCTCTGCAACACAGAAACTATCAGTCCCATAGAAAAAATTAATAGAATCTTTTTGTAGGTAATTTCATGTAGTTTAATTTTTTACATGTTAGGTCCCTTAATCAGGCAGGTAGGTTATAAAATTTAAAATGGGAAATATGTAGGTTGAAGTTACACATAGAGAGAATTAGGGAAGTTCAGTGGCAGATGGAACAGGACTTCTGGTCATGTGAATACAGGGTTATAAATACAAAATCAAACAGGGGTAATGCAGATGGTTTAATGATCAATAAGAAAGTAGCAATGCAGGTAAGCTACTATGAGCACCATAGTGAACGCATTATTGTAGCCAAGATAGACGTGAAGCCCATGCCAACCACAGTGGCACAAGTTTACATGCCAAATAGCTCTGCATATGATGAGATAAAAGAAATTATTCAGGTAGGCAAAGGAGATGTAAATTTAATGCAAATGGAATTCAATAGTAGGGAAAGGAAGAGAAGCAAAAATAGTAGGTGAATATGGACTAGAGGAAAGGAATGAAAGAGGAAGCCACCTGGTCGAATTTTTCACAGAGCATAATTTAATCATCACTAACACTTAGTTTACAAACCACAGAAGAAAGCTGTGTATGTGGAAGAGACCTGCAGACAGTGGTAGGTTTCAGACTGATTATATATAATGGTTAGACAGAGATTTAGAAATCAAATTTTAAATTGTAATACATTTCCAGGGTCATACATGGACTCTGACCACAATTTATTGGTGATGAACTGTAGATTAAATTTGAAGAAATTGGGAATATGTAGGAAATTAAGGAGATAGGACCTGGATAAGTTGAAAGAACCAGAGGTTGTCGAGAGCTTCATGTGGAGCATTATGCAACAGTTGACTAGAACAGGGGGAAGGAATAAAGAGAAGACAAATGGGTAGCTTTAAAAGATGAAATAGTGAAGGATGCAGAGGATCAAGTAGGTAAAAAGACATGCCCTAGTAGCTATCCTTGGATAACACAAGAGATATTGAATTTAATTGTTGAAAGGAAAAAATTTAACAATGCAGCCAATGAAGCAGGCAAATGGAATACAAACATTTAAAAAATGAAATTGACAGGACGTGCAAAATTGCTAAGCGCAAAAGACTAGAGGACAAAAGTAAGAATTTAGAAACATATTTCACTTGGAAGATAGGTAACAGCTATAGGAAAATTAAAGAGGCCTTTGGGGAAAAAGAGAAGCAGCTGTATGAATATCAAGAGCTCAGATGGTAAACCAGTCCTGAGCAAAGAAAGGAAAGCTGAAAGGTGGCTGGAGCATCGAGGGTCTATACAAGGAAGATGAACTTGAAAGCAATATTAATAGAACAGGAAGTGGATGTAGATGAAAATGAGGTGGGAGATATGGAACTGTGAGAAGAATTTGACAAAGCTCTGAAAGATCTAAGTCGAAACAAGGCCCTGCGAGTAGACAACATTCCTTCAGAACTACTGATGGCCTTGGGAGAACCAGCCATGACAAAACTCTTCAACGTGGTGTGCAAGATGTATGAGACAGGTGAAATAGCTTCAGACTTAAGGAGTAATGTAGTAATTCGAATTCCAAAGAAAGCAGTTGCTAGCAGGTGTGAAAATTACCAAAAAATTATGTTAATAAGTCATGGTTGCAAAATACTATCATCAATTCTTTACAGAAGACTGGTAAAAATGTTACAAGCCAACCTCGGGAAAGATCAGTTCGGATTCCAGAGAAATGTAAGAACATGCAAGGCAATATTGGCCCAATGAATTATTTTTGAAGACAGTTTAAGGGAAGGTAAACCTATATTTATAGAATAGTGGACTTCAGGAAAGCTTTTGACAATGTTGACTGAAGTACCAGCGGGGTTAAAATACAGGGGATAAAACACTATTTATAACTTGCACAGAAACAGATGGCAGTTATGAGTCAAGGGGCACGTAAGGGAAGCAGTGGTTGAGAAGGGAGTGAAACAGGGTTGTAACCTGTTCTCTCTAATATATTTTCAAAGCTGAATACCAATGTATGTGCAAGTCAGTAACAGATGATTTACTAGCAAAGTTACTGCCAACACTTTCAACGAAATTAACACCTAATATTCAAATAAAACACAAATATATGTTAAATGCAACTGAACAAGAAAGTTACCACTAAATCAGTACAGACAGGAAATACATGTGATCTTTTTGTTACTTGAAAGAAAATATTTTCATTCCATCTTATTTTAGTTAAAATTTGTATGCACATCAGCTGATAATATTCTGGTTGGCTGTGGTTAATAATCTAACTCCACAACAATCAACAGTTATGTAACATGTATTACATTGTTAATTTATCACAAGTTGTTCTACTGTTTATTTCTTGGATAGTAAGTAGCTGTTGACCCTAGTCCACAAGTTAGACAGCAGCCAGCACTGTAAGTACTCGGACACTGTGGATAATACCCTTAATAAGACACAGCATTATTTTAATCATTCCATACTCCATACCAGCTGCAACTGAACCCTTTTTTTTTTCTACCGTACAATTTCAGCCTTAGTCCATTTTCAAGTACCCTGTTAAAAAGTTCGTTTATAATGATGCTTCAGCTGACACATCTGTTGTTAATTAAAGCACTGAGTAAATGGAATATGAATTATGTTAACAAGGGGACATTCTGGTCTCAGAAATTCAGTTCAGGATGAGACTTTTTGGGTTGGTAGAATACCTGAAGGATGTCCAATCCTAGATGTCTTAAAGTGTAGTATCCAGAAAATTCCGAGAACAAGGGCTCTAAAGTTTCAATTGTTGCTCATAAGCACCTCATGTATGGCCACAAAAAAAAAATGGTTCAAATGGCTCTGAGCACTATGCGACTTACCTTCTGAGGTCATCCGTCACCTAGAACTTAGAACTAATTAAACCTAACTAAACTAAGGACATCACACACATCCATGCCCGAGGCAGGATTCGAACCTGCGACCGTAGCTGTTGCTCGGCTCCAGACTGTAGCGCCTAGAACCGCACGGCCTATATGGCCACAAGTAGCATTCCAGCATACAGGTTAAATCACTCAGTCAGTAGCATGTTAGAATGTCATACAGCTGATCCAGGCTCAATCCTATCTGCAGGCTCAATTTTATTTTGTTTTCTTAATGTTTTAAAAAATTATAAAAACTTTTTAATAAAGTTAATGATCTAAAGTATTACCAATTATATCATAAATAATTTCATTTTGTTTATGAAATGGCTGTCATGGGCTACTTAAAATATGAAGTACATTCATCAATACTTTCTTTTTAAAAAGTTCCAACTTCAAATGCATTTTTATGGAGGTAAATTAAAGTGGTAATTACTGTCATTACAATGCTGTTACAAAATTGGGCAATATTGTAAGCTGTGGAAAGGTTATAAATATTCACTGTAAATTTGAGGAACTGGAGTCTATGTGGAAAAGCAGAGTACAGCTGTTGCCTTATTGTACATACAAACAGGCAGATGGTCAGGAAGTGTCAAGGCTTGATGGAACTCATTGAGCAATGGGCCTTGCTACAGTGCCAGTTCACTCCTGACTTTCACAGAGATTGGAGCATTCTGTACTGTGAAATATTGTCACAATGTGTACAATATTGTGAATTAAAAATGTCTGTCAATGAAGACATTGTGAAAGCACCATAAGCTGCACATTCATTACACAATGAAGTGTCAAATGTGATATTAAAAGATGTGGTTGTTTATTACAAAAGTTTGCTTACTGCAAATAATTTGATTGCATCGGAATCTTCAACAACAATTTCTCATGAAGCAATGTTAGTGGGTGAAAAAATTTACAAATGTACTATGGACATGTTAGCTGAAAAAGTACTTATGATTGATGATGAACCTGCTGACAAAAATGAAAACTGTGTAGGTGAACCTTTCGAAAAGTACGAAGACCACAGATCATCGGATGAATATGAACCAGAAGAAAAGAGGGCAAGAGAAGTAGATCGTCCTTCTTTGAATTGCAAAATTAACGTTGTTAATATTGCAAAGGCTCACCCCATGTGGAAACTACAAATATTACAAAATAATGCATGCAGCTGGTTAAGACAGAAATAGTTTTTATCCTAATGTGAAGAAGAAAGGAAAAAACAAGGAGCCAAACAATTTGATAAGTACACAGCAATAAGTTACAGGATGTATGATTGTTTTGTTGGATCCCAAGAGAATTATCAGCAAGTGACTATATGGAATGTACAACAGTGGGGTTTAGCAGCAGCACAACAGTTTACATATTTCGAATTTAAAAATTCTGACAGCTGGGTTCATAGATTCAAAATGAAGCACGGAATTCGTCAGCGAGAAGTGACAAGATTTGTTCCAAGAAAAGAAACTGCGATGGTCAAAGAAACCTTGGCTGCTGCAGACACTTTTTGAACCCAGACATTAAAACTGACACCAAATTTCAACAAACATTTTTTTTATCGACAGTGGCCAGGTAGATATTTACTGCAGAGTTAAAAATTCATTTTGCGCTCTATTTTTACAATTCTTTGACAAAATACTTCAATTTTGGTTGGTTTGTATTTCCAAGATGTCAATATCAGTCAGTGTACAATAGGACTCTGGCTGTCACAGGAAGCAAAACTATTTTCATCAAAAGATACGACATGGATAAAATGATGCTTATGTATACTGCACAATATACTCTGACTGTGTCTGGAAACATCCTATCTCAAGTGTGTGTGTGTGTTTACAAGAGACAACCCATAACTTCGGTCCCAGAGTTCAAAAAAGAGTAAGAGAATATGAGCAAAATGATAAAAACGTTGTAATAAACATCTTCCAAATCTGAGAAGCTAATGACAGAACCGTATACTGACTTCCACAACCAGTGTTGGAAGTCTTCCATGGGTCAAGACTTATTGACTTTTGGGGAGTAATGGTTTCTGTTAATGATTGACTCCTGGGGGGGGGGGGGGGGGGCATGGGGAGACAAGCAGAGCCTGAATTAACGACGAAATCTTTCAGGATGAAGAGAAATTACCAACACGTACAATTAAAGTGATTCCTCCAAAATGTACTCCACTTGTTCAATCATATGACATCTATTTTTATAGGCAAGTAAAAAATCTGATAAAGCATATACAAAATTGTACTCATCTTATTGAAAGTAATAGAGAAATAAATTCTCGTGAAGACTGTGTAAAAATACAATCAATAGTCCATCAGCAGCTGTCATCACCAATTTATAAGGATATGATCTGATATGCTTCCCGATGAAAGAGAAGTTTTCAGGAATCTCAACGAAGTACGTTTTTCAACTAGTCTTTCAAAAAAACACCATTCCTTTAAACAATTGCCCTTCATAAATTGTGCAAGATGCCAATTATTTTGTTTTTGTTTTTTTCTATGTTTTATGACAATTATCATTCTGATGCCTGCATATAAAAAATAAAAATTTACAACTGAACATGATATTGTAAAAAAATTTATATAATTGAAACTCCACCCAGAATTTTGTGACAGTGGTAATTAATTTACCCCCATTAAAATACATCTGAAAATATTCAAGTTTCAAAAAGAAATATTGATGACTATAATTCACACTTTAAGTAGCTGTGACAGCCATTTCATAAACAAAATGAAGTTATTTATGATTTAATTGATAACACTTTTGGTCATTAAGTTTATTTAACAGTTGCTATAATTTTTAAAACAAGTAAAAAACTAAATGAAACAGCACTGGCAGGTAGGTAGGTAGGATCAAAGCCAGATCGGCCACATAACAGTCTAGCACACTACAGACTGAGCTATTTCACTTTTCTCCTGCCTTCACCCTTGAGGTATACTACTAACCTGCGAAGTCTCATCCAAAACTGAATTTCCGAGACCAGAAGATCCCCTTGTAAGGGAGATAACTTATAAGATCTACATTTTGGTCTGCAGGAGTGTCAAAAAACCAAAGATGACAAATACTGGTCTTTTTGCATGTCTTGTGCAAAACTCATGTCCTTAAATCTTCACTTCCAAGAGCACATACTATTAGTGTAATTGAAACTGTACAAGTAGTACTACTGATATGTCAACAAGTCACACAGTTAACAAGCACATTTATTATTACATAACATATGTGAATTACTACGTAACATATGTTACCTGATGGTGCTGCTATAAATATGCTACACCACTGATATGCTACAGACTTACAAAGATGATTCTTATATGCACTGTTAATATTCAACACCTATATCATAACAGGAATATGGAGTAGGAGCAATGGGGTAACTTTACTAAACAGTGCAAACACAGCAATGTATAATCTAACAACTGTAATAAAATACATAGCAGTACATTGTATGTACACATTTTAATACCCAAGCCAATGTCCAATGGCCACCAGGCATGTGCATGGCATCTCAGAAGAACTGAGCTGCTCACAATGAAGCCATTAAGGCAGCCATGATTTAGCCTAGTACAGTCCGGCTAGTCTTTGGAGAATTGGGAAGCTCAACCTCCATCACTCTGAACTACACTGATTTGCTTATATCGTTGCTAACAGGCAGCAAAATGCTTTGCTCTAGTCTTCAAATGCATTTTTATATAAAGCGCTGCAGAAACTGCAATTAAAACCACTCTCGGACCCTAGTGCTTTGTCTTTCTATGATCTCTGTGCTCTGTTAATTGAAGACTATGGTCATCAGATGCACCTTGTAGTGACTAGGCTACAATTCAATCATACAATACATCATGGACTGCCAGCTTGCAGGGTCTTGGCCCCAGTGCAATTTCATGAGTCGTAATTGAAAAGTGTTGTATGTGGAATCACTGATACGAGATGTGATTTTGCACCTTGCTCCTGACAAGTAAGCCTCAGCGAAAGCTTGTTGTCATGTCTGAACTTAGCCTTAAAATTGCTCAATCTTTCAAATTGCTTCCAAAGATAAACATATTCTCTCTCTCTCTCTCTCCCTGTGTGTGTGTGTGTGTGTGTGTGTGTGTGTGTGTGTGTGTGCGCGCGCATCATCCTCAGCCAGTAGGCATCGCTGGATGTGGAGGGGCATGTGGTCAGAACACTGCTCACCCGGCCATTGTCAGTTTTTCTGACAAGAGCTGCTGCTTCTCAGTTAACTAGCTCCTTGATTGACCTCACAAGTGCTGAGTGCATCCTACTTGCCAACAGCACTCAGCAGACCTGGAAAATCCCCCAACCAAGTGCTAGCCAAGCCCGACAGTGCTCAACTTCAGCGATCTGATGGGAACTAATGTTACCATTACAGCAAGATTGTTGTTTTCATAAATAAAATTCAAGTATCACCAGTAGCTCATTGTTACCACAGGCAGCAGCCAACTGATGATTCCACCCCATTATTATCTTTCTCTGTCTCTAAGCCTCACCCAAATTCATGAGTGTCTGGATTGCCAGCATTTCTTGAGAGGCTTAAATACATTAATAATTCTGCTGTCCCCTCAGCATCAAGTGACTTTTTTTTCTTTTTTTTGCAATGTTAATCAGGCTGGTCAGAAACCCCTGCCTCCATGGCATTGGAATGTGCTTCATCCAAGTTGAAGAAATTCCAGAAGAAGCTGCCAGCACCACACACCTGACTTTTGGGCCTGTGAGGAGCACAGACATCACAGAGCAGTGTGTCAAAAAGTGGCTCACTAGCTGCTCACTCATAACGTTGCAGAGCAGGTGGCTCCCCTGCCATCATGGATGCTTATGTTGAACCTATGTGGGTAATTTCAGCTGGAAACTGGCACTGCTGTGTCATTCATTAATGAGGAAACCTATCAGCAGTTCAGCTCTTCTTTGCTGTAGAGGACCAGGTGCCATGTAATGTCTTACTGCCACTAGACTATTGCACACCTCAGAGAAATATCAGCGGCAGCTAAGTACAAAATTGTCAAACACGTACTAATGTCCTTAGTTTGTGCTCCCCTACTGCTGCTAACATTTTCTGCTTAGACGTTTTGCCAGTTTTGGTTGCAAAGTAGTGACCAACTCAATTAAGGTGCTGGAAATGGAACACCTCCACTGTATTTTCAAAGTAAACTGAAGTGCCAAAGAAACTGGGACAGGCATGTGTATTCAAATATAGATATATATTTAAAAAGAAAGATGATGAGACTTACCAAACAAAAGTGCTGGCAGGTCGATAGACACACAAACAAACACAAACATACACACAAAATCTAGCTTTCGCAACCAACGGTTGCCTCGTCAGGAAAGAGGGAAGGAGAAGGAAAGACCTTCTTTCCTTCTCCTTCCCTCTTTCCTGACGAGGCAACCGTTGGTTGCGAAAGCTAGATTTTGTGTGTATGTTTGTGTTTGTTTGTGTGTCTATCGACCTGCCAGCGCTTTTGTTTGGTAAGTCTCATCATCTTTCTTTTTAAATATATTTTTCCCACGTGGAATGTTTCCCTCTATTATACAAATATAGATATATGTAAACAGGCAGAATACAGCACAGTGATCGGCAATGCCTATACGGGGTGTTACAAAAAGGTATGGCCAAACTTTCAGGAAACATTCCTCACACACAAATAAAGAAAAGATATTATGTGGACATGTGTCCGGAAACGCTTAATTTCCATGTTAGAGCTCATTTTAGTTTCATCAGTATGTACTGTACTTCCTCGATTCACTGCCAGTTGGCCCAACTGAAGGAAGGTAATGTTAACTTTGGTGCTTGCGTTGACATGTGACTCATTGCTCTACAGTACTAGCATCAAGCACATCAGTACGTAGCATCAACAGGTTAGTGTTCATCACGAACGTGGTTTTGCGGTTAGTGCAATGTTTACAAATGCGGAGTTGGGAGATGCCCATTTGATGTATGGATTAGCACAGGGCAATAGCCGTGCCATGGTACGTTTGTATTGAGACAGATTTCCAGAACGAAGGTGTCCCGACAGGAAGACGTTCGAAGCAATTGATCGGCGTCTTAGGGAGCACGGAACATTCCAGCCCATGACTCGCGACTGGGGAAGGCCTAAAACGATGAGGACACCTGCAATGGACGAGGCAATTCTTCGTGCAGTTGACGATAACCATAATGTCAGCGTTAGAGAAGTTGCTGCTGTACAAGGTAACGTTGACCACGTCACTGTATGGAGAGTGCTACGGGAGAACCAGTTGTTTCCAAACCATGTACAGCGTGTGCAGGCACTATCAGCAGCTGATTTGTCTCAACGGGTACACTTCTGCGAATGGTTCATCCAACAATGTGTCAATCCTCATTTCAGTGCAAAAGTTCTCTTTACGGATGAGGCTGATTTCAACGTGATCAAATTGTAAATTTTCACAATCAACATGTGTGGGCTGACGAGAATCCGCACGCAATTGTGCAACTATGTCATCAACACAGATTTTCTGTGAACGTTTGGGCAGGCATTGTTGGTGATGTCTTGATTGGGACCCATGTTCTTCCACCTATGCTCAATGGAGTACGTTATGATGATTTCATACGGGATACTCTACCTGTGCTGCTAGAACATGCGCCTTTACAAGTACGGCACAACATGTGGTTCATGCACGATGGAGCTGCTGCACATTTCAGTCGAAGTGTTCGTAGGCTTCTCAACAACAGATTCGGTGACCGGTGGATTGGTAGAGGCGGACCAATTCCATGGCCTCCACACTCTCCTGACCTCAACTCTCTTGACTTTCATTTATGGGGGCATTTGAAAGCTCTTGTCTATGCAACCCCAGTACCAAATGTAGAGACTCTTCGTGCTTGTATTGTGGATGGCTGTGATACAATACGCCATTCTCCAGGGCTGCATCAGCGCATCAGGGATTCCATGCGACGGAGGGTGGATGCATGTATCCTCGCTAACGGAGGACATTTTGAACATTTCCACTAACAAAGTGTTTGAAGTCACACTGGTGCGTTCTGTTGCTGTGTGTTTCCATTCCATGATTAATGTGATTTGAAGAGAAGTAATAAAATGAGCTCTAACATGGAAAGCAAGCGTTTCCGGACACATGTCCACATAACATATTTTCTTTCTTTGTGTGTGAGGAATGTTTCCTGAAAGTTTGGCCGTACGTTTTTGTAACACCCTGTATTCAACAACAAGTGTCTGGCTCACTGACTAGACCAGTTACTGCTGCTACAATGGCAAGTTATCAAGATTCAAGTGACTTTGAACATGGTGTTATAGTCGGCACATAGCATTTCCAAGGTAGCGATGAAGTGGGGATTTTTCCGTACGACCATTTCACGAGCATACCGTAAATATCAGGATTCCGGAAAAACATCAAATCTCCAATGACATTGCAGTCAGAAAAAGATCCTGCAAGAATGGGGCCAACGACGACTGAAGAGAATCATTCAGATGACTGAAAAGAATCATTCAATGTGACAGAAGTGCAACCCTTCCGCAAATTGCTGCAGATTACAATGCTAGGCCACCAACAAGTTTTAGCATGTGAACCAATCAATGAAACATCATTGATATGAGCTTCTGGAGCCAAAGGCCCACTCGTGTACCCTTGATGACTGCATGACACAAAGCTTTACACCTCATCTGGGCCCATCAACACCGACATTGCACTGTTAGTGACTGGAAACATGTTGTCTGGTTGGATGAGTCTCGTTTCAAATTGTATGGAGCAGATGGGTGTGTGTGTGTGTGTGTGTGTGTGTGTGTGTGTGTGTGTGTGTGGAGACAACCCCATCCTTGGACCCTGAATGTCAGTAGTGGACTGTTCAAGCTGGTGGAGGCTCTGTAATGGTGTGGGGCACATGCAGTTGGAGTGGCGGGACTCCTGGTATGTCAAGATATGACTCTGACAGGTGACGTATGTAAGCTTCCTGTCTGATCACCTGCACCCATTCATATCCAGTGTGCATTCCAAAGGACTTGTGCAAGTCCAGCAGGACAGTGCGACACCCCACACGTCCAAAATTGCTACAGAGTGGCTCCAGCAACACTCTTCTGAGTTTAAACGCTTCCACTCGCCCTCAAACTCCCCAGACATGAACATTATTGAGAACATGTGGGATGCCTTTCAATGTACTGTTCAGAAGAGAACTTCAATCCCTCATACTCTTGAAGATTTACGGACAGCCCTGTAGAATGCATGGTGTCAGTTCCCTCCGGCACTACTACAGACATTAGTCGAGTCCATGCCACAGCGTGTTGCACCGCTTCTGCATGCTCACGGGGGTCCTACACAATATTAGGCAGTTGTACCAGTTTCTTTGGCTCTTCAATGTATTTATTATTCAGATGACTAGTTTCAATGCTACATTTGTATCATCTTCAGGTCCTACTATTAATCGAATAAGTACTTACAGTCATTGGCTCATGTATCATAGAAGCCATACAATAACTAGGTGCCGTGACTGCTGTTCATCTCGAGCATATATTCCAAACATGATCACCACTGTGACTAAATATCCATGTGGTCCCAGTGGTGAATACATGTTCAGAACATACACTCCTGGTGAATAGTGGTTCTTGGCACCTAGGTGTTGTATGAGTCCTATGGTACAAGAGTCACTGACTGGAAGTACTTATTTGGCTAATAGTAGGGTCTGAAGATGATGCTAATGCAGGGTTGAACCTAGTCATCTGAATAACAAATACTTTGAAAATACAGCTGTAGTGTTCCACTTCCCTTACTTATTTTATCAGCCACTGTCCCACTTCCACAAGAAGGATGGACTCAAATGGTTCAAATGGCTCTGAGCACTATGGGACTTAACATCTGAGGTCATCAGTCCCCTAGAGCTTAGAACTACTTAAACCTAACCAACCTAAGGACATCACACACATCCATGCCTGAGGCAGGATTCAAACCTGTGACCGTAGCAGTCACGCGGTTGCGGACTGAAGTGCCTAGAACCGCTCGGCCACCACGGCCGGCACAAGGATGGACTTTCACAAGTCAATTCAGAGCTTGATATGGTGCCTTTTTCTAACACTGACTTTCTGTGGGTTTTGTACAAAGAGATTTTTGAATCATTGACCTGGTGTGCAAGTAATTTCACTACTGACATCTCAATGAAGTCTTCAGCTGCACCAAAATCTGGTAAAGCTTGCCCACCACCATTTGTGGTTGGAGCAGTTGTTCAAGCAGAATTTGCATGGCTTCAGGAGTAAGATGTCATTTCCTGTTTTCAACCAGTCACTGGGTGATACCTAGGGTTGTTCTTAAAAAATCTAAAGGGTCTTTAAACATTTGTGGTGACTTCAAGTCCACTGTAAATATCCAGTCCAACACTGACCTTTATCCTATGCTTTGCCCAGAGGATTTAACTAAAACTGAATGGTATCTACTATCTTTCAACGATATAGCTAAAGGATGTATATCAACAACTGTTGCTCACTGTTACATCATGTCAGCTGCTAGTCTTAAATATGCCATTTGACTGGTACAGATACAATCCATTACTGTTTGGGGCTGCTAGTACACCTAACATTTGCTGAAAGTATTTAGAACAATCGATTTAAGGTACTCCAGTCTGTGCTAATTATATGGATGATACCGTTGGTACAGGGTCGACACACATGGATGCAGCAGGAACCTCGGTCCTTTTTCAACAGCTCCAGGAAAATGGCTTGCACTGTCAGTTCGAAATGTACAGTGTCTTTATCCCCAGTGCCAAATACCTAGGGCACGTTCTTAGTTATAAAGGGTATCAAAGCCACAAATAGCTATGTCAACTCAACCACTAACATGTCCCTCCTAACCGTACACAACTGTAGTCATTCCAGGATAAAATCTCATACTATGCCAAGTTTCTTCCCCAAGTGGCAAAAATCATATGCTCCCTAAATCACCTGTGCAAGAAGAGAGAGGGGGAGGGGGGGGGGGGAGGGTGATCTGTCTACACTGGGCATGCTGTAGACATCCCAGTATGGCATTGTGGCAGTTTTGTTCTGTAAATTGTTGGATGGCTCTGAATGCCAATCACCTTCACCTCCAAAACATTGACTGTGGTGTAGCGCAACTATTCATAAATTGAGAATGAGGCTTTGCCAATCACTTATGGAAGCACGAATTTTCACATCTATTTGTAAGGCGGCATATTACTTACACGTGTTGAAAGATAACAAAAACTTGATTTCATTGTCAAAGTGTCATTCTAAGGTCCCTGAAAGAAATGGTATAGTGTCCGCAGCACTGGGCATTGTTTTCAAGCAGTTACCACTATGACATCTACTTTTGCCCCACCAATGAAAAGTCCTTTCCTGCCTCCCTCTTGAGCCCCACGTGGAGTTTGAGTAGGTTCTGGACAGTTATCTACAACAAATGCTGGATGAATTCCCACTGATGGTGCACAAAGTAACCATGGCATTGTCCTGCAACCTAGTCCTCCAGAAAGTTTAGCCTTGTGTACAGTAAGGGTGGCCAGAGCACATTTCCAGCCAGGCTGACCCGGCCTTTCACAGTTATTCTAAGTCACATTGCTGGCACAATGACATGAAGGGCACCTTAACTTTGGTCTCAGAGGACTCAATACAAGGTCATCATTCTGCCTTCACTCCACCCCGTATACTCGAGTTCCTTCGATGTTTGAATTGGGGGATAACATGCATGAAAACACTGATTGGTCCATGGCACTTCTACTAGCTTGGCAACGATGGCCCCACCATAATGATCCTCGGGAGAGTGTCCTAGCAAATCCTGCAGGGCTTTATGGTATGAATGGCTATTATTAAATCCATGTTATTAAATTATTTTTGAATCCATAGAGGTAGCCTTACAAAATAAATTTAATGTGTTTTTGTATGTGTCATTTAGAAATATTTACGTCCAAACCCACTCGCATACTTTTCTGTTTACATCACAAACATGATTTTATGTCACAAGCTATTAAACTGTCCAGTAAAAATTTACTCCATCTATGGTGTCATCAAATAAAAAACAAGTCATCAACATAACTGTGATTATTTTTTTAACAAATTTACTTTCAAAGTATAAATAAACATTGTACAGTGCATGTACTGCTATCTGAGGCTGCATAGCCCCTGAAGATATCTTCAGCATTGGAAGATGACACTTTAGGCAGAAAAATATGCCTTGGACGATAGCCTAAGGCCTATAAAACCAAAGATATAAACATATCTAAAAACATAGATGATGTAACTTACCAAACAAAAGCGTTGGTATGTTGATAGAGACACAAACACACACACAAAATTCAAGCTCTCGCAACCCACGGTTGCTTCATCAGGAAAGAGGGAAGGAGAGGGAAAGACGAAAGGATGTGGGTTTTAAGGGAAAGGGTAAGGAGTCATTCCAATCGCGGGAGCGGAAAGACTTACCTTAGGGGGAAAATAGGACAGGTATACACTCGCGCACACACACGCATATCCATCCGCACATATACAGACACAAGCAGGTCCTTGTGAGTGCCCTGAGGTTTTAAGATCAGTTTGAATCACAGGGATGGGATCTTGATGCCAGATGCTGTATTTAGATGTCAGACAGTTGGTGTAGGCTTTCACTAACTTACTCCTTTCGGTCAAGTATTACAGTGGTAGATCCTTTGTGTGCTTGGAGGATACTGAAGGAAACATAGAGCCTGGAATTCTACAGAGGACAGGTTAGGGTCATGTTGTAGGGACCTAAGGAGGGGTTGAGAAGCAATGCTGGATGTGAGGAATTTTTGAAAGGCTTGTAAGGGATACTTTTGAGGTAGTGGTGGTGGATCAAGTTGGGATCGTGGTCTGAACTTCAGACGAAGCAAACTGGAGTCTCTTTACTTCCTTTCTTGTTTTGCCATCTGCCTCTTTCATTTCATTTTATTTTAATTTTTATCTAATTACCATTACCATGCATGAGTATAATCTGCATTCCCATAAAAGAGAAAGGTTGCCCATCAGTCTTACGGAATATAGCATCAGGTCTAATTTTGTACGTAGTTTTGTGTATGCAATTAATTTCCTAATTTATTTTGACAATTCTTAGTTGATATCTTTGTTATAGGGTGAAATCAGTAATTGTCTTGTGACAGATTTTATTGTCGACTTATAAATAAATATAAATTGTGTACTAATTATAAACATTTGGAAGAAGAACTAGTAGGATTCTTAAAGTATTTATTTGGCCCTATTCCAAACCATATTAGTAAAGCCAGCTCTTAATTAATTCCAAAATAATTACCAGGTTTGTCAAAAGTACTGTTTGTATAACTAAATCTGTTAATTTCATTATTTAAACAAATAATTTGGCCTAACCTTTGTAGGAGAAGGAACTGTTAAAAAGAAGAATTTTTCAAGGTATTCAGTTAATTGAATGGGTTATGTTTTAATTGTAATTTCTGTAACTTAAACATCGAACAATGTATAGTTTCAGTGCCCATTACTGTGAGGATATATAAAGGACCAATTTTTGGTCCTGAGTCAGTCAGTCCACGGCCGATTTTTAGAGGGGAATTATGTACTGGTTAAAGTAACAACAATGCATCAACTTAACAGCGGAATAAGTGTAACACAAATAGCCCGTGTGTTAAAACAATTAATGACAATATCTGTTCAATTCATTTGAGAAATAGTGCCACACGTTGTAATGGTACATTGACTACCGCGCCTCCGCCAATACAAAGATATAATTCACGATCACGCACGCAGAAGAGCGCTGCACCAGCAACCGATTTTTATAAATAATTTTGTTCTTTTTTTTTTAACTTTGCATAGGTGTTTGTTTTTTAACAACTAATTGATTACTCTCTCTCTCTTGTCTTCATACGAAACACATGTATTTTTCGGCGCTGTGTTGAATGTGCTTTTGGGTGGAAATTAAAATTATATTACAAAGCGAGGTTGTTTCAATAGTGATTCGAGGTGGTTATCGCCAAATTTGTAAATTGATCATGACAGTGACAACTTGAAGAAGTTTTCAACAGACGGAGAAAAGTGAAAGACGGGTCATCCTACAAGAGAAATTAGGAAGACAGCCATGAAGGCTATATTGTAATTAGTACTGTGTTTCTAACAAGATTGTAAGGTAAATTTCAATTAGTTTCTGATGCTATTTCCGTACAGTCACTTTTTGTAGTGTTGCCGACCCGGTCTGCCATGCACGGGCAAATTACAGCACGATCTCAATCAGTAATATGAAGTCTGCCTTATCTGTAACTTATTCCACCAAAATTCAAAACCCAATCAGATTTTCTATTTTATATTTTCACGGCAGAACCCCGAGGTAAGGAAACACTACAATTGGCGTCCTGGTGACAGGACTTATAATCTCCGGATTTGATAAAAGTGCAATTATTATAAATTTTGGACATTTTATCTAATTTTAATCACTTAATAGCATCAGAAAATGAATTTGGACTAAGTCTCATTCATTTCAATTGTAATGTTACGTGCGTGAAATTTACAACAGTATTGTTTGCCCTGTTATTAATTCGTGTTAATTTTCATTTTCATTTTCATGCTGAGGAAATTAATTTGTTTGAAAAAAAAAAAAAAAAAAAAAAAAAAAAAAAAAAAAGGAAAGGGACAATGTTCCATAAAATAATTTGCATGGACGCTAAAGAAAAATTTTGAATTGAAAACTGTATATCTGATGCGACATTTGCAACATAAGACTGGGAGAGAGAAAAAAAAAAAAAAAAAAAAAAAAAAAAAAAAAAAAAAAAAAAAAAAAAAAAGGTGAGTACAGAAATATACATTTCTTCCAGTTTCAAGCAGCCATTTGTACTTCCTTTATTCCGATCCATTTATTTCGAAATTATTTTTCCAAATTGTACTTAAAATTGATTTACTATTATTGCAAATTATAAGTGAAGAGCATATTCACAGTCATTTATTTGTGAGAGGGAAATTTCAGTACCAGTTAAATAATTGAATTTCTAATTAAAAATCATATAGAAATATCCATTTCCATAAGAGAAATTTCAGATTTCAACATATCATATTTAATTTTCTTTTTTTTTTTTTTTTGCCTTTGGAAAATTGTATTTGCAATTAATTACAAAAACCGCAAGATGGACGCTAGATGCAGAGAAATTGTTTCCGCGGACGAGCTTAGTGAAAGTGACACATTGCAAAACATGTCAGACAGTCAAATGAATATTGAACTTAATTGTGAGGATGTTCAAGACATAATTTTACCGGATCGATTAAGACAACAACCCCTATATTTAAACAGATATACAGGCGAATGGAGAGTGAGTACTACGCGACAAAACGCGACATTGACAACGTCAACTTCAGAACCAAACATCAATCAGACACGAAAAAATGACGAAACTAAGGCACAGAACTCTGACATGCTCAACCAGATTCTTAAGTTACTTGGTGACCCAAACAGAAAATTTGACAGTTTAGGCAAAAGATTTGACACTTTAGACGAGAAAAATGACAATTTAAAAAGTGACATTGGGAAATTTGATACTAAATCTGATGAACTGACACAGGACATAAAACAAAA
Organism: Schistocerca cancellata; assembly: GCF_023864275.1. NCBI lineage: Eukaryota > Metazoa > Arthropoda > Insecta > Orthoptera > Acrididae > Schistocerca > Schistocerca cancellata. Next base: position 1,192,602,442 of record NC_064626.1, read on the forward strand.
TTTTGAAAAACAATCAAGACAAATTGCCTACTTGACAGAAACCACCAGTAGTCTTGGAAGGAAATTTACTGACTTATCAGACAAGGTTACGAGACAAGAAAAGGTATTTGTGGAATTCAGTGGCAAGACAAAAACTGACTTACAACGATGTAATGAGAAATTGTTAAGAGTAGTTTTTGAACAACAGAAAACCAGTACCCAAGTTGACGAATTACAGTCGCACAATTCCATACAAACAAACCAAGAACACTTACACCTGACGATTACAGACCTTTCAGACAGATTAAATGATGTAACATTGGAGCAGAAATCCTTACAGGAAAAGTTAGAAAAACTTGAAGACAGAGCAGATGTAGCATCTTTAAAGAATGACATAACTCTAGCAGAGAAACTTGTACATGAATGCAAATTATGTGATGATTCTTTAGATGAGAAGTTTGAGACAATGACACAGATCATTTTAGATAAGACAAAGGAACAAGTAAAGGGAGAAACAGATAATATTCAGAAAGAGGAACGTAAACTTAAAGAAAATGTAATACCAAGTTTGTCAGTGATACCAAAACCCATAACAGGCAACCAAAACACAAAAGAGAATCCGAATAATGCTAGACCCAGCACACAGCCGAAAATAGGATTACCAATGAGTGATACAAATCCCAATGAACCATTTTCAATGCTACCACAAGATCAAAATTACTATCAGACATCACCACATACTATGCACAGTTTGACACAAAATGCAGGACCCATAATACCATCGGGAGTAGCTGATGAAACATTTGTACGATATGGATACTTTCAGACATTTTCATGTGATGAGAAAGACAATGTGCATCCGATTGTTTTCATCCGTACTTTTGACGGTATTTTCCCGAGACGTGGAAGAGCAGCTAAGTGGGGAGCAGCAATGAAAAGACGATGTTTAACATTTGAACAGTTTGAACAAGCATTTCTTGAGGAATTCTGGTCGATCACAGAACAGCAAAGTTTAAAACGAGAAGTATACAATCCAGAAATTTACAACCTGAAGAAAGACTTTACGTCAATACTTTGAACGCTACCTAGACAAAACATTGTATTGGACAAAACTGGCAGATTTACCAGACGTAATTAGAACACTTAAAAGCCACTTACCATTTCCTTACCATGATAAATTAATAGGAGTGTCCGAGGACAACATAAAGAATTTTTTCAGTTATGTTGATGAGATAGATGTTGTTTACAGAGATGAGATCAGGAATTTCAATCAATTGTATCCAATCCATCCAAGCAATTAGCGTACGCACAACAACAGAAATGACAGAGGCTATTGGAATCCGCCTCCGACACCACAACAAAACACTCAAAGAAACAATTCGCACTACACTGGGACAAATCCATTCAATATTAGGAGAAACAACTTGCAGCATTGGCAAGAAAACGGTAATTATTACTATAATGGTTATCCGAACAGTAATTACAATCAGAACAATAACAGTTATAGTCAAAATAACAACAACAGAAGAAGGAACCGAAATCATAGAGATCAAAGAAGAGAGGATAACAGGTACCATCCAGGATATTTTCAGAGAAACAACATACAACAACATCCTAACATGTATTGCAGGAATAACAGTAATGACAATACCAGTTACAGTCATGGGCGAAATAATGTATGGGGAAATCACAATGGACAACTGCCACGACACATGCAATACAGCAACCCTCAATTCCTACCTAACGGAACTCCCAATGCGACGCGAGGTAATGTCAACAACCAAACAGCTGATACTTGGGTGACACGCGACAGAAATGTAAATATTATTGAGTTGGGCAATGACCCCAACCAGCAGCAACAACCGAATTTGCCGGAAAACGAACGACGACCGAGCTAAGTGCTCGAGTTACGGTCGACAGGAAGCAGAGAGCAATGGAACCGACGATTTGTTTTCTCCGATATGATGGCAGTAAGAAAATAGAAAAAGAATTATATCAGGATGTAGATTTTAATAGTACCAGTAAAACAAAGAAGATTATTCAGGCTATAACACGAGTTATGATTGGTAGTTATGAAGTGGAAGTAATGTTAGATACAGGAGCAGCAGCAAGTGTCATTTCAATGTCTTTATATAATGAACTCAAACTAATAATGAACATACAAACATTGCCAGTACAGAATTGTCACATTATAAGTGCCACAGGTAACAAATCAAAGAACGTGAAATTTCAAGTGCTCATTAACTTCACATTTTCAAATATACCACTCAATTACAGTTTTCTGGTAGTAGACAAATTAGTTAGGTATGCATTGCATATTAGGAACTGACTTTTTAAATGAATATCAAGCAATCATAGATTTAGGAAAAGGGAAATGTCATTTAACCGTAAATCAACAACAACTGACAACAGAGTTAACACAGGATAAAAACTTAAACAGTAAACAAGGTAAGTTTGAACAGTTACATTTTGTGTATCCACCAGCAACAAACATATGTGATTTAACTTTGGAATTAAACCTAATGATTTATAAGAGAAATGCACAGAATCTGAATATCTGACGAAGGAACAACTTGAATTACTTGAAGTTTTGCAGCAATTTGCTGAGGTATTTGTGGAGAAACCTGGAATTATTAGAGGCTATACTTATGAGATGGATGTTAAACCACACAAAACATACTGTAGAACATATTATAATATTCCTTGGTCAAAGAAACCCGCAGTTTTGAAAGAGATTGAAAGACTGCAAACCTTAGGGTATCACTGAAAGGTCACATTCACCATATTGCAGTCTGATCCTAGCAGTTAATAAAGAGGATGGTAGTGTAAGGTTAGTGCTGGACGCACGAGAAATTAACAAAGTTATAATCCCAATCAACACACGACCTATAAATTTGGAAGAACAACTTTTAAAATTTCATAATGTACAGTATTTAACCAATATCGACCTCCGCTCATCGTTTTGGCAGGTGAACCCCCATAAAAACAGCCGTAAATACACTGCATTTCTATGTGAGGGACGTAGTTATCAATTTTGTGTTCTATCCTTTGGTCTACGAGTGAGTGCTGAAGTATTTATTGGAGCCTTAGATGCTGTTCTTGGACCACAATTGTTATCGCAAATCACAGTTCATGTTGACGACATTGTCATTGCCACCACTACTTGGGAAGAACATGTTAATCTTTTGAAGCAACTTCTGACTAAATTTTCCGACGCAGGTGTCACTATCAATTTATCAAAGACGAAATTAGGGAGGAGAGAAATCAAATTCCTTGGTCACATCACATCAACTGAAGGCATTTATCCAGACTCAAGAAAAATTGATGCAATTAAGAATTTTCCATCCCCACAGAATCGTAAACAACTCAAAGCCTTTCTTGGTCTATCTTCATTCTTCAGGAAATTTGTACCCTACCACCTTCTTAACAGTCCACATCTTCTATCTTTACTCAAAAGAAATAATATTTGGAAATGGACAGAGTTCTGTCAGACAGATTTTGGAGCGATTAAGAATGCTTTAGTAAATGCACTGTTGTTATGTCACCCTGACATGACGTCAGACTTTTGCCTAGTAACAGATGCAAGTTCCTATGGGCTCGGAGCATTTTTATTCCAAATTCATGTAGAAAATGAACGAACAGTCATCAAACCTGTGAACAGTCATCAAACCTATCAGTTTTGCTAGCCGCACACTCACTGAATGCGAAAAGTCATATTCAGTGACCGAGCGCGAAACACTTGCCATAGTATGAGCATTTCGCAAGTTTCACTACTTTCTATGGGGAAAACGTACTAAGCTTTATACTGATCATCAAGGCCTTTCTTTCCTGCTATCATGCAAGTTATTAAATTCACGTCTTGCACGCTGGTGTGCGTCACTACAAGAGTATGGTGTTGATATTATATACATAAAAGGAGAATCCAGCATTATAGCCGATGCTCTATCTCATTTGCCACAAGGCCTACAAGAATTTTCAGATGTGACACAACAAACATCAGATTTCAAAATTTTACTCATGTATGACAGTACATTTGCACCTTACTACAAAAACATGTGCAGGAAGTTAGCCATATTGCAGGACAATGATCCCAGGTGGATCCAGATAAAGAATAAATTACGTGCAGGAACAGACCCACATCTTGAAAAATATTACAAATTACACAAAAAAGTACTATTTCACTGACGAAACCCTGAATCACAGCACTGGTGTGTTTGCTTACCTGAAGCTCATGTTGATGATTTTATTTTATTTACACACAGAACTTGGGGACACTATGGTGTAACCAAATGCACAGATAAGATTATACAATATTGCTATTTTGCAAATTTAAGGCAAAGAGTATTGAGGAATATTAGGAAATGCATCATGTCAGAAAGCCAAATATTCTAATTGCACAAGCATGAATGAATTGCATCCAATCATACCTAAGAGGCCATTACAGCTAATTTCTTTAGATATTGCAGGACCCTATCCACAAGCACGTGGAGGAATGAAATACATCCTTGCTGTGTTAGATGTTTTCACAAAGTATTTAAAATTATATGCTTCACATTCAGTTTCTACCACTGCTATTACCAGACATCTATTAACAGATTATTTTGTAAGAATAGGAAAACCTGAAGTTATGATCACGGATAATGCAGCATATTTTACCAGTTTAAAATTGAAGACCAGAATGTTAAACATATTTTAATTTCAAGATTTCACGCGGCAGGAAACCCAGTAGAAAGAACATTTCGAGAATTTGGACAGTTTATGAGAACACACACACCAGAGAAGCACACAAAATGGGTAGAATACCTAGCACCATTTGAACAAATAGTGAACAATTTAACTCACATTTCTACTGGATACACACCAACCGAATTAATTATGGATAAAACAGAAAAAAATGAATGGGCAGACCCTCTACCTAAATTTACAGCAACAACAAATCATGTTAGTTTAGAAGAAAAGGTAAGACAAGCTTACACAACATTATGTGACAAAGCTAAGGAAAGAAAGCAGTAATATGACAGAGGTGTCAGGAAATCACAAACATTTCAAGTTGATGAGTTAGTTTTACTAAGAACACATCCTAATCCCACAAAACTGAAACATTTAAACAGGGAATGGCAGGTCTTATACTCTGGACCATACCGAATTGTAAATATTCCACACCCTGGATGTTATTCATTAGAATATCCATTAACACATAAACCCAGAGGTCTACATCCACACAGACATTTGAAAAAGTACTTACAGTAAAATGTTAGCTAATGAGAAGAAGATATGATATACAGTTATGATGAGCCTACATTGAAGTTATACAAATACTTACAATCTAATGAATGCAGGTAAGTCTAGAAAGCAATGTGAACCATCCAATAGCTAATTAGATATTTGGTTATAAGAGGAGTTGCTATTGAGGCATATACACCTTAGAGGAGGCAGAGAACTGGACAGAATTATTTTCTTTATGAGGCATGTGATAATAGTAATGTTGATATGAGTGATGTGAGTGACTGAATGAGATGAGTGAATGTAATTTTAGTTTAATAAGAGGATAAATAGTAATATGGAGAGAGGTAAATGGAATATAAGATGAGAAAAGGGTATTATTATTATTATTGTTGAAGTAAAAAAGTAAATGATGACGAATAAGAGGAAAATATATATATAAAATGCTGAGGAATAAGTATGTTATTTCGTGAAGAATGAATAATGGATAGGTGAGAATGTTATGAGTAATTGAGAATAAGTTGAGAGGAGAGAAACTAGATTTGAACGCTATATCACATGTACTCATGCAATACAGAATGAAAGTAGTGGAAAGAATATTATTTACTGAACGATTGGTATGCCTGAGATAATAACATATGTGATGTCTTATGTATTCTTATAACTAAAGGTGAAAGTATAGATTTATGTGGAAAGAATTATTTACAGCAGCCTCTGTTGGAAATATACCAGAAGATTTAAATCTATAACACTTTAACACTAATCTAATGGGAACTTGTAATGAAATTTTTGGAGTTATGTAGGCTTGACACTTCAGATTGGAAGAATTATTTAAGAGAACATATTTAGCAGTCATCTAATGGCATAATTAAAGCTCACCTACTGTACTGAACTAATGCACCATTAAACAGAAAGGAGAATAAGGAGAAAACAAAACGTCAGTCCTCTGTTGTGGCTCATACTCTCATCCCTCCCTCAGAAAAATTTATACATGTTGATGAAATATTTGACATTATATAATTTGTGATTATCTGACAGTATGAAGAGACATACACACAAATTTATTTATGAATAGAATTTTACAGGTACCACAAGGTAAATACAGAATGGATATACAGCATGGAACGCAGCAGCAATTATCTAAGAAGATTTATTTATTTATTAAGTAAAACATTTATTTATATTGCTTGATACTCATGAAAGGAAGGAGATGAACTACACAAACTCTATAGGAACATGATTGACTTGCAACATATATATATATATATATATATATATATATATATATATATATATATATATATATTGGTGGATGGATATGTGTGTGTGTGCGCGAGTGTATACCCGTCCTTTTTTCCCCCTAAGGTAAGTCTTTCCGCTCCCGGGACTGGAATGACTCCTTACCCTCTCCCTTAAAACCCACATCCTTTCGTCTTACCCTCTCCTTCCCTCTTTCCTGATGAGGCAACAGTTTGTTGCGAAAGCTTGAATTTTGTGTGTATGTTTGTGTTAGTTTGTGTGTCTGTCGACCTGCCAGCACTTTCATTTGGTAAGTCATATCATCTTTGTTTTTAGGTATATATATATATATATATATATATATATATATATATATATATATATATATATAACAGAGGGAAACATTCCACGTGGGAAAAATATAATTAAAAAGAAAGATGATGAGACTTACCAAACAAAAGCGCTGGCAGGTCGATAGACACACAAACAAACACAAACATACACACAAAAATTTAGCTTTCGCAACCAACGGTTGCCTCGTCAGGAAAGAGGGAAGGAGAAGGGAAGACAAAAGGATATGGGTTTTAAGGGAGAGGGTAAGGAGTCATTCCAATCCCGGGAGTGGAAAGACTTACCTTAGGGGGAAAAAAGGACAGGTATACACTCGCACACACACACATATCCATCCGCATATACACAGACACAAGCAGACATTTGTAAAGGCAAAGAGTTTGGTTAATATTAAGAGGCCTTTGGGGGTGATGCCAAATGCCAGACAAGCCTGAGAAAATATACAGACACAAGCAGACATATTTAGTTTAAATATGTCTGCTTGTGTCTGTATATGTGTGGATGGATATGTGTGTGTGTGTGCGAGTGTATACCCGTCCTTTTTTCCCCCTAAGGTAAGTCTTTCCGCTCCCGGGACTGGAATGACTCCTTACCCTCTCCCTTAAAACCCACATCCTTTCGTCTTTCCCTCTCCTTCCCTCTTTCCTGATGAGGCAACAGTTTGTTGCGAAAGCTTGAATTTTGTGTGTATGTTTGTGTTCGTTTGTGTGTCTGTCGACCTGCCAGCACTTTCATTTGGTAAGTCACATCATCTTTGTTTTTAGGTATATATATATATATATATAGTTATAATAGAAGGAAACATTCCACGAAGGAATGGAAGTATACCCGCACACACACACACATATCCATCCACACATATACAGACACAAGCAGACATATTTAAACTAAATATGTGTGGATGGATATGTGTGTGTGTGCGAGTGTATACCCGTCCTTTTTTCCCCCTAAGGTAAGTCTTTCCGCTCCCGGGACTGGAATGACTCCTTACCCTCTCCCTTAAAACCCACATCCTTTCGTCTTTCCCTCTCCTTCCCTCTTTCCTGATGAGGCAACAGTTTGTTGCGAAAGCTTGAATTTTGTGTGTATGTTTGTGTTCGTATGTGTGTCTGTCGACCTGCCAGCACGTTCATTTGGTAAGTCATATATATATATATATATATATATATACCTAAAAACAAAGATGATGTGACTTACCAAATGAAAGTGCTGGCAGGTCGACAGACACACAAACGAACACAAACATACACACAAAATTCAAGCTTTCGCAACAAACTGTTGCCTCATCAGGAAAGAGGGAAGGAGAGGGAAAGACGAAAGGATGTGGGTTTTAAGGGAGAGGGTAGGAAAAAAGGACGGGTATACACTCGCACACACACACATATCCATCCACACATATACAGACACAAGCAGACATATTTAAAAATTTTATTTTCCGCTTTCAACACTACCGCTGCTATAATATCCACCGTTTCTAGTTCAATAACAGCTGCTTTCACGTATTTAACAACCATTTCGGCTAGTTCTAATAACTTTAACTTTATTTCCACTTCCGTTTTTCGCACATCAATGATCATTTTACCCGCCCCCCGCAGGTTTTAACGTCATTATTTCTACAATTGTTAGCCCCATTTTCGTAATCTTTCACCACAACACCACTCCTTTAATACGTTTTTTCGAAATTTTCTTGAAATTTTCCCGAATTTCTCCGTCTTTTAACGTGATTTAGCGGCAACACAACCACCTAACCTTTTTGCACATCGCTGTCTACCAACCCAAGTTCACCACAGGATCAACTTAACCAACACTTTTTCGCCTTTTTTCATACCAGATCTCCAATTGCTTTCTAGTTCGCCTTCATCTCTCCCCATATATTTCTATCTTTCTTTTTCATTTCAACCTCATGTTAAACTTTCCACCTTCTAATACCATGTCACCCTCACAACACCCCCACAATGACCCCATTAAGTTTTATTTACATTCCCTCCGCAAACATGCCTTAGGTCTTTAAATATGTCTGCTTGTGTCTGTATATGTGTGGATGGATATGTGTGTGTGTGCGAGTGTATACCCGTCCTTTTTTCCTACCCTCTCCCTTAAAACCCACATCCTTTCGTCTTTCCCTCTCCTTCCCTCTTTCCTGATGAGGCAACAGTTTGTTGCGAAAGCTTGAATTTTGTGTGTATGTTTGTGTTCGTTTGTGTGTCTGTCGACCTGCCAGCACTTTCATTTGGTAAGTCACATCATCTTTGTTTTTAGGTATATTTTTCCTTCATGGAATGTTTCCTTCTATTATATATATATATATATATATATATATATATATATATATATATATATATATATATGGTTATAATAGAAGGAAACATTCCACGAAGGAAAAATATATCTAAAAACAAAGTAGATGTGACTTACCAAATGAAAGTGCTGGCAGGTCGACAGACACACATACGAACACAAACATACACACAAAATTCAAGCTTTCGCAACAAACTGTTGCCTCATCAGGAAAGAGGGAAGGAGAGGGAAAGACGAAAGGATGTGGGTTTTAAGGGAGAGGGTAAGGAGTCATTCCAGTCCCGGGAGCGGAAAGACTTACCTTAGGGGGAAAAAAGGACGGGTATACACTCGCACACACACACATATCCATCCACACATATACAGACACAAGCAGACATATTTAAAGACAAAGAGTTTGGGCAGAGATGTCAGTCGAGGCAGAAGTGCTGAGGCAAAGACGTTGTTGAATGACAGGTGAGGTATGAGTGGCGGCAACTTGAAATTAGCGGAGATTGAGGCCTGGTGGATAACGGGATGAGAGGATATATTGAAGAGCAAGTTCCCATCTCCGGAGTTCGGATAGGTTGGTGTTAGTAGGAAGTATCCAGATAACCCGGACGGTGTAACACTGCGCCAAGATGTGCTGGTCGTGCACCAAGGCATGTTTAGCCACAGGGTGATCCTCATTACCAACAAACACTGTCTGCCTGTGTCCATTCATGCGAATGGACAGTTTGTTGCTGGTCATTCCCACATAGAACGCATCACAGTGCAGGCAGGTCAGTTGGTAGATCACGTGGGTGCTTTCACACGTGGCTCTGCCTTTGATTGTGTACACCTTCCGGGTTACAGGACTGGAGTAGGTGGTGGTGGGAGGGTGCATGGGACAGGTTTTACACCGGGGGCGGTTACAAGGGTAGGAGCCAGAGGGTAGGGAAGGTGGTTTGGGGATTTCATAGGGATGAACTAAGAGGTTACGAAGGTTGGGTGGACGGCGGAAAGACACTCTTGGTGGAGTGGGGAGGATTTCATGAAGGATGGATCTCATTTCAGGGCAGGATTTGAGGAAGTCATATCCCTGCTGGAGAGCCACATTCAGAATCTGATCCAGTCCCGGAAAGTATCCTGTCACAAGTGGGGCACTTTTGTGGTTCTTCTGTGGGAGGTTCTGGGTTTGAGAGGATGAGGAAGTGGCTCTGGTTATTTGTTTCTGTACCAGGTCGGGAGGGTAGTTGCGGGATGCGAAAGCTGTTGTCAGGTTGTTGGTGTAATGCTTCAGGGATTCCGGACTGGAGCAGATTCGTTTGCCACGAAGACCTAGGCTGTAGGGAAGGGACCGTTTGATGTGGAATGGGTGGCAGCTGTCGTAATGGAGGTACTGTTGCTTGTTGGTGGGTTTGATGTGGACAGACGTGTGAAGCTGGCCATTGGACAGGTGAAGGTCAACATCAAGGAAAGTGGCATGGGATTTGGAGTAGGACCAGGTGAATCTGATGGAACCAAAGGAGTTGAGGTTGGAGAGGAAATTCTGGAGTTCTTCTTCACTGTGAGTCCAGATCATGAAGATGTCATCAATAAATCTGTACCAAACTTTGGGTTGGCAGGCCTGGGTAACCAAGAAGGCTTCCTCTAAGCGACCCATGAATAGGTTGGCGTACGAGGGGGCCATCCTGGTACCCATGGCTGTTCCCTTTAATTGTTGGTATGTCTGGTTTTCAAAAGTGAAGAAGTTGTGGGTCAGGATGAAGCTGGCTAAGGTAATGAGGAAAGAGGTTTTAGGTAGGGTGGCAGGTGATCGGCGTGAAAGGAAGTGCTCCATCGCAGCGAGGCCCTGGACGTGCGGGATATTTGTGTATAAGGAAGTGGCATCAATGGTTACAAGGATGGTTTCTGGGGGTAACGGATTGGGTAAGGATTCCAGGCGTTCCAGAAAGTGGTTGGTGTCTTTGATGAAGGATGGGAGACTGCATGTAGGCAGAGATACGTTCTGTGGGGGCTTGGTAACCAGCTACAATGGGGCGGCCGGGATGATTGGGTTTGTGAATTTTAGGAAGAAGGTAGAAGGTAGGGGTGCGGGGTGTCGGTGGGGTCAGGAGGTTGATGGAGTCAGGTGAAAGGTTTTGTAGGGGGCCTAAGGTTCTGAGGATTCCTTGAAGCTCTGCCTGGACATCAGGAATGGGATTACCTTGGCAAACTTTGTATGTGGTGTTGTCTGAAAGCTGACGCAGTCCCTCAGCCACATACTCCCGACGATCAAGTACCACGGTCGTGGAACCCTTGTCCGCCGGAAGAATGACGATGGACCGGTCAGCCTTCAGATCACGGATAGCCTGGGCTTCAGCAGTGGTGATGTTGGGAGTAGGATTAAGGTTTTTTAAGAAGGATTGAGAGGCAAGGCTGGAAGTCAGAAATTCCTGGAAGGTTTGGAGAGGGTGATTTTGAGGAAGAGGGGGTGGGTCCCGCTGTGACGGAGGACGGAACTGTTCCAGGCAGGGTTCAATTTGGATAGTGTCTTGGGGAGTTGGATCATTAGGGGTAGGATTAGGATCATTTTTCTTCGTGGCAAAGTGATACTTCCAGCAGAGAGTACGAGTGTAGGACAGTAAATCTTTGACGAGGGCTGTTTGGTTGAATCTGGGAGTGGGGCTGAAGGTGAGGCCTTTGGATAGGACAGAGGTTTCAGATTGGGAGAGAGGTTTGGAGGAAAGGTTAACTACTGAATTAGGGTGTTGTGGTGCCAGATTGTGTTGATTGGAATTTTGAGGTTTTGGAGGGAGTGGAGCTGGAAGTGGGAGATTGAGTAGATGTGAGAGACTGGGTTTGTGTGCAATGAGAGGTGGTTGAGGTTTGCTGGAAAGGTTGTGAAGGGTGAGTGAGTTGCCTTTCCGGAGGTGGGAAACCAGGAGATTGGATAGTTTTTTGAGGTGAAGGGTGGCATGCTCTTCTAATTGGCGGTTGGCCTGTAGGAGGATGCTCTGAATAGCCGGTGTGGATGTGGGAGAGGAAAGATTGAGGACTTTTATTAAGGATAGGAGTTGACGGGTGTGTTCGTTGGCTGAGTTGATGTGTAGGTGAAGGATTAGGTGGGTGAGGGCAATGGATTGTTCAGTTTGGAACTGGTATAGGGACTGATGGAAAGAAGGGTTGCAGCCAGAGATGGGAACTTTAAGTGTGAGGCCTTTGGGGGTTATGCCAAATGTCACACAAGCCTGAGAAAATAAAATATGCGAGCGTAATCTGGCTAGGGTGAAGGCATGTTTGCGGAGGGAATGTAAATAAAACTTAATGGGGTCGTTGTGGGGGTGTTGTGAGGGTGACATGGTATTAGAAGGTGGAAAGTTTAACATGAGGTTGAAATGAAAAAGAAAGATAGAAATATATGGGGAGAGATAAAGGTGAACTAGAAAGCAATTGGAGATCTGGTATGAAAAAAGGCGAAAAAGTGTTGGTTAAGTTGATCTTGTGGTGAACTTGGGTTGGTAGACAGCGATGTGCAAAAAGGTTAGGTGGTTGTGTTGCCGCTAAATCACGTTAAAGGACGGAGAAATTCGGGAAAATTTCGAGAAAATTTCGAAAAAACGTATTAAAGGAGTGGTGTTGTGGTGAAAAATTACGAAAATGGGGCTAACAATTGTAGAAAAAATGACGTTAAAACCTGTGGGGAGCGGCTAAAATGATCAGTGATATGCAAAAAACGGAAGTGGAAATAAAGTTAAAGTTATTAGAACTAGCCGAAATGGTTGTTAAATACGTGAAAGCAGCTGTTATTGAACTAGAAACGGTGGATTTTATGGCAGCGGTAGTGTTGAAAGCGGAAAATAAAATCTTTTGGTTATGGTTGGGAAGTGGGTTACGTATTGTTGAGCATATATATGGCGGGATAAAATTGTGTATTAGATTACGGTAAAAGGGGAAGGTGAATACAAAGTGAAACTACTGGTAAAAACAGAAAGAGAAAATAAAGGGAAAAAAGAGAAATAAGACGACAGGATTACGCTCGCATATTTTATTTTCTCAGGCTTGTGTGACATTTGGCATAACCCCCAAAGGCCTCACACTTAAAGTTCCCATCTCTGGCTGCAACCCTTCTTTCCATCAGTCCCTATACCAGTTCCAAACTGAACAATCCATTGCCCTCACCCACCTAATCCTTCACCTACACATCAACTCAGCCAACGAACACACCCGTCAACTCCTATCCTTAATAAAAGTCCTCAATCTTTCCTCTCCCACATCCACACCGGCTATTCAGAGCATCCTCCTACAGGCCAACCGCCAATTAGAAGAGCATGCCACCCTTCACCTCAAAAAACTATCCAATCTCCTGGTTTCCCACCTCCGGAAAGGCAACTCACTCACCCTTCACAACCTTTCCAGCAAACCTCAACCACCTCTCATTGCACACAAACCCAGTCTCTCACATCTACTCAATCTCCCACTTCCAGCTCCACTCCCTCCAAAACCTCAAAATTCCAATCAACACAATCTGGCACCACAACACCCTAATTCAGTAGTTAACCTTTCCTCCAAACCTCTCTCCCAATCTGAAACCTCTGTCCTATCCAAAGGCCTCACCTTCAGCCCCACTCCCAGATTCAACCAAACAGCCCTCGTCAAAGATTTACTGTCCTACACTCGTACTCTCTGCTGGAAGTATCACTTTGCCACGAAGAAAAATGATCCTAATCCTACCCCTAATGATCCAACTCCCCAAGACACTATCCAAATTGAACCCTGCCTGGAACAGTTCCGTCCTCCGTCACAGCGGGACCCACCCCCTCTTCCTCAAAATCACCCTCTCCAAACCTTCCAGGAATTTCTGACTTCCAGCCTTGCCTCTCAATCCTTCTAAAAAACCTTAATCCTACTCCCAACATCACCACTGCTGAAGCCCAGGCTATCCGTGATCTGAAGGCTGACCGGTCCATCGTCATTCTTCCGGCGGACAAGGGTTCCACGACCGTGGTACTTGATCGTCGGGAGTATGTGGCTGAGGGACTGTGTCAGCTTTCAGACAACACCACATACAAAGTTTGCCAAGGTAATCCCATTCCTGATGTCCAGGCAGAGCTTCAAGGAATCCTCAGAACCTTAGGCCCCCTACAAAACCTTTCACCTGACTCCATCAACCTCCTGACCCCACCGACACCCCGCACCCCTACCTTCTACCTTCTTCCTAAAATTCACAAACCCAATCATCCCGGCCGCCCCATTGTAGCTGGTTACCAAGCCCCCACAGAACGTATCTCTGCCTACGTAGACCAACACCTTCAACCCATTACATGCAGTCTCCCATCCTTCATCAAAGACACCAACCACTTTCTGGAACGCCTGGAATCCTTACCCAATCCGTTACCCCCAGAAACCATCCTTGTAACCATTGATGCCACTTCCTTATACACAAATATCCCGCACGTCCAGGGCCTCGCTGCGATGGAGCACTTCCTTTCACGCCGATCACCTGCCACCCTACCTAAAACCTCTTTCCTCATTACCTTAGCCAGCTTCATCCTGACCCACAACTTCTTCACTTTTGAAAACCAGACATACCAACAATTAAAGGGAACAGCCATGGGTACCAGGATGGCCCCCTCGTACGCCAACCTATTCATGGGTCGCTTAGAGGAAGCCTTCTTGGTTACCCAGGCCTGCCAACCCAAAGTTTGGTACAGATTTATTGATGACATCTTCATGATCTGGACTCACAGTGAAGAAGAACTCCAGAATTTCCTCTCCAACCTCAACTCCTTTGGTTCCATCAGATTCACCTGGTCCTACTCCAAATCCCATGCCACTTTCCTTGATGTTGACCTTCACCTGTCCAATGGCCAGCTTCACACGTCTGTCCACATCAAACCCACCAACAAGCAACAGTACCTCCATTACGACAGCTGCCACCCATTCCACATCAAACGGTCCCTTCCCTACAGCCTAGGTCTTCGTGGCAAACGAATCTGCTCCAGTCCGGAATCCCTGAAGCATTACACCAACAACCTGACAACAGCTTTCGCATCCCGCAACTACCCTCCCGACCTGGTACAGAAGCAAATAACCAGAGCCACTTCCTCATCCTCTCAAACCCAGAACCTCCCACAGAAGAACCACAAAAGTGCCCCACTTGTGACAGGATACTTTCCGGGACTGGATCAGATTCTGAATGTGGCTCTCCAGCAGGGATATGACTTCCTCAAATCCTGCCCTGAAATGAGATCCATCCTTCATGAAATCCTCCCCACTCCACCAAGAGTGTCTTTCCGCCGTCCACCCAACCTTCGTAACCTCTTAGTTCATCCCTATGAAATCCCCAAACCACCTTCCCTACCCTCTGGCTCCTACCCTTGTAACCGCCCCCGGTGTAAAACCTGTCCCATGCACCCTCCCACCACCACCTACTCCAGTCCTGTAACCCGGAAGGTGTACACAATCAAAGGCAGAGCCACGTGTGAAAGCACCCACGTGATCTACCAACTGACCTGCCTGCACTGTGATGCGTTCTATGTGGGAATGACCAGCAACAAACTGTCCATTCGCATGAATGGACACAGGCAGACAGTGTTTGTTGGTAATGAGGATCACCCTGTGGCTAAACATGCCTTGGTGCACGACCAGCACATCTTGGCGCAGTGTTACACCGTCCGGGTTATCTGGATACTTCCTACTAACACCAACCTATCCGAACTCCGGAGATGGGAACTTGCTCTTCAATATATCCTCTCATCCCGTTATCCACCAGGCCTCAATCTCCGCTAATTTCAAGTTGCCGCCACTCATACCTCACCTGTCATTCAACAACGTCTTTGCCTCAGCACTTCTGCCTCGACTGACATCTCTGCCCAAACTCTTTGTCTTTAAATATGTCTGCTTGTGTCTGTATATGTGTGGATGGATATGTGTGTGTGTGCGAGTGTATACCCGTCCTTTTTTCCCCCTAAGGTAAGTCTTTCCGCTCCCGGGACTGGAATGACTCCTTACCCTCTCCCTTAAAACCCACATCCTTTCGTCTTTCCCTCTCCTTCCCTCTTTCCTGATGAGGCAACAGTTTGTTGCGAAAGCTTGAATTTTGTGTGTATGTTTGTGTTCGTATGTGTGTCTGTCGACCTGCCAGCACTTTCATTTGGTAAGTCACATCTACTTTGTTTTTAGATATATATATATATATATATATATATATATATATATATATATATATATATATATATCATTATAATAGAAGGAAACATTCCACGAAGGAAAAATATATCTAAAAACAAAGATGATGTGACTTACCAAATGAAAGTGCTGGCAGGTCGACAGACACACAAACGAACACAAACATACACACAAAATTCAAGCTTTCGCAACAAACTGTTGCCTCATCAGGAAAGAGGGAAGGAGAGGGAAAGACGAAAGGATGTGGGTTTTAAGGGAGAGGGTAATGAGTCATTCCAGTCCCGGGAGCGGAAAGACTTACCTTAGGGGGAAAAAAGGAGGAAAAAAGGACGGGTATACACTCGCACACACACACATATCCATCCACACATATACAGACACAAGCAGACATATTTAAATATGTCTGCTTGTGTCTGTATATGTGTGGATGGATATGTGTGTGTGTGCGAGTGTATACCCGTCCTTTTTTCCCCCTAAGGTAAGTCTTTCCGCTCCCGGGACTGGAATGACTCATTACCCTCTCCCTTAAAACCCACATCCTTTCGTCTTTCCCTCTCCTTCCCTCTTTCCTGATGAGGCAACAGTTTGTTGCGAAAGCTTGAATTTTGTGTGTATGTTTGTGTTCGTTTGTGTGTCTGTCGACCTGCCAGCACTTTCATTTGGTAAGTCACATCATCTTTGTTTTTAGATATATATATATATATATATATATATATATATATATATATATAATAGAGGGAAACATTCCACGTGGGAAAAATATATTTAAAAAGAAAGATGATGAGACTTACCAAACAAAAGCGCTGGCAGGTCGATAGACACACAAACAAACACAAACATACACACAAAATCTAGCTTTCGCAACCAACGGTTGCCTCATCAGGAAAGAGGGAAGGAGAAGGAAAGACAAAAGGATATGGGTTTTAAGGGAGAGGGTAAGGAGTCATTCCAATCCCGGGAGCGGAAAGACTTACCTTAGGGGGAAAAAAGGACAGGTATACACTCGCACACACACACATATCCATCCATACATACAAGACACAAGCAGACATATATATATATAGTTATAATGAAGGAATATATATATATATATATATATATATATATATATATATATATATATATATATGGTTATAATAGAAGGAAACATTCCACGAAGGAAAAATATATTTAAAAACAAAGATGATGTGACTTACCAAATGAAAGTGCTGGCAGGTCGACAGACACACAAACAAACACAAACATACACACAAAATTCAAGCTTTCGCAACCAACGGTTGCCTCGTCAGGAAAGAGGGAAGGAGAAGGAAAGACAAAAGGATATGGGTTTTAAGGGAGAGGGTAAGGAGTCATTCCAATCCCGGGAGCGGAAAGACTTACCTTAGGGGGAAAAAAGGACAGGTATACACTCGCACACACACACATATCCATCCACACATACACAGACACAAGCAGACATTTGTAAAGGCAAAGAGTTTGGGCAGAGATGTCAGTCGGGACGGAAGTACAGAGGCAAAGATGATGTTGAAGATGATCAGACACGTCTTCGTGGCAAACGAATCTGCTCCAGTCCGGAATCCCTGAGGCATTACACCAACAACCTGACAACAGCTTTCGCATCCCGCAACTACCCTCCCGACCTGGTACAGAAGCAAATAACCAGAGCCACTTCCTCATCCTCTCAAACCCAGAACCTCCCACAGAAGAACCACAAAAGTGCCCCACTTGTGACAGGATACTTTCCGGGACTGGATCAGATTCTGAATGTGGCTCTCCAGCAGGGATACGACTTCCTCAAATCCTGCCCTGAAATGAGATCCATCCTTCATGAAATCCTCCCCACTCCACCAAGAGTGTCTTTCCGCCGTCCACCTAACCTTCGTAACCTCTTGGTTCATCCCTATGAAATCCCCAAACCACCTTCCCTACCCTCTGGCTCCTACCCTTGTAACCGCCCCCGGTGTAAAACCTGTCCCATGCACCCTCCCACCACCACCTACTCCAGTCCTGTAACCCGGAAGGTGTACACAATCAAAGGCAGAGCCACGTGTGAAAGCACCCACGTGATCTACCAACTGACCTGCCTACACTGTGATGCATTCTATGTGGGAATGACCAGCAACAAACTGTCCATTCGCATGAATGGACACAGGCAGACAGTGTTTGTTGGTAATGAGGATCACCCTGTGGCTAAACATGCCTTGGTGCACGGCCAGCACATCTTGGCACAGTGTTACACCGTCCGGGTTATCTGGATACTTCCCACTAACACCAACCTGTCAGAACTCCGGAGATGGGAACTTGCCCTTCAGCATATCCTCTCTTCTCGCTATCCGCCAGGCCTCAATCTCCGCTAATTTCTAATTTCAATCTGCCGCCGCTCATACCTCACCTGTCTTTCAACATCATCTTTGCCTCTGTACTTCCGTCCCGACTGACATCTCTGCCCAAACTCTTTGCCTTTACAAATGTCTGCTTGTGTCTGTGTATGTGTGGATGGATATGTGTGTGTGTGCGAGTGTATACCTGTCCTTTTTTCCCCCTAAGGTAAGTCTTTCCGCTCCCGGGATTGGAATGACTCCTTACCCTCTCCCTTAAAACCCATATCCTTTTGTCTTTCCTTCTCCTTCCCTCTTTCCTGACGAGGCAACCGTTGGTTGCGAAAGCTTGAATTTTGTGTGTATGTTTGTGTTTGTTTGTGTGTCTGTCGACCTGCCAGCACTTTCATTTGGTAAGTCACATCATCTTTGTTTTTAAATATATATATATATATATATACACACACACACTTACCACACTGATGTACATACTTGTAGGATCCTAAGATATTTAGAGGGGCACCGCTCTTAGAAATGGTAATAGAGGGGTACTGTAATGGATCTGGGAGATGTTATTTTTTTTACCGTATTTGTCGATACCGAATTTAAATGTTTTCTTATATTTTTGTCAGGATTTATTATAATTTGTCTTATTATATGTTAATTTACTTCTGTTTTTGAGAGTAAAAGCATATTGATTACTATTAGAAAATGTATCGAAGAATAGCAGAGAGACTGATTACAACTGGAAGATTGTGTGTGGTGTAAAACATCTTTGACGTTGGAGTCATCTTTGACTGTACTTAGTCGGCAGCTAACTCTTGGTGTGTGTGTTGACCATGGTGTTGACGGAAGAACAATGTGAAGGTCGCTGTCATATATAATTTTGAAGTATGTTACTATTATTTTTGTATTAACTAAAAAGAAGAAATTACATTTGAAGAAACTGTATTTGAAACACCAAAATGAGAGAAACACGTTGAACCACGTCAATTCTGCAACCAACAAAGATGCATTGTGGAATCATACTTAGACAACTGAAGCCAAGACTATGTCGCCGTGTAAACGTCTAATGGAAAAGGTACTGTCACGAAATATGGCAAATTTAAATAAATAAAAAATAGTGATCATATTTTCAATTTGTGTCTCGTCCGGGATAGTAAATTTGCCGTATTTCAACTTGTGGCTCAGCCGGGACAACATTTTGCAATATTTTCAACTTGTGTCATAGCCGTATTTCAATTGTGGGCGTCAGCCGGGATAACAGTTAGCCGTATTTCAACTTGTGTCTCGTCCGGGAAAACATTTTGCAATACAACAACTGGGGGCTCAGCCGGGATATCGTGTTCACGAGATTTTCAACAGTGCTACGATGAAGAAAAATTTTGTGTGTTAATACCAGTTTCTTCAGAATGTGTGTTACAGTGTTTGTGTTCATCGGGAAGTAAAAGTTTTGGAGAAGAAATGTTTCGGCGAAAAATATAATTTTCGACAGAAGAAGTAATTTCAAGAATTTTGGTCAACAATCACATAGATGGAAAACGTGGTTTTGCAACAGTAGAAGAGTGTTCCAGATAAGTCACGAAACCATCGTATTTTGTTAAAACAATCTTTTTATCTTGTTTTGTATTGTTGTGTATAAATTTTTTGTTCTTCACAATGACTTATGAGATTTTCGAGAGTATTGTGCCTAAAGTAGAAAGTAGTAATTTAATAGACTTCGAACATCAGGACAGGTCAAATGAAAGTGAAAGAACCGATAAGTTTGATTTAAAAAGTTTTCTTGTAAATTTCACGAAAGAAATTAAACAAACACTTGACGACAATAAGACTTACTGGGATGAAAAAATTGATAACATTTTGTTGCAAGTCCAAGCAGTCAATACCCAAGTGGGTGATCTTTCGAACAGAGTTGGCAATGCTGAGGAAAAAATTGAATCTGTGGAAGCAAAAGTAGATGAAATTGATGCTAAATTGAGCGGTGAAATTAATACTGTAAAAAATGAGTTACTGGCAGATAGGGAAATAAATTTAATTGATTTTAATGACATTAAAGGGGAAATTAAAAATTTGGATGAGAATACAAAAGTTTTAGTAAAAAATGTAGAACAAAAAACTGACAATCGTTTGGTTACTTTAGAAGAAAAAGTAGAATGCAATGATTTAGAAAACAAAAAATCTGTCAAAGAACTTAGCGAAAAAATTGAAAGTTTTAACATTGAATTTCAAAGCAAAAATTACAATTTCAACACATGTAATCTTGTATCTAATATTCCAGTGAAGCACTTTTCGGTAGATGGACCCTTACATCCCGTTGATTTTATGCAGTATTGTAAAGATTGCTTTTTACCTCACTCATCAGATGAAATAAAAATTAAATTTGTGAAAAATTTCTTGGAAGGGGAAGCTTTGACTTGGGCAAACCAGATTGTAACTATGGGGATGACATTTTCAGAATTTGAATCAAAATTTCTGGAAAATTTTTGGGATGATCTTAAACAAACTAGAATCAAAAGTGAATTTTTGAATGGGCGAAACTATAGAGAATCAGATGGGAGCATGAAACAATTTTGCAAAAGTGAACTTCAAAAACGTATTCATTTAACAAAACCTTTGGATGACTTGATCAAAATTGATACCTTGAAGAGAAGATTGCCATCAGCAATGCAGTTGAGTTTAGTTCATTGTCCTGATAGTAATGTAGAGCAGTTTCTCAATTATATTGAAAAGTTGGATAGGGTAATAACAACAACACACAGTGGGTTTACTCAGAAAGGTAACGGTCAAAATTGGGGAAATGATAACTTTAAAAAAAGGGAACAAAACAATCATGGTGTTAGTCAAAATTTAGGGGGATATAACAATTTTCAAAAGAAGGACCATAATTTTTATCCAAAGCAAGAACATGATTTTCGCGGTAATAATCAACAAAATAGAGAACACTTTAGGGATCAAAATCACAGAAATTTTGATAGAGATCAGTACAATAGAAACTACCAACAATCAGGTAATGTTTGGCATAGGAATGGGAACATAAATGTGGATCAGAGGCATTGGCAGAACCACAATCAGCAGTTCAAACAGGAACAAGTTGTAATTCAGGAAACAAAAAACGAGTAGATGCCCCCTTGAAGGTCCGCAAGGTTGAGGCAGAAGGTGAGCATGATGAAAGGACCAATGGATGTGAGTATCATAAACCCAAACATGACAGTTCCAAACCTAAGCAATCACATGAGGTCATTAGTTGTTACTTATTGAAGAAATTTCAAGAGGAAAATAATATTGATAAAAATAAAATTTTCAGTACACAAGAACATACAGTAGATAAAAGTAATTGTGATTCATTTAATTTAACAGTGTTTTACACTTGGGCAGATAAGAACAACACTTTGTCAGATGATGTAATTTGTAGTAGTTCAGAGACGTGTGTGAATGAAAGAGAGAATGCATGCTGTGAGAATGAAAATATTGGTGAAAGGGATCTGGTAACTTTAGAAAGGGGAAATTATATTTTGGGGGATAATTTGAATGTGTATGACCTGAATATGTATAATGATAATGATGTTGATGATAAAGTTGATAATGATAGTAATGGGATTGATGATCATGTTGAGGAAAGGTATTTCATTAGTTTAAATAGGGAGTTGGGTATACACATGGTTGAAAATGGATTAAATAGTGAGAATATTATAGAAATTCCCAGGGATGTTACCAGGATGAATAAAGCTCACAAGCTGGGTGTATGTAAAAGTGTGAATTTAGATGTTGTTGGTAAAGAATCTGACTACACAAATAACGATGACACATGTATAACTTCTAGCCTAAGTGAAACTTTTACAGATACTAATGACACACACACATTTCTTATGAATATATGGCTGAACAGTGAAACTGTTTCTTTTGACAAGAACTTTAGAAAGATGCTTATTAATGTATGTGAAACTGTATGTCCTGAGTGGTGGAAAAAGATGAGATATTTTATTTTTGAAAAGCTGAAGGATAAGTACTTCAATAGTATGCAATGTGATTTGGATGAAAATTCTTGGCTATTTGAGATAATAGAGAGTACTAATGACAATTTTGTATCTTGTGCAAATTTTATAACTGTGACAAATAATACATGTAATGATATACCATATGATTCTGATAAGTATAGGTTTGGGGAAATTGAAAGTGATTTGTTACATGAGGATACAGGTTCTGAGAAAAGTGATCAATTTTGCAGTCCTTATATAAAAGTTCAAATTGGGTCATGGATTGGTAAATGTTTAATTGATACAGGAAGTGAGATCTCGGGAATATCTGAAAGGTTAAGCAAGAAATTGAAAGTGGGGAAAGATTTTGTTGAAATGCCAGTTGTTGGGGTAAAGATAAAAGGTGCTACTGGGAAGAGCAGTAAATTGATAAAAAGCCAGGCTTTAGTGACATTTTTAATTGAAGGCAAGTTGTTCACACATGGATGTTTTGTAATTCAGGAATTTAATGAGGATTTTCTTTTGGGTATGAATTGGATAGTAAAAGTAAGTACAGGATTTGATGGGGTTGGAAGAAAACTTTTGATAGAAACTAGTGAAAGGGAATACATTCAGACAAATTTTGTGAACACACTTGGTGATCAGAGTAATGGAAATTTTGACAGTATCAATTTACTAAAAGAAAATAGATTGGAGAATATTGAAACTCATAGATTTGATACTGATGAAGTTGAATTTGGGAATTTAGTAAATTTGAAAATTTCAGAAACACAAAATTTATCTGGGGAGAAAAAACAACAGTTAGAAAATCTGCTGTGGGAATACAGTGATGTTTTCAGTGACATACCTGGTAGGGTAAAGGGTTATCAGTGTGAGCTTCAGGTAAAACCTCAAGAACCATTTTTCATGAAACCATACAGTATTGCAATATCAAAAAGACCTGCTGTTGAGAAAGAGCATCTAAAACAAAAGTCCTCCACTGGAATACGCTTGTTAGAACAAAACTGCCTGTACAACCAAGTATGTATATTTGCATATATAAAGTAATAATTTGAAGTCACATGTTAATTGAAACTGATGAAAAAACACTGTTGTAACAAAAAATGAGAGAAAGATTTATTTTTACTTTTTTACAAAAAAAAAGTCTCCATAGTGAGCATTTCTGAATTTTTCTAATTTTTGGAAGCTGTCTTCCCTGTGGGTGAAGGCATGCATGTGAGGACATGCATGCAAAGGTATAAGTTTCAAAACCAATTTTAGATAAAGCCTCATGATATATGAGCAGTTTATTGTTGTTTATACTGATGATGTGGGGAGCAAAAGTACTCTTCACAAGAATGTGATTTGTAGTAGTATTGTAGTAGAGGAAAGTGTACATAAATAATTGCAAAAAAAAAAAAAAAATTTAGATAATACTGATATATCTTTAACTGTACTAAAAGAAGAAAACCACAAGAAAAAAAATATAAAAAAACATGAGTTAAAAGAAATTAAAAAGAAAATCATAAGCAAAAAAAATATACAAAAACAAAAAAAACATGACTAATAAAAAAATATATAAAAATTTAAAAAAATCCGAAGTTAAAAAAAATATATATAAGGCAAATATAGAGAAAAACACATTACACTATATATGTCCAGTATCATTTTTACTGTACAATATGTAAGCATAATGAAATTAACATTAATATTTAAAAAAAAAAATTTAATCTTATTCTGGGAAATGAGTTTTGCCTTTCTATTATTTTCAATCTGTATGCTGTATGTTAGAATATTTCTCATGTATGATTTATACCATGTATATTTGTCACATTAAGTAATTTTTTTACTTGAAATTTTTGTGTATGAGATTGATGGGGAAGTATCATTGCAACAACAGCCAGTAACAAGTCCACAGATTCAAAGAGTCCAAATTTGGAAGAGGTTATCAGACTGCATCATTAATGTACTAATTGTGTAATACAGATCCATTACTGAGTGTGGTCGGGATTTTGTTGTATATGTCCATAACAACAAAAGCCCTGGGGAGCAGTTGTAATGGATCTGGGAGATGTTATTTTTTTTACCGTATTTGTCGATACCGAATTTAAATGTTTTCTTATATTTTTGTCAGGATTTATTATAATTTGTCTTATTATATGTTAATTTACTTCTGTTTTTGAGAGTAAAAGCATATTGATTACTATTAGAAAATGTATCGAAGAATAGCAGAGAGACTGATTACAACTGGAAGATTGTGTGTGGTGTAAAACATCTTTGACGTTGGAGTCATCTTTGACTGTACTTAGTCGGCAGCTAACTCTTGGTGTGTGTGTTGACCATGGTGTTGACGGAAGAACAATGTGAAGGTCGCTGTCATATATAATTTTGAAGTATGTTACTATTATTTTTGTATTAACTAAAAAGAAGAAATTACATTTGAAGAAACTGTATTTGAAACACCAAAATGAGAGAAACACGTTGAACCACGTCAATTCTGCAACCAACAAAGATGCATTGTGGAATCATACTTAGACAACTGAAGCCAAGACTATGTCGCCGTGTAAACGTCTAATGGAAAAGGTACTGTCACGAAATATGGCAAATTTAAATAAATAAAAAATAGTGATCATATTTTCAATTTGTGTCTCGTCCGGGATAGTAAATTTGCCGTATTTCAACTTGTGGCTCAGCCGGGACAACATTTTGCAATATTTTCAACTTGTGTCATAGCCGTATTTCAATTGTGGGCGTCAGCCGGGATAACAGTTAGCCATATTTCAACTTGTGTCTCGTCCGGGAAAACATTTTGCAATACAACAGTACCACTCTTAGTAACAGCAATAGTGGGGACACCACACTCAGAAACGGTATTAGGTATAGGAAGTTTTACATTACATTAAGTTAACATGTATTTTGTTTATCATATTTTATTTTGTGTAGTCCACTGTAGGAGATGACTTTACTAGTATTTATGAAGTAGTTAGCAACCATATCATGAACCTATCCTCCTACAGAGGGCTTTCTTGAGGCTTGAAATATGTGTAAATTTTATTCCAGGAGGCAAGATGAATTTTAAGGTGAATATTCTAGCGAGGTGCCACAATTATCTTAAAATGTTGCAAGTGTAACGAAAGGGAAAGGAACAAAAAAAGGAAAGAAAGGAAAAAGAATGAGCTAGCAAATAAAATAAATAAAATGTATATTTCAATTTGAATGTAATGTAAAGATGATGAGACTTACCAAACAAAAGCGCTAGCAGGTCGATACACACACAAACAAACACAAACATACACACAAAATTCAAGCTTTCGCAACAAACGGTTGCTTCATCAGGAAAGAGGGAAGGAGAGGGAAAGACGAAAGCATGTGGGTTTTAAGGGAGAGGGTAAGGAGTCATTCCAATCCCGGGAGCAGAAAGACTTACCTCAGGGGGAAAAAAGGACAGGTATACACTCGCGCACACACACACATATCCATCCGCACATACACAGACACATGCTTGTCTCTGTGTATGTGCGGATGGATATGTGTGTGTGTGCGAGTGTATACCTGTCCTTTTTTCCCCCTAAGGTAAGTCTTTCCGCTCCCGGGATTGGAATGACTCCTTACCCTCTCCCTTAAAACCCACATCCTTTCATCTTTTCCTCTCCTTCCCTCTTTCCTGATGAAGCAACCGTTTGTTGCGAAAGCTTGAATTTTGTGTGTATGTTTGTGTGTCTATCGACCTGCCAGCACTTTTGTTTGGTAAGTCTCATCATCTTTGTTTTTAGATATATTTTTCCCACGTGGAATGTTTCCCTCTATTATATTGAATGTAATGTAATTCACATGTCAGCACAATGATATTGAATGTAACGTAAAAATTTACTATATTTTTCATTCAATTCTGTATATGTACTATATGACAACAATGTAACTATCTCATGTAATGATTAATTGTAAATATTTGTATATTTATGTACTTATTATATCAAGAAATGTATTTTAAGGAGATGTTAATGAACTGCAAAGGACTTGTGCATGTAGCACATGATTCATATAAATGGAACTGAAAATGCAAAGAAGAAACCAATGTGATGGAACACTGGTCAAGAAATATTTATGTAGTGTCAATATGCCTTGAAGTGTATGGTGTAGTGGAAGCCGGCAGGTCTTCAGGTTGGTGTAAAGGACAAGCTCATCACCTGTCGTAGGCAGTGAGGTGTTTCCTGTGCCCTCATTGACCATTTATACCCCGGTGGACGCCAACAAAATTCGACTGCTGGAGATCACAATTTCGTGTTGACACATTGAACAAACTTTGGATTTTCTTCAAGTCAAACGCAAGAGATCCAGGCAGTACATACACACTCAGAAGCCGATACTACGTTTAAAGACATTGGAGCAATATAATAGAAACATTTATTGTTCGAATTAATTCCATTGTAAACACGAATCATGTGAACTGAATTCAAACGCTGTGCTAAGCAACGATAATACGCCGCAATTCAAAGACATTAATGTTACGACTCCTAAATAAGATACACACCAAAAAGACTGTATACAAAGACTGATATGCAAAGAGCTTTGTGCTCAGAAATATTTTTTGTAATATGTAAATTTCTTATTTTCTCATATATATGTATGTATGTAAATTTTCTATACTGCCACGCTCGCTTGCGGAGCGTGTCAGTAGAGGAGGCATTGTAATGGTACTTTGACTACCGCGCCTCCGCCAATATAAAGATATAATTCACGATCACGCACGCAGAAGAGCGCTGCACCAGCGACCGATTTTTATAAATAATTTTGTTCTTATTTTTAACTTTGCATAGGTGTTTGTTTTTTAACAACTAATTGATTACTCTCTCTCTCTCTTGTCTTCATACGAAAGACATGTATTTTTCAGCGCTGTGTTGAATGTGCTTTTGGGTGGAAATTAAAATTATATTACAAAGTGAGGTTGTTTCAATAGTGATTCGAGGTGGTTATCGCCAAATTTGTAAACTGATCATGACAGTGACAACTTGAAGAAGTTTTCAACAGACGGAGAAAAGTGAAAGACGGGTCGTCCTACAACAGAAATTAGGAGGACAGCCATGAAGACTATATTGTAATTAGTACTGCATTTCTAACAAGATTATAAGGTAAATTTCAATTAGTTTCTGACGCTAGTTCTGTACAGTCGCTTTTTGTAGTGTTGCCGACCCGGTCTGCCATGCACGGGCAAATTACTAGAGATGGGCAAAACTGTTCTTTTCAGAGATTGGATCAGAACTGTTCACTCCCTGAAATAAATTAGCTCTTTTTCATGACTCACCACTCATTTACAATAGAAAATAAATGGAAGGCACATTGCCCTTTAAACTTGGTTTATTCCAGTACTATACCTGTATTTTGATCTTATTTGATCCTATTTTGAAGTAACACAGATAATGAGTAAGAATTTTGTATTGTTTATTGAAATTTCCACGATATGACAAAGTTTTGGATTATTGATTTATTTTGCACTATCGTGGTTTTTTGGGTGATCGGAAAATGTTGTAACTTGAGATTTACATTAACAATATATTTGGCTATAATGTATTAAAATTTCATTAACCTCATACAAATACATCGCAAGCCATATATTTTTAAAGTGAACGTTTCCTTCCGAAGACGCCTAAAATCGCAAAATCCGTACCAGAATAAGAAAAAAAAATATAAATTTGACTGTAAAATGAAAGTGCTGCATATAGCCTTACGCAGAATAAAACAAGGAAAATATTGGTGTATCACATTTTGCGATATGTTTATCGGTTCGCTCGTAATTAAAGCGTAAATTCGAGTGTCCATAATAAAAATCCTATAGTAAGAGGAGTCGTCAGGAACCTAATCTAATCAGTTTAAACAAAGAAAAATAAAATAAAAACAATTGATGTATACATAACATAATAATGTAATATACATAGCAGTATTACTACGAAGAACAATATCCAGTAGAGACGAACTCCGACGCAGAGGCGCTGAGTCGAGCAGGTCGAGCCATGAGCTGTATTACTGCGTGAGCTGAGACCGCAGAGACCAGAGTGACACCTGAGTCGCTTTTCTCAACGCTCTGGCTAGAGTCGAGACGGTGGGGCGAGCATTGAGCGGGCGAGTTCCGAGGGTGGGGGGGAGCGGTGAACTCACCCGCTCCGAGACTAATCGTCCGTTCCCTTGCGAGCAGGTTGTTGCAAGTAGTTCCTATGTTATCCGCTAGGTGGCTCTCTGTCCTGTTGCTTGCATCAACTGCCCAGAGGGCAGGACGTGCGACTGAAACGATCGCCGACAGAGTGCGATGCGAAGTTATGCTGCGCCAGACACTGCAGGCAGCAGACGACGCACAGAGACGGCACGGCATATGTGAAACACAAAATCCAATGGGGCACTGCACAATGCAGGCAGCCAAGGTAGAAGCAGGGCAGAGGCCGGCGCTGGCTGTGTTGTGTGGCGTGCACTGTGCTCTGACCAGCAGAGGCGCTGCTGATATGCTCCGTCTCTCTCTCTCTCTCTCTCTCTCTCTCTCTCTCTCTCTCTCTCTGCCGTGGGAAACGTTTGGAGCTACCGTTCTTTTTTTCTGAATCACTGATTGTTCACTCCTTTGAAAGATGCAACTCTATGCATTAGTTCAAGAGCGGATCCCCCATCTCTACAAATTACAGCACGATCTCAATCAGTAATACGAAGTCCGCCTTATCCGTAACTTATTCCACCAAAATCAGATTTTCTATTTTATATTTTCACGGCAGAACCCTGAGGTAAGGAAACACTACAATGTATTGTATTATTCTGCAAGAACCATGAAGTGTGTGGTTAGGTTTTTACTGCACATAGATATTCAACAGCTAACTATTGTAGCAGAACACTGATGTTTGCCTGCAACCTATTAATGAGGCTTATCAACATTTACCAATAGTGAACTCGCTATATAATTGTGTAATATTAGGGGGCTGTGAACAGTGAAAGTAAAGAACTGTGAAGCGCAATTGTGCAACTGTCAGCTACATCATTTACAGTAATCAGTGTTGAACTTCCACCCCCCCCCCCCCCCATTTTACAGCATGTATAACAATATAGTATGTCGATACTGAGGAATATCGATGAAGAAATAAAGCAGGTGAACGGCACAAACTGTTCAAGGCAGGGTTCAATGTCAGGTTTGTTGTTGGTAAGGTTTTGGGATTTGGTTGCAAAGCGATATTTCCAGTTGATATTAAGTCTGAAGGAAAGTAGGTCCTTCACCAAAGGAACATGATCAAATGCAGGCTTAGGGCTGAAAGTGTGACTGTTTGGGGCTGAAAATGAGACCCTTAGGTAATACAGATTATTCAGGAGGGGAAATTGCTTTAGATGAGAAGTTAAGGACACTGTACTGTTGTGACTGGTTCTTGTGATTATGGGTTATTCTTGGTCTGGGAGGCAGTGGTGAAGGCTGTGGGACGTTAAGGTGGTTGGCCAAGCTTGGTTTGTAGAAGATGAGTGGTGGTTGATGGTGTGGTGTTTAGGGAGCTGCAGAAGAACAGGAAGGGAAACACCACTGTTCAGGTAGTTTAGTAGAAGGTGGGATAGCTTTTTGATGTCTGGCATGTTGTTGCAGTTTGAAGTTGGATTGGCGGATGATACCATCCAAGGAAACATTAGGGGCAGATAACTGCAGGATTTCGTAGGAGTGAAGAAATCTGGTGCAGTCGAAAATGGCAGAGGAGGCATAGAGGTCACAGATTAGCTGGGCAAGTGCAAGAGATTGCTGTGTTTGAAACTGTAAAATAGGCTGGTGTGGAGTAGGATTACATCCAGAAACAGGGACATTTGATGTTAGGCCTTTTGGAGTAACTTCAAGGGACATGCAGGTTTCAAGAAACAAAATGTGGGACCTTAGTTTTGATAGTGCAAAAGCATGTTTTCAAAAAGAACAGATGTAATATGAGAGTGGCAAAAACACAACATGGAAAAATGGAAGAGAAGCACGGAAAAAATTCTATAAAATCTGAAAAATTCATGCAAAAATCATTAATAAGAGGTAATGAGTGAGCAATCTACATGATATGAAAAAATGATTGGAAAAGAAAAAACGAAAAAAATCAATTTGGCAAGTCATGGGAACAGACAAGATCTTAAAAATGGGTAAGCAGAAGGCGAAAGTCATAGGAGAAAATGTAAAACAGTTTTGCAATGAGAGTGACATAAGGGATGGCATTAAAAGTCAATCACAGTGGTTTGCCCATAAACCAAAAATTACATGTGAACAAGATAAGTGAAGGGTGGTAAAGAAAACAGCTGTCAAATTCGCAAATAAATAGGTGAAAGATGATCAGGAGAAGGCCATGTAGTGTAATGAACTATAATTTGATATATGCAAATTCGTAAATCCAATGGAATTGTTATATGCAAATAAAAAAGGACCCTCCTAAGTGCACAGAAATCAATACTAGAAAAGTTGTAGAAGTGCTGATTAATAAATAAACAAATGGATTAAAACATAAGGTAGAAAACAGATGACAGATTGAACAAGACAGACAACAACAAAAATGAGAAGAGGGTAACATAAGAAGGAATGAAGGCCACATGGGATAGTATACCAACAAAAACAATCAATTTCTGAAAAAATAATGTAATTCGATAGATAAAAAAATCTACTCACCAAGTGGCAGCAGAACACACACATAAAAGAAGCTTGTAAATAGGCAAGCTTTCAGAGCCAGTGGCTCCTTCTTCAGGTAGAAAGATTGAAGGTGAAGGAAAAGGACTG
Organism: Schistocerca cancellata; assembly: GCF_023864275.1. NCBI lineage: Eukaryota > Metazoa > Arthropoda > Insecta > Orthoptera > Acrididae > Schistocerca > Schistocerca cancellata. The sequence continues at coordinate 1,192,633,686 of NC_064626.1, forward strand.
GAGTGGTTAGGAAGAGAGGTTAGATTTCAGGAAAGTCGCCCACAACCTGGGTCAGGGGAGACTTACCGCACAGTATGAGAAGGAAAGACTGATTGTTGGAGACTGCATCAGATAAGATTTGAAAGCCTGAAAGCTTAAAGACGGAAGGCAGAGTAATATGTAAGACAGAAATTACTGCTTAAGCATCATGCATGAGTTGATAAGAGTGGAAAGCTAAGTACATTGTACGTAACAGATGTGGGAGGAGGGGTGGTGAAAAAAGACAGGTAAGACAATGAAAGATGTAAAAAACTAAAAGGGAATTAAAAAGTAGTGAAGAAATGCTGAGACGGAAGAAATTAACATAAATTAAGGCCAGGTGGGTATCAAGAACCAAGGACAAGAATACTGCAGATATTGGGAGGGCTATTCTAAGTGTGGTGGGCAAAATTTCAGGCAGAATGGATCCGATTTCAGGACATGATTTTAGAGACTCATGGCCATGTCAAAGTAGCTGATTAATACATCCCAGACCACGATAATCTGAGTCACCAGTGATGTGATTCAAAGTTATTTTTTGGAGGGATCAGCAGTACCAGGATTGGATATCATAGCCTGGGAAATATGCTTTTGAACTAGGCTGGTGGGGTAACTGCGTGCAGTGGAAGCTCAAGTGAGAATGGTGGTGTATTGCTGTAAAGAGTCTGCATCCAAACAAATATGTTTGCCTCAGATGCCGCAGCTGTGTGGGAGGGAACGTTTGACATGAAAAGGATGGCAAGTGTCAAAATATAAGCACTATTGTTGGTTGGTAGGTTTAACATGGACGGAAGTGTGTAGCTTGCCTTTGGTGAGGGTAAGATCAATATCAAGGAAAGCGGCATGGGATTCGGAACAGTACCATGTGAAATTTAACTGGGAGAAAGTAGTCAGAGATTCCAGGAATTTTAACATGTCAGCCTCACCATGAGTCCACATGGTAAAGGTGTCATCAATTTATCTAAACCAAACCAAGGGCTGAACACTTATGGATCCCAGGAAAGCCCCCTCCAAGCATTGGCATACGAAGGAGCCATCCTGGTTCCCATGGCCATACCCCTGCCTCTCAAAGATGAAGTAGTTGTTGGTAAGTATAAAGTTGATTAAGGTGAGTATGAGGGATGTCATAGAATTGGAATCAGGTGGGTGCTAACCGGGGAAATGTTCAGTAACAGACAGACCATGTAGGTGGCGGGATGTTAGTAAAGAGGGAGGTGGCATCAATGGTGACAAGCAAGGTGTGTGGTGGGAGTTAGACAGTTGCACATTTCAGATCATCTAGGAAATGGTTGGTATCTTTGATATAAGAGGGGAGTCTTTGTACTGTGGATTGCAGGTGCTGATCAACTAAGGCAGATTATGTTCAATGGTTGCTTTGAAGCCAGCAAGTATAGGATGGTCAGTATGATTGGGTTTATGGATCCTAAGAAGAAGGTAAAAGGTGAGGGTGTTTGGTTTGGATGGGTTGAAAGTTCTACGGATTGAGGTGTTAGTCCTTGTGAGGAGCCTGAGGTTTTAAGGAGGGACTGCAGGTCAGTTTGAATCACAGGGATGGGATCTTGATGGCAGACATTGTATTTAGAGGTGTCAGGCAACTGGTGGAGACCTTCACTAACCTACTCCTTTCGGTCAAGTATTACAGTTGTAGATCCTTTGCCTGCTGGGAGGATACTGATAGAGCTATCAGCTTTCAGGGAACAAAGAGCCCTGAGTTCTGCAGAGGACAGGTTAGGGTCATGCTGTAGGGATCTGAGAAAGGGTTGTGAAGCAATGCTGGATGTGAGGAATTCTTGGAAGGTTTATAAGGGATGATTTTGAGGTAGTGGTGGTGAATCATATTGGGACCTTAGCCTGAACTTATCAAGGCAGGGTTCAATGTCAGGTTTGCTGTTGGAAAGGTTTTGGGATTGTGTTGCAATGTGATATTTCCAATTGATATTATGTGTGAAGGAAAGTAGGTCCTTCACCAAAGCAGCATGATCAAATGCAGGTGTAGGGCTGAAATTGAGACTACAACTTAAGAGGAAGAGAAAGATGACAGTGATGAGGCAGAATCATATGTTGACTGTCCATCACGATGACAAAAAACTAGTTTTGATAGTTTATTTTTATGTGTGTAAGTATGCTAAACTTGAGCTGCAACTGTGTAAGATTTAGCAATTTTAAGCACTTCACCAACACTTGGTTCTGATGCAGCCAAAGCATTTGCTGCGACCTCCAAGTCAGTGTAAAGGTGCACATAACATCCTGAATAAATAATTCGGTTAATGATATGGTCTTTAAATATTTCTGCTTGTGTCTGTATATGTGTGGATGGATATGTGTGTGTGTGCGCGAGTGTATACCCGTCCTTTTTTCCCCCTAAGGTAAGTCTTTCCGCTCCCGGGACTGGAATGACTCCTTACCCTCTCCCTTAAAACCCACATCCTTTCGTCTTTCCCTCTCCTTCCCTCTTTCCTGATGAGGCAACAGTTTGTTGCGAAAGCTTGAATTTTGTGTGTATGTTTGTGTTCATTTGTGTGTCTGTCGACCTGCCAGCACTTTCATTTGGTAAGGCACATCATCTTTGTTTTTATGAATAAATAATTCTGTATACAAAACTTTAAGTTATGAAACACTAAATTGCACTTGCAAGCAAGACCCTGCAAGTCAGCAGTCCATGCTGCATAAGACTGTTCATGGTGTTTCCGACACTTATTGAGTTATAGTCTAGTGGTAACTATGTCCATTTGATGACTGGTCTTCAGTTAACAGAGCACACAGATCACTGAAAGACAAAACATTAGAATCAAAGAGTGGCTGCAATTTCTGCACCACTTTGTACAAACAGGTGCGAGAACACAAGAGCAAATGACAACTGTTGCTCCCAAAGATCCAGAAACTGGGGTCCATAACACTGGCACTATGTGCAAACATTGGTTGGTTGGTTTTGCAGTATAAAGGGACCAAACTAAAGGGTCATCAGTCATCAGTCCCTTTTTCCTCATGCAAACAAGGCTCAAGTTAAAACAATTCCCAAAAGAAGTTGGGGAAATGAAAAGGGCGGAAAACTAACGGAGAACCACACGGAAAGAAAAAACGAAAGAAGCTAAACAAAAGGGGAAAACATACACTAAAAGGAAAAGTAGTGCAAGGTATTAAAATAATATAGCAGATGGCCGAGGCTGGCTGACCACGAGAATAAAAAGAAAAAGGATGGGCCAGCCACTCTGCAACACACTAAAATCTCTAGCCTAAAAGAGGAGGCGAGATGAACACACATAATCGCCAAAAGCACAATATGCTAAGTATTTGTCACCACTTTTCTATTTGCTCCCAATACGAAAGCATTATCAGTAAACAAAATCATATTCAAGAGCAGAACACTGAATGAAAGCTAATAATGAGAACAAGGTACAATGAAAGGTTAAAATCTAATAAGCAGAATGGCATGACTGAAAAAACTCATGCAATAGACTGTACAAGACAGAATCATGGCTGGCTGCCTGTCTGGCCTTGCTGCTGACACTGGATCAGCCTTGCGCTTGCCCCTGGTGGTGACTATCCACCACAGGCTGTAGCGCCTCTGAGTCACAATCGATATCAGCTGCTGGCAATTACATTAAAGGTGGTAACTGTGCATTGCAGGCAGGCTGTTTGCTTGCACATGATTTAGCATTTAGCAACTACATACTGTTTAGTTCATGCCAGTATCTGTAAAATTTACAAGGTCTTATCGTTGCCAGTCATCTGTATCTCAATCTCAATCAACAGTTTACCTCCATGGAAAAAAAAGTGTTTCTGGATTTTATTGAATTAAAGGCTTCTGGAATCTTCCTGAACATTGTGATATAAAATGTGTTTCGTAAACCAATTGTATGAGACAAATAAGTTGCTGCGTATAAGGTTTTAATATAAAAGCTGAAATTTTTTCATGCCTGACATGAATAGTGAGGGTGTAGTGCAGGAAATAAACAACCTTGGATCTGCTTTACGGAAATAAAGGAACAACACAGTTGCAACTTGAAAGAATGCTGGGGATAAACTTCATGAAGCTACACACTTTCATTTCAGGTAACTGTACATAGGCTATTTTGACTTGAACGGATAACTTCACAGATAAACCAAAAGCATTTAGGCTGTTTAAATGATGATGCACAAATTTTTGCTTTTTTTCAAGTGTAAGAGCCATGAGTTCCAATACTCAGAAATGGTAATTTTTTAGTATGCACTGCACAAAGAAGACAGTGTCAAATTGTGTGCTATGTTCCAATACTTCCACATCATGAATTATTGCCCGTTTCTGCTGAATCTCCAGCATTCTCCTTTAGCTGGTCATAATTACACAAAACTTTCAAAATGAAGAATATGAAAGAGTGCAGAAATTTTGAGACTTAAAAAATCTTTGAAAATAATTATAATAGTCTGGATTGCAAGGCACATTTATTGAAAGACAACTGGTTTTGCTCATCACATGATCGTCCTCAGACCTACAGTCATGTTGATGGACAATAGCTGTGTATGAAGTGTATGAAGCAGGGATTGCTGAATGATGATAGTCAACTGCAGTTTTCCATCAACATGTCTGTAGGTCTGAAAATGATCATGTGACGATCAAAAACAGTCACTTGGGATCTAGACTGTTATAATTATTTTCAAAAATTGTATTTGATTAACTGATACCTCCAGTAATGTTTTTGATAATAACTGAGAATTAAAAGGCTGAACTTCTTGCAAGACACTGGATTTTCAAATCAATAACCCCTTTTTCCAACACCCTCCTGGAAATTAATTGTAATAATTGACCTGGCTCTTTTGATTAACTCAATTAGCAAGACTTTACAGGGTTCGCTTAGGCTGAACATAATGTTGCACATTATAATTATGAAAAAAAGAACAATTACATTAAGGTCACAATGAACGAGGATTCTCTGATCTGTTCCTTTAAACAGATTGTTAATCTAGCAAATGAGGTGCTACGTATATGAAAAAGAAATGTATTATTTATGTTATAGTTTATTTAGTTTTACAAATATATAAATTAGATTGGTTCACTCATTCATAGGGCTGGCAGGTGAAAAGGTGCAGAAATTTTGGGACTTAAAAACCTGAAATATGTGCAAATGTATCATACGAAAATTTCTGCTCCCTTGATGACGTATGAATGAGTAAGCCTGTCAAGTTATAGTGTTATAATGGTATTAAGTCATGTTATATGATGTTATTCAGCAAACTAGTGTTCCACTTATGTATTTTACATATTTGTCTGTTTTGTTTGATTCACTTCCTGTTTGAGGTACTGGTTGGGCAACGAATGGCAATGGGGGACAGCAGCCAATGTTGTGACATCAGAGCAAGAGCAAAGAGACCTCGGCACCAATTGCAGCTAGAAGGAATAAGCCAGACGAAAGATTCCATGGACCCAATACAAATAATGCACACAAACGGAATAACAAGGTTGGATGTATATTTTTAGGCAGTCTCTTGTCAGAATTCTCTAGAGAGATCTCTCATGATAGCATTTCATGAGACATGTTATGTTGTGCATCCAAGTCTGAAAATAAAGTAATTGATCAACAACTACAGTCTACTGATTTACATAAAATCAGTAAACAACTGTTTTGTGTGGTGTACTATGGCTTGAAAATTGTACAGGAGAACTGCATGATCAATATAGTAACAGTTCAACACAGTGTAACTAATATAAATTCAACAGGTCCACAAAAAACGCAATGCAATGAATTTGTGCACTTGAGCCTAATGGCAACATTATCTTTGATGGCACATCATGTGAACACACAGAAATTAGCACTTGTTTGAAATTACTGACAAACAACTGCAACCTACCTAAGAATCGACAGTGAATTACTGAAATTTTCTCTGCTGGCCGATGTGGCTGAGCAGTTCTAGCCGCTTCAGCCTGGAACCGTGCGACTGCTATGGTCACAGGTTTGAATCCTGCCGCGGGCATGAATGTGTGTGATGCCCTTAGGTTAGTTTGGTTTCAGTAGTTCTATGTTCTAAGGGACTGATGACCTCAGATGATAAGTCCCATAGTGCTCAGAGCCATAATTTTTTTTTTTTTTTAATTTGCTCTGTCAGCAATTTACTGCAATTTGTTCAAAAATAAAATGAATAGTCACCAACTATCAAGCATGTTAGGAATTTCATAAGAGCTGGATTTCAGTTTGCAAAATGTTAAATATTTATTCTTTGTGAGCAGTCATTTTCTTAAAATGCGGTTAGTAAAAAGCAAATTTCAATAACAGTGTTGTTATGACAATTTCACTGGGACTGAAGGAAATATTTATTAAAAGTGGGAATTCCTTAAAAAGTAGGTTAATTAATATGGGATTTTACTTTATTACTATTGTGATTTTACAGATAACATTGTTTTGCTCATACAGTGGCAACCGAGCAAAATGAAGTGGTACCTTTAATAGCATTTGGGATGATGGTTTTAATCGCAATGTTTCTCAAGTGATGTTCTATATTAAATTTTAAGCCTTTACTTAGTAAATTATTCCTTTGGGAGTGAATCTAATATTTAAAGACTCATATATTCTGATATTAAAAAAATAATCTAACATTCAAAGCAAAAGATTGTATGATTGCAGGGTGAAACATTTTAAAATTTTGTTAAATATTTATCATATGCTGATAGTATTTTTTACCTTCAGTTTCTGTGAATTGAGGATTTCTTGCTTAATCTCCTTTAGACGAGCTTCTCTAACTGCAATTCTTGTGACTGCACGCCAGGCATCTTTGGCACGATATCTGAATCCTTCTACCTGCTCTAGTTTGAACTGGTATGCTCTGTGATAAAAAAATAAAAAATAAAAATGTTTATGACACTATGGGAGATAATCATGTGCATCACTATATTATTATACAAAGTTATCAACCAATTTATTAGTCAAAGATTCCTTATACATTTCATGATTACAAATCAAAGGAGTAATTTAACTGGCAAAAATGTTTGAGAAAAACTGATACTTCTTATGAACTCTGCCAAAAACACAACAGTTAGATCAATTTACCTTCAACACAACACAATTAGTGAAGAATATACATAAAAGACAGCCCCCTCTGAGTAGGAAGTGCCCAACAAAAATGAAGCCCATTTACTGAAAAAGAAACACACTGACTTTTAACTGCAGAGAGCTAAGAAATGCTACCACTTTCTTTTCACTTATCAATTGTGTTTGTTATAAACTGTTTCTGTTGCCAAATGAGTAACTTGATATTTATGTAGTTACGGAGTAAAATGCTTCTTTGCAAAGCTCTCCCCCCACAACTTACTTCAATATATTATTATTGTCTCCACAGCTTTTTTGAAGAAATTGTTCAACTTCTTGCATCAGTGGTCTTTCCTTAATACTCACAAAAGATAAAGCTGTGCCCTGCAAAGTAAAAGCAAACACATTAAATACACTAACATAAAATTCACACAGAGCACAAAAAGTAAATGACTTGGTTAAAAATGTGTAACACTTATTTCAAATTGTGTAAACTATAAAACACGCAACTATAAACTGGTAGATCTGAGATGACATTAACAGAACATCCGACACTGAGAAATGTTGATAAATTTAACACTGTTGAGTTGATCTGTTCTTGTGTTACATTGTCACAAGGACCAAACCAGACAGGGATTTGAACTCTGATTCTCCCACATATGAATCCAACATACTAGCCCCTGCATCGTCACCCCATTTTCCATGTTTTGACTTGCAGGCAAGAACTGCTCAAGAAGGGGAGGGGGTGTTTGGGGCGTTTATGAGATGAATGACAAACACGAATAAAGCCTATGTTAAGGGACACCTGCAACTGCCTCTAATACCATCACAGTACAAATACAATACCACATGCAGGCACAGATGTTACAGCTTAAGCAGTTTGTAGAACAATTAACAGTATGAAATTTTGGTGCAAACATCTATATAACAAACATTGTGCATTTCTTGCATATTACATCATAGATGTAGAGGAACTGAAAAGAGGGAATAAAACTGATAAACACCATTCAGTAATATTACATAAAACACAACTTAGCTTCAACTCAGTTATATAAAAATGTGCTTCATTTTCGAGTTTTTGTGAAACGTGGAATCTTATAGCCACGTAGAATATTAAAAATATAACTTTTATATCATCTGATGCAGGAAAACAAACATTCAGAAAGAAACAGTGAAAGAGAAAAGACACAAAAGACACATCACTACACAGGCATTTATTTGGGAAATACGAGTAACTTCTGTCAACTGTTGTTTATTTACATTAGAACAGTGTACTTACTTACTAAATCACTCGATAAAAAGTGACATTTTTGAGGCCATTCCTTTCACATTTATAACACAAGTAAAATGCAATTATTATCAACTATTTCCAAATGCTGTTAAAAAGTGCCCCTTTACACACACACACACACGCACACACACACACACACACACACACACACACACACACACACACACACCAGTTTAGGAATACACAGGATATAAGTGTTTGAAAACAATTTGCACCCTTCAATGAGAATTTGAAATATTAAATCAGAGGGGTCCTTCTAAGCACTTCATCACATACTGAGTAAATGTCAGTGTTTATTTGTTTGCAATACTCAGTGCCAAAAACAGGCGCTTAATATTATTTACTATACCAACTTAATACAAAATTAAGAAACAATGGGATACATAACCCCATTTATGGAACAGTAGATTACAATCATTTCACAGGTTCCTACTTTATTTGCATGTTTTAAATTTATTTATTTCCATGTCTATTTAACCAAGTTTTCTTCCACAAAATCATGCTCCAAATGGTCTTGTTATCTACTTTAAAATGGTCTAGTGTGGAATGTTCATCCTGTAGATGGCACTGCAGTTAGTGGCCCAGACACTGAGTCTCACCATTCTCACACACAACATCTTTAGCCTCACCACACTTGCACAGAGCATCTACTTTGCTCAGGAGGCCAAACTTCTGCAAGCTGATCTTATGGCAATACACTCACACACTCATTCTGGTTAAAGTTTGTGATGCAGGTTAGAGGACCTTACTGCCATAGGCCAACTCTTTGCTTGGGAAGATGTTAGAGTTCTCCAGGTCTGTTCTCTCTTCTGCCAGTGCTTCTGATAGGCACCCATGAGAACCTGTGTTCTTTGCATGAAGGGATTATTGGGCCATATGGGTCTCCTGATGGTGGTGCTCTATGCATTCGGTGATATGAGTTCATTTCCAGCTTTGTCCTCTCCACATGTGATTCAAAGTCCCGGTGCATGCGAGTGCGTGCAATGCTGACGAATCGTAGCATATCAAATTCAGCATCCTGTTGCAATTAGTACGGACTCCTTCCTTCACTGTGATGTCCACATTCTTCATACAAGCAAAGGTGCTCCAGAGAGAGGGAGCATCTCGGCACACAATGCTATAACTGACATCTACAACAGTCGTGGATTAACACCTTGGGTCTGCTCGTCATTGACCTAATAATGTTGTTCGTGACACAGAAACTGGCTCTGGAGTCGAGGCAATGTTCTAAACTTCAGGAAGTGATCCAGGGTCATACCTAGATATTTAGGCTGTGAACAGTGCTGGAGTCACCCATCTCACCTTGTCACATTGGGTTCTCATGATGATTACCAAGATGAAAAGTACCAACCTGCGTCCAGCCGGGGTTTCACTTCAGATGGTTAGCATCATAACAGATAGAGCATGTTCAACGTTAGTCTGTCAGTTTCTTATCTCTTCTACCGATGAGAAGTTCTAACATGGAGCTGACACTGCAGCATATATGACTTACTTGATGTCATTTGGTATTGGCTGGTCATTTGTGTACATGCCGTACAGTACTGGCACCAAGATGCTTCCTCGTAGTGTGCCTTTCATCTCTATCCTCCACCTACTGTTCTTTCCCCATAAAAGTTGACATAAAATGTCCTGCAATGGAGAATGGCACCAACAGAGGATGCCATACAGCAGTCTCTCATCAGATCGTATAATTTAATCAGTGACTTTTGGTGAGTGACAGTGTCATATACAACTGGTAGGTCAATGAAGACCACTCCAGTAATCTTCTTTTGTTCAAGCCCATCCTCCATGTATTGCTTCACATTTATTAGCTGTCCATTAAATCATTTTCCTAGAGTGGAAGCCCACTCACTGGTATATGAATTTCTCTTATATGATGTTTTTGATGTGAAGCAATGTACAAGATATCTCAGAGCTGTGAAACAGGTCAGAAACTTTTTCCATCATTTGACTGTTCCCCCAGTTTTGATGATGAGACCACTTTGGCCTTCCTCCATGTATTCAGGATATTTAAGTCTGTAACACAGGTTTTCATCACAAACAAGAGTCATTTATGCAGTCCAAAGCTGTCAATTTGTTCTACACACAGTTCATCAATGCCAGCTGCTCTGGTGGCTCTTATGTCACAGATCACAAACTCTGCCTCAGACATGACGAATGTTTTCATGAGAAAATGGTTTTCAGTCCACAGAGACCATGCTTGGCACTCCTGAGCTGTCTTACTGTTGGTTCTGTCTTTCAGCACTTGGTTTGCAGCTTAAGTGTTGAAACTGTCCATCACGCATTTACACAAAATACGTCAGGTCTTTTATACAGAAGAATCAAATAAAGCAGATCTCATTTTTAACACATTCATTATTTTCAGAGCCTCAGAGCTCTGAAACTCTCTCACATTTCTAAGAAAGGTTTACTTAAAGTACCGAGCTCATGACCATGGCCAATGGGATTAAGTCTCGGCACAGCACCAGCTTTGAACATCACTTTGATTACCTTCCACGTGCGTCAGATCTACATACCGTATACCATCCTACTAGGACCGAATAGTAATTAAGCCTAGAACCTATGGATTTGCAGTCTGACATTTACTCTCTCAGCTGCTGACCTACACTGAAGACATCAAGCAAGAAGCATTTATTATTGTGGATAGGAATCGCAGGCACGGTTAAATTAAGGCCAGATATAATTAGACACTCTCTCTTACAAACTGTCCAAAGTCATTCCTCTGTCACCAGATTCAAATTAAACTGAGCAGAAAAGATAAAATCTGAACTCATCTACAAGAACCTTCCCCAAACAAGTTTACCAAGAAGTTCTACGTTAATAGACTAGGAAATCTATACTTTCAAAGCTGACTTCAGGCTAAATTTTTCAGGAATTGTAATGCTTTTTTTTCTTTTTTTGTGTGTGTGTGTTTTCCTACTTCTAGTAATACTGTCATCTACACAAAAGTGAAAAGGAAAATCAAAACAACTGTATCAGCATTTCTAGTTCCTGTAAGGGATGGCAGCATGCCTTACATGTAAATACAGGCAAAGTTATGCACAAAATCATGAACAGAAAGAACTCCATTGGAGCCTGAATCAAAATAAATATCTGAAAGTCCATGACAGTGACCACAAAATAAAATTCTACTGACACCATAGCACAACAGAAATTTGATGAAACCCTAATTTACAAATCATACCAACTACAGCAAATACCAGAGAGTTTCATCAAAACATTAATGTTTCTGAAAAATCACTGAAAAGCCTTTACATTAAAAAAAAAAAAAAAAATGTGGATGAGAAATGTCTTGGCAGGTTAAAGAAAAACAGTGAGTATTAACTAAAGTATTTTATCTCCAATTTTTAAATCACAATACGATTTTGTCCTGAATATTGCACCTCATCAATTTCCTAGTGGAAATCTTCAGTGTTTCAGATAAATTAATTCATGTATTGAAGCACGCAAGCAATTATGTCATGCATTACATATCAATGATGTAGTAACTCAAAAGCTTTTTTTATAAACATTAAAATCAAAACCACATTATAATAATATTGTACCTGATTTGTTCCTCGAGCAGTGCGACCAGCTCTATGGATATATGAGTTTACATCAAGAGGGAAGTCAAAGTTAATAACATTGGAAACATACTGGAAGTCTATTCCTCTTGAAACACCTGACTCTTTATCTTTCTTCCTTTTGCTGAAATTATAAAATACAAAATTATGTGCATACATTCAAGTATAATGCCTTCTCAGAAAAGATTTCAAACACCGAGTGTGTTTGCTTATCACTTTAAATGTATGATAATGTGATATTCCTACATTCCTTCTTAAAGGCAATGACTAGTGAACATACTACCAAGTGCTAAATACAGAATTGACGGGTTCGGCAGTAAACAATGGTAAGGGACAGTCTGCGAGAAACAGAGATATTAATTGTAAAATGTCAGAATGACATGTTTCATTCATATTAGTAAAAAGTTCTACGAAAAACCGATAGATGGCACCACTTTGCCAAATTTCAGACTTCGCTGGATCACTACCCAAAAAAGTTGTAGTAGGACTTATCCTTAAAATGAGTAGCCAGACACTTCTTATTTAGTTAAAGATTGGAAGTTTACCAGGCTTTAATCTTGTCTTTAAGATCCTACAAGTAGTGACAATGATGACGCAGACACTAAACATGTTAATGATCAACAGAGCATTGATGAATTTCTTAGTAAAACCAACTGATTTGTATATAAGTACAATATAACTTCTGCACAATTTCAGTGCAGTAATGTGTTCACTGAAAATTTGTGTGTGTGTGTGTGTGTGTGTGTGTGTGTGTGTGTGTGTGTGTGTGTGTGTGTGTGTGTAAGTATAATCTAACTTCTGCACCATTTCAGTGCAGTAATGTGTTTATTGTAAATAAGTATTACAGTAGTTGTATTACATGTTTGTTACCTTATAAATAAATAAAAAACTTTTTTATTTTAAATTCAGTGCATTAGTATTTGTAAAATGACTCTTAGTGTTCATTAAAAAATGACGATCATTCCACTTGGGACCTGTGGAATGGTACATTAGCTTATTTGTTTTAGTTGTAAATATTTGTCATGTATTGTTGTTTTTCTGACATGTTCCACATCCTGGAGGACCTCCTCACTACGGATCAATTGGAATGAAAGTAAATCTAATCTAATCTAATCTAATCTATAGAAAGAATGAAAGAGGCTAAAATGTCGCAGTGTGCAAGAGCAGATGAAGAAAAACAGGAATGAAGGAAAGCGGTATGTACAAAGTACAGAGGTAAGGATAATGTTGTTGAAGGAAAAAGGACAGACCCACCATGCAAATGACATAAAAAATGTTTCCAGCTTGTCAATGAAGTACATAAACAAACAATATTCCAAAATACCTGGGAAATGAATTACTACAATACTCAAAATTCTTACCTACAAGGTTGCTTGCGATCAAAAACTGTTATCCAAAAGAACACTAAACAAGAGATATCTAGACGCAGTCAAACAATTCTATATACAGTGAAAACTGTCAGAAAGGATATCATTGTTTGCACAATTGCATTCCTTAACATTCATGGACTTCAGAAAAATAGAGGGCGAGTAGAGAATGTATTGTTGTTTTTCTGACATGTTCCACATCCTGGAGGACCTCCTCACTACGGATCAATTGGAATGAAAGTAAATCTAATCTAATCTAATCTAATCTAATCTAATCTATAGAAAGAATGAAAGAGGCTAAAATGTCGCAGTGTGCAAGAGCAGATGAAGAAAAACCTACTTCTGATGGCAGAGGTAAGCACACCAGTCATCCTAGAAAATATTCAAATGAAAGCTTTTATTGACGAACTTCCAAAGTACAGGAGTCACCCCACTCGAAAAGATTCATCGCAAGAGCACTAAGTATGGAATATTCCCTGCAGCTCTGTTATGACAAGTGTGTCAAGGAATGTTAGTTGGCAAGCAAAAGTTCTATTTCTATAGACAAATTTGGATGAATATTTACTGAGGAATTCAATATAAGTTTCAAGATGCCTAAAATGGACACCTGTCAACAATGTGATTCAATTTATGTAGCAATCAAGCATGCTGAGAACTGTAAAAACAAAACTGTACTATATTCATTGTGAATAAAGCAGGAGAGTCACCATCAAAAAGCAGAAGCTGGGTAATCTGCAATATGTGAAGCAATGAAAGTAGCAAAACAAAATCAAAATAATCATGTAATCATGTTCGATTTGCAACAGACACTACCCACGCCTAATCTGACTGGGTCAACGTTTTATAAGCATAAAATATGGTGCTGTAATTTTAGGATTGGGGAGAAGAGAAGTTTGTGGCACAACTTGACTAGATGAAGGGATCGGTTGGTAGAACATGTGTTGAGGCATCAAGGGATCACCAATTTAGTATTGGAGGGCAGCGTGGAGGGTAAAAATCGTAGAGGGAGACCAAGAGATGGTTACACTAAGCAGATTCAGAAGGATGTAGGTTGCAGTAGGTACTGGGAGATGAAGAAGCTTGCACAAGATAGAGCAGCATGGAGAGCTGCATCAAACCAGTCTCAGGACTGAAGACCACGACGACGACAACAACAACAACAACAACAACAACAACAATTTTAGTGTCCATTCTTGTGCAGATAGCCAAGGACACTTTTTTTCTCTGGGGTGAAGCAACAGCTAAAAGGGGACCAGTTGAAATAGCAAGCTGTTTAAAGATGTATTTCGAAAAGAAAGACATCAAAGGTGAAAAGTTGATTGCGTTTTCCGACAGCTGTAGAGGACAAAAGAAGAATTGGACCTTAGTGGCATTTTGACTCTACCTGTTAAAGTCTGGTTGTTTCAGATACATTGAGCACACCTTTCCTTAGGCTGGACATAGCTGGCTACCTAGTGACAGAGACTTTTTTTCTCAGGTGGAGAAAAATGTCACCTCACATTATCAAAGTGTTTATGGACTTTATCACTGGGAAGTAATTCTAAGAACACCCCAGCGAAATAAGCCATTCAGGTAACTCATATGACTCAAGAGTGTTTCTGCAGCTTCTCTGCACTGAAACAGCTACTCCATAAACCACAAGCATCAACTGCTCAAAGCAAATTCAGTATTAGGAATTGCATTCAACTCGTATTTTCTGCTGAGCTACAAAGTCCCACCCCAACATTAATGTTCAGTGATACATACAATGGTTGCCTAGAATATGTTGCCCTATCAAAACATGGAAGACCTGCAAGCAGTTCTTTCCTCACAGAGCCTAAACTGATATAATCTGGACCTCTTCCCACTAAAGGAGACAGCTAAGAGAAATTCTCTCAAGGTTAAAATGGATACCTCCTGTATATCATGATTGGTATGACTCACTCCAACCAGAAGGAGGGTACTGCCCTTCAGCAAAAAGAAGATGAAGAAGAAAGATAGACAATCATGTAATGAGAAAACAATGTTTTAAGTAAAATAACAATGTTAAGTAAATGCATTGAGAATAAAATGTTTTCACATAAAAAATGTTAAGAAAGTGTGTTGAGACTACAATGTTTTGAGTAAATAATGTTAAGTACATGTTTCTGAAATTTTGAAATTTTTTTTTTGAGTTGATATTACATACTAAAAATATTTAACTTTTGACACTGTGTAATAAAGCAATGCTGCACCTGAAGGGAAAACAAATTATTTTGTATGTATTTCAGATATCTGATTTATGGGATTTTATTAAAAGATTTGTGGTGCGTTTTCTCAGAACTACTGATTTGTCCCTTACCATTTTTTAACTGCCGAACTCTTCAATTTTCAAGTACAGTGATCTACAGTGCCTTTACTATAAGGTACATCCCTCACAGTTCTATTTTAGGCCAATTCCGGGCATATGTTATATAAACAATTCTTCAAGTTCTCTTTACTCTGTTCGAACTTTGTTTAGGATTGACAGCTATGAATAATGCAGTGGGGTAAGGCTCCTGAGAAAGGCATGGCATGCATTCAGCCTATCTCACGAGACCTATAGCTGCAGCAACCACCCACAGTTGCCAAACATTCACCTCCCACCACTACAACATTTGCTACTTGCACTATACTTCAGATTCAAGCAGCATGTTGTCCTGTGGTCTCAGTCTGTACCTGCTGAGATTTTGTTTGTTTTCATTTCTTACAGTTGTGATACCTGTTATTACTATTGCTCATTGTGTGATACTGAACAATATCACAAAGCAAGATCATCAAATGTTATTTAGTGGAACTGTTAGATGTCTTTCTCTTGGCCAGCAGATTGCTGTTGGTCAGTTACATGTTCCATAGATCATTTGAACAATTCTTTTATCAATATCATTTGGAACGAGCCAATTTACAGGATATATATACATGATTACTGTTAACATTAATGAACTGAACATGTTATATTATTTATAATCATGCAACCAAACTTAAAAAACGGCCGGTTTTAATTTTTTATTTTCGCTTTTTAAAAGAAATACATCAGTGGAATTGAAGTTGTTGTCCAGGAAAAATGATTTTAAATTAGATTTAAAACCTGCTTTGCTACCTGCACATTATGAAGATCATGCGAGTGAAATGATTTCCACATTACATGCCACACCATCAACAACTGTTCTGGATAATGGTCAAACCATTCAGCTGTTGTTCAAATAACTAACATGAATGCAGCCAGCCACATAATATCTCCGACAACTGCTGACATTTAAACAGATGCACATCCCATCATTTTCAAGGCACAAACACAATGAGAGCACTACGCAAGGGAATTTAAATCCTTGGCAGGCAGGGCTACGCCATCCAAGATCAGCATGGCATCAGCAGAAAAACAAGCGCGCGTGCACACACACACGCATGCACGTGTACACACAAACACACACACACACACACACACACACACACACACACACACACAATAAATAACTACTGCCACCACACAATCAAAGATGACTAATGTCAGAAGTTATCAGTGGTGAATACTAATTTCTAACAAGTGAGTAAATGGTAAAGTGAGTGCTCTTCTAACCTCACATCGCACACAAAAGTTTTCCGGTCCTTTTGACAAGTAAACAACAGATGCTTGAGAAAAGTTTTAAGTAAGTTCTGTCCCATCCTCTATTACAGAAATGACTGGACGTAATGAAAATAGATATTAAATAAGATCTGCCCCAGACTCTATTAGAGAAACAACTGGATGCAATGAAAGTAGATATAGAATATGCTTTAATTAAAGATATCAGTGCAAAACATTTAGCTGCTCATGCAATAAAGAAAGGGACAACATTTGAATGTGACACCACACAGGCTAATGATTTTCACACTCTCAGCAATTTTAAAGAGAAATTACAACTGCCAGATATCATTGCCATGAAATCAGAGAAAAACAACAGTACTCTTGTACAAGTGTTGTTATGTGGATAAATTTAATGATTTCCTGAGTCCCAGATGGTTCTAGGTTCTTCCTAAAGATCCTACTAAACTATTCAAAGGTGATACTAAATGTGTAGCGAACTCACGTAAAAGCATGTTTTCTAATTTTGAATCAAAGCTGTAAATTACTACGTCCTAAACTACATAAGCAAGGTGTTCCCATTCACACAGTTATATCATCGTTTACTGCTCCACCTTACAAACTGACTAGTAAATTGGACACCGTAATTAAAAGCAAGACTAAATTCAAATCAAGGTGTGGCATTTCAAATTAAATGGATTTTGTAAATAAGAGGTCTACCTACCTCACATAGTGCTAAACTAGTATCCTTTATTGTCTACAGTTTGTTTTCCAACACACAAATACGGTAATGTGTTGATATTCTGAAAGAGTTGATGCACAGATCTAATATCAACCCTGTGGAACTGAATGACTTAAGACTGGACACTCAGACATTTTTAGCACAAAACTATTTCCAGTTCCAAGGTACTCTGTGCAACAGTTAGATGGCTTAGCTATGGGGATCCATCTTCGTCCACTTTTGACTGAAATTTTCATGAACCCATTCTGAAAAACATTTTTTGAGTAAGGAACCTTAAAGTGCAAATATTACATACTGACTGAGATATGTAGAAGATGTACTTTGTATGTGGAGAGGCACAACAACACAGCTTAACACATTTTCACATAACTTAAACAGTCAACATAAAAATATTCAGTTCACAATGGACACCGGCTACAAATCCATAAACTTCCTAGATCTCATTATTGACATCATAACACAGACATATTGTTTGAAAATTTATAGAAAAGCTGCAATTGCTCACAACACCCAGTAATACACGAACATGCAGCTTTCACCCAACAAGGAACAAAAATTTCACATCGAACAAAAAGTTCAATAAAATTCATTGACTCAACCAATGACTACAACCCTGTCCTGAATGACCACATCTTGCTAAAGAACCAAAAAATGAAAATTATACCCCTTATCTATGCTCCCTCTGCTGCCCCCTTCCACTGTCAGCAGGAAGTGGTGTACAACTCCATACTTAGGAAGACATCAGAGTGTAGCAAAAACACTGAAGTCTTATGACTAGAGAATTTCCTACTATGTCAAGCACACAAAAGCCCAGTTCTATATTGACCAACCTGGCAGAGACATAGCAACTAGGCTGGCTGAACATTAACACAGCTGGAGGTCACAGAATTATGATTCCACACTTGCTGAGCATGTACTTAGTGAGGGCCACAACTACTACCCACAGTCCCATGTCCTCCTCTTAGCAAATAAAGGCCTAAAACTCAACCTGTTGGAAGCCTTGGAAATCAAGGCTAGTCCAAAGGCCTGATTTAATGTTAAATCACCAAACACAGCTTAAAACTTCCCCTCTTCTAAACTTCACACAATCCTCTCAGTTTGTCATTACTTCCCATATTGTCTATTCCTCCAATTTCCTGAGAAGAATCAGTTAACATGAGTAAGCAGCTTTAACTCTGTCCCTCTGTTGTTTGACCAGTGAGCAAGAGAGACAACAAGTTCAAAGTAGAATTCAAGCAAAACATCTGTCTCTATTTACAAGGTCACTTCTGTTGATGATAAGACACCTACTACTGGATAGCAAAAGGAGGAAATGACTGACTGGTTTCAGAGTCACATTGTTGAAATATGTGATAATCTTAAAAATGTGAAGCTTATCACACAATAAACCATGATTCATCAGATAAGAAATCAACAAGCTGGTAAAATCACAGTGGTTAAGATGTCACTTTGTCACTGTCATTTCATCCCAACAGAACTGATATAGGTCAAAACTTAAAGTTCAGTTACCAGTAATAATAAAATAATTACTTGTCTGCAGGTGAGACACTCAGCAATGAAGCTGTTAAGAAAGTTATCTCTGAAGAGTGGAAGAAAGCCACGAATCATAAGCAGTGCTTCAAGGAAAAAACATTACAAAATTAGGCAATTTTATAAAGTTTGTAGATTAAGAGATTGTGTTGTTAAATAACACCAATACAAGTTTCAATTTAATCATCTGCGACTGTGACAAAAATAATGTCATTAGGTCTTTTCCATTATCAACACATAAAAGATGCACTTGACAGTTCGGGAGGGTGCACTACACAAAGGAAGCAGCTATTCGGATAGCAGAGTACATGTTGAGTGCACACGAGGGTTTTTTAGGCTAGGCAGTAGTTTGAGGCACTTGGATGAACATTCGCCAGTTTTTATACACCATGGAAAGTCAAATGGCTTTTGGAATATACACACTTCAACTGTCATAATTTTATCAGTAAGCTGTCAAAATCTTTGTAATAAAAGTTCCTGAATTTACTGCTCTCCAGGAAGTCTCTCACAATCAAATAATTCTCTGGACCAAGAATTGGCTGGAACAGGATGGATTCATTGCTATTGACAAAATAATGCCTCTATTGATGTTGAAGTTGAGTGTGACAGTGAAGTTATCTGGCTGCATATAGGTGAAACCAAGTTAATTGTTGGATTTTTTAGCAGCCACCAGATTCTACTGTGACAGTTCTAGAGTCATTCAGAGAAAATTTAACCTACCAATTATAGACCGAGATGTTTATGGATTCATTGTGGGGACAGAGACAGACAGTCACACGATATGCTTTAGAGCAAATTTTCTGAAAACTGTCTTGAGCAGCTAGCTCGACTGCCTATACACAATGAGAATATCTTGGACCTTGAAGCTACAAATAGGCCAGACCTTATCGACAATGTCAACATAGAAATGGGGATTAGCAATCATCATACCATTATACCTACTACATTTACAAAAGTTAATAGGTCAGTCAAGAAGGTTTCTGCTAGACAGTGCAGATAAGCAGTTGTTAGCATCCCACTTAGACAGTGAACTGACATCACTTAGTTCCAGTAAGATGAATATAGTGGAATTGTGGGCAAAGTTTAAGCAGATTGGAAATCATGGTCTGAGATTTATGTGCCTAGTAAGTGGATAAAGGATAGAAAAGACCCACCACAGTAGATATATGCACAAAGCATATGACAACTACCACTGTCACACCTTTGCAAAAGATCTGGCAGAGAACCTGAGAAAGTTCTGGTTTTACATAATATTGCTAAGTAGGTCTATGGCTTCCATTTAGTCCCTTGTTGACCAGTCGGGTGTGGCAGCAAAATGAAAGCCGAAGTTTTGAATTTCATATTCAAGAAATCATTCACACAGGAGAATCAAGCACATGTACCATTATTTGAATATCACACAGACTCCCACATGGACAACATAGTAATAAGCATGCCTGGCACAGACAAACAACTGAAAGATTTGAAAGCAAATAAACCAGCAGGTCTGGATGGAATCCCAATTCGATTTCACAAAGAGTACTCTAAGGCATTGGCCCCTTACCTAGCCAGCATTTACCATGAATCTCTCACCAAGCACAAGTACAAAGGGACAAGAAAAAAGCACAGGTGAGTATACTATGTAAGAACGGTAACTGAATGGACCCACAAAATTACAGACCAATATCCTTAACTTCTGTCTGATGCAGAATCCTTGTAAATATTCTCTTTTCAAATATAATAAACTTTCTAGGGACTGAGAAGCTTACATCCACAAATCAGCATGGTTTTAGAAAGCATCACTTGTGCGAAACACAGTTTGCCCTTTTCTCACATGATATACTGCGAACAATGGGTGAAAGGCAACAGGCAGATTCCATATTTCTAGAGTCCTGGAAAGCATTTGATGCAGTGCCCCGTTACAGGCTTTTAATGAAGGTACAAGCATATGGAATTACAGGACACTGATGTGACCTATTCTTAAATACTGCTTGAGAGTTTGGAATCCATACCAGGTCAAATTCAAGGAAGGTATAGAAGCAATTCATAGGCAGGCTGCTAGATTTGTTACCTGTAGGTTCGAATAACACGTAGGTGTTATGGAGATGCTTCAGGAACTGAAATGGGAATCCCTGAGGTGAAGGAACTCAAATGGGAATCCCTGAGGTGAAGGAACTCAAATGGGAATCCCTGAGGTGAAGGAACTCAAATGGGAATCCCTGAGGTGAAGGAACTCAAATGGGAATCCCTAGAGGGAAGGCAATGTTTTTTTCAAGAAACACTATTGAGAACATTTAGAGAACCAGCAATTGAAGCTGGTTGCCAAACAATTCTATTGCCGCCAACATACATTGCGCCTAAGGACCACAAAGATACAACAAATTAGAGCTCATGTGGAGGCATACAGACAGTTGTTTTCCCCTCATTCTATCTGTGGGTGGAATGGGGAAGGAAATGGCTAGTAGTGGTATAGGGTACATTCCACCATGCACCGCACAGTGGCTTCTGGAGTATCTACGTAGTTGTAGATGTAGGTCCAGCTGAATGTTTGAAGTGTGCTGTTTAAGTTCTTGCAGAGCAAACTAATATTTTCAGCAACATAGGATAGTTGCTACATTCAGCCATGATGCTGAGTCGCAGATAGGCATAACAAAGCACGCACACACACACACACACACACACACACACACACACACACACACAAATGTAACACACACACAGATCACCACTGTCTCTGGTAGCTGCAGGCAGACTACCATTGTTTAAACTAATATTTTCATAACTTCTGACTGTTATCAGCATCTGAGTCCAAATGAAAAGAAATCTATCTTACTGTTTGCTATATAACTACTGCAGTTCTGAGATAGTAAATTTTGTATTGCTTTTCTTCTTTCTTCCAAATCTAGATTAGTTTTCTCACAAACACGAATGGGTGTAAATTTTTCTGTTATGTTAGAAATAGATAGAAACATAGATAAAAAAATGTAATAACAGGTTAACTATAAACCTAACAATCTGAATCTCATATTGAAACTATGTTGGTGATCCCTGAGCTTTGACACATGTTCTGGTTTGGAGCAGATTAAAATATGACATATTCTAAAGATTTTCTTCACATAATGTGCAGAACAGAGCAACATGGAGAGTTGCATCAAAGTAATCTTCAGACTGAATACCACAACAACAATGTGTTCAACTAAATTCAATGATACAGTTTCAGCATCACAAAAATTCATTAATGCCATCAGGTAATGAATTTTTGTAAACTTTCCATATATGACATTAAAAATTTCTTGCTGTAAATAGATCTAAAATCAAAACATGATGCACAATGGCACCATTTTGTCTGTATGTTGAATAGTTTGCAAATTTGGGCAATTTGAATCAAATGTAAGAGTACACAAATGTTCTGTACCCGACATACAAACTCTACTTCGTCTACATGCTCCTGCCCGAGTGTCAGTCCTAAAGTACTTGCAGATTACACGCATTTGCTGGGTCACTAGGTATGGCAGTACCACATGTGATGGTGATGGGCAAAGAGTTGGGTTGGTTGGTTGGTTGGTTGGTTTGGGGAAAGAGACCAGACAGCGCGGTCATCGGTCTCATCGGATTAGGGAAGGATTGGGAAGGAAGTCGGCCGTGCCCTTTCAGAGGAACCATTCCGGTATTTGCCTGGAGTGATTTAGGGAAATCACGGAAAACCTAAATCAGGATGGCCGGACGCGGGATTGAACCGTCGTCCTCCCGAATGCGAGTCCAGTGTCTAACCACTGCGCCACCCCGCTCGGTAAAAACAGTCCTCTGGGAAAGAGTTGGGCTTTCAGCTTCATATGTCATCATCAGGTGTCATCAAATGATCATAAAGATTAGATTAGATTAAGTTTTCGTTTCATAGACCCAAAAAATGAGATGATTCTCATGGGTGTGGAACATGTCAGAAAGTATAACAAAAAAACATAAAACATTTGAATATATATACTTACTACCCTGATCATCTGTCAGGAGATACTCGAAAATAAGTTAATACTTTGCAGTAAACTGGGATAGCTAATATTTACAGAATTAATACACTGTCAGAATGAGACACTGTTATCCACTATTAATAAATTTATCACAAGCAAAATACCTAATCTTGACTGTTGTAACCAAGTGTTGTCAAAACTGAAATCTAAGAGATATTTTTACTTAAGCTGACTTAACAGTCTCCGTTAAGATATTCATCTATGGAGTAGAAGGAGTTGCCTATCAAAAAGTCTTTCAAACTCTGCTTAAACTGTACTTTGTCTGAAAAAGTTTTTAATGGTTGCTGGCAATTTATTAAAAATGTGTGTTCCTGAATATTGGACCCCTTTTTGGACCAAGGTAAGTGATTTTAGGCATTTATGTAGATTCTTCTTATTCCTAGTATTGATACTGTGTACTGAGCTATTGGTTGGAAATTGAGATGTACTTACTTGCAACAAATTTCATTAAGGAATAAAGATACTGAGAAGCAGTGGTTAGAATAGAAATTTCCTCGAACAGGTTTCTATAAGATGTTCTTGAATTTACACCACAAATGATTCTTATCACACGTTTTGCATCCTAAAAACTTTTGCTCGGTTTGACGAGTTGCCCCAGAATATGATCCCATATGACATAACAGAATGAAAGTAAGCAATGTACGCAAGTTTTTTTATACAGGGCTATTACAAATGATTGAAGCGATTTCATAAATTCACTGTAGCTCCATTCATTGACATATGGTCACGCCACACTACAGATACGTAGAAAAACTCATAAAGTTTTGTTCGGCTGAAGCCGCACTTCAGGTTTCTGCTGCCAGAGCGCTCGAGAGCGCAGTGAGACAAAATGGTGACAGGAGCCGAGAAAGCGTATGTCGTGCTTGAAATGCACTCACATCAGTCAGTCATAACAGTGCAACGACACTTCAGGACGAAGTTCAACAAAGATCCACCAACTTCTAACTCCATTCGGCGATGGTATGCGCAGTTTAAAGCTTCTGGATGCCTCTGTAAGGGGAAATCAACGGGTCGGCATGGAGTGAGCGAAGAAACGGTTGAACGCGTGTGGGCAAGTTTCACGCGTAGCCCGCGGAAGTCGACGAATAAAGCAAGCAGGGAGCTAAACGTACCACAGTCGACGGTTTGGAAAAACTTACAGAAAAGGCTAAAGCAGAAGCCTAACCGTTTACAATTGCTACAAGCCCTGAAACCCGATGACAAAGTCAAACGCTTTGAATTTTCGGCGCAGTTGCAACAGCTCGTGGAAGAGGATGCGTTCAGTGCGAAACTTGTTTTCAGTGATGAAGCAACATTTTTTCTTAATGGTGAAGTGAATAGACACAATGTGTGAATCTGGGCGGTAGAGAATCCTCATGCATTCCTGCAGCAAATTCGCAATTCACCAAAAGTTAACGTGTTTTGTGCAATCTCACGGTTTAAAGTTTACGGCCCCTTTTTCTTCTGCGAAAAAAACGTTACAGGACACGTGTATCTGGACATGCTGGAAAATTGGCTCATGCCACAACTGGAGACCGACAGCGCCGACTTCATCTTTCAACAGGGTGGTGCTCCACTGCACTTCCATCACAATGTTCGGCATTTCTTAAACAGGAGATTGGAAAACCGATGGATCGGTCGTGGTGGAGATCACGATCAGCAATTCATGTCATGGCCTCCACGCTCTCCCGACTTAACCCCATGTGATATCTTTCTGTGGGATTATGTGAAAGATTCAGTGTTTAAACCACCTCTACCAAGAAACGTGCCAGAACTGCGAGCTCGCATCAACGATGCTTTCGAACTCATCGATGGGGACACGCTGCGCCGAGTGTGGGAGGAACTCGATTGTCGGCCCGATGTCTGCTGAATCACTAAAGGGGCACATATCGAACATTTGTGAATGCCTAAAAAACTTTTTGAGCTTTTGTATGTGTGTGCAAAGCATTGTGAAAATATCTCACATAATAAAGTTATTGTAGAGCTGTGAAATCGCTTCAATCATTTGTAATAACCCTGTATTTATATCTCCTACATCTGACATCATTCTCACGGCAAATACAGACGTGTGACTCTTCAAACTTTCCTGGCAGGTGTGTTGCAAACAGTCTTCAAACCCGTGAAGACTATTTACAAATACAGACTTGTTTAGGCACTTAAACAATTCTGTGGTACGTCATTCCCAACTGAATTTATTATCGAGTCGTAATCCCAGAAATTTAACACTGTCAACCTCTTCAATCTGCATGTCTTCATACATTATACTCGTGTTGGAAGGAAAATACAGTTTCTGAACTGCATATAGTGGGTCTTCTCGAAGTTTAATGGCAAAGAATTAGCTTTAAACTACTTATTAATGTCAGTGAAAATTTGATTAGCAGCTATTTCTGAATCTGTACTTGACTTGTTACTTATTGCAATTTTTGTATCATCTGCAAACAAAACAAACCTAGCATCTGGCAATGTAACAGATGAGAGGTCATTAATATACACGAAAAAAAAAGCAATGGACTCAAAATGAAACCTTGAGGAAGACCACATGTAATAAATGAAGACTGTCTGCTTACTGCACAGGTATTTTGCAACAACACATTGTTTCCTGTTAGATAAATAAGACTCAAACCATTTTGCAGCATTGCTGGTGACACCATAATACTCTAATTTACTTAGGACAATGCTGTGATTCACACAGTCAAAGGCTTTTGACAGGTCACAGAAAATGCCAGTAGCCTGTAATTTATTATCTAATGAATTAAGTACATTCTCACTGTAAGTGTAAATAGCTTTCTCTACATCAGAACTCTTCAGAAATCCAAACTGTGACTCGGACAATATATCATTTGCAGTCGGACGCTCAAGGAGATGCTCAAACACAACCTTTTCAAATATTTTTGAGAAAGCCAGCAAAAGTGAAATTGGTTCGACAGTTTGACGGTATCTCTTAATCCCCCTTCTCGTAAAGAGGTTCAACTTCGGCATATTTTAGCCAGTTTGGAAATATTTCGCTGATAAGAGATCAATTACACGAATAACTTGAGATAGAACTTAACTCGCACGAGCACTCTTCGATTAACTTTGTCGATATGTTATTGTATCCACTGGAATACTTTGATTTTAAGGATTTTATGATGGATGCTACTTCTTTGGGATATGTGAGTGTCATTTCCATTTTACTGGAGTTACTTTTAAAGACTGGTCTCGAATACCCCATTGCGCTGTTCACTGAACCTGATAACTCCGAGCTGTCAGTAAGAGAAATGAAGTACTTGTTTAAGAGGTTTGCAACACTAACTGTACTTGTTACCAAAGTTTCATTTATTTTTAGACCTATCTGTTCCTCTTCCTTTTTGGCCCCACCTGTCTCTGTCTTCACAATATCCCATACAGTTTTTATTTTGTTACCTCACGTAATTATCTTTTTCTCATTATAAAGCTGCTTCGATTTCTGGATTACTTGCTACAATATTTTGCAGCATTACAATTCTAACCTCAGAGCTGTTCCTAGATAGCAGGTAGAGTCCCCTTTTTGTCCCATATGATATCTTTATTCCCTGTGTAATCCACAGTTTATTTTTTGGCTTGTGGGTGAGTTGAGTTACCTTTAGGGGAAACAATTCTCAAAAGTGGAGGCAACTTTGTTAATGAATGCTTTGTATTTTCCATTTGAGTCAGATGTAAACAACTATCTAGTCCATGTCTTTGAGCAATTTCCTGAATTTCTCAATTTTTTACTTATTTATTACCCTCCTGTACTCAGATTTAATAGATTTTTTATCCTGACAAGTTTCAACATTTAACACAAAATGCTGCATCTCATGATCAGATAGCCCATTTACTATTGGTTTTGTGATATGACCTTTTTCCCTAGATTTGTCTAAAGACATTATCAGTAGCAGTCTCAGAGCATTTACATACCCTAGTAGCAAAGTTCACAGTAGGAACTAAATTGAATGATAGTGTTATTGACTGCAATAATTGTTCGCTGACAGAGCTTTTCGATAAATCCACATTAAAATCTCCAGTAACCACTATTTCCTTGTTTTTTTGCTATGAGGTGGGACAGCAGAGCTTCCAGATTTTTTATGAAGAGGTTAAACTTCCCTGAAGGATATCTGCCAATTTTTGAGTATCTTTAGTTTCAATCGGAGGCTGTCTGCATGAATTGTGTACAGTAAAATTTGCTTTCTGGCTGCCTGTTTTATCAATGTGGATGACATTTTCAGCTTGTCTCTGAACAACTTTTGTTTCTGCCCTTCCTACCCCTATAAAACTGCTGATCTGTCACTTGTAACCATTGGGTCTTTACCACTTGTGACAGTCGCCCCCCTTAAGTTATTTGCTATTAGCCCAGACAGTTTTCCCTTTCCTTTCCTGCTGAGTTGAAGCCATGCCTAGTATAGTCCCACCTGCTGATAAAGTCAACAGGAGCCACACCAATATGAGACCCCATGCCCAATCCAAGCAGCCGTTCCACCTCTAAATTAACTCTCCTAACAGAAGAGTTTAAAAGAGGCCGGTCATGGCGACTCAGAACAGACACAAACCCAACACCAGTATGTCTCGCTGCTGAAGCTATCTTTACCAGGTCACTCTCAATTGAATAATTTCGGTTCCTATCTATGCTGTTGCCCACCCCACCCACTATTACCACGGTGTCTTCCTTTGTGGAGTCTTTACAAAGTGAACCTACCTCCTCTATCACCTGATCCAGACTTGCACTAGGTTTAAAAAAGATTGTGACCTGGTAATCTGACCCTAGTACATCCTGCAACAGTTGGCCTACACCTCTATCATGTGAACTACCTAACAAAAAAACTTTCTTCTTCTTCGCAGCTTTTTCTGACTTATTATTCAAACACTATTTGAAAGTTTGTTGTGTCCTGTCTACTCCTACATCTATTTGTGGCTCATCAGTTTCCAACTGTGACAACAGATCAAACCTGTTTTCCACATTCACAACCACACTGTCTGAAAACGTCCTATTCCTATTTCTTCTATAACCTGTTGTAACTTCCCACCCCTCTTTTCCCT
This sequence comes from Schistocerca cancellata, assembly GCF_023864275.1. NCBI lineage: Eukaryota > Metazoa > Arthropoda > Insecta > Orthoptera > Acrididae > Schistocerca > Schistocerca cancellata. The sequence goes on from NC_064626.1 coordinate 1,192,661,768, forward strand.
CCCCCCCCCCCCCCCTTAACCTTTCCAGATCTAGTTTCGCTTTATCTAGTTCCACCTGAAGGGCAGCAATCTTCTCCTCCTGTTCCACTATCTTCCTACCTCTGGAGCTACTTTTAAAAGTAGCAACTAACATGAGCATTGCTGTGAGCAAAAATCCTTTCCTAGCTAAAAGCGTAGTATTTAACTGCATCTAACACCAACTGTTCACTATGGAGTGAATTATTGTCATACAATATGAATTAAATAATTCTACAATACTGAAAAAATTATTTGTGTGTAAAAATAATGGTATAACTGTACTTTGTTGACATTCCCCATGCATGCAAAATTACATGTTACAAGCAGAAAAAATAAATTTGAAATCATCACATCACAGTTCACAACAGCTTAATGAACATATTATGCTAGACTTGACAAATCTGTCTCATATTTTGAAACTTGGAACATTGTTTAGGAAAGTCAATATCTTACTATAATTAATTGGTGATCAACTGAAGGTATACTATACTGGGAAAGTCAATATCTTACTATAATTAATTGGTGATCAACTGAAAGTATACTATACTAAGATTTTCCTGTTAGCAATAATTCTCCTCAAGAGAAATGAAGACTGAATTTATTTATTTCCAGAAGAAAGTAGAGACAATACAAATTACCTTTTCTTCTTTGGTTCTTTCAGTTCATGAGGTTCTTCCAGAGCTTTTTCATCAGATGCTATAATTACATCATAAACCCCATTATTATACTGATTGACAGAATGACATCTAACATTTGCTGGAAGTTCTGAATTTAAAACACAAGTAGGAATACCAAACTGCTCCAAGAATAGTTTCAGCCTGCAAAAGAGAATCATGTACAAATTTAGTTAATACTGTCACAATTATATTGCATATTATGCAAGAGAAGACTGATATGACCTGCATCTAAATAAAATACATTGCTCAAACCTAGTAGTTGCTTCTTACACAAATACAACATCTGACAAAAAAATGAAGCACTCAGAAGACATGTTTGGGTGTCAGTGTAGCTTTGAATGTGGACACACTATCATTGGGTATGTAAATGATTAAAGTTGCAATTCTTTGGGGCAGACAGAACAGCCACCAAAATGCATTAGTCTTGTTCATGTTTAGTGTTGTTGCCTGGCCTGGAAGAATATACACTGAGGTGATACATCATGGGATACCTCCTATTGGCGTATTGGACATCCTTTTGCCCATTGTAGTGCAGCAATTCGACATGGCATGGATCAACAAGTCATTGGAAGTCACCTCGAAATACTGAGCCACACTGCCTGTATATCCATCCATAGCTATGAAAGCACTACCAGAGTTCTGAGCAAGAAATTGCCTCTCAATTATGTCCCATAAATGTTCGATGGGTCTTATGTCAGGCGATTGGGTGGCTAAATCATTCGCTTGAACTGTCCGGAATGTTCTTCAAACCAGTCACATTACGATTCACAAAGTACATATGAGACGATGGAAATAAGATGTACAAATGAAAAATGTTTACAGAAGTTGGAGTCTGCACTGGACTCTCAGATATGGAATGACATATATTGTGCAGAAAATGTTGCAAACAAATGGAATAACTTTTATAACACTAACTTTGCCCATTTAAATGTAAGATGTCCAGTTACTTTCAAAAATAAATATACTCAAAACTGTGTAAGACTTCTTTCAGAAGTAAAACAGCTGAAGGAGAAAATGTTTATTACTTGGAAAATATGTAAAGAGTTCCCAGACACATCAACTAAAGACAACTATCAAACATGTAGAAAAGACTAAAAACAAGCACTGAATGTATACACAAAGGAAATTATACAGCAAAAAATTGCTATCTCAAATAACATATGCACATTAGTATGGAACTGTGTAAATGAGAGAATCAGCAGAACACCAAAGCCTAGTATCACCAGTATCCAACTAACGACTGATAATGTAAATACTTCACATCCATATATGACCAGCAATGTTTGTATTACTCACTTTATAAATTCAGGTAACATGTGTGTGACCTCTGACACTGATGACTACAGAACTCCTTACCAGGTACAAAAATCAGTGTTTATGTATGAAACAGATACAACTGAAGTAGAGGGAATTATAAATAAAATGCAATACAAATTTTCTATGGGATGGGATGGAATCTCTTCTATTATATTCTACATCTACATTTATACTCCGCAAGCCACCCAACGGTGTGTGGCGGAGGGCACTTTACGTGCCACTGTCATTATCTCCCTTTCCTGTTCCAGTCGCGTATGGTTCGCGGGAAGAACGACTGTCTGAAAGCCTCTGTGCGCGCTCTAATCTCTCTAATTTTACATTCGTGATATCCTCGGGAGGTATAAGTAGGGGGAAGCAATATATTCGATACCTCATCCAGAAACGCACCCTCTCGAAACCTGCACAGCAAGCTACACCGCGATGCAGAGCGCCTCTCTTGCAGAGTCTGCCACTTGAGTTTGTTAAACATCTCCGTAACGCTATCACGGTTACCAAATAACCCTGTGACGAAACGCGCCGCTCTTCTTTGGATCTTCTCTATCTCCTCCGTCAACCCGATCTGGTACGGATCCCACACTGATGAGCAATACTCGAGTATAGGTCGAACGAGTGTTTTGTAAGCCACCTCCTTTGTTGATGGACTACATTTTCTAAGGACTCTCCCAATGAATCTCAACTTGGTACCCGCCTTACCAACAATTAATTTTATATGATCATTCCACTTCAAATCGTTCCGCACGCATACTCCCAGATATTTTACAGAAGTAACTGCTACCAGTGTTTGTTCCGCTATCATATAATCATACAATAAAGGATCCTTCTTTCTATGTATTCGCAATACATTACATTTGTCTATGTTAAGGGTCAGTTGCCACTCCCTGCACCAAGTGCCTATCCGCTGCAGATCTTCCTGCATTTCGCTACAATTTTCTAATGCTGCAACTTCTCTGTATACTACAGCATCATCCGCGAAAAGCCGCATGGAACTTCCGACACTATCTACTAGGTCATTTATATATATTGTGAAAAGCAATGGTCCCATAACACTCCCCTGTGGCACGCCAGAGGTTACTTTAACGTCTGTAGATGTCTCTCCATTGAGAACAACATGCTGTGTTCTGTTTGCTAAAAACTCTTCAATCCAGCCACACAGTTGGTCTGATATTCCGTAGGCTCTTACTTTGTTTATCAGACGACAGTGCGGAACTGTATCGAACGCCTTCCGGAAGTCAAGGAAAATGGCATCTACCTGGGAGCCTGTATCTAATATTTTCTGGGTTTCATGAACAAATAATGCGAGTTGGGTTTCACACGATCGCTGTTTCCGGAATCCATGTTGATTCCTACATAGTAGATTCTGAGTTTCCAAAAACGACATTATACTCGAGCAAAAGACATGTTCTAAAATTCTACAACAGATCGACGTCAGAGAGATAGGTCTATAGTTTTGCGCATCTGCTCGACGACCCTTCTTGAAGACTGGGACTACCTGTGCTCTTTTCCAATCATTTGGAACCTTCTGTTCCTCTAGAGACTTGCGGTACACGGCTGTTAGAAGGGGGGCAAGTTCTTTCGCGTACTCTGTGTAGAATCGAATTGGTATCCCGTCAGGTCCAGTGGACTTTCCTCTGTTGAGTGATTCCAGTTGCTTTTCTATTCCTTGGACACTTATTTCAATGTCAGCCATTTTTTCGTTGGTGCGAGGATTTAGAGAAGGAACTGCAGTGCGGTCTTCCTCTGTGAAACAGCTTTGGAAAAAGGTGTTTAGTATTTCAGCTTTACGCTTGTCATCCTCTGTTTCAATGCCATCATCATCCCAGAGTGTCTGGACATGATGTTTCGAGCCACTTACTGATTTAACGTAAGACCAGAACTTCCTAGGATTTTCTGTCAAGTCGGTACCTAGTATTTTACTTTCGAATTCACTGAACGCTTCACGCATAGCCCTCCTTACGCTAACTTTGACATCGTTTAGCTTCTGTTTGTCTGAGAGGTTTTGGCTGCGTTTAAACTTGGAGTGAAGCTCTCTTTGCTTTCGCAGTAGTTTCCTAACTTTGTTGTTGTACCACGGTGGGTTTTTCCCGTCCCTCACAGTTTTGCTCGGCACGTACCTGTCTAAAACGCATTTAACGGTTGCCTTGAACTTTTTCCATAAACACTCAACATTGTCAGTGTCGGAACAGAAATTTTCGTTTTGATCTGTTAGGTAGTCTGAAATCTGCCTTCTATTACTCTTGCTAAACAGATAAACCTTCCTCCCTTTTTTTATATTCCTATTAACTTCCATATTCAGGGATGCTGCAACGGCCTTATGATCACTGATTCCCTGTTCTGCACTTACAGAGTCGAAAAGTTCGGGTCTGTTTGTTATCAGTAGGTCCAAGATGTTATCTCCACGAGTCGGTTCTCTGTTTAATTGCTCGAGGTAATTTTCGGATAGTGCACTCAGTATAATGTCACTCGATGCTCTGTCCCTACCACCCGTCCTAAACATCTGAGTGTCCCAGTCTATATCTGGTAAATTGAAATCTCCACCTAAGACCATAACATGCTGAGAAAATTTATGTGAAATGTATTCCAAATTTTCTCTCAGTTGTTCTGCCACTAATGCTGCTGAGTCGGGGGGTCGGTAAAAGGAGCCAATTATTAACCTTGCTCGGTTGTTGAGTGTAACCTCCACCCATAATAATTCACAGGAACTATCCACTTCTACTTCACTACAGGATAAACTACTACTAACAGCGACGAACACTCCGCCACCGGTTGCATGCAATCTATCCTTTCTAAACACCGTCTGTGCCTTTGTAAAAATTTCGGCAGAATTTATCTCTGGCTTCAGCCAGCTTTCTGTACCTATAACGATTTCAGCTTCGGTGCTTTCTATCAGCGCTTGAAGTTCCGGTACTTTACCAACGCAGCTTCGACAGTTTACAATTACAATACCGATTGCTGCTTGGTCCCCGCATGTCCTGACTTTGCCCCGCACCCGTTGAGGCTGTTGCCCTTTCTGCACTTGCCCGAGGCCATCTAACCTAAAAAACCGCCCAGCCCACGCCACACAACCCCTGCTACCCGTGTAGCCGCTTGTTGCGTGTAGTGGACTCCTGACCTATCCAGCGGAACCCGAAACCCCACCACCCTATGGCGCAAGTCGAGGAATCTGCAGCCCACATGGTCGCAGAACCGTCTCAACCTCTGATTCAGACCCTCCACTCGGCTCTGTACCATGATTAAAATGATGCAAACATTCACTCATATCTGTTCTGTTCCACCTCTTCAATGAAAGTTTGAATAAAGGTGTGTTTCCATCTGAATTAAAATATACAATAGTCGAGCCATTGCACAAAAAAGGTAGTATCGACAAAGTCAAAAACTACCGACCCATTAGCTTAATTCCAGTCCTAAGCAAAGTATTAGAAAAGATTATTTAAATACGGTAAGAAAACTTTCTTGTCAAAGAAAATGTGTTACGAGAAACCCAACATGGTTTTAGGAAAGCTATTCAACATCATCTGCCATATGTGATGTAGTACATACGATACTTATGAAATTAGATGAAAAAGAAAGGGTGGCATATTTGTTCCTAGATCTATCATATGCATTCAAAACAGTGTCTCATGAGCTGCTACTGGAGAAACTGGAAACTTATGGTATCAGAGGAATAGCCAAAAGTCTCATACAGTCATACCAACAAGACAGATATCAGGTCACACAAGTCACACATAAAGTGGGCAATGTTATTAAGAAGTACAGCTTCAGTCCAGTTGTAGTAAAGTATGGTGTGCCCCAAGGGTCAGTTTTGGGTCCTTTATTGTCCATACTATATGTTAATGATCTGCCCACAGAACACAAGAGCAAGATACTTAACTATGCGGATGACACAACCGTTGTTAACTGGGAAACAACGAGAAAGATTTGGCCCAAAATTGTTTGGACTGAAGAATTACTTCCAAAACAATCACTTAAGCTTAAATATCAATAAAACAAATCTAATGGAATTTCAAATACACCACAAACAAGATGAAATGCAATGAGTGTTGTGTCTGATGATGGTTCAGAAACAAAACTGAAAGATAAAACTTCCTTCCTTGGTGTAATGTTAGACCAGCATCTCTCTTGGGAGCATTATATAGATTTCTTATACCAAAAACTAAGCAAATCAATTTATGCAATGTGGACAATGTCACAATTTCTTAAATATGAGCAAATGAGTATAATCTACTATGCTTTAGTGTATCCATACCTCACATATGGAATTGAAGTGTGGGGATGTGCTGCTGCCAAGCATGTAAATAGGGTATTCATCCTTCAAAAAAAGGCAGTTAGGATCATGTGTAAGCTTATTCAGCTGATGCTAAAATACAAGCAGTACAATCATCTAAATAGAGAAGTGCACATGTACAATACTAGGAGGGATGATGATTATCACCTGGAAAAAAATAATACAAAAATTGCAGACAAGAGCCCCCTATTATATGGGGATTTGAAGGAGTTCGTCAGCACTAAGTGTTGCATTAAGGAATTCCCCTCAGAGGAGTAGAATGCTTTCATTTGTATAAATAGTATTTACATTTACAAAAAAAGCAACATAATTTTTTCATCTGTAGGCCTATTGTATATAATTGTTTCCCATATTATTATAAGGGAAAATGATCAATATGTAAACTATCCAAAACAAATCCTTGTATTTGTCCATGGACAATAAATAAATAAATAAAAATAAATCTTCACTGTCAACATCTACAATGGCTTCATCAGCAGTAACTTCACCTTTAGCAGCAGCAGAGCAGAGGCAGTCAACATGACTGAATTTGCACGTTTAATGTCAGAGGTGAAGAGCGGCATGATTAAACAATCACTAAATTTATATGAGTCAGGAAGTGCTAGTGTGCCAGATAGCCCAGAATCCGAGAACGAATGAAATCCCTTAAGATGACGTGCCTGGTATGCTTCCAATATGAACCTCCTAAAGCAGGCAGATTTGTCTGCTTTGAAACTGCTCTTTCAAGTCTTGAATCACTATAAGAGCATAATTGTAGCTGGTGACCCAAACATAAATTTTCTATGCAGTAGTCCTTTCAGTGTGAAATTCAATTGGATGCTTTCTTCTTCAAATGTGTACTACTTCAGCTTGCTCCAACCCATCACATGAACATTAGTTATACACTCATATTTGCAACAAAATCACCAAATGGAGTAATTCATCTCTCTTAGATATCTGCACCTGGCACATCTGCCTATAACAATTTTAATGTCCCAGAAAGAAACCACAAATGACTTCATACCATGACTTCAAACTCATTAATTTATCTGAACTTGCAACTGAGGCACAGGAAATAGTTTTTGGGCTGTATTCTACTCCCTTCTCAGACATAATGAAGAAACTTCATGAATTTACTAACAAACTTACTCAACTACAAATAGGCTCCCCTAAAGACCAGAAACCTAAAAAGGAAACCTTCACCATGGCTAACTGAAGAACTAAAACAGCTCCTGAATCTCAGACGCTGTACATTGAGCATACACACTACACCCTACACCCGAAAATCATATTGTTTACAAGCAGAAGTGGAACAGAGTCAGTCAAGTTGTGAAATATGCTAAACTCAGGCATGTCCATCCATTAACTGACAACAGAAACAGACCAGCTGTCCTATGGAAAAACCTGCGTAGTCTTAGTACAGACCAAGTAAAAGCTGCAGCTAATCCCATTGTTCCAACTGAAGAACTATATCAGTATTCCGCACTACCCACAACTGAATGGCAAATGAAACAGAGATACACTGATTACTTCATGAGAGCAAATGACTGAAGCCATGAAAAATTCTACCTGAAGCTTGTTACTTGCAACTCCATCAAAAAAGCCATCATGTTTGTTACATCAGCATCTACTGGACATGATCGCATGACATCCCAAATGAAGCTTATTAGTGACCCACTTCTGTCCACTATAAAAGACATCTTCAACCATTCCTTAGTCACCAGTACTTTCCGTGAGGCCTGGAAACAAGGACTAGTTATGCCAATACCTTAAAGGAAGTTGCCAGAGCACCCTCTCATTACTGACCTATCTGCATCCTTCCGGCACTGTCCAAACAAACTACCTAACTACACACAACCTACTAGATGAATACCTATCAGGTTTCTGTATACATCGCAGCACAGCACCTGCCTTACTAAAGGTAACAGATGGCCTGAAGTTTGCCATGAGTGCACAAGAGGTGACTATTATGTGCTTCATAGACTTCAGCAAAGCCTTTTACACTGTCAACTGCAACATTTAACTTGCCAACTAAGCAGCCTAAATTTCTCATCAAATGCAGTGCAACAGTTTTGCTTATACCTGATGTCCCACAGCAATACATCATATCCAGTATCATAAAGGCACAACGGAGGCACACTGTTTTCATTGTATGTCAACAATATATCATCAGTTTTGTCCTACCGCAAATACCCCACGCTGATGACCCAAATGCAAATCCAATACACCTGAAGACAGCTATCGAGAATTTTAATACTGACCTGCGTGCACTATCAAAATAATCTAAACCTATCCAAAACCTAAGTCATAATGGTTGGACATTCTAGGTTCATTAGCCTGAAATATTGGGAACCCCTACTATATTTAATTCTAAATGAGACAAATATTAGTTTCCGTCTCTCAGAAAGAGTCTAGGATGAACAACAGATGAAAATCTAAATTGGACCGAGCACCCAACTGCAATGTGCAAAAAGGCATCAGCATCTCTCAATGTCCTACAAAAATATAAAGAGCTCTTCCCTCTTGAGCGGAAAAGGAACTTGTACAAACACTTAAACTTTAAACTATTGATTACAGCGATGTTATGCAGATCATATTTAGAAAAGCTACTGTTTGAGTGAAACTCTGGTTCGATGTAATTGAAGGCCCTGATGCCCCTAATCAGATCAGGCTCAATAAATAAATTTTCTTACAGAATATTTGATGGCTTGGTTATTGCAAGCTCTTACAAATCTGAATTCTAATATACTGAGTGTAAAAATTGAATTAAATTCTATGACAGAGGAGGAAACTACTTATTTAAATTTGTAGGATATAAAAGAGAATTTCTGTACTAAAATCGTAGCTGGGAAAATAAAAACTGAAACTGAGGAGAAGTTAAAGGGCACAAGAGTATAAATGAGCAAAATTTCAGATGACATTGGTCCTGTTAACAATAAATTTCATAAAGTTGAAAAATCAATTGACGTAAAGGTCAAAAAGATAGAAGATGAGTTGAGTGATAGTGCAAATGACTGTGTACAAAGGCAAAATACATTGGAGGTGGAGACTAGTAACATGCAGCAATTTATCTGGAAGAATTGTAGAGTGTCAGAAAACAACTGAATGTAATAAACAGAGTTTAGAAGTGGCAATCCATCCTGAGACAGTACAGCACGCAGCAATTTAACGATGTGTGCACCAAACCCGATTCTCTAGCAAAGGGTCAGACCCCTACTGTAATTAATGCACTGTGGGGTGGGCTGTCTGTGTGAGAACATTGGATGAAGCTAAAACTAAACTTGCAAAAAGGCAGTTGGAAAGTGATCCTCAATCCAGAGCAAATTTAATGAGTAATTCATTCACCAGTTACAATGTGTTCGAGTGATGTTTTTTGAACAAATTCTGGAATGAAGCAAAGCTAATGCAACTTCAGAATTAGTTCTTACAGGAACAGTAGTGTTTCAATGCAGGGGTTTTGTGTGAATGAGCTGGCAAAATTAATAGTCCTTGAGCATATTAATGGAAATTACAATGCTCAAGAGACAGTTGCTGGATTTTCTACAGTGGGACTTGTTACAGTGGTAAATGTTTAAAGTTGGTTGAGAAATTGTAATGGGGGTAAAATTCAAGGCACAGAATTTTAACAACCTACAGGACAACAGGGACCAAACATAACTCACATTAACTGTCATGAATGTAATCAGAACAATAATTTTCATAGAAATGATAATGATAACACTTTCTGGAAGGGTAATAATCACAATGGAAATTTTCAAAATCACAATAGGGATTAACGGTTAGAGGGTCCAATGCGTCATGGACTGGAAAACTGAGACAGGAGGTTCGAAAACTGACTTTTGCTGCATCTCAGGTATGAAGGTAGCAATATAAACCATTGTGGAAACAGACGCAATATATGACACAACCAACAGTGTGTAAAGGATAGGCAAACAGACTTCAAATAATGGAGATGATTAAAAGTGTGAATAAATTGTAGAGTGGTGTGAAGTAACAAAACACAGAAAGCAAGAACACTGAAACATAGTAACGTATTAGACAATGAGGCTACAGTACAGGACAATACATTGTATTTAGGGAAAGATGATGATGGTAATCATAAAGTTTTTGGAGTAAAACTGGAATCCGAATCAGACAAAAGGTAAATCCAAACCTGGTGAGATTGAGTGTAATGTCAATTAAGATGAGCTGCAATACAGTGGTGGCAATTCCTGTAATGAGGGAGGCAATTAAATTACAGAAATTTTTATTGTATCAGTCGACATTGGAAAAGACATTTATGATGAATTTTAAAGTGATTGGTGGATGTTGGAGAAGATGTTTGAGGAGAAGTAGATAGTGTATTGATGGAAGTAAGAGATTTTTTGTTAGGCAAAATAGTGTTTATGAAGTTTTGGGAGATAACCTTAGGTGTGGCAATAACACAGCTGCTGGACTCAATCTTCTCAAGAAGCAATCAGTACATTCATTTCCTTAGAGGGAGCTGAGCTGATGGTGAATATGTTAGAGACAAGTCAGGAGAATATAGTAATCGGCTATCGGGAACCTTTCGTTTTAGGGGCTGATGTTATTACTGAATGGTATGTCAAGGACGAAAATGGGTATCTTATTAACGAGTGCAAGTCAAATGGAAAAATACTGAAGACATTGTTACCTCATTTGTAGCCAAGGAAAAAAAAAAAAAAAAAAATTAAAATGGAAAGGGGACATGAAGAAAGAAAATATGAAAGAGGTTCAAAGCACTCATATGGTGATTTGTTTGATGGAGATAACAAAGTTGAGGATCTGTCTATAATTAAGATGTCTCTCATAGACATGGAGGTAAGGGCCAGTTCCATCACAATATGTTGTGCTGTCTCAGAACTAGGTTTGGGGGATATTTCCTCACTGTAAAGGCCTTTATAATAACTTTAACATACTCAACAAGTGAATTACCATCATTGCAGATGCTCCATTGATGGTTCACTATATTATGCTGTAGTGATGTTTTGGTGTGGAAAGGTGAGGGAGGAGATGGGGAACTTATTTAAACACAGGTACTACTGTGAGATTTTAAACTTTCCCCGCGTACATATTGTTACACAAAATTTCGGGAGAACTGCTGGATGTTTGTAACTTTCTGCCACAATATTTCGGCACAGAGTCTTCTTGCCATCTTCAGGTGGTACTGGCAAAAACTCGCTTGGCTGTGGTATTTAGGGCCCCACATGGTGGATTCACTTGGCTATGTGCGTGCGCTGCTTAAGTGCATTCGATTCTGCTGTGCCGCACGCCCTCTGTGGTGAAAACTCACTGCATCAATATCAATTTGGTTGTCTTCCCACGGTTCCATCACAGAACTACGCTGGCTATGGAGGACACGAAGTTGTTTGATGATTGGATTCCATGGCATATTCAACCGGAAACTGCCGTAATGATTAATAAGAGACTCACTGTCAGACAGCCCTATTTCCATGGATTTGTTAATAATAGAACTCCGAAAGTTGAGACATATGGGCCACAATTTTCGTCTCATTGTAATTTAAGACATGATCAGTGGAAATACAGTGTTCGGTGATGGCAGAATTACAAGGCTGAAGGCGAGTACACCGCTGATATTCTACAATGCGATCCTGTACAGTGCATGTTGTTTGCCCAACATAAGATTTGCTGCATTCACGCAGAATCCTGTGAACACTTGCCCTGCACAGCTCTAGGTCATCTTTGACAGATCCCACAAGCGACGACATTTTTGCAGGAAGGTGAAAGATGGCTTTCGCTTTATATTTTCTTAGTATTCTGCCTATTTGCGCTGAAATATTACAATATATGGTAAATAGGCAGGCGTTTTAAAGGCCTCTTCCTCTTCTTTGCTCCATCGTTCACAGGTCTACATCTACATCTACATGGATACTCTGCAAATCACATTTAAGTGCCTGGCAGAGGGTTCATCGAACCACCTTCACAATTCTCCATTATTCAAATCTTGTATAGCACGCAGAAAGAATGAACACCTATATCTTTCCGTACGAGCTCTGATTTCCCTTATTTTATTGTGATGATTGTTCCTCCCTACGTAGGTCGGTGTCAACAAAATATTTTCGCTTTTGGAGGAGAAAGTTGGTGATCGGAATTTTGTGAGAAGATTCTGTCGCAATGAAAAACGCCTTTCTTTTAATGATTTAATGATCCTGTATCATTTCTGTGACACTCTCTCCCATATTTTGTGATAAAACAAAATGTGCTGCCCTTCTTTGAACTTTTTCGATGTACTCCATCAGTCCTATCTGGTAAGGATCCCACACCGTGCAGCAGTATTCTAAAAGAGGATGGACAAGCGTAGTGTAGGCAGTCTCCTTAGTAGCTCTGTTACATTTTCTAAGTGTCCTGCCAATAAAAAGCAGCCTTTGGTTAGCCTTCCCCACAACATTTTCTATGTGTTCTTTCCAACTTAAGTTGTTCGTAATTGTAATACCTAGGTATTTAGTTGAATTTACGACTTTTAGATTAGACTTATTTATCATGTAACTGAAGGTCTTGAGCGCTCTCTCTACTTGCTGGGACGAATACCCATTTTCCAGAAATACAGTCTGCAGGTGCTCCAGTTCCATTTGCAAACTATCAGTGTCTATTTTGCGAAAACCCAGATACAGTGGTACTTAAATCGGACAAAGGTAATGCTACAGGAGGACTATATTAATAAGATCAACGTTTTATTAAGCGGCTCAACATATCGCTAAACAGAAAAGGATCCTACTACCCGAGTGGTGTGGAAAACAGCAGAACTTCTGACTAACAGTTCCTTACCAAAATGGTAATTAAGAAACTGAAACCAAATAGTTCAGTTCCACCTTGACTATATGGATTGCCGAAGATCCACAAGGATAACATGCCATTACATCCAATTGTGAGTAATACTGGAGCAGCCACCTACGACTTAGCAAAGTATTTGGCACCTTTGCTCAAACCAATGGTAGGAAAGTGTCCACATCACATGAAGAATTTTAGTGATTTCATCAGCAGCTTCAAAGTTATGACTTGTTGGTCAGTTTTGATGTACTTTCACTTTTTACAAATGTACATCTTGTGGACTCACTACATCTCATCGGCAATAGGTTTGGAGCTGACATTACAGCGCTGTTTGAGCACACCCTCTTCTCTACATATTTTTTATTCAACAACGAGTTTTATGAGCAATCAGACGGTGTCACCATGGGGAGTCCTTTGTCTCCCCTGGTGACCAATCTCTTTATGGAAGATTTTGAGGAGTGAGCACTCGCCTCAGCCACTTTTAAACCAACAGTATTTTGGCGATATTTTGATGATACTTTTATAGTTTGGTCTCATGGTTTGGATCGTCTATGAGAGTTCCTACAACATCAGAATTCCATACACGAAAACATAAAATTTACTATGGAGCTGAAGAAGGAGGGATGCCTGCCATTTTTAGACGTCTTGGTGCGATGGCATACTTCGTCATTCAGTATTAGAAAGCCCACTCACACAGACATTTACTTGCAAGCCGCTAGTTGCCACCATCCGGCACAAACAATGGGTGTTTTGAAGACTTTGATTCACTGAGCCCATGTCACCTCTGACACTGGTAGTTTGCAAACGGAACTAAAGCACTTGCAGACTATTTCTACAGAATGGGTATTTTTCCCAGCAAGTGGAGACAGTGCTGCAGATCTGTAAACGATGGAGCAAAGAAGAGGAAGAAGTCTTTAAAGCGACTGCCTATTTACCATATATTGGTAATATTTCAGTGCAAATAGGCAGAATACTAAGAAAATATAAAGTGAAAACAGTCTTTCACCCTCCTGCAAACATTTTGTCGGTGTTGGGATCTGTCAAAGACAACATAGAGCTGCGCAAGGCAGGTGTTTACAGGATTCCATGTGAATGCGGCAAATCTTATATAGGGCAAATAACACATACTGTGCAGGATCACTTTGTAGAACATCAGCGGAATAGTTGCCTTCTTCAGCCTTGTAAGTCTGCCATCACCGAACACTGTATTTACACTGGTCATGTCATGAATTACAATGAGACAAAAATTGTGGCCCATACGTCTAATTTTTGGAGTTCTATTATTAATGAATCCATGGAAATACGGTTGTCTGACAGTGAGTCTCTTATTAATCATGATGGCAGTTTCCAATTGAATATGGCATGGAATCCGATCGTCGAAAAACTTCATGTCCTCCATAGCCGGCATAGTTCTGTGATGGAACCATGGGAAAACAATCGAATTGATATCGATGCGGCGAGTTTTCACACGGAGGCCGTGCAGCACAGCAGAACTGAATGCGCTAAAATAGCGCACGCGCGACACCATGTGAATTCACCATGCACGTGCTGGTGGGGCCTTAAATACCATAGCTCAGGCAGTTTTCACCAGTATTACCTGAAAATGGCCAGAAGACTGTGCCAAAATATTGTGTCAGGAAGCTACAAACATCAGGCAGTTCTCCTGAAATTTTGTGGAACAGGTACTACTGATAGATTAGTGGGCTTTACAGGACACAGGTAAGGGTGGAGCAGCACGGTATCAGAGAAAGGAGGTCAACATCCTGAAAGGTGAGAAGTTGATCTGAGGACTACCAGGTGAAACGAATGTGAGAGAAGGTGTTGAGGCTACGGAGTAATGATGCCAGGGTGTCTTGGCAATGGATCTCAAGTATGAAGATGTCATTAATGAACCTGAACCAGACAAGCAGTTTGCGTTGTTGGGAAGGTCTTGAACAGGTTGGCATAGCTGAGTGCCATGAAGGTGCTGAAGACCACCCACTGATTTGTTATGTACCTTTCCCTCAAAAGAGAAGCAGTTATGAGGATGTGGTCTGTTAGATGTAAACGGAATGGAGTAGTAGGTTTGGAGTCTTAAGGATGTTGGGAGAGGTAGTGTGTAACATTGGCAAGGCTATGGGCAAGGGAGATGAGTATGTATAGGGAGATGGTGTCAAGATGGCAAGTACAGATCAGGTGATAATTCAGTGGGAACCATTGATAATCAGTGAAGGAAATTGTCTGTATCTTTAATGTGAGAGGCTAGGCTGTTGGCAATTGGTTGGAGGTGTTTGTCACCAAGAGTGGAGATTCTTTTGGTAGAAACATGATAACTTGTTACAATGGGGATTTCAGGTTTGCTGAGTTTATGGATTCAGCAAGTACGTGGAAGGTGGATGCGCAGAGTGTCATTGGAATAAAAAGGAAGATGGCTTTGGGGGAGAGGTTCTGGGGTGAGCCTAAGGATTTGAGTAGGGGTTGGAAGTCATACCACACTTCTGGGATGGGCAGAGTTAGACAGTTAGTTGATGCCTTCCATAAGTTAAATACCTTGTTTCACCCCAAAAGTGTGACAGTATTAGTCTGCAAGGAGGATAATGAAATCTACGCAATATAATAGTCCACCCTTACACTACACTTACTCTCAACCTCCTGCCACATGGGTCATACCATTGTGGATGATACAGGTATAAGACGTGACAAAGACAAGCTCTAGGAAATCCTACACCAGTTACATAACAGTTTTACACTATCCTATTAAGAGCAGGATCATATTTCAGCTCTGCTGTAATTTTTGCACAGCATTTTATTTGGACATGAACAAAAACAGGCTGTCCACCTAAATGAATCGTCACCTTCAAACTGTGGTCAAGAACAGAGTTGATCCCCCAGCGGCAGAACCCAATGTTGAGCACGTGCCCCATTTCAATGGCTGCTTCATAACCAGTGCTGTCTGGGTGCTTTCCTCCAACAACAACTTACAGTGTTTAGAGTTAGTTTTGACTTTTAACAATTCAGTAAGAAGTGAGTGGAGGGAAGCATAGTTGCCAGTGTGTGCTGAACAAGTCAGTAGGTGACAGTAATGCCAGGCCTACTTGGCACATTAATCGGGCTGGCTCACCTGACTGCATGAATAGTAAGCCATGCAAGCCAGCCAACCTAGAATGTTTTCCAAACAGTTTTAAAGAAACTATTCAGTAATGAACACTGATTCTCACACACCTCATAACTCAATTTATTAGCTTCTGATGAACTGACTATCATTTCATTAATGGTCAGGGTTATTGTAATATTTTGATATTAGGTGAACTACTGCAAGAAATTCTTAAAGTTTGCAGTGAGAAATAGGGGTCATTATGAATCTGCATATGGTGCATGTTAGGTCATGTATTGCTGCACATGAAATGTAGGTAATAAATTGTAATATCCTTAAACTTGGAAGGATTCACTATCTGTCTCTAATCTTGAGGACATGGAGTGTATGTAAACCACTCCATCACAAATGCACATGCCAATGAAAAAGCCAAAATCAAATATTCATAAATCCCTCATATCTCAAAAATGGGTTGATGTATCAAAACAAGATTTTGGAAAATTATAGCACACAAAGAGCAGAGTATTTTGCCATATAATTAACAAGTGAAACTGCATATCGACCATGATATTCAATCAACAACAGATTTTTTCAATGAAATAATGTAATTTTTAAGGATCAACAGCTGGTAAAAAAAAAAAAAGAATTGCTTTGGGTTTTGTAACCATGCAAGCAAAGAAGTTACATATTTATTCTTATTCTGAGAAAGGGCTTTTTCATAAACCACTGACCCGTCTTGCCCTTAGTTAATGGTTTAATAACTCAATGTTTCACAATTCTGTCACAATTTCAACTGTGTTAGAATGTTAGTAAGATGAATAATATTTGTAAACTCTGTTATGTTTTCAGAAAAGAACCAGATTTTAATATGGCAACAAGAGAAGTTACATATTAACCAAAACTCGTCATAGTCCTTCATGAATCCAGGTCTCTCCAATTACATTCTTGGTATGGCTGACAACTTGAGACCCACCCCATCATGTAACATTTGGAATGGATTCTTTTATCAGCATTTCAACCTCACTGAGCACAATCTCCTCCTTGTTTTTGACACATCGCTTTTCACCTTGGACCATATATTCTAAGTCAGATTCAAATGAGCATGATATGGAGGAAGCCTGATTACGTCCTTTAGTATCAACCAGTTTGTCAACCTACTAGCGTGGTGTTTTGGCTTGTGTACTACAACAAGTTCCATTAACTTCACCTTATACATGCTAAGTTCAACTTTATCCAGTGGAACATTCTTTCACATTTTGAGCGAAATATCTGCTTTCTTCTACTGCATAGTTGTAGTTTGCTCTATCAATCACAACAGTGGAAGGGCAAATTGCCCATTATTATTGTCGAATTCATGGGAATATTTTTGCAGCAGAACATTTTCTTCACAGCCAGTGAATGTGCATTTGAATGATCACTTTTATTGCAAATCATGTGTTCAAATGTGCTGCACTATAATTATTAATGCAACACCACCACAAAACACATATTCACAATACATGATGACTGGAAAACATTAGCGCCAGAAAATTGCACTTTACAACGAGAGCTGACCACCAAAGTTGCATCTAACATAAAACACCACATGCACCACAGAGTGGCAACAGAGGTGCTTAACCAACTGAACTGCTGGTGGCATGTTAGGAAAAGCCAGCCCATCACTGGTGTTACCTAGGCAACAATGTCAGGCACTCTCCAGTGAGCCAAAAGTCAAAAGTCGCAACTAATTTTAAACACACTATATCTGATCTATGAAGATGGAGAGTTCTCCTTGGACACACCCTCTCACCCCATAATCCTCCTGGCTTCAATCTCAGGTAGACCCCAGCCACATGTCCACCAGCATGCCAGCCCCGAAACATTTATTTCACTTGTCCTGCATCCACACCCTTTTCTCTTCCCATCTTAATCCTCCACATCATAATGATTTGATGCAGCATCAACTCAGCAGTGCTAGTGCACATGTACAACTGAAACCTGTGCACCTGCTGCCTCAACCTCTCAGCTGTCAGCAATCTTCTCCCAATATTCCCTCAAACTACTTGCCTCCTTTTTCCGTTTGTCCACTTAAAGGATTTGTCTCAAAGTTCTCTGTACTGTTTATGTACCTTTTGACATCTAGACACCTCTATTATTTGGTGAGTTGTTACCTTTTACTTCTTAAATTAAAGATACAATAATATACTACGTGATCAGAAGTATCCGGAAACCTGGCTGAAAACGGCTTACAAGTTCATGCGCCATCCATCGGTAACGCTGGAATTCAATATGATGTTGCTCCACCCTTAGCCTTGATGACAGTTTCCACTCTCGCAGGCGTATGTTCAATCAGGTGCTGGAAGGTTTCTTGGCGAATGGCAGCCCATTCTTCACGGAATGCTGTACTGAGGAGAGGTATCGATGTCGGTCAGTGAGGCCTGGGACGAAGTCGGCATTCCAGAACATCCCAAAGGTGTTCTATAGAATTCAGGTCAGGACACTGTGCAGGCCAGTTCATTACAGGGATGTTATTGTCATTTAACCACTCCGCCACGGACAGTGCATTATGAACAGGTGCTCGATCGTGTTGAAAGGTGCAATCGCCATCCCCGAATTGTTCTTCAACAGTGGGAAGCAAGAAGGTGCTTAAAAGACCAATGTAGTAGGCATGTGCTCTGATAGTGCCACACAAAAAAACAAGGGGTGCAAAACCACTAGATGAAAAACATGACCACACCATAACACCAATACCTCTGAATTTTACTGTTGGCACTACACACAGTGGCAGATGATGTTCACCTAGCATTCGCCATATCCACACCCTGCCATCGGATTGCCACAATGTGTACCGTGATTCGTCACTCCACACAGTGTTTTTCCACTGTTCAGTTGTCAAATGTTTATGCTCTTTACACCAAGCAAGGCTTCGTTTGGCATTTACCGGCGTGATGTGTGGCTTATAAGCAGCCGCTCAACCATGATATCCAATTTTTCTCACCTCCCGCCTAACTGTCATGGTACTTGCAGTGGATCCTGATGCAGCTTGGAATTCCTGTATAATGGTCTGGATAGATGCCTGCCTATTACACATTACAACCATCTTCAACTGGTGGCAGTCTCTGTCAGTCAACAGATGAGGTCGGCCTGTACACTTTTGAGCTGTACACGTCCCTTCACATTCCCACTTCACTATCACATTGAAAACAGTGGACCTAGGATTTTTAGGAGTGTGGAAATCTTGCATACATATGTATGACACAAGTGACACCCAATCACCTGACCACATCTGAAGTCCTTGAGTTCCACAGAACACCCCATTCTGCTCTATCACAATGTCTAATGACTATTGAGGTTGCTGATATTGAGTACCTGGCAGTAGATTGGCAGCTCTCTGCACCTTATATGAAAAATGTATGTTTCTGGGAATTCTGATTACATAGTGTATTTCATCAAGGGATCACCAATTTAGTATTGGAGGGCAGTGTGGAGGGTAAAAATCGTAGAGAGAGAGACCAAGAGATGAATACACTAAGCAGATTCAGAAGGATGTAGGCTGCAGTACGTACTGGGAGGTGAAGAAGCTTGCATAGGATAGAGTAGCATGGAGAGCTGCATCAAATCAGTATCAGGACTGAAGACTACAACAACAACAGTGTATATAAGACAGCAAATTTAAAATAATGTAGCCAATACCATAAAAACATCATTACCAACTAAACTGAAAAAAATTGTAAATGGTTACTCAAATACTACTATTTCAATAATAAATGCTTAAACGCAATGGTGAAGAAAGTGCAAGCAGCTCAAGAGACAATGCAAGGCAATATTTCGGAATAATATTTCCGAAGTAATGAATTGTTAGTTGGTTTGGGGGATTAAAGGTTGGTTGGTTGGTTTGTGGGACTAAAGGGACCAGACTGCTACGGTTATCGGTCCAGGGGATTAAAGGGACCAGACTGCTACGGTCATCGGTCCCTTTTTCCTAAATGTCAAACATCCACACAGAATAAAAACGAACAAACGAAAAGATGACAGACGACACAGGACAAGAGAAACTTAGTCAAAGACCAGACAAAACGAAGTAAAATCATACAGTGTGTGACAGTGGTTGGCCGACCAGAGAGAAAAAAAGGAAAAGCCAACCACCGAGAAACATATTAAAAACTCAGTCTGAAACCGTAGGCCAAAGGCCAGACTCAAGACAAAATTAGTACAAACACTTAGAGCAAGCGATAAAAGCCCCCTGCCCAAATTAAACGCAAAACTAAGCCCACCATGGCAGCGTCATCTGTTAAAAGGGCATGGAGCGTATCAGGCAGTGCAAACATCTGCCTGAGCACAGCTAAAAGCAGACAGGCCAATAAAATGTGCACCACTGTCAAAACCGCCCCACAGCGACAGAGAGGCGGTTCCCCACAGCTAGGTAAATATCTATGCGTCACCCGGGTGTGTCCAACGCGGAGCCGACAAAGGACGACTGAGTCCCTGTAAATGGCTCGCATGGATGACCGCCACACAGCTATCGTCTCCTTGACAGCGCGCAGTTTATTAGGTGTGGTCAGATCGCACCATTCAGCATCCCAAAGCGAGAGAACTGCGCAGCGAGAGAACTGCACAGCGTAAGACTGCCCGCAAATCAGTCTCCGGGAGGCCTACCTCCAGAGTTGGTTCACTGGTGGCCTGTTTGGCGAGGCAGTCTACTTTTATGTTCATTGCCAGGTATCCCAACATGGCCTGGGGTCCACATAAAGACCACAGAGCGGCCGCAACCGGCAAGAGCATGGAGGGACTCCTGGACAGCCATCGCCAGATGAGAGTGAGGGAAACACTGGTCAATAGCTTGTAAACTGATTAGGGAGTTGCTACAGATAACGAAGGACTCACCTGAGCAGGAGTGGATATACTCTAGGGCAGGAAAGATGGCGACCAGCTCAGCAGTGAAAACGCTGCAGCCAGCCAGCAATGAATGTTGTTTGTAGTGGTCCCCTAGAGTCAGAGCATAACCGACATGACCAGCAACCATCGAACCGTCAGTGTAAACAACGCCAGAGCCCTGATACGTGGCAAGGATGGAAAGAAAGCGGTGGCGGAAGGCCTCCAGAGGGACTGAGTACTTTGGGCCTTGTGCCAATTCGAGCCGAAGGCAAGGGCGAGGCACACACCAAGGGGGTGTACGCAGAGGGGCCCGGAAAGGAGGTGGAAGAGGGAAAACCCCAAGCCCGGAGAATAGCTCTCTGATGCGGACCGCGATCGTACAACCCGACCGGGGCTGACGTTCTGGGAGATGGACGACCGACTGTGGGAAATGAAGACGACAGTTAGGATCCCCGAGCAAGCTACAAACATGCCTAGCATAAGCGGCCAGTAAACGTTGGCGCCGTAACCGCAGTGGAGGGACACCTGTCTCCACAAGTATGCTGTCCACAGGGCTTGTCCGGAAAGCACCAGTGGCAAGTCGGATCCCGCTGTGAAGGATTGGGTCCAGCACCAGCAATGCAGAAGGGGATGCTGAACCATAAGCCAGGCTCCCATAATCCAGACAGGACTGAATTAACAGCTGGTAGAGCCGTAAGAGGGTAGATCGGTCGGCTCCCCAGCTCAAGCATTGCAGAGCATTAAGATGCTGCCAACACATCTTTTTAAGCTGCCAAATATGTGGGAGCCAAGTCAACCGAGCATCAAAAACCACACCCAAAAACCGATGTGTCTCCACCACAGCAAGAAGTTCACCGGCAAGATAAAGCTGCGGCTCAGGGTGAACTGTTCGTCGCCGGCAGAAATGCATAACGCAGGTCTTGGCAGCCCACGACTGCGCCTTGCAGTTAGTGCCCTGCAGCTGAGTTCAGCAGCTGCAATGCCAATGGAGCTATAGTAGAGGCAGAAGTCGCCAGCATACAAGGAAGCTGAGACAGACATTCCCACCGCTGCAGCGAGCCCGTTAATTGCAATTAAAAACTGGCAGACACTCAGGACAAAACCCTGTGCTACCCCATTCTGTTGAACTCGGGAGGAACTATGGGAGGTGCAACTTGCACGCAGAAGGTGCGATGCGACAGAAAATTTCGTAGGAAAATCGGCAGTGGACCCCGAAGACTCCGACCATGAAGCGTAGAGAGGATGTGATGGCGCCATGTCATATCGTACACCTTCCGCATGTCAAAAAAGACAGCGATGAGGTGCTGATGGTGGGCAAAGGCCATACGGATGGCTGACTCCAGGCTCACCAGATTGTCGGCGGCAGAGTGGCCTTTACGGAACCCACCATGAGACGGAGCCAGAAGTCCCCCGAGACTCGAGTACCCAGCTCAACCACCGGTTCACCATGCGTTCGAGCAACTTGCAAAGAACGTTGGTGAGGCTAATGGGGTGGTAGCTGTCCACCTCCAATGGGTTCTTGGCAGGTTTCAAAACGGGGATAATAATGCTTTCCCGCCATTGCGACGGAAACTCACCCTCGACCCAGATACGGGTGTAAAGGTCGAGGAGGCGTCGCTGGCAGTCCACTGAGAGGTGTTTTAGCATCTGACAGTGGATGCGATCTGGCCCGGGAGCTGTATCAGGGCAAGCGGCTAGGGCACTATGGAGCTCCCACTCACTGAATGGAACATTGTAGGATTTAGGATGGCGGGTGTGAAATGAAAGGCTCCGACGTTCCAACCACTCTTTAATGGAGCGGAAGGCCAGTGGGTAATTCGCAGAAGCGGAACTCGGAGCAAAATGCTCTGCCAAGCAGTTTACAATTACGTCAGAGTCAGTACAAACTGCTCCATTCAGTGAGAGTGCAGGGATGATGACAGGGGTCCGATAGCCATAGAGGCGCCTAATCTTGGCCCAAACCTGCAATGGAGATATATGGAGCCCAATGGTGGAGACATACCGTTCCCAGCACTTCTGCTTGCGTTGGCGAATAAGGCGGCGAGCACGCACACGTAGCTGTTTAAAGGCAATGAGGTGTTCTATTGAAGGATGTTGCTTGTAACGGTGGAGCGCCCGCCAGCGATCTTTAATCGCCTCAGCAATCTCAGGTGACCACCAAGGCACAGTCCTCCGCCGAGGAGACCCAGAAGAACGGGGAATGGCAGATTCTGCGGCAGTAACGATGCCGGTGGTGACCAAGTGAACCACCGCAACAATGGCTTCATTAGGACGAGGCGCAATAGCGGCCATAAGGAGAAAAGGTCCCAGTCAGCCTTATTCATAGCCCATCTGCAAGGGCACCGAGAAGAGTGACGCTGTGGCAGTAACAGAAAGATCGGAAAGTGGTCACTACCACACAGGTCGTCATGCACACTCCATTGGACAGACGGTAAGAGGCATGCACACTCCATTGGACAGACGGTAAGAGGCTAGGGCTGCAGACCGAAAGGTTAATGGCTGAGTACGTGCCATGCGCCACAATGAAATGTGTGAAGGCACCATCATTTAAAATGGAAAGGTCGAGCTGCCTCAATACATGCTCAACAGTGGCACCTCAACCTGTTGCCACTGACCCACCCCACAGAGGGTTATGGGTGTTAAAGTCGCCCAGTAACAGGAAAGGTGGTAGCAATTGGGCTATCAGTACAGCCAGGACATGCTGTGGGACATCACCATCCGGTGGAAGATAAAGACTGCAGACAGTAACAGCCTGTGGCGTCTACACCCGAACAGCGACAGCCTTGAAAGGTGTTTGTAAAGGGACAGACTCGCTGTGAAGGAAGTGAAGGACATAGATGCAGACGCCACCAGATACCCTTTCATAAGCTACCTGGTTCCTATAATAACCCCGATAGCCATGGAGGGTGGGGGTTCACATTGCCGGAAACCAAGTTTCTTGTAGAGCAATACAGAGGAAAGGGTGAAGGCTGAGAAGTTGTCGGAGCTCAGCGAGATGGTGGAAGAAACCGCTCCAGTTCCACTGGAGGATGGCATGGTCCATGGCTGAGAAAGGCATAAAGGGACTGGGGAGACAGCTTACGCCGCTGGGTCACTTGCTGTCACCAATTCAGTACCTGCACGAGTGACATCCATTGCATCTGAGGGACCGGCGAGATCCAGGTCTTCAGCAGACGCCAGAATCTCGACCTCATCCTCAGACGCTGAGCTTGTAGGAAGTGGTGGGACGGGTGCCACTGCAATATCGGGATTCTTGAGAACCTTTTTCTTTTTCTGCTTCTCGCGTTGTGCCTTCAGTAGTTCAGGCTGGGAGGGCTTCAGTGGGTCAGTCTCAGGGACGGACGATGACCGTGAGGCCCTACGACCAGCGACCGGTGGTTGTTTCAGCCACTTGCGGGTAGCCGCTTTTCCGCTGGTCTGAAATTGCGAAGGGAGGTCCTCAAGGGACCCCTTCCTGGCGAGAGGAGCCGAAGAAGTCTTACGCTTCTCATGCTGGAAAGGGGGAACTGATATCCCCGATGGTTGGGGGAGGGTGTGGCTCCTGAAGTAGACGGAGCAGGAGCAACAGGGAGTGAAGTGCCCCCCACCATCAAGGGGGCAGGTGAGGTCCTCTGGCTCTGAGAGCTGACTGTATGTGGGGCAGCTGATGGAACTGGAGCAGGAGTGACAGTGGCGGTATAAGATGACATCATGCGCACAGGATGAAGCCATTCACATTTCTGCTTAGCCTCAGTGTAGGTCAGGCGATCCAGGGTCTTGTACTCCATTATTTTCTGTTCCTTCTGTAGAATCTTCCAGTCCGGCGAGCAAGGGGAATGGTGCTCTCCGCAGTTGACACAGATGGGAGGCGAGGCACATGGAGTATCAAGATGGGATGGTCGACCACAATCGCAACATATGAGGCTGGAAACAGAGCGAGAAGACATATGGCCGAACTTCCAACACTTGAAGCACCGCACCAGGGGAGGGATATATGGCTTGACATCACAACGGTAGACCATCACCTTGACCTTCTCAGGTAATTTGTCACCCTCGAAGGCCAAGATGAAGGCACCGGTGGCAACTTGATGATCCTTCGGAACCCGGTGGACGCGCCGGACGAAATGGACACCTCGTCGATCTAAGTTGGCGCGCACCTCGTCATCGGACCGTAAAAGATCTCTGTGGAAAATAATGCCCTGGACCTTAATTAAGCTTTTATGCGGGGTGTTAGTAACATAAACATCCCCCAGCTTCGTACAAGCAAGCAAGGCTCATGACTGGGCAGACACAAAGGATTCCCGTCAGCTCTGGTACAGATGAGATACCAGGACGCATACCTTTCACTGTCATTCATAGCCTTTCGTTCCTCCCATGGTGTGGCCAGGCAGGGGAACGATTTGGGGTCATACACATTAGCCTTAAAGTGAGCTTTTGAGTGCTTAGAGACTGCTGGTGGCTGGCCACCAGCAAGAAAAGATGTGCCCCGCTTCATTGCGTGTCATCCACCCTGATGCCACCTACTCCGACCAAGGGCCCTCCCCACAGGCGCCACCCAGCCACAGCAAAGGCCACCTGGCAGGATGGCCATTGCTGGGAGTCCTGATACCCCAGGGAGATGGGCATCTACTCCTTGGCATACGTGGGGAGTTAACGGCGCGGGCATCAGTAGAGCGATCCCTGCGTTGTCAGGGGGCTACAACCAAAAGGGTACATGGCGGACCCACCACAACGGACTGGCTACCGTGCTGGATTTTAGGTGACATGTAGTCCATGGTCACCGTCAGTGCAGAAAGTGGCACTGCAAATCGCACGGCGGAAAGTGCACGCAAGAACGTATCCATGCCCAAGAGATGGAGAGCGGGCAGGACTGCAATGCAATGACGAATAAGCTGGTGAAAGGTCTGACCGCAAGATGGACACAATGCACCAAGGCACCCTTCCCCAATCGGCTTGCTCTTCAGAAGAATTTTGAGATATGGACATCAAACCCGACAGGGGACCATCACATAATGCCAAAAATTCTGAGACTCCTTTTAGTCGCCTCTTACGACAGGCAGGAGTAACGCGGGCCTATTCCTACCCCCGGATCCACAGGGGGACCAAAGTAATGAACTAGACGTCTACATAAACCAAGTTCCTGTTGCAAAAGTATCAATTAAGTTGTAAAAAACATTTTATTGACTTGTGCAGTGACAGTTTGCAGAGAAACAACAAAGCTAATTCTAACCAAATTTAAAACTGTGGACAAAAATCATTTTAAACTGTAGGTAAATGACTTGTTCCATTTTTGTATCATGTGACATGCAAACAATGAAGAGAAATACAAGTAATTATTGTAGGGATTTTCCAAAATATGTTTCCTGACCTGTAACAACGATCCACAGAGTTAACAAATATGACAGTCTTGCCACGGATAAGATGTAGCTTCAGTAGCGCATATAAAATCGCTGCCTTATCTTCCTCTTCAGCCGCCAAATGATAATGTGACAGTTGTGTTGCTGGCGCTAGTTCTGATTCTTCCAACTTTAATGTAACTGCATTATGCAACACAAGTTTCTTCAAACTCAATACATCTTCTGACAATGTTGCACTTGCAAGTGTTGCCTGGTAAATACGTGGCAAGAATCTGAAAGAAAACTTTTGTTGAGTGACACCAAGAACTCTAGATTATAATTCATCAAGAGAAATGATATAAAATGCACATCCCAATATCCATGACCATCATAATAATCATTTGGAAGATGTATTACAAAGGGAGGGGGGGGGGGACACCCCCACAAGTAAACAGCGGCTGATGAATCAGCTGCACGGCTAATAACTAATAAGCCATACATACAAATTAGTTTGTCACTAAACCCAAGATTTTATAATCAGATTTGTTAGTTTCATGAACTCGCAACCAAGTCGCCTACTTCCAGTGTAACCTACACCTAGGACTGTTTCAACAATACATGTGCAGAGGTTCGTGCAGGTGTTTTTTTTTTTTTATTTATTTTTTTAGTTGTTAATAACACACAAAGTGGAGGAAAAGTGGGTCAATGGAAGTCCCCATTACACACCTCTTGCTTCAACCCATGACGTAATGGTGGTGTGATGTGGTGTGTGATGTCAATATGGCGTGGAGGTTTTGAGTTGGTTGTGTTTGTACATCTCGTGTTCTATTTGATGGTGCCCTCTGGTGATAGATGTAGACATACTGAGTTTAATATGTGGTATTGAGTTTTGGGTATCATTGTGACAATGTGGTTTCGAGTTCAGGTAGCTGGTGTGGTAACATGGATGTGTTTTGTTATT
Source organism: Schistocerca cancellata (assembly GCF_023864275.1). NCBI lineage: Eukaryota > Metazoa > Arthropoda > Insecta > Orthoptera > Acrididae > Schistocerca > Schistocerca cancellata. The sequence goes on from NC_064626.1 coordinate 1,192,689,033, forward strand.
AAGAGTTTTTTTTTTTGAGGTCTGACTAGTTTGATGTAGCACAATGCTGTAATTTAATTTTTTTATAATATTTGTCTTGGGATGGTCCAGTGTTTTTTTATTATTGTATATTTAGCTTGTCCCCACCCTAAACCCCCCATTTCCCGCAGTTGTCTCGTTAGTTTCATTTTATTTTTGGAGTGAGATGTTATTGTGTCTTTTTAATTTTGTTCATGTTTGTTGGCATGTGTATGTAGTGACATCATTGTAATCATTGTAATCATTTTGTATATGCTGGAAGTAGCCATTTTCATCATACTGATGGTGTCGAATCAAAGCAGACAGATGGAATCAGTTGCTTCTGTAATGTCGAAAAAGCTGTGTGTATAAATATAATTATGTAATTGAATAGATAAAAAAATCTACTCACCAAGCGATGGCAGAATGTTCTGCCACCACTTGGTGAGTAGATTTTTTTTATCTATACAATTACACAATTTTGTCAATAATCGGTCGTTTTGTTTTCGTTGTTACACACACACAAACACAAAAAGTCAGCATGTTTCCTTCCACGAACTTGAGCCCTCTCCAACACCTCTTGTGGTAATGGAACAGCCTTTGTGAGGGCTGCATAACATTTCATTTCAGTCACTTTTTCTATTAACTTGTGCTCAAGGGTAGAAATCTTATGAGGCTATCTGGACATAATATTATGATACTAATAATGACAATTATGATGATAATGATAATGATGATAATGATAATAATAATAATAATAATAATAATCACAAAAACAGATTTCTCTTGTGAAAGATTCATATACTCTGTCAAATATACACATTACAATTGTGAAATGTTGTCTGTACACTGTTTCTCAATACTCATCAGCAGCTACGAGGAAGAATTAAATGTTTTCATCTATGTAATCTACCCACTATTGTCTGGTTCAATGATTGCTATTAAAAAAAATGTGTTTATATATCTGATTCACCTGAATATTTGCTTCAGTTCATCTTCATAACCAAAAGAAAACACAAGATCAGCTTCATCAATTACCAACACTTCAAGAGACTTCTTCAAATCTATGTTACCAGCTTTTAAATGAGCAAGAGCTCTTGAGGGTGTAGCCACTACAATATCAGGCCTCTCTGTTAAAAGCGACTGTTGGGCAGACAAGTCAACCTATAAGAAAGTTAAAATAATGTTGTAAGTGCTAAGCCAGATTAGTGTGTCAACAACAGCAACAACAATAATAATAATTATGTATTCAAGCCTATAACAAAACCAAAGGAAATAATTCCTTACTTACTGGTGCTGAAATATCAACACACGTCACCTCTCTTGAGCATTTAATGGTCAACTGAAGAATATTTGTATAAATCTGGTGGCATAGTTCTTTACTAGGTGCAAGTATGAGGCATTTAACAGCCTGCTCCCGGGCAACCTGAAAATTACAAAAATTATCAGGCTTTAATCAGGAGATCATACTACATATAACAAACCACAATTTAATAATGCACACCAGTTAAGAACCTAGTGAAATCAGGTTTTCATTAACTTTACAATAATTTTCACATAAAGAGGATTATTACCTAAATTACAAAAGACAAAATCTTACATTACATGCAGTTCAGAACTTGTAAGGGGTGTCCCATGAGTACATGTCTAACATATGATGACAAGCAGAAAAAAGAAGTGGACAGTGTTAAATTCTTCGGATTACAGCTTGATAATAAATTCAACTGGGAGGAGTACTCCACAGAACTGCTGAAGCGTCTAAACAAATCTCTATTTGCAATGTGAATTCTGTCAGACACAAATAAAAAATCTGGCATACTATGCTTACTTTCACTCCATAATGTCATATGGGATTAATTTTTGGGGTAATTCATCAAGCCAAGCTAAAGTTTTCCGGACATAAAAACGTGCAATAAGAGTTATATGCAGGGCGAACTCAAGAACATCCTGCAAAGGCCTGTTTACGAAACTAGGGATACTAACTATTGCTTCCCAATATATTTATTCCTTAATGACATTTGTCATCAAAAATATCAGTTTTTCAAACCAACAGCTCAGTTCATGGAGCCAATACTAGAAATACAAATAATCTTCACAAGGATTGAAAGTCACATACCCTGGTACAAAAGGAATGCATTAGTCAGAAACACACATTTTCAATAACTTGCCAGCAGCCATAAAAAGCTTAACGACCAATGAAAGTCAGTTTAAGAGAGGCCTAAGGGATTTATTGGTGGCCAACTCTTTCTACTCCATTGATGAATTTCTCAGTAGAACCAACTTTTTTTCAGTGCAGTAATGTGTTCATTGTAAAAAAGGATTGTAGTTCTATTATATGTTTATGACCTTAAAAATAATTAATTTTAAATTCAGTGCATTAATGCGATCTCAGTAATGAGTGTTGTAAAATGATCCTTTCATTTAGGGTTCATTAAAAAAAATGACAATCATTCCACTTGGTGCCTGTGGAAGGTACATTAGCTTATTTGATTTAGTTTTAAGTATTTGTCAGGGATTATTGTTTCTCTGACATGTTCTACATCCTGGAGGACCTCCTCACTACGGGTCAATTGGAATGAAAGTAAATCTAATTTAAACTATTTATTTGAAAACAGTCCTGACAGCCAATTCGGAAGCAAAAATAAATATACAAAAAGAAAAGATTGTTCAGTTTTGCAGCTCACCAGTTTGGAATTAAGTATTTTCTGTATTGCTGGTATAGCAAACGCACCGGTTTTTCCGGATCCTGTTCGCGCTCTAATCAGGACATCTTTACCCTCCAGTAGCAGAGGAATAGCTTTTTCCTGAATAAGTGTAGGTTTCTCCCATCCTTGTTTTGCTATTGCCTGAAAATACGGTAAGTCGTTCTCATTAATGGTCACACAACCACATCCGCTGGGGGGAAAGGAATTTATTATAAAACACATAACACGAACGCAATTGAACTAGCACTTAAGTTACAGTTAAGATAACTAAATGTCAAACTTTTCCAATGAGGAATTTTCTCATGAGAACGAAAAGTACCTGCTGCATGCATGACGAAAGAAATACGTCAGAACGACTAACCGATTTACAGTTTTGATACCTTAAGTATACGATCATCCAACTCCATCTCATGAAAATTGCGGCCATGATCACCCTCTTCTTCCATCTTAACGGAAATACGAAAACAACAGCAATTACGCACTACACATAACCTCTCACACAAACAACAACAACATTCACGCCGCTGCAGACATGTTCCCGTATTTCAAAGATGTTTAGTTTGTCACGTACAAGTCTACCCATAGACGATGGTCTAAGAGTCTACCGACATCTACCGCATGCACAAGAAATTGGTACCAGTATCCCTCATTTGAGGTGCGGAATTATCACCTTTCTGAGCCAAAAGTATGTTTTCTCCAACAGTACTATACTTGTTACAATTATTATTCCTTTTAAACTGTAGTTGAATACCTGTAAATTAAATTTAAGACTATACCATAGCAAAGGCAATATAGGGCAGCTATTATTGAAGCAAAAAAACAACATAACACTATATGTATCGAGGCATCAAAAAATAAATGTAAAAAAGCTTGGAATATAATAAACTCAGTCGCCAAAAATAGCAAACCAAAAGAGGTTGCTGTCTCAGCAAATGATTATAACAATTTCAATATACAGCCAGTTAGGGATACTCAGAAAAATATCATTAAACCCGCGGAAACTGCTGCTCAAATGATGGAAAATTCTAATTTGGGGTTTAGACATGACAGACATAATTTTGTGTTCTCTGAAGTGACGCAGCAGGAGGTTTTAAATATTGTAAATAAGTTTAAGTCTTCGAGCAGTGCCGATATATCCTGTAAGATATTGAAAAATGTTATTGAATGCATTGTCGGCCCTCAACCTTATGTTATAAATAAGTGTCTGACACAGGGCATTTTCCCCAATCTACTGTATAAGAATGGAAATGGAAAATGTCCATCTAGTTACCGCCCCATATCACTCACTCCTGTTTTTTCTAAAGTATTAGAAACTGTTATGTATAACCAAATGTGTAACTTTCTAGATAATAATTCTATTATTTCCAATGAGCAATTTGGTTTTAGGAAAAATAGATCGACCACTCATACTATTGATTCGCTCATTAAAAAGGTTCTCCAGATATTCAACGATAAGGAGTTTGCTGTGGTCACCTTTTGTGATCTGAGTAAAGCATTTGATTGTGTGAGCCACAAGTTACTTGTGCATAAATTAGAGATTTTAGGATTTCAAAACAGTGACTTGGGTATTCTCAGGTCTTTTTTGGAGCACCGTAAACAGATTGTTTGTATTAATGAAAATAGATCCAATGTAGTCCATGACCTGTGTGGTGTGCCTCAGGGCTCTGTGCTTGCCCCACTGCTTTTTCTGATTATGATTAACGATTTACCATCTAATGTAAGTTCCCATTCAATCTTATATGCTGACGATACAACCTTTATCAACAATGACCCCGACATTGAATTGTTAAAAAATATAACAGAAAATACCATCAGTGAAGCATCAAAATGGTTCAGAGCAAACGTTTTTTATTAAATGAAAATAAAACACAGTTCATGTTTTTCAGCTTAAGATAAAGCTTATTTCTGAATGTTTCAAATAATGTTAAATTTCTTGGTATATATTTAGATAGTAAACTTAATTGGAATTACCATATTAACTATATATCTGCAAGGCTTTCTAGAGTAATCTATTTGTTGAGAAGGTTAAAAGGTTGTGTATCAGATCAGTATATTCCATCAGTATATTTTGCCTTCTTTCAGAGCATTATTTCTTATGGTTTACTATTATGGGGAAACTGTAGCCATGTACTTGATATTCTTCTACTGCAAAAAAAGTTGTAAGAATTATCACTGATTCTGGTAGACAGATTCCTGCAAGCCATTGGTTGTCAAACTTAAAGTTATGACTGTTGTCAATCTCTATATATATATTCTGTTGTTCTACATACCATGAACAATTTACCAAACCAGCAATTAAGAGAAAATATACATTCGTATAATATGAATAACAGGAAACACATTGAGACACCTTTTCAACATTTAACTAAGTCTTTAAAAGGCTATCATGTAATAGTTTCCAAGTGTTGGAATAAATTTTCTCTTTGTAAATTCGATTGTCCTATTGAAAAGATCAAGCCAAAACTGTATGAGGGGCTGGTCGTGCATCCTTTTTATTCCCTTGATGAATTTCTTGATTGCAGTCAAAAACAATTAATATTATAAAATTTGGCTGCTCCAAATATACTATATTAATTATTTCATTAGCAGTTCTAGCTACCTACTTGTTAGTCGCTATTAATAATATTAATTATTTCATTAGCAGTTCTAGTTACCTGTTTGTAAGTACCTAGTAATAAGCATTAATCTGTTTTTTTTCTGCAGAGTTGCAAAGGGCAGTTATTATTGATGCAATATTTATTTGTATATAATATGTTTTCCTGTCTTGGTATTCAGTATTCTGACTTTTTCCTGTATTTTGTACTGGTACATTCTGATTGATTTGGTTGTACTACCACACTTTATGTGTTGTATCTTCTGTTTATTCACTATTTATAAAACTATTGTAATATTGTACTTATAACTCCTGCATATAATTTTGTTTATATTTTGTATTTGGTGTTGTCTATTGCTTCAGTAAGCTTAACAACAATAAAATATTATTATTGTTAAAGATATAAACGAAATTTTACTGTCGTTCAATAGGCAACATCAAGTTACAAAAGTATACAAATATATCGTGTATACACACAAAAAGATTTGCTTAAAAAGCTAAAACTGCAATAAGTTACAACAAATTTTAAAAAAATATAATATTTAAGCTAAAACAATTTGAACAAGGCGTCTTATCCACAAACGGGAAAGAAATTACGGTACACTGTCCAAACAATTGCCGCTAACTTGTAACGTTTTACCATTTATAAAATTCAATAACTGATGAAAATAGATTAATAGATAATCAACTGTACACTCTGTGTTAACTATATTGAATGGAATTTCTGCTCATTCTAGAGAATGTTCGTTGATTATTTTCACATCCTACCACTTCTTAGCTGTTTAATGATTTAGATAGTCTACAGGAAGTTATGTCAGTAAGCCTATTATTTCTACTATCATGAGAGTATAATCCTGTCTAAGATTGTATTCAGATAATTTAGTCTTTGTATACAAGAAAACAGTGTAAATGTACAAATATATTAGAGTTAATATTATAAGCGAATAAACAATAGTCCACAGTGGGTAAGTTATCGTGAATTTGTAGTAATCCCAATAAACTTCTTTTGTAGTATCAAAAATTTCTAAAAATGTCTACTATTGCACCATCATGAAAGCCCATTGGATGTAACACTGTGAAAAAAGGAAAATAAGCTGATCTTGCTTAAGCCAAACGTGCAAGATTTTTTTTCAGTTTCTCAACAAGTACACGATTCTAGACAACCTTGCAATGTGTATCCCAAAGCAGTTTACTATCAATGACAATACTTAAAAACTTAACACTGCATCAACAGTCTTCTACTGGCAAATCTCTTAAGCTAAATACAGTTTGTTGAGTTTTACTCTCAATGAGCAAAAATTCAATAGCTAGAACCAGATACATACTGGTGATAGGGTGTCTGTAGTCATAGCATGAACGGTATCAAAGCCTGAATTGACACTGAAAAAGTTGGTATCACTAACCTAGAGAAGGAAGCGAGTTTTTATATAAAATGGCAAACCATTTATCATTAGAATAAATAACAAAGGTACCAGACCTAACCTTCGTGGCACACCATGTTTAACTGCAGCTGTCTGCAATCTCTTGTTCTCAATAACACAGTTTATGCATATTAATTAATAATTCAAAAAGGTTACCTACTTTGTTGTTAATGATAGAATAATAAAATAATTTGTTGAGAAGTGAATCATGCTCTACACAGTCGAAGGTCTTGATCAAGTTGCAAAATATACCCTGATTACAGTTTTTCTCCTTATAAGCACTAAGCACCTTTTTAATCAAACAGTTAATAGAAAGAACAGTACAGTTGCCCTTCCTAAAGTTAAACTGTGCAGCGGAAAGAATGTTATTATGTTCCGAATAATCACAAAACTGATAACAGATTATGGATTCTGAAACTTTAGATAAGACCATTGACAGATACACTGAGCGATAATTGGAGAGGCAATTAACCACCCAATTCTTATAAATGGGTGGAACTGTAGATAATTTTAATACCTAAGGAAACACATCCTCATTTAAACATTTAGTTATTCGAGAACTAAGAGGAAATGCTATACACTCAATCATCTCTTTTCATATATTACTAGAAAGATGGTGTGTAACTACACTATCAGAAAGACTAACATTATTTACGATACTAAAAACAATATCTGGTGTTACCTTAGAGAAAAAATTGTGTTTCAGTACATACCTTACATTATGAGATCAGGTAAATCCTAACAATGCTCCCACATATTTCATTAATAGACGGTATTGAAAAGTTATAAAATTCAACAGCTGAGCCTGCTGCAGCCTATGTTTGTTTACTCTTGGCCACTGAGTTTATTACACTCGATGCTTTCCGGTATTTGTTTTCTGATGATTCCATATTAAACAAGTTATGTTCTTACTTAGCTCGATTTATTGCATGTTTACAATTCTTTTGAGCTCTTAAACATATCAGCTAACCAAAACTGTTTGGTATAATCTATAAAAATCTAAACACATTACAATCTATTTTTCAGACAGGCTAGTTGAAAAATATAGCATGCATTCATGTACCTATGCTCATTTATGTTATATGTGTTGGGATCGACTTTACATTTTCACTGAGGAAAGTTGGGCCCAAAAACATTTAAGAGAGCACAAAAAAATCCGTCAAAGACTATATTAGCAGAACAATGACTATTATTATAAAACAAATATTTCAGTCATAATTCTCAAGTGAAACTATAAAACTAGAAATTTTATCCTGCATTATTGGTCTTGTGATGGGCAACTTACGCTCTTTAAACTCTTTAGACTTCACATTCAGTATTCTTTTTTCTACCCAAACTGAATCTTGATCCAAAAATAAAAAAAAATACATCAGAGCACATTAACATTTGTAAGTACAATGGTCATTCAGAAAGTAAAGAATGTTTTGTTTTGATATGTGACAAAGTCCAACAACCACCATTGCCAACTGATCAATGATCACAGTACTCATCCACTTCAGTTTGGCAGCAACTATGACACAATATAGATAAATTTCTCAGTCTGGAAACATCCCCTACACTGTGGCTAAGCCATGTCTCTGCAATATCCTTTCTTTCAGGAGTGATAGTTCTGCAAAGGTTCGCAGGAGAGCTTCTGTTAAGTTTGGAAGGTAGGAGGCGAGGTACTGGTAGAAGTAAAGCTGTGAGGATGGGGTGTGAGTCGTGCTTAGGTAATTTACCGAAAGTTTTACACCACCATATTTTACCCCTTTCTGTGCCAAAGATAGGTTAAGTAGAGGACAGAGTAAGTCTTTCTTTCTTCTGGTGTTATAATCATGAATGTCACTGTTGTTTTTAAACTAGTCCATGGAGTTGAGAACAAATTTCATTACTGAGTAAATGTAGTAGTGTGAGGCTGTTGTAAGAATTCTTAACCTTTTAAAGAGAACCCTACAAGATGTGCGACTATGAGCCCCACACATTTTTCTGACCACTTTCTTTTGAGCAGTGAATACTTTTTCTAAGTGTTGAGTTACATCAAAATATTATTCAGTAGGACATCAGAGAGTGAAAGCATGCAAAGTATGTTAGCTTACTAATCTCTGTATCCTCAAAATTAGCAATTATTCTGGTTGCAAAAGTTGCTGAACCTAGTCGCTTTAGAAGATCCAAAATATGAATTTTTCAATTACGATTCCCATGATGATGATGATGTTTGGTTTGTGGGGCGCTCAACTGCATGTTCATCAACGCCCAATCATTCTCATCTACATGTACAACTAAAAACTTAGTATGCTCTACGCTGCCTACTGACTTCTGTTGATGTGTTATATTTATTGAAGAAACTGTATTCCTTGTAGTAAAAAACTGGATGCTCTATGTTTTCTCAAAGTTCAGAGCAAGCCCATTTGCAGAAAACAAATCAATTACTTTTCCAAAGACATTATTTGTATTTTTCCTATTAGAGTTTCTTTTACTGGATTAATAGTGTTGCTTCTGTCATTAGTAAACAGTGTCACTTTAGCTTCTTGTTTCAGGTAAGAAGGGAAGTCATTCACATATATCAGGAACAGAAGGGGACCCAAGATTGAACCCTGTGAAACATGTAATGTGATTTCACCCCAGTTAGATAAACTGGGAAACTTCCTTAAATCACTTAAACCATATAAAGAAACTTTTTGGTTCCTGTTCTGTTGATATGAATTTTCCATTTATATCATAGAATTGTAATTTCTGTAACATAATGTCATGGTTCACACAATCAAATGCTTTGGATAGGTCACAGAAAATTCCTATTGGTGACATTTTACTATTAAAGACTCTATTATGTGGGCAGTGAAACTGTATATTTCCATCTCAGTGGAACAGCATTTTCAAAATCCAAAATTTGATTTACTAAGTATCCCATCACTGTTGGGGTGGCTAACCACTCTTGAGTACATTAATTTCGCGACAGTTTTTGAAAATGCTGTGAGCAAGGATATTGGCCAGTAATTATTGACATCTGTGGTGTCCCCTTTTCTGTAGAGTGGCTTGACAATGGCATATTTTAACCTGTCTGGGAAAATATCTTGGGTTAGTGATGCATTAAAGATGTGACTTAGAACATCTGCTGTAACTGCTCCAGGTTGTTTTCATATCTTGTTTGAGATGTCAATGTCACCTATTACAAAAGAACATTTATTTTTCGAAGATTCAATGATTTTCCGTTTTTCACAAGAGGTTGTTAGATAAAAACTAATCTGACTATGGTTTCTCAAAACTGACTATTCCATGTACTGCTTGGCTTTTTCTTTTGAGCTATTTTTAGCAATTTTTTCACCTACACTTAATAAATGGTTGTTAAATACATTAGCTACTTGTTTACTGTTAGTTAATATTATCTCATTCTCTCTAATAGTAATACTACCTACCCCAGTGGTTATTTTTCCTATCTCCATCCTAACAACATTCCATATTGATTTTATTTTACTGCCTGAGTTGTTAATTTCATCTCTAATTTACATATTTTTTTATTTTCTGACAAATTTTGTCAGCATGTTACAATAATTTTTATAGTGTAAAATTACTTCTGGTTCCTTACTAATACTTGCTGCTTAATACAATATTCTTTTCCTTTCTGAAGACACTTCAACACCTGTAGTGATTCAAGGTTTCGTTGAAAACTGTTTGGTGTCACATCTAGTAATTCTTTTGGGCAACAGTGTTGAAAAAGTGACATAAATTTATCAAGAAATATGTTGCATTTATCATTTCCATTTGGCTCATTATAAACATTTCCCCAATTAACATTACTTAAACTTTCTTTCAATTGCTCTATAGATACCAGATTAACCAGCCCTAAGCTTTTACTTAATTTTCTACACTGTACACCCTGCTTGGTTTTGTAAGTTAATCAGTTGTGCATCATGGTCTGATAATCTATTTCTTAAAGGGAAAGCATGTGTTACTTTTACATCCTCTTGCTGCACAAATACATTATCTATTAGAGTGCTACTATCTTGAGCTATACTTGTAGGGAAATTGATTTCTGTTTCTAAGTTATATATCATTAATAACACTTCTAGTTCACTTTTGTTATCGGAATTGCTTAGAAAATTTTAAATTGAAATCACAACAGATTAATAACTTCATCTTTTTGTCTGACAGACAGCATATTAGTGAGTCAAACTTTTCTGTGAATAGCTCCCAATGTCCTAATGGGGACCTGTACATTGTTGCTAATATCAACACTACGCTATCTAGCTGTAGTTTACAAGTACAAACTTCAAAGTGCTGATCGATACGAAATTTGCTTACTTCTACAGTTTTGTACTTATACCCTTGTTTTGTGTAAATGGCAACTCCTCCTTTATCGTTGCTAGATCTGAAAGTGGATGATGCTAAAATATACCCATTTATACTGATACTTTCCATCGCCACATTATGTGGTGTTCAGACAGACAAAGTATATCAATTTCATTCTTATTTGTGAGACCATCTACTTTATTTTTTATTCCCCTGATATTTTGAAGAATTAAATTGATACTACCCTTAGCTTTATCCTACTTACTGTATATGAAGCTTCTTTTATCCTATTTTTCTTGATTATTGAAATTTTCTTGTTTATTGAACTCAGCTCAAACAGGGGAGGAAAATGTACTGAAGGGTGACGTAACATTATTCAGAGTAGATGAAATAAATTCGCAAGCGACCCCAGAGAGCATTTTTTCCCAAGATAATACCGAAAAATGTGAACTGCGTGGATTCCGAAACATTTGTTTGTTCTACATTACATAGACAGAACCTGATAACAAGGTAAAAAATCCGAAAGATACACATGATGCTAGCATGTCGTCAATGTCCGTGTCATCAATGTCTCAAATGCAAGTGATATTAAAAGCTACTTGTGACCTAAATAGAAACATACGCAATTTGTGCACAGGTTTGTGCAATGACTTAACAGAGAAGTCTGGCGATTTTAAAGCAAAGTTATCGTGGACCTGCGCAGACATTTAGTAAAAGAGCTACACACATACTTGTCCACTGATAATAATAGATAAGCTTGATCAGAAGTCTTGTCTGTAAGTCAAGATCAAAAGGAAACAGTGGACAGGCTTAACAATATAACCGAAGTTCAGAATAATTTACAAACCGCGCAGACCTAAATTACAGAAACCGTGAAGGTTGTGCATGGGAACATCACGGTATTTGCAGCCAGTTTACAAGGACTTAACCGGATGAAGTATAAAAACTATCAGGAGAGGTGAAGAATTTGAAACTAGGTGACGAATTCTTAAAAATATACAACGAACGGATGTACAAGGATATGAAGAAACTAAATGAAAGTGCCAAGGTTGGGCTGCTAGATAGTGACACTATGCTTACACAGAATTTCGTGCAAGAGTATAAACCGTACACAGATGTCATGGAAGAACTAATGACACAGAAGGAAAGAAAAATAATTGCTAAAATCGACTCAGATATTAATGCAGCAGAATAGTGAATAAGTAAAGAGCTCGTGAATGGCAGCAGTAGTTCGAAGGAGCCGACCGCAACTAACAATCAAAGCCGAATCGATATTTCAGGAAATGGAAATGTTCATATGCATTAACCTGCAACTGTATCTGACGGAGAAGAATAATTTATAACAATGAATGCCAATGACGGAGCCATTGTATATTGTGTACAGTCGCAAGCATCTGGCGACGGTGCCGCAGCCTCTGAGTGCAGCACCTTGTTTGTCGTTTACTTTAGCCTATGAAGGCTTAATTAGGCACATGCAATTTCCAGTATATTCGACTGAGGGCAAGAAAGCAGACCCTGCCGTATTGATAAGAGTATTCTGGAATGTGCTGCCACATAACTGAATGGAAGCACAAAATATCAGATTCGTAGTAGGCTGTACCCAAGATGACCCTTTGCTTTGGGTTACTGACATGACTGAGCGCTGTCACACGTTCGAACAATCTGCACAAGCGTTTCTTGATAAGTTCTGGTCAATCGCTGTAGAAGACAGGTTGCGTCGTGAGGTGTGTAACTATCATCCCGTTAAAAGTAAACAGGGAGGACTGCGTCGTTACTGGATGAATCCAATCTCATATTTTGACGTCTTAAAGACACTCAAGAGCCGGCTGCAGCGGCATACTAAGGAAAAATCGGTGACAACACCAGAGAACGATCTCGAGTACTTTCTCTCTATTCTCGACTCGCTTGATCTTATTTATGACGAGGGGCAACCTCCAGGTGAGAGCAGGAATTTTCATATTTAATCTACTTTTCTACTGATTTGAATCATTCCTCCTGGCTACATTATGTCAAGGTCCTGACAACTTTAACTTATAATATTCCTCGCTTCTCCTCTTATTTTATCTTATTTCGCTTTTCTCTATTTCTGTTTATCATATATTCCAATAATCATCATTTCTCATCTCACATTACCTATTTCTTCAATGAATATTATTCCGATTCACTCCTTTTTCATTTACTAATTATTTACGACTTTTCCTTATCATTCCCCATCAAAGTTCATCACTACTTCCATAAATCACTTCTCAGTCTTTCATTCATACACACCAGCAATATAATCAAACTTCACAACTGCTCTCCTCCACATACCTATTATGCACCATTAGATCCTTCCTATGTACAATAATTTTTCCTATGCAGTAACAAAATACTCAAAGTTCTGTATTATTTCCTATCGAACTACAAAGCCCTAACAAAATTTTATGTATATTACTACACTGCAGTACATGGCTTGCTTTTTATCAGTGCAGTCCAATTTTCTACATAAAGCTGTTCACTAACATTTAACTTGACATCTTGGGTTGTCGGGTGTTCTGCGGATATCAGCGTCGTACTTGTACAATATTTCGGTCACGTAGCTCGTGACCTTCATCAGGTGCGACCTGAGACTGCTCCTCGAGTGGACCTGGTCCAGTATTTGTGCCTATGGCCTTCCCCTCCACCAACGGCTGCAGGCGCTTCTTCTGTGGTCCGCGCCCATTTCCTGCGACCTGCTGGAGCGTTGCTGCTCCGTTTTCCGTCCGCTGCGGTTCTAGGTGCTCCCTCTGCGGTCCGCGCCCACCAAACCCGCTCCTGGGGGTTTCATCTACGGTCCCCCCCTGCGGGTCCGGGGATTAGAATAGGCCCGAGGTATTCCTGCCTGTCGTAAGAGGCGACTAAAAGGAGTCCATCCCCCTCACGGGGGTAGTTAGCGCCTGCGTCCGGAGACGGACGGTTCCTCGACCTATTATTGTGGTCTTTTTGGTTTTTCCCTTCTCGTTTCTTCCTTCCTTTTGTTGGTTCCTTTCTTTGCTCTTCTCCACCTCACTGTCTTCCTTACTCTTTCCCTTGACTTCTCCTTGCCTTCTCATTGCCTTCTTCTCCTTGCCTTCTCATTGCCTTCTTCTCCTTGCCTTCTCTGGTCTCCGCCTCGGCGTTTGAGACAGTCTGTCCTCTTTCTCCCTCTCTCTTCTTTTTCCTCTTCTTCCTTCCTCCCTGTGCGTGCCTGAAGGCCGACCCACGCGTTCGCACGCGTAGCCTGTGACGGGGTAACGCGTAAGTCCCCGCCCTGGGTAGACATGTAAGGCACGCGCGTACCCCCTGGTAAAGGCCAGGCCCGGGGAGGGGTGATTGCCTGAGCTGACACCTTCTGACCATGCCGATTGGTCCCTCCGTCTGTTTCTCGGGAGGTGTGACCTGAGGTGTAAACATACACCTAAGGCGGGAGTGCCCTCTGAGAGGGTCCCCACAAGGAAGGAGCGCGCCATCGGAGACGCTGGCAATCATGGGGGATTCCTCCGCAATGGATTCTACTCCATCTCTCTCGACTTTGACCCAAAAACGGAAACGTGACCAGCCAACAGTGACAAAAGTACTACCGCCTGCCCCACAGTTCCTCGTAGTTTCTCGATCTGAGGATGGAAAGGATTTTTCCTCTGTCAACCCTTTCGTTATTCAGAAGGGCATAGATGCCATAGCCGGATCTGTCAAATCTTGTACCAGGTTGCGTAACGGTACCTTATTACTAGAAACTGAGAATGCCTTTCAGGCACAAAAACTGCTTCAGGCCACACTCCTGTACACGTTCCCTGTCCGGGTGGAGGCCCACCGAACTTTGAATTCGTCTCGTGGTGTAGTCTATACTAGCTCCCTCGACGGATTGACTGACGAGGAGCTTCAATCTTTCCTCGCTGAGCAGGGCGTGACGGCTGTCCATAGGGTCATGAAAAAGGTCAACAATGACCTTGTACCGACCCGGACACTTTTCTTGACCTTCGATAGTGTTAAGCTGCCATCGCGCATCAAGGCGGGCTACGAGGTTATTTCTGTTCGCCCCTATGTCCCGACACCTACGCGCTGCTACCAGTGTCAGCGTTTCAATCACACTCGACAGTCTTGTTCCAATGCGGCTAAATGTGTCACTTGTGGCAGGGATGCCCATGAGGGTGACTGTCCACCTCCGTCTCCTCGTTGTGTGAACTGTCAGGGTGACCATGCCGCATCCTCCCGCGACTGTCCTGTCTATAAGGAAGAACGCTGTATCCAAGAAATTCGGGTCAAAGAGAAAGTGTCCACCTCGGCTGTTCGCAAGCTATTGGCTAGTAGGAAGCCCACGCTGCTCCCAGCGGGGAAATACAGTACTGTCCTCGCCTCTCCTCGGACTACCCGGGAGGTAGCAACCCAGACATGCGATCTGACCTTCAGCACCACGGTCGTCCGTTCGGCCAGTGCTAAGATCGCGCGGTCGACGTCTCCTCTTCCTCCCATCACCCCACAGACACCAGCCCCTTCCTCAGCTTCTGCTAAGACGAAGACCCCGAAGTCAGATGCACGGGCCTTCAAGAAGGAACCATCCCGTGCAGACTTCCTCCATACCTCGACCTCTCAGCCTTCGACCGGTACTTCCACCAAACGTCCTTCCAAAAAGGCGCATAGGAAGCACAGTTCTCCTTCTCCGCCACGGCGCATTTCTTCTCCTGCGCCACCCAGCGGTTGCCGCCCCAGGCCGTCATCCGTTTCGCCTGGCCGCACCGCTGGTAGCCGTACATCTGGCCGTTCACCGGCGGAGGAAGCTCCCCCTCCCGGCCATCCTCCCGAGATTGCCGATGACCCTATAGACCCAATGGACGATGACTGTCCGCCTACTGATAGCGGCGGCAGTGCTCGCTCGAAGCCAGGCCCTAAGCGGCTTTCGAGGTGACGCCTTCTATCATCTTCCTTTTCTTACGATGGCACTTATTCACTGGAATATTCGCAGCATTCGCTCCAACCGAGAGGACTTGAAGTTGCTGCTCCGCTTGCACCGTCCGCTCGTCGTAGCCCTCCAGGAAACGAAGCTACGCCCATGCGATCAAATTGCCTTGGCACACTACACCTCTGTGCGTTTTGACCTACCCCCTGTGGTAGGTATCCCAGCTCATGGAGGGGTTATGTTGCTGGTCCGGGATGATATTTACTACGATCCCATCACGTTGCACACCGGCCTGCAGGCAGTTGCCATCCGCATTACTCTCCCCACTTTTACGTTTTCCTTTTGTACCGTTTACACTCCATCGTCATCTGCCGTTACCAGGGCAGACGTGATGCAACTTATTGCTCAGCTACCTGCACCATTTTTGTTAACTGGAGACTTCAATGCCCACCATCCCCTTTGGGGCTCTCCAGCATCCTGCCCGAGGGGCTCCTTGTTAGCAGACCTTTTTAACCAGCTCGATCTTGTCTGCCTCAATACTGGCGCCTCTACTTTTCTTTCAGACACATCTCACACCTGTTCCCATTTAGACCTCTCTATATGTACTCCCCAACTTGCACGCCGGTTTGAGTGGTATGCACTTTCTGATACATATTCGAGCGACCACTTCCCGTGTGTTATCCATCTCCTGCAGCATACCCCCTCTCCGTGCTTCTCTAATTGGACCATCTCCAAGGCAGACTGGGGGCTCTTCTCTTCCAGGGCGACCTTTCAGGATCAAACCTTCACAAGCTGCGATCGTCAGGTCGCACACCTCACGGAAGTCATTCTCGCTGCTGCTGAATATTCCATCCCTCACCCTCCTTCTTCTCCACGTCGCGTACCGGTCCCCTGGTGGACCGCAGCATGTAGAGACGCTTTAAGTGCTCGTCGACGTGCTTTACGCACATTTAAACGCCACCCTACAGTGGCGAATTGTATCAATTATAAACGATTACGTGCTCAGTGTCGTCGTATTATCAAAGAAAGCAAGAAAGCCAGCTGGGCTGCTTTCACAAGCACCTTCAACAGTTTTACTCCTTCTTCTGTTGTCTGGGGTAGCCTGCGCCGGCTATCTGGCACTAAGGTCCACTCACCAGTTTCTGGCTTGAAGGTCGCGAATGACGTCCTTGTGGCCCCTGAGGCTGTCTCCAATGCCTTCGGCCGCTTTTTCGCAGAGGTTTCGAGCTCCGCTCATTACCACCCTGCCTTCCTCCCCCGCAAACAGGCAGAGGAGGCTAGGCCACCTAACTTCCGCTCCTCGAATTGTGAAAGTTATAATGCCCCATTCACCATGCGGGAACTCGAAAACGCACTTGGCCGATCACGGTCCTCCGCTCCAGGGCCTGATTCTATTCATATTCAGATGCTGAAGAACCTTTCTCCTGCGGGTAAAGGTTTTCTTCTTCGTACATACAATCGCATCTGGATTGAGGGACATGTTCCCGCATACTGGCGCGAGTCTATTGTTGTCCCGATTCCTAAGCCGGGGAAGGACAAGCACTTACCTTCCAGTTATCGACCTATCTCGCTTACCAGCTGTGTCTGTAAAGTGATGGAGCGAATGGTTAACTCTCGATTGGTTTGGCTGCTCGAGTCTCGACGCCTACTTACCAATGTACAATGTGGATTTCGTAGGCGCCGCTCTGCTGTTGACCATCTGGTTACCTTTTCGACCTTCATTATGAATAACTTCTTGCGGAAGCGCCCGACCGCGGCTGTGTTCTTTGATTTGGAAAAGGCTTACGACACCTGTTGGAGGGCGGGCATTCTCCGCACCATGCATACATGGGGCCTTCGCGGTCGCCTCCCTCTTTTTATTCGTTCCTTTTTAATGGATCGACTGTTCAGGGTACGAGTGGGTTCTGTCCTGTCCGACACCTTTCGCCAGGAGAATGGGGTGCCACAGGGCTCAGTTTTGAGCGTCGCTCTCTTCGCCATCGCGATTAATCCAATAATGGATTGCCTCCCAGCTGATGTATCAGGCTCCCTTTTCGTGGACGATTTTACCATCTATTGCAGTGCGCAGTGTACACGTGTCCTGGAGCGCTGTCTTCAGCGTTCTCTTGACCATCTTTACTCCTGGAGTGTCGCCAATGGCTTCCGTTTTTCTGCCGAGAAGACGGTCTGTATTAACTTCTGGCGCTACAAAGAGTTTCTCCCACCGTCCTTACGACTCGGTCCCGTTGCTCTCCCAATCGTGGAGACAACCAAATTTTTAGGCCTTACATTTGACAGGAAACTTAGCTGGTCTCCACATGTGTCATATTTGGCCGCCCGTTGTACCCGTTCTTTAAATGTCCTCCGTGTTCTCAGTGGTATGTCGTGGGGAGCGGATCGAACCGTCCTACTTCGTCTATATCCGTCGATCGTCCGCTCCAAGCTGGATTATGGGAGCTTCGTATACTCCTCTGCATGGCCATCCATCTTACGCCACCTCAACTCCATACAACATCAGGGTTTACGACTTGCGGTCGGAGCATTTTATACCAGTCCCGTAGAGAGTCTTCATGCTGAGGCTGGCGAATTGCCACTCACCTACCGGCGCGATATACTGCTTTGTCGGTATGCCTGTCGGCTACTGTCAATGCCCGACCATCCGTCTTATCGTTCCTTTTTTGACGACTCTCTTGACCGTCAATACGGGTTGTATGTCTCTGCCCTGCTACCTCCTGGAGTTCGCTTTCGTCGCCTCCTTCAACACCTTAATTTTTCACTCCCTGCAACCTTTAGAGTGGGCGAGAGCCACACGCCACCTTGGCTCCAGGCTCAGGTCCGCGTTCACCTTGACCTCAGCTCGCTCCCAAAAGAGGTCACCCCCGGTTCGGTCTACCACTCCCGTTTTTTGGAACTTCGTTCGAAGTTCATCAACATGACTTTCATTTATACAGATGGCTCTAAGACCAATGACGGGGTCGGGTGTTCCTTTATTGTCGGGGCACAAAGTTTCAACTACCGGCTCCATGGCCATTGTTTGGTCTTCACAGCTGAGCTCTTTGCCCTCTACCAGGCTGTTCTTTACATCTGCCGCAACCGACATTCTGCTTATGTCATCTGCTCAGATTCCCTGAGCGCCATCCAGAGCCTCAGTGATCCGTACCCGGTTCACCCTTTCGTACACCGGATCCAACGCTCTCTTCAGCAGCTGGTGGACGTCGGTTCTCCGGTTAGCTTTATGTGGGTTCCTGGCCATGTCGGTATCCCTGGGAACGAAGCTGCAGATGCCGCGGCCAAGGCTGCGGTCCTCCAGCCTCGGACAGCTTCTTGTTGTGTCCCTTCGTCCGATTTTAGCAGGGTCATTTGTCGGCGAATTGTATCGCTGTGGCATGCCGATTGGGCTGCACTTACCGACAACAAGCTTCGGGCCTTAAAACCTCTTCCCGTGGCTTGGACGTCCTCCTCACGCCCTTCTCGGCGGGAGGAGGTCGTTTTAGCCTGGTTAAGAAATGGACACTGCCGGTTCAGCCATCGCCATCTGCTGACGGCTGCACCGGCGCCTTTCTGCCCATGTGGGCACTTGCTGACGGTTAGACACATTTTAATGTCCTGTCCAGATCTTAACACACTGCGCCTTGATCTTCACCTGCCAAATACTTTCGATGCCATTTTAGCGGATGACCCACGAGCAGCTGCTCGTGTTCTTCGTTTTATCAATTTGACAAACCTCGCTAAGGACATTTGATGATGCTGTTTTTTAATCCTACGCCTGTCAGTCTGTCTTTTATCGTGTTTTCCCTTTTAGTTGTTGTTGTCAACTTGTGCCTCGCGGTGCATTCTTAGAGTAGTCAGGGCGCTAATGACCATTGAAGTTGTGCGCCCTAAAACCACAAAAAAAAAAAATCTATGATCCGACCGCACACCACCAGTCTGCGCTGAGCCGCCGTAGCGAGAGGACGCTCTGGCTCAACGCAGCTGCTATTGTTTCGCTCGCGCTATTGTTCTCGCGCGTCTTTGTCTGCGCGCCTTTTTTAAGGTGCGTTGGTCAACGGCGTCCGCGTGGCAAAAGCAAAAGCTTGTCTCTCCTGCTGACTACTCGCACGCGGGTTTGTTAGCGGCAGAATTGTCGTGTTAACTGCTACCGGCTGTGGCACAAATCGATTCAGGAATCGATTTGCGTCACGCCTAGGGAACGTTAGGGCACGCCGTGATCCAGGACCCCCTTCACGTGGGACCAGTCCGCGATCACTAGAGTTAGAAATCTCCATCTTTTCTTTCTCAATTACAGGTGCCCCATGGACCCAAAAAATAGCTGCCTAACCACCATGGAGGATTCTGTCCCGACAGATCGCACTCTGTCGGCGGCAACACCCGCCGCGCTACCCGCCTCTAGCGATACCACGTCCCTGGTCGACGTTTCTTGCGCCCCCTCCAGGCTACCGCCCCCACTCTGGCATTGAACTGTTTGCGATTATGAATCGCCTGACAAAGGCAACAACAGTCGCAGAACGAGAGGCCGTGGAGAAAGCGTAGGAATTGTTCGTGCGCTACGAGTTAGCCGCCGTCAAGGCACAACAGCCGCAAACAGATTCGTCTATTCTGCCGAGTGAACTGCCGCGCTCTGCCATAGAAGAGGAGATTGTTCCGCCGGGAGCCCTGCCGAGTGTAGCAACTCAAGATGTTGCTGCTCTGGCGGAGGCGGCCCCGAACGGTGTTGCGTCACCAGACCTGGCTACTCAAGAAGCCAGTGCGCTACTGATCGCCCCAACGGACAATTCCAGTGAAGAAGCCGCTAGTGCGCCAGTCCTCGCCGCGCAGGGACTGACTGACAGCGACCACCCAAACCCAACACGGCACCCAACAACGCCAATTTTACTAGAAATCCCTGAAGCCAACCTGAGGACACTTCTATCGCCAGAAATGCCGATGGAAGTGCAACAGGCATCACGGAAACGACCGGCCACCTCCGACTCTGAGGAACAAACTACAGCAAACCAAACAAAAAATAAGGCTGCTGCTGCAGACGCCCCCACGGCGCCCCCTGCAGCCGAGGAAGACGGTTTTACTGTACCAAACCGGCGGCACACCGCCAAGCCCAAAAGGCTTGAAAGGGTGCTCCCCCCACCTCCAGCCACATCAAATTGGTTCGCAGAGGCAGCTGAAGATGTCGTTGAAGCGCAACCCGCCGCCCCAGGACGTAAACAGACACGCCCCCCACCGGAAGTCATGAAGTGGGACGATGACTACATGAACTTCCGCCGCATGATTAAAGAGGTAGCGGAAATAAAATCATTCAAAGTCACCGGGAATGACATCTATAAGGTCTTCCCAACATCCATAGACGAGCACAAAAAGCTCATGGATTTTGTTAGGGATCAGGGACTCCATTGTTATACCCACAACACCGAGTCCCTGAAGCTACTAAAGGTGGTTATACGTCACCTGCCAATCAAGATGGACCCGACCCCCCTTAAAGACGAACTCGCTGAGTCGGGTTATGCCGCGTGCACGGTAGAATTAATGACATCGCCATGTACGCACAAAAAGACGCCGTTGTTCCTTGTCGTCCTAGTGGACAACGAGGACAACAGGAAAATCTTCCAACTCGACAAAATTGCGGACATTGACGTTTCAGTCGAACTACTAAAGGCCAAGGGCAAGAGGCCTCAGTGTTACTCTTTCCAAGGCCTAGACCATGTTGCACACAACTGCACCATGCCCGCGCGTTGCGTGAAGTGTGCAGGTGCACACCAAAGCCGTGATTGCGTAAAAAAGCGCGACGAATAGCCCAAATGGTGCAACTGCAGTGAGCCGCATGTTGCCAGCTACAGGGGCTGTAACGCATTCAAATCCCGCAAGCGTGGCAAGGCTGCCAAGAAAGTGCAGCCAGGAGTCAGTTTTGCGTCCGTTGCCGGGGGACGGGCTGCTGAACAGGAGGCCCTGCCTCGCGATGAACGCCGCCCACCCACCCGCAACCTGCAACCGCCTACCAATCCACAGCCGGAACCCAGTGCTGCTGGGCTACCCCCACCGCCCCACCCGACCCGCGCCGAAAATGGACAGGCTGCCCCTGCTGCGCAGAGTCCCGTCGCAAAACAGTGCCAGCCTAGTACTGCCCCAGCGCCACCCGCCCCCGCGTCCGCGAGCGCTATCACCGATGATCTGCAGACGCTACTGCAAACATTAAAACAGAATCATGACACAACTACCCAATCTAGTCTCCGCAGCTGCGACGGCCCTCCAGGCCATCGCCCAGCCCCCCAGTCATGGATAACCATCATACCCATGGCCTGACTATTTGAGTTTTCAACGCAAACAGTCTTGTACCGCAGCAGGGTGAATTTAGGGAATTTCTACACAGCGAGGCAGTAGACATCTGCCTCGTCTGTGAAACATTCCTAAAACCTGGTGTGCACGTCAGGGCCGCAAACTACAGCTGCTACCACACCGACCGGCCGAACCACGGCGGTGGTACGGCGGCGTATGTCAGGTCGTCCCTGTGGCACTACCCGGTGCAACTGCCACAACTCGAACACCTTGAAGCCACCGGCGTGACCGTTAACACGTCTGTCGGCAAGATCACTTTCGTGGCGGCATACCGGCTGCCGCGGGGTGTTCTGCAAGAGGCCGATTTCGACACCCTACTGGACATGGAGGGGAGGCTGTTCATCGGGGGGGGGGGGGGGACTTTAACGCAAAGTCCGCCCACCGGAACTCCCGCCTCACCAATGTCAGCGGGCTCCGACTTGAATGCGCCATCATTCTAGGGCCCTACGACCCAAC
The DNA here is from genome assembly GCF_023864275.1 of Schistocerca cancellata. NCBI lineage: Eukaryota > Metazoa > Arthropoda > Insecta > Orthoptera > Acrididae > Schistocerca > Schistocerca cancellata. Next base: position 1,192,711,665 of record NC_064626.1, read on the forward strand.
CCACATCCCAGTGTGCGGACAACCTGACGTTCTCGACGTTGCTATACTGAGGGGGGGTCGATCTGTTTACGACTGCCGAGACGAGGACGGCTCTGTCATCAGATCACTTGCCAGTGATCTTTGACATAGACGTCGTCGGCGCGGCGGTGCGGGCCGGTCGTCCATCCTTCAGGAAAGTCAACGTCGAGCACTTAAAAACCGAGGTACGGGAGTACCTCACAGATACCCCTGATCCAGAGGAGGTGGGTGCGGAAGCCGCCATCACCTCCCTAAATCAGGCACTCCTGCGAGCTGCAGAGACTGCCACACCTGGTCGCACTCGTCAGCCGCAAGACAGTTTGCGTCGCCTCCCGCAAGAAATACGGGAGCTTATAGTGGCGAAAAACCATCTCTTCCGCGAGTGGCAAATAACGCGACTGCCAGAAACGAAACGCCGCGTAAACCGCATGCGTCGTGCCACCACTGCGGCCGTCCGCGAACACCGCAACCAAGCATGGGCCGACCTTGTCGAGTCCCTCGACCCGGACGACGGCAGTGCATGGCGCGTCGTGAGAGGTTTTCTGCGCCGCAGGCAGCGCATTCCTCCCCTGCAACTCGGTCAGGACCACGTCTGCGAGCCGGACGCCAAGGCAAGTGTCCTAGTGGACACCTTTGAGGCAAACTTCCGGCCCGTAGTAGAAGACATCGACGTGGCCCACGTCCGTCTAGTGGAAGAACGTCTCCCAGTCTTCCTCGACGCACGAGAGGAGGGTGACAGCATAGACCCCATCACCGCCGAAGAAGTCGCATTGCAACTCCGATCACTCAACGCCCGGAGGGCAGGCGGCATCGACGGCATCCTGAACTGACTCCTTAGAAATCTTCCTCAGGAGTACGAGCAATACCTAGGCACAGTCTTTAACGAAATCCTTGCCTCGGATGTCTACCCCTCGGTGTGGAAACATGCCAAGGTGGTGGCCTTCCCGAAGCAGGACAAGGACCCCCGGTCACCATCCAGCTACAGGCCCATCAGCCTCCTCCCATGTCTCTCGAAGGTTTTCGAGAGACTTTACGTGCGGCGACTTCTACAACACGTGGACCAGGAACACATACTGCCAGACGAGCAGTTTGGTTTTCGTGGAGGTCACTCCACGACCCACCAGCTGCTCCACCTCGTGGAACCCGCTATGAGGGCGCTGGAGACGAGGGAATACCTTGGGGCGGTATTCCTGGACGTCTCACGCGCCTTCGACTCCGTGTGGCATGACGGCCTCATCTACAAGTTGTTTGTACTCGGGGTATCGACATCACACGGAGTGCTTCTCAGGTCCTACTTATCTGGCAGGATCTTCCACGTCCGGGCAGAACAGGGAAGGTCCACAAACTGACCCATCCATGCCGGCGTACCGCAGGGGTCGGTACTCGGCCCCATACTTTACTCGCTCTTTACCGCCGACGCACCGAGAGTGGACAGAGTAGAGTTGGCCCTCTATGTGGACGACACTGCTCTGTTCACCCAGAGCATGAACGTGCATACCAGCAAGGATGTGAAGCGCTTGGTGCTTGGGCCACCATGTGGCGCCTTAAATTTATCGCTGGCAAGAGCCAGGCGGTGGCGTTCACGAAGCACAGAGTGCCGCCAAATCTAGAAGCGCTACACATCGCGGGAGGCCCCATCCCGTGGTCAAAAACAGCTACCTACCTTGGAGTGAGACTAGACCAGCGGCTCACCTGGGCCCCACACATTCAGTGGATCCGAAACAAGGCGATAGGGCGGCTTCGTGCACTCTATCCCTTGTTAAACCCGGAGTCCACATTGCCCTCGCGTCATGGCATCACACTGTATCTGACACTGGTATGCCCAGTGTTAGAGTACGCGGCCGTGGTGTGGGGCAATGCCGCCGACTCCTCCATACGATCGCTACAACGCATACAAAACAAGGCGCTGAAGCTAGCGCTGCGCCTTCCCAAGTTCTGCCCCACCACCTTTCTCTACGAAGACACGGGTATCCTGACGTTGCGAGACCGATTCCGAGTCCTAGCACGTCAGTTTTACCAAAAAGCGGGTCAATCCCGCAATCGGCTCATTCAGGGCTTGGGCCAGCAGCAACACCACCGACCAACTACCCGTTGGCCGGACCTGTTGCGGGAATAACCCTTCCCCCAACAACACCAGGACCCACGAGATAAACACCGAGAGGACCCCAACAACGGTTAGGATGTCTTTTCAAAAACATTTATTTCAGGTTCTGCAGGAACAGCACACAAGTGCTTACCCTGCTCACACACGTGCCTCAGGTAGGCACGTCAGTAACGGAGTCGGAGATCTTCGGTCTGGGGTACCAAGCGTTCCCCCTGCGGTCCGCGCCCGCTCACCACGACCTGTTGGAGCGTTGGTGGGCGCGGACCGCAGAGGGAGCACCTAGAACCGCAGCGGACGGAAAACGGAGCAGCAACGCTCCAGCAGATCGCAGGGAATGGGCGCGGACCACAGAGGAAGCGCCTGCAGCCGTTGGTGGAGGGGGAAGGCCATAGGCACAAATACTGGACCAGGTCCACTCGAGGAGCAGTCTCAGGTCGCACCTGATGAAGGTCACGAGCTACGTGACCGAAATATCGTGCAAGTACGACGCTGATATCCGGCAGAACACCCGACAACCCAAGATGTCATTAGATCTCCGGGAAAGCCTGAAGAGTTACATCAAAAGTCTCTACGGGGAGGAGATGTATCAGAATATCAAGAAGCTGGACAAGCTACGGCAGAAGAAAGGGAAGATGCTGAGTTCTCTCAGTTTTTTGCTGAGGTGTCGAGATGGAGAAGTGGTACCAGTATTTGCCAGAATTAAACATCATATCAACTCAAGAGCGGCGAACAAGATAAAACGCAGAGCCAGCATGGCACGGTGAGAGAGAGGATTCGAGATATGCGCCACAGGTTAGATGTTGTGGCCAGGGAGCTGTTACACATTCATCTGTACATGGCAGCCTCCTTAACAAGAGAAGATTGGGATTGGGTAGACCGTGCCTCCTGGTCTTTAGCTGAGTGTGCTAGAAGGAATGCCTCATCTTGCCAATCTGCAAAGTTTGACCGCATGAGTAAGAAAGCACAGCAGATGGAAGAGACATGCACTGTGACGATTCTGAGTGGCATACAGTTTGATGATACAACCTTAAAGGTCCTCAGCAAGGGTCTCAACTTTGCAACGACCCCTAGAAACGTACCCATTTCAGGTTTCGTCAGTGCAGTAGAGCAAGTTGCCACCTAATGTGGCAGAGGAAGTCCGCCGAGAGACCTGCAGGGCCCTCACCAAGGCCAGGCCGCCGAAATCGAACATCACAACCGAGGAGAGGCTTGCACTGAAGAAACTGCGGGAAGACAACAGCATTGTGGTACTGCCAGCAGACAAAGGGAACTCCACTGTCATCTTGCAGCAGGTGGATTATGATGAGAAAGTACGCCAACTTCTGGAGGACCCTGCATACAGAATTCTGGAGTGTGATCCCACAGACAAGGTGTCCAAGAAGACTAGTGCTCTCTTGAAGGAAACAGGGATGCCCGATAAGATCATCAGACAACTACGGGAAAAAGCGCCAGTGCCACCTAGACTGTATGGTCTGCCTATAATACACAAGGAGGTCGTGCCCCTACGTCCTATTGTCAGTAATATTGGGGCACCTACGTACACAACAGCAAAGTACTTGAAAGGTCTCCTGTCTCCATATGTGGGGAAATGTATTCACCACATCTGCAACTCAGAAGATTTCCTGCAACACCTCAAGCAACTGCACATCACAGATTCTGACATCATGGTTAGTTTTGATGTGGTATCGCTGTTCACCAGGGTCCCACTGAAGGACTCACTAGAACTGATTGCAGAGAAATTTGACGGTGCTCTGTTGGACCTGTTCAGTCATACACTGACATCCACGTATTTCCTGTACAGAAACCAATATTACGAGCAAACTGAAGGTGTAGCTATGGGCAGCCCATTGTCCCCTATGGTTGCCAACATGTTTATGGAGAGTTTTGAGGAGAGGGCATTGGAGACAGCCAAATTTAAACCCACATGCTTCTTTAGGTATGTGGATGACACCTTCGTGATTTGGCCACATGGGATGGACAGGCTCAATGAGTTTCTTGAACATCTTAACTCATACCACCCTAATATCAAGTTCACCATGGAACTGGAGAAGACTGGCCAGCTGCCATTTCTGGATGTACTAGTCCAGAGGAAAGCAAATGGATCGATTGCCCACAGTGTGTACCGAAAACCAACACACACTGATTTATATCTGCAGGCCAGCAGCTGTCACCACCCTGCACAGAAGAATGGGGTTCTGAAGACTTTGGTCCACAGAGCACGTGCCCTGTCAGACCAAGAGAATCTACCTATAGAGATAGAACGTCTCAAAACAGTTTTCTCCAAGAATGTATACACGGACAGACAAATTGAGAGGGCACTCCAACCAGCCACTATACCACAGGTTCCTGAAAAAGACCAAGATGAAGCAAAGAAGGTGGCATATCTGCCCTATGCTGGCTCTATTTCTGCCAGAATCAGTAGGACCCTCCGTAAACACAATATCAAGTGTGTTTTCTGCCCATCCAACAAGATTGGGGGACTGCTGGGGAGTGTCAAAGATGACCTGGGGTTAGGAAAACAGGGATTTACAATATACCTTGTCAATGTGGCATGTCCTACATTGGCCAGACGACAAGAACTGTGGAGATCAGGTGCAAAGAACATCAGAGGCACACTAGATTAAGACAGGTGACTAAGTCAGCCATTGCTGAACACTGTCTAGAACTAGATCATGCCATGAAGTATGAGGATACCAAGATTCTAGCACAAACACCCAGATTTTGGGACAGTGTTATAAGAGAATCGATAGAAATTAAAATGGCTGACGTTCTTATGAACCGTTATACAGGGTACCAGCTAAGCAGAGCCTGGGATCCGGCTCTGGAATTGTTAAAGGAGCAATGGGGCCACCTGCAACACTACACAAACAGAAGAACCAGAGACATGGAGATGGAAAACGAGCCCCTGACGGACTGCCAGGCGCACCAGACCGAAGATGGAACACCCAGAAGTGGGACTGGTGGGCGCGGACCGCAGAGGGAACATCCAGAGCCGCAGCGGACGAAAAACGGAGCGGCAACGCTCCAACAGGTCGTGGTGAGCGGGCGCGGACCGCAGGGGGAACGCTTTGTACCCCAGACCGTAGATGAAACCCCCAGGAGCGGGTTTGGTGGGCGCGGACCGCAGAGGGAGCACCTAGATCCGCAGCGAACGGAAAACGGAGCAGCAACGCTCCAGCAGGTCGCAGGGAATGGGCGTGGACCACAGAGGAAGCGCCTGCAGCCGTTGGTGGAGGGGGAAGGCCATAGGCATAAATACTGGACCAGGTGCAATCGAGGAGCAGTCTCAGGTCGCACCTGATGAAGGTCACGAGCTACGTGACTGAAATATCGTGCAAGTACGACGCTGATATCCGGCAGAACACCCGACAACCCAAGATGTCAGCAGAAGGACGCCCCCTGTACCTGCGCCAACTGCGGCGGCGCACACGCGGCCAACGCCCGTTCCTGCGCCTACAGAAGAAATTGGCGCGGACCGGAGAAGAAGACGCAGAAGCAAGTGACCACCACACACGAAGAGGTGATCACTTGTACAGAAGACGTCGTCACCAGGCGCCTTAACGACGCCGTACAAGAAGCCATGTCCGCCTTCAAATCCGCCATGGCGGAAGAGAGGGCGGCCATGCTGGCGGAACTGGACGAGGCTCGGCGTCAGATTGCTGTGCTGACGCAGGAGCTTCGCTCAGCCAAAGCAGCTCCCGCCACAACAGAAGACACCGCCACCCAGACGACTCCTCCACGTGAGAAGGAGTTCGCGACGGTGGCCACGCAGACCGACGAGCCTGTCGAAGGAGAGGTGACACAGCACAAGACGGACACCGAAGCAGCAGCGCAAGAAGAAGAGTGGGAAGTAGTCCAATTCCTCCCGCTTCCAGACATGTACAGCGCAAGCACTGTAATGAAGAAGATCGCTGGCTCGCTTCGCGATGGTACATACGCCCACCACGACCACCCTTATCCTTTCGTTCCACCAAATCGTCCTATACCTCCACTCCCACATCACCCTCTTGGGTATCCAGTAGGCCTTATTGGTCTTTCTAGGGAGGAGTTCAATCTGATTGACTCCTACCCTATCTTCACAGAGTTGCAAATGTGCTGTATCATCATCTCTCTGGTCAACGGACAACATGATAAATTAGGAATCCATATGCACGGTATCCCAGCCGAGGAAGAGACCTCAGCAACAAGTAAGAAGAAAAAGAAAAATCGTCATATCGACAAGCTCAAGAAATAGGTCATCGGCACTCCTTGCCAGTCCAGAAATACCTATCAGTACAGAAAGAAGATTCGACAAGATTCCCAGCAGAGTAAAGGCCAACAGGCCACAAACTTCCAATCGAACATCCTCACAGTGAGGAAGTCATAATAGGAGAGCAGCAGCGGCAACCCAAGATGTCATTAGATCGCCGGGAAAGCCTGAAGAGTTACAACATTTAACTTGTTCTTGTTGTTTTCATTTATCACTAATTTATCTATTCATCATCACTAGGAGTTACATCTCATTTGGGGAATATTACCATATCTGTTTAAATATACTTGCTTCTTAATCTAGATAGTTCGTTAGCTGAAGTGTTGTTCAACAGATGCAAAAGTATAGCAGAAGTGTAGGAAACAGTGAAGAAAATAAAGAAAGAAATAGCACTGCAACACCTTGGGGCACCATGAATGCACATATTCACTAAAGATTGGTGAACCCCTAGGGTGCCTTTGTCACAACTGATCACTTCTCAACCATTCCTCATGGGTATGACAATTCACACAGTTAGATTGTCACACTGTCTGAGATATCCTATAGTCTGTAGCTCTGTCCTACCGATCTACGTATCTTGCGATAAGATAAATTCTATACCAACACTTCAACAAAAGTATTTCTCTTCCATACAAATCTGAATGTTTTAATTTATTAATCATTTCCGTCATATTTATTCCTTATTGTAGACTTGATAAGTCTAAAGTATTTTCATTACATAACCCTATCTATCGTCGAACCAGTACACATCCAAGAATTCTGTGGAATTTCTATGGAGCACATCGCCATTCCCGAGAACAATGATGCAATTGCAAAATTCGACAAATTGACCTTATTGTGGTCATCTGAGAAAGAGGTAGTGCATAAAGTGAAACATCGTCAGAACTGCTGTTATGCATAATGTTGATAGAGGGTGGTTGCATCTCTTGAAAATATCGAATGTGTGATTTAGGTTGGGAAGGTCAGCGTCATAACTGTCACTTGAGTTTTTAAATTTGGTGAGTAAAGTGATGTATCCAGTGCAACAAAGACACAAGTGTTGAAAATTGAGAATGATGTCAACTGAAATTCTAAGCGTGTTACAGATGTAACTGTACATTGTGTCACTGTTTGCTCGATGTTCGAGTAACTTCTGCATCATAATCGTTCTTGACGTCGTTGTTTTTTTTCAGCCTTTAAATAACTTTTGTCATAGGGCAAACATACAAAAGAATGTGTAGTCCCTGACAGTTGGCTGAATTGTTCAGCTCGCCACTGTTATAGTTGTGTTCAGAGTGGTGCCAGAAACACCTCATAGAAGTTATGTGAAGTAATTCCATATTTCCGAGGTGAAACAGATAAGAACCATTTTTCAAATTTCCTAATGTACTTTTGGCACTCTGTTGCATAAGTTATTCACAGATTATGCGAGCAATAACATTTAATTCTCGAATGTATTGTGAAAGGCTGGCTTTCAGTCTACCATATTGTAACCACATGTTTTGCAAACGTACTGTCTGCTGCCATCTTTTGACTTTGCTAGGAATCATTGTTACTGTACGGAAAAGCACGTATATAACATCCCCAAAAGGTATGTGTAACCTTTAGGGCATAACCGCAAAGCTGTAACATCTTGAGTGTGTTGTGGAGCTTGAAGGATATGACTTCAGATTATGTAAGAAAATCGACAAGAAGCTCATCTTCACTGCAGAACTGCTCAAAGAAGCCAGACAACGAATCGAAATTGGAGAAAGCAAATGAAAGACTGCCACTGCTCTTGAAATGAAAGAGTCTACTTTAAGAAAAAGACTGAAAACTGTGAGTGAAGAACACAGTTTTTGGCGTTTCCTTCTTAAGTGTTCTACATACGAATACGTAGGCTGTGTTTAAAATATTCCGAATACAGGTTGCGTTTTCTTTTAGGGCACTGCACCAACGTCACTGGGTCGTTTAAAAAGGATTTTCTCAGATTAGCTGGAAAAAGAATTAGCAAATCACCTCAGGAATCTTGGTACTACGGTATGAAGCAACTCATGCAACTGGCATATGAGTACGCTGAAGCTAACAAGTTGGATCACCGCTTCAATAAAGACAGGAAGGCAGCTGGACAGCACCGGCATCAGGATTTCTCCAAAAGGCGCCATATTACACTTCAGACTCCAGAGAAATGCAGTTAAACATGAGTAATGGTTTCAGTAAATCGCAAACTGAGAATTTTTAAAAAAATTTGAAGCAGGTAATAGAAGAGAAATAGTTTCTTGCTCATTGCACGTATAACATGGGTGACACAAGAAAATGTTCTGTTCCTAACAAGATCCCAAAGGTCATAATCCCAAAAGGAAAACGTTTGATTGGGAAAGCTGTGTCAGTAGAAAGAGTTCAATCCGTCAGAGTGGTCTGTCCAATGAATTCTGTCGGTTTCTTCGTACCACCAGCCATAATCTTTCTGTGATCGAGGATGAAGAATGAGCCCATCGAAGATGCACTCTCCCCATGATCTTAGACAGCAGTTTCATGAACTCTGATCTCTTCGGCGACTGGCTAAAGCACTTCAGTGACTATGCCAAACGTAGTAAAGATTACTCAGTCCTCTTCATACTCGGCAATCATATGTCACATTGCAGTCTTCAAGCTGTGCTCTTATTGTCGAGTTCATCACACAACTCTGTTGTCCCTACTGTCACATGCCAGTCATAAACTTCAGCCGCTAGACCATGTATTCTTTGGACCACGGAAGCTGACAAATGGATCCACAACCACCCAGGCACTGCAATTACGCTGAGTGACATCTGCCTGGTGTTTTGTAATGCTTACCATTCTGCAGAAGGCGAAGCATTCCTTCTATGGGAAAGGTATACATCCGTTCAACCCCAATGTGTTTTCAGAGGAGTTTCTTCCATCTGAAGTAACTGATCAACTCTAGGAAGACCTAATCCAGAATTCATTTGAGGGAAGTAGGAACACAGCAGAAACGCCAGTATCTTCAGCACAAGTCTTGTCTTTACCGAAAGTTAAACCAACAATAAAGTGGAAAATTTCGGAGCGAATTTGTTTGACGCATGTGGATTCTCTCTTTGTAATTTGTTTATTTATATACATGGATTTTTTACTTATATAAAGTAGCGAAACCTTATACGTTAGCATTCTAGAGCTGAATATTCTAGTAGTAGCTTTCCTGACTCAAAACTGCGAAAATTGTGGAACCACGATACAGCACATGATTCATCGAGGTGGCTGCGTACACTCAATAAAAGCTGTGGAAAGTGTAAATAACTATTGAGATTGATAAAAAAAATTAATACTTGTCTGTATTAAACACGATACATAAATTAATTTTTGTAATTACAAACAATTTTGTGTTACCTGGGCAGTCTTGAGTATCAAAAAGCACACTTGCATATCAATCCTTTCGTTATTTCTGCTCTGCTGTACTTCTTTCATAAATTGTGTACATTTACAAGTATAATGACGCCATCCATGCGAGTCAGATTGGCCAAAGATGTATGAGTGCGTAATTAATTAAAGTGTCCCCATATCGAGTATTGTCGATAAATCGTTGATGAACGCGATTAGTGAATTGCAGGGAATGTTGTAATTCCGTTTCCTGCGCGTAGTATCGTTGAAAACTGCAGTGGGTTGTCGCTGTTGTGCCTGAGTGATTTGTTTCCGTGTTATTTAAGGCTTTTCTTTATTCTGTTAAGGTGTTAAGTTGACATTATGTCGAAGAGGAGATTGGAAGTGCTTGACCCATATGTCAAGAAAAAGCCGTAAGTAATTGCAGAGAATTTTGCTCCTTGGACGAATGTTTATTTCTGCTCCCGTGCAAGTCCGCATTAAAATGGTTTGGTTATGAACTGTTATTAATGTTTTTATGAAGGAAACTGTATACCGTCTTAACCCATTTGTAAATTTGGATAGCTTTTTTTGTATGTTGATTATGTCGTATACACACGACGTAGGCAAGTGTCTTTAAAACTTGTTCATGCGTGTTTAGGGTTATTATTCGAACATCTCGTTCCCGTATCAGAAATGTATAATGTATATTATTAGTATAGTGTGGAGCTTTCAACAAGAAATAAACACCCGTGTGTCTGAGTAGAAATATTTGCACAGAGGCAATTATTTGTGAAATTGGTTAGGTTATCATTTAGCGCCATACACTGTTAGTGTAAGGGGCAGTTTGCCACTGGTTGGCATTTTAGTTAGTTTCGTAGTGTCCCTCTGCCCTCGCAAAATTTATCTCGCAATCAAATATATTATTCATGGATTTGTTTTAATTTTTTCCGCACGATTTGTAAATCTGTGTGGTTTCATTTACGCCAGCTAAACTTACTATTTGATATGTTTGTTGTTATTTACTGGATTTCTATTCAGTAATAGTAAAAGCTTTCGAAGTTTCATTTTGAAATCGTGTATTTCTTGGTCATGTCTTGGAGAGAATCCTGTTTCTGTTTTTCATCAGTTCGGTTGTGATCCAGTAAAATCCTTTGCAGCCCTAAGTTTGGTCAGCACTACTAAATTTTCCTCAAGCTAATAAGACGAAACTACTTCAACAAACAGTCTGTGGTCTTCATAAAATGTGATGTGGCGAAGTGTCCACCTGGGTCATTCCACACCAAGTGGTCTAAAACTGAAAAAAGTTCCCACCATCATGGTCTCCAATTTTCGTCAAATTTTAACTGTAGCTTTAGTCAAGTGTTGAAGTAAGTTTCCCAAGATTTCAGGCCTCTAGCTGCAATAGCTGCTGATCTAGACCCCCTTGTCTGAAGTGTACTTAGTCCGTGTGCATGCAACATAAAAAAAATGTCATATTTGGAGTCTAATAAAATCGAAACTAATTCATAAGAATGGTTAGTAAGATGCGACCCTGTACAGTTTTTTTTGCTGATTCCAACGAAATTATGTATAACATTACTCATGCAAACCCCGGTCAAATAACTCGACTCAAAGTATACTTCAAAATTTGTCGTGACACAACGCGACAAATTTTGACCAATATTAAGACTGCAATGATTTCCTTGCAGTTGAAGATATGGACTTGAACTTTTGGCCAAGCTTCATGCTTGTGCTAGACATAATGCAGCCGGATTTGCAATGATCCAGGCCATATGGTCGCCCTGCAGTATCTCTTCAAATTAGGCAGTGTCAGCACAAACGGTAAAATTTACCAAAGTTTCAAGCCAATTATTAAAAAATAGTTGGCCTGAATCTGCTTGTGAATAGTATCACCTAAAAGAGAAACTCTTGCTCTACAAGACTGACATTTGTTTTTTTTGCAACGCGACCATTAAGTACTCATTAACTCACATCAAAGTTGTTATATTTTGTATGCGCGATGCACTAATTTTTCTTCATTTCTAGGAATTTGAATCTTAATAGTCGCTTAGAATTACTGATATAATTGGATATTTCATTCGTGTTTTATTCAGTGATTGGCCAGTGAGAGATGTCAGAAGTTAATGAAGAAGAAGAATCGTTGGCCCCCTGTTCAATTGGAAAAGATGCTGCTGCATCAAAGTGCCATGTTATCTTCTATGCTAAGAAGACTGGATTCAAAGCGTTTAGTGATTTCACAGAATGTGACCAGAAATTGCTTGTTTCGCGTTCAGAAGCCAAACTTGACGAAAATTCCATCATTTGCTTCCACCATGAAGCCCTCTTCCTACATGAATATCAAGCGATGCAAAAGAAATGTTGCAATCCATTCAAGAAGAGGAATCACAATGTAAAAGCTGGACTTAGACTGCTTGATAATGAAACAGCTGCCAAACTTTGCCTGTTAAAGAAAAAAGAAGTGATTGATATAAAACCTGGTCAGAAGCTTTGCCCTCGCTGCATGTCGGCACTGAACCAAAAGCTAGAAGATTCATCATCACTATCAACCCAATCTGAACAAGATTTCACAACGGATGAAACTGAACCAGCCATCAACAAAAGTTTATCATTTATTGGTGCTTCACCATTGAAAAGAAGACAACTAAGTAAAAGAGATAAGCAAAGCTATGCAAAAAGAAAGATCTTGGATGCACAAAGTTTAATTGGGAATCAAATTGCTGCTGCTGTAGGAATCAATTACGATGAACAGCCAAGTTCAAGTAAAAGTCGCCCATGCAATAATTGTGCAGATCTTGATAATCTTATAGAAGAGTTGAAAGAAAAATGTAAAGTGTCAAATCGTAGGACAAAAGTTCAAATATTGACCTTGGTTCCAAGAAGCTGGACAATTAAAGATACGACAACAGCATTTAATGTATCAGAAAGAATGGTAAAGCAAGCGAGAAAACTGAAGAATGAGCAAGGTGTTCTAGCTTTTCCAGCAAATCGGCAAGGAAGGAAGCTTTCAGATGAAGTTGTCCAGAAAGTACATGACTTTTTTCAAGATGACGAATTCAGCAGACTTTGTCCAGGGAAGAAAGACTGTGTGCCTGTGAGAATTTCAGGAACAAAGGTGTACAAGCAAAAGCGGTTGTTGCTTTGCAATTTGAAGGAAATGTACGTGTCTTATCAGAAGCAAAATGGACCAGAAATTGGCTTCTCAAAGTTTTGCGAGCTTAGACCAAAATGGTGTGTTACAGTTGGCTCTGCTGGAATGCACTCAGTTTGTGTCTGTACAATACACCAAAATGTCAAGCTTATGCTCACTGGTGCATCAATCAATGAAGACTACAAGGAAATTCTTAGCAAAGCTGTTTGCAGCTTGGAAAACAAGGATTGTATGCTTCATCGTTGTGAAAACTGCCCTGGTCCAGAAGGTGTAGAAGCAGTTATTGCAACATATTTTGAAGATAATGACCCTGAAGAACTGATTGAGTACAAACAATGGATTCATACCGACAGGGATACTTTAGAAACAAAGCAGCTTTCAACAGAAGAGTATGTTGAAGATATTGCAGCAAAAATTTGGAACCTGTCTTGTCATCACTACATTGCCAAGCATCAAAGCCAGCACCTGAAAGCTCTCAAAACTGATTTGAAAGAAGGCGAATTCATAATACTAATGGATTTTGCTGAAAACTATTCATTTATTGTTCAAGATGCAGTGCAAGGCTTTCACTGGGAAAACAGTCAAGCAACAGTTCATCCATTTGTAGTCTACTACTGTGAAAACGAAGAGGTGCAATGTGTGAATCTTTGTGTTATTAGTGACTGCCTTCGACACGATACGATTACTGTCCATGTTTACATTGGAAAAGTAATCAATTACCTGAAGATGCAATTTTCCAAAATAAGCCACATCCACTACTTCAGTGATGGTTCAGCTGCACAATATAAGAATTTCAAGAATTTTCTCAACTTATGCTATCACAAAGAAGATTTTGAAATAACAGCAGAATGGAATTTCTTTGGAACAAGCCATGGAAAGTCGCCTTGTGATGGCATTGGAGGCACAACAAAACGGTTGGCAGCAAGAGCAAGTTTGCAACGTCCATATGAAAACCAGATTCTAACACCCAAAGATCTTTTCAACTTCTGCAATGATAATATCAATGGAATCAAATTCTTTTTCATCAGCAAAGAGGAAGTTGAAGAAGAAAAAGCTTCTCAAGAAGAAAGATTCCTGCAAGGGCACACTCTAGCTGGCACAAGAGAAAACCACCATTTTTTGCCCATTGATATGACGACAATTAAGGTCAGTAGAGTTTCTAATGATGCGACATCTTTTTTGGCCAAAATTAGTGCTGCTGAAGTAGTAGTTCAAGTCATGGATCTTCAGCCTGGGCAGTATGTTGCTTGCATTTATGAAAAGAAATGGTGGATTGGAAACATCGTTGAAATCTCAGTCGAACAGAAAGATGCTTTCATAAGCTTTATGCATCCTCATGGTCCTGCAAGTTCATTTTATTGGCCCTTAAGACGTGATACTTGCTGGATTCCAGAACAACTTATCATTGGTGTTATTCCAGCTCCATCAGTGACATCATCTGGTCGGCAATACAGTTTTCCTGAAAGCATTCTCTTGCAAATCAACGATGCTTCCAGAATGATGAAGTAACTGAGGAAGACAGGCTTGGGAACCTGCATAAAGAAACCCACAATCAGGCTTGGGATCCTGTGGTAAAGACACCCTGTAATCAGGCTTGGGAACCTGCAGTAAAGATACCCACCCGTGGCTGTTACTGCATGGCTATCGGGCGTGGCCCCTATGGCGATGGGGATGCTGGTTTTATTGTGATAACCAGTAATGGCTCAGCCATCATGGACCAACGCAGGGCACTGCGCACACAAAATATAAGATACTTTGACCTGAGTAAATAAGCACTTAATGGAAGCGTTGCAAAAGAAAAATATATCCATCTTGTAGAGCAAGAGTTTCTCTTTCAGATGATACTATTCACAATTAAATCCAGGCTGACTATTTTGTAGTAATGGGCTTTGAACTTTGGTAAATAAAGCCATTTGCGCTGACACTGCCAAATTTGAAGAGATTTTGCAAGGCGACTATAAAGCCTGGGTAGTTGGAAATCCAGCTGTATTATGTCCAGCACAAAGATAAGACTTGGTAAAAAGTTCAAGTCCATATCTTTATCTGCAAGGAAATTATTGCAGTCTGAATATTGGTCAAAATTTGTCGCATTAAGTCACGACAGAATTAGGGGTACACTTTGAGTCGACTTGTTTGACCGGATTTTGCATCAGTAATCTTATAATTAATTTCGTTTGAATCAGCACAAAAAACTGTACAGGGTCTCATCTTACTAACCATTCTTATGAATTGGTTTCAATTTTATGAGACCCCAAAAATGGCATTTTGTCTGATGTCGCGCGCATGCGAACTTACTACCCTTCAGACAAGGGGGTGTAGATCAGCAAGTATTGCAGCTAGAGGCTTGAAATCTTGAGAAACTTAATTTAGCACTTGACTAGTGCTACAGATAAAATTTGAAGAAAATTGGAGACATGATGGTGGGAAGGTTTAGACCACTTGGCATGGAATGACCCACCTGTAAATAAAGTTGCACTCACATCTTTTACCGATATTCTTACTTGTACAAAAGGAAGAAAGTGTGATCAAGAAAGATCCATGTACCAGACCTCAGATGCTGCATCTGGGCCATATTGATTAGTTAAGGGGGTCGACAGAAGCGTCCGATCCCACGTGTCGGCTTTGACCCGTGACGTAAGGGTGTTGTGTGTGACGTCATGACGGCGCGGAGTTTGGTTTGAGTGTGGCTGTCTCCAGTTCTGTTTTATCTTATTTTGTTTACTTTTCTGATCTGTTCGTTCTATCTCGTGAGATTTTTTTTTTTTAATTTAAAAACGCTTATTACTTATTTTAATTATCTGTTTTCTCCCATTTCTGTTTTAGTTTATTATATTTATCTTTCTGATCTGTTAGTTCTATCCCGTGAGATTTAAAAAAAAAGACAAAAAACACTAATTAGCTACTGAAGCATCTTGATCTTCTATGGGTTGCAGGCGTTACGACCCCTGGGGAGGTGGGTGGGTATTCATGCATGGCTGTCTTCACTTACACGTTGTAGCTACGCAAGGTGTCTAAATTTGTTTATATTTAGTTTGCCCCCCCCCCCCCCCCCCCCACCCAAAACACCCCATTTCCCGCGCTTGTCCCGTTAGTGTCATTAGGCTTCTTGTGGAAAGTGTGTGTGTTTGTTTTTGTTTCCACCATATTTGTGACATCATGCGTCAAAGCAGACGGGCGGGATCGGACGCTTCCGTATTTCCAGTTAAGGAACACACCATGATGCACACATCTTTTATGGATATTCTTACTTGTACGAAAGGAAGAAAGTGTGATCAAGAAAGATCCATGTAGCTGACTGCAGATGCTGCATCTGGGCCATATTGATTAGTTAAGGAACACACCATGATTTTGATGTCCCAAAATGCATTGTTTTCAAGCATAAGTTGTCAATACATTTACAATAAGACTGCATGGAGTAACATGTTCTTCACCAAATGCTAACTTTCCAGACATGAACTGATGGTTGAAATTTTGAATGGGCAGCTGCCAATTCAATGCCAATTGGACAATGGAAGTGCATGTAAAGGCAGCAAGTGTCTCGGTCCACTGTGTGTACAGTTGTAGTGAACATTTATGAACAGGTGAAGGGAAAATTAATCACTTTTATTTGGCAGTCACTTTCATTGGCTTTGCCGACTTACGACCAACATTAGACTACCTTGACCACAGTCTACATGAGAGATCAATATGTCAAAACACACACACACACACACACACAGTGGAAAAACTGATAAAACGGATGAACAGTTGGTTGATCAGAGTGCAAGTTGACTAGATATTTGCTATAAGAAAATAATTTTATCATATATGATGCAGCTGGAATTACCGTACTTACAAAATAATGGTATGTATTATATCTCTGATGACTGCCTGTGGTACGACTCACTATTTGGAAGATTTTGTAATTTGGGCTTTTTGGCTCCACCCACTCATGATCAAGTTATCACCTTCCAGCAGAAAATGGTTTAGATTAGAATACTGTTCAGGCCATAGATACAGAATAATGAGATAGTCAAGGATCTAGACTATTTGGAAAAAATACTTATATGTATGATAGAATATATATGTTACCTACTTTTTCCCCATGTCTCAAGTGAGATGATTTCCAAGGATGTGGAAAAAAACTCACCATAAAAAAAGCAATGAAGGTAGTTATCAAATTTGGCAGACGACATTTAAAGCAGCCTTACATCACTCTCCATTAGTCTGTGTAGGTATGGAATGATTTCACATTTCTTACTCAAAGTGCCTAACTTATTCATCTTATTATATGCTGGGTAACATTGTAAAAGTCAGACAATTGTAAAGGTCTAGGTTTCAATCCCCAGTTGATCCTAGGATTTCTCTCTCACCTGAGGTAGTTGTTGATAAATGAAAAGCTCTGAGAACACAATGGTAAGTGCCACTGCCGTGTATTTACAGTTACAGGGCAACCGGCACTACCTATGAGCAGCAGAATATAATCCACCAGGAAAAGGTTCTAATTTCTTTCAAATGCCAGGGCAATTTAATGATAAACACCCGTGGTTGTCTGCCACAGGAACGTAACGGCAAACGACAGGTAAAATGGCTGGCACAAAGGGAGACCCATGTACGTTTTCCAAGATTATAGTCACATTCAAAGTGCATGTATATACAATTATGTTCCTGTAATACAGAAAATACAGAGTGGTTATTGACTGGCTGCTGTTGTAAGCTTGATCGTGTGTATATGCATATTTGTACATTTATATTTGAACAAGTACATAATAATCATATAGCAACAATAATGATTGTAATAACAGTGTGGTTAAAGGCGGTACAGTCTGGAACTGCAAGACCGCTACGGTCGCAGGTTCGAATCCTGCCTCGGGCATGGATGTTTGTGATGTCCTTAGGTTAGTTAGGTTTAGCTAGTTCTAAGTTCTGGGGGACTAATGACCTCAGCAGTTGAGTCCCATAGTGCTCAGAGCCATTTGAACAGTAGTAAACTTTGTTGCTAGGCAGATAATCTGTGAAGGAATTTTAGTTGACCTTGATATTGAGCAGTCTTGCTGTCACAGATACCTACCATAAAGTGGCAGGAAAACAAAGAGGCCTTCTCCGAACATGTTAAGATGCATCTCATGATGGAAGTTTAAGCAGAAGACGTGTTATGCAGGTGAAGAATGTGTATCTCAATCTGGAGAGACTGCAGATAAGAAGGGAGCATGACCTAACTGTCACTGTCCTCTTAAATGTTTTGAGAAAGTAGTGGAGTCATGCAAGACAAACATTCAGAACAATCGGGCAAGTTAAGGACTCGGATGTTCAGAATGCATCTGGCTGTCAGCCTGAGGAATGCATGCAGGTGGAATGTTACTTCTAAGTACCCATCATCTCCATTCATTGCAGTAATTATCTGTCCCATGTTTATGTGATACTGTCAACCCCTTTGCTGGTACGTCAATCTCCTCGTATTTCTGAGTGTGTCAAGATTCCACGTATATTTGAGAATCTCGCGCTAATTTCACTTGGGAGACTGTCAACAGAAATTGTGCCAAAATGGGAGTCTGGAGAAACAGAGGATTAAAGTTTGCACTTGATCAACAAATCAGAATGTTACATAGTATCTACACCACACTAATGTATTTATTTTTGTATATTTCATGTGTTGTAGTCTTTTTCTTATTCTTTTTATGTTTGTATGGAATAATATAGATGTAAATTACTCCATTTGTGGATCAGCTGCGAACTTTAATCCTCTGTACCTACAAATTCCCGTTTTCCCGCTTATTTTTGTTCCTCTCGAGCAGCTCGAATGTGAAAAAAAAGTGTATGTTGATATGTTACGGCTACTTACTTTCATTGTATTATAATGACAAGTCCTGTGTCATTGGACGCTTCCAGGATGAACAAATAAACATATAAACTGTAGGTCCCCCCCCCCCCCCCCCTATTACTGGCTTGGTAAGTCATATTGCGTGTTAGAGGAAGGCAAAGCCATAAACCTCCAGCACCTCAGGCTGAGGAATTTACTTAAGCTGCAGTTATCCCCCCATTGGTTGAATGAAGCTAATGTGTTTGCAACCTCTGTACCATAGTTCTTCACTTTGGCGTAGGTTATCTTTCAGAGAATTGCTTTTGCCTGAATTCCTGAATGCCAGCTACCAAGCACATTATTCATGGCCTTGGTTCACAGTAAGTCTTGTGTTGTTTTCTTCAGTACTACTGAACAGGCTGTGGAAAAATACTTGAAATGCCAAACATTTAAATTTCCTTTCCAGACACATTGGGAGGTAAGTTTTTAAACCAATATTTAGTTTACTGAAAACACTCCTCTTGCCATTTTTTCCTCTTCTGTTTATTACTTTTCCTGTCCGTCCAGGCAGCTTAAACTTCTGTAAATACAAAATTCTGTCATTTTGTTCCATGACTTTATTAACCCTTAACCAGAATCGATATTTTGACAAACAAAACTGGAATCGCGGGTCCAGTTGGTCCCTTGAATAAGAATTCGACATAATTCCCATAAAAGATATAATTCATATGTAAATATGTAATGATTGTATTAAAATAAGTTTTGTTTCAAACATAAATCAACTTTTATTGAGCAAAACTTTTTCATAGTATTATTTTTTAATTTCTAAGTCCAACGTCTCATATTTTAAAATAATTTTTAATACCTTACTTTGTAATGCTACATGATTACAAAAAAGGCTTAGATTAAAAAACCTAGATATAACATGGGGTTTCTCATAACTTCCCCTTAACATAAATTGGGATTCTTTATGCCATCACTCAGAAACAAAAATAATGAAAATGAAACTTTGAAGTGTCCAAATGTTATCTATGTCAGTACCTGAACTAAGAATGGCACTTGGTACACAACACTTTTTTTCCTGCATGTCGTTTACAGATGAATTTAAGACATCTGTCACATTTTTGTGACTGTTTGCTGTCAGTTTTAGGACCACATAAATAACATCTTCCTCATTTTCGTGAGCCATTTTGATTGCAATGTGAGTTTTCTAGTCATAGGTCATTTTGTGGTTCATCAGCTGCCCCTAGAAAATTATCAATTCTACTCTTCAAATCTACTGAAAATGAATAATACTCCATCTTCCTTTCTGTGATAAATGGCCTTATCAAATTCAGTCCAATTTGTTCTATGTAATGATTACGTTTCATACGTTTTCCACTATTTGATGCCTTCCATAAAATGAATCCATTTGCACTTGCAATATTCAATATTGCTGAAAAAATGACACTTGGCCATCGTTGAGTTCTTCTAGAGACTGAATAATTGGCGCATTTCTGATCTAATGTATCAACGCCGCCTTTTGTTCTGTTGTAAAATTCAATTATTTCAGGTTTTCCACTGTATTCATTGACTGAATTGTCATGGTGCATTGATGAGATTACCACTACACTTAGATTCTTTTTTGGGACAAAAGATGCCAATGTTTCATCCTTCACAAAACCAAATAATGTAGATCCTACTACCCGTCGTTTATCGGCTAACAATTCTGGTGGTATTTCCCTTTTATTTTTGCACATCGTTCCAACATAGGTCAAACCATTTTCAATCAGTCTGTCAACCAACTCCACAGAAGAGAACCAGTTATCAGCAGTTATATTCGTGTTTGTTCCAAATAAAGGTTCTGCAAGCTGCAGTACATTCTGTGTTGAAACTGAGACTTGGCTTGTTTTATTAGTGATAGCTTTGCCCGTACAGATAAAAGCATTGTATAAATAGTGTTTTAGTGTCGCAAAGGTACATAATCTTGATGCCATATTTAGCAGGCGTTGATTTCATATAAACCCTGAAAAAACATTTCCCTCTAAAAGGGCAAAGCATTTCATCAACTGTCAAATATTCTGCGCAGCTATAGTTTTTCTGACAGTTCTGAATGAAATTTCCAAATATTTCTGAGATGAGACCAGTGCGATCATTAGTTCTTCTTTCTTCCCTAGAATACACATCATCAAATCTCAAAGCAGATAACAGGAACATAAATCGCTTTACCGACATTGTTATTCTGAATATATCTCGGCCAGTTCCATCAGTTGCCCATAAACTTTCTATATCTTCATGGCCAGATTTGAATACATCTGATAATAGCAACAACCCAAAGAATGCTTTCATTTCCATAATACTCACATGGTCAGTGTAAGTAGCATTAGTTTTATACTTTTCTGAATATTCTGTTATTTTCTGATTAGTGTGAGTGCAGATAATTGCGATCATTTCATCTGATATCAGCAACTGCCATGATTCAAATGGTGACATGTTCCATTTTTCACAAGCTGTACCGATGAGACCAGGCAGGTAAGTGATGTTGTGGCTTCTGACTCTGGGCCTAGCTGGTGGATGAGTAGACCACTTGAATCAATTTTTGCCACGAAAATATGCACTACTTGACAGCCAGCTATCTCTCTCTACTGAATCATCTGATGATGAATTACTTGAATCAGAAGAAATTTGTTGTTGTGTATTTTCTTCGTCACTTATGCTCTCTTCGTCACAAGGTTGGAAATCACTTAAAGATTCTGTGTCTGAATAATTTTCGTCTAATAATAGTTCACAGATTTATTTTCTTTTCAGCGAGGCCCCGCTGCATTGTGGCTAAGTGCACGAAACACCACAAAATAAATCGGTATACACTGACTTAAAAAGTCGCATATCTGGAATCGCGGGTCAAATTGGACCCAGTGATGGCACTTGCCTCCACTTCTAGTAAATTTCAAGCAGCGAGCTCCCTGACCCTGGTGCACCTTACAATGTACTGAGCTTACACTGGCGCTTGAAACAAACTCTGTGCGTTTCCATTGTTAGACTGTTTTATTGTTGTCAGTGGGTCCAAAATGACCCACGATTCTGGTTAAGGGTTAATTTTTGCTGATGGGCAAACATTACATGCAAAATGAAGATGGTTCGGCTATTTTCCAGTAATACTTTGATAATTTATCGTCTGTTGAAGAAATGGCTGGCTATTATTAGAATTAAAATCAGAGAACTTTGCCTACTTAAACTTTCCAAGTATGTGGTATGCAGATTTCAAACATCTGTCTATTGCACAATCGGGTATTCAAGGACAGGTTAAAAATGTACAAGCTATATTACCAAAAATCACCATTTAGTTACTCTCCAAATTTTTCAAACAATATTGCTATTATTTGAAAGTGATTAAAAGAAGAAAAATTCATTTATGTGCGTGAACAGTAAAAAGAAAAGCTAAATTTTGAAGACCACCATTCTAAATCCATTCTTGTGGAGAAAAGAAAGTTATATTCATTTCCCAATTCATTGGCAATCACATTATCTGACAAAAAAAGTGAAGCACTGGGAAGACATGGTTAGATGTAACTAACTTCATACACATACATGCCATTGATGGGCGTGTGAACGATCAGAGTTGCAATTCTCTGTGACATGTTGAAAGACCACTGCAGTCAGTGCATTAGTGTTATTAGTGTTTAGCTTTATCAGGCCTATTAGGCTATATAAGGGGCTTGAATGGCATTGAATGTTCAGTGATCATGATGAAGAGCATGAAGATGCCACCTACTCATGTGAGACAGCATTATCAACGCCTGGCAGTAGGTGTCTTCATTTTTCTGGTTGGTCGAATTTTGACCATGGCCCAGTGTTGTACTGCATGGGAATGTTGGGGCAGCCATATTGTCAGTGTTCCAGTCATCCATATCTGACCACCACAAAAGAGAATTGTCATATTGTACACCAAGCACATTATAACCCCTTCACATCTGTGTGTATCTGCCATGCCTAGCCATCCATCCTACGCCTCCCTCTTCAATTACTCCTTTGATTGCCAATATGGGGCGCATCCCTCTTCTGTTAACTACTGTAGTTTGCTTTCGGCTTTTGCTCCAGCAGCTTAAATTATCGCTCACTGTAAGTTTCACAACCTTTGCACAGACTTCGCAACAGTACTTTCATGTGCCCTGATGGCTCTTCGACTGGCTGTGGTGTCGGTTATGCCTTTATCATTGGCACCAACATTTTTTTGGTATCAGCTTCCAGAACATTTCTTAGTATTTACAGCAGAGCTCTTCGCCCTGTATCAGGCGATGCAGTACATCCAGCGACACAGGCTTTTCAGTTGTCATCTGCTCTGATTCTCTCAGTACCCTTTAAGCCTTTGTGTGCTACACACTGTCCATCCCTTAGTGCAATGGGTTCAGGAAAGCCGTCACTTGCTCACTTTTGATGGAGCCACTGTGATGTTTATGTGGATTCCTGGTCACACCGGTCTGACAGGAAATAAGACTGCTACTCCCAAGGCTGCAGTCATCTCGGACTGCTAGCTCTTCCATTCTGTCTGACAATCTCTTTGTTGCTGTCTGTCAGCAGGGGGTGTCACTTTGGCATCATCACTGCTCCTCCTTCATGGGAACAAGCTCCTGAGAATTAAACCTCTCCCAATGGCTTGTACGACCAACTCTCAGCCCTCTCACTGTGGGGAGCTCATTTTAGCTAACTTGCATATTGGGCACTGTCTTTTTAGCCATCCCCATTTAAGTGGTGCTCCCCCACCACTTTGTGCTCATTGCCCTCAGCCTTTGATGGTTCGCCATTTCCTGTCAGAATGCCCTTTTTTAACCACTTACGTTTTCATGTATGTTTGTCATCTGAATTATCGGTCGTTTTAGCGAATGACTTGCAGGCTGTCAACTGCGTTTTACTTTTTATTCAGCATAACTATGGTGAAGGACATTTAGTTTTTAGTTCAGGGCCTCTTTCTCCACATCCGTTTTTTGAGCTGTCTTTTCTTCCACCGATTGTGCTTAACATGTAGTCGTTTTTCAACTCCTTTTTTGTCTTTGTGGTGTATGCTTCTAATATGAGTGCATAGGGCCCTGGTTGTTTTTGTGTCCTAAAACAAAAACAAACACATACATACATCTGTGTGTGCTATTGAGATCAAGCGATGTACACTCTGCAATATTCTGCATCATCTTGCACCATTGGTTGGAGACTAGCAGCAGCCGGCCTAGGGTATTACTGTCTCACACTTCAGGAGCTGTTAATACTCAAGGGTGTGTGCCTCCCTCTAAAGTTCACCAACCACAAATACAGTTGTTTTGCTCCATTCCATTGTTGTTTCAATGTGAGCCAAATTACCTATTCCTCCATCAGTGCTTCAAGTAATACATTTTATTGTCATATGTCAGAGTGAGCAGCAGTAATATAAAGTGAACAGCAAACTAGGTGAGAAAAATTTATGATCTGTGCTTGAAAATGACTCAAATTACAAACTAGCAGCACAAACCCACAACGAGGCAGTTATGAGATAATTAGTAATCGAATAAGTGGTTGGCTGGGATCTGATGCAACATTGCTGTCTAATGCTTTGAGTTGGTCATTAGTGTGGGGTAACACCTGTTGTTGTTGTTGTTGTTGTTGTTGTTTTCAGTCCTGACACTGGTTTGATGCAGCTCTCCATGCTACTCTATCCTGTGCAAGCTTCATCTCCCAGTACTTACTGCAACCTACATCCTTCTGAGTCTGCTTAGTGTATTCATCTCTTGGTCTCCCTCTACGATTTTTACCCTCCACGCTGCCCTCCAATGCTAATTTAGCACCTGTATGAGATTGATATAATGAGTTTATTTCATTATTGTTTAATTAAACAGTGCTTTAGCTCATATTATACAAGTTTATTTTATTGGTGCGTAACCAAACAGAGATTAAATTGTGATTTTGCTCATACATGTTTACCGTGGTAACAGAGAGACATTTTACATGTGTACAAAGTGCGCTGCGTTACGAAAAACGGCGTGCCCACTCAAGGATTAACACCACAACACAAACAGGTGTGTTTGGAGTGGTGCCAGGACCAGGAAGTGTGGACTGCCGATGAAGGGCTTTGCATTGTGTTCATGGTATTGTGGTGACATGCGAAGAGGTCTCTGATGATTTGGAGGGACACAGCATTGTCACTCCTAGTGTCGTGGCGGAGGTTCCATCAGGTGACTTAGTCGTGGGTGGTAGATTGAGGAACTCTTTTGGAGTAATTGTGAACTTAGTGTCTCTTCGCACATATCACATCCCGCACAACAGTATCTTGGTACCATACTAATATGTGATCTCATTTTGCCAAGTTCTTTGTAAATTTGACTCTGTTTTGTAATAAGTGAAATAATCGCATACCTCTCAACCTGTAAAGTTCAGTTTCCGGAATTCCTCAACCCCCCTCCCTCAAAGGCATTGAACGCATGTTTAAGGGTTCCACTGGTTTATTTGTTTCAGTTCATCTGTGTTTACTACATTCTCCTTTTCAACACTGATATTTTGGGGCTGGTATTGAATGCACCAAACTTCTACAACTATGATAAAAACTTTCAGCAAGTGGCAAGTTTGATGAATACTTGAAAGAAACTGTTTCCATTAACTTGTAGAAGCTACTGCTGGATGTTAACTAATCTTGCTCGAACCAAATATCAACTTGTTCAGAACAGTATTGTATACACCCATTGTTGTGTATCTTGGAAAACAGTGTATAGGAATGGTATAGGGGGAAAAATTGTGCGATGGGTGGTGTCCTTGAGTGCCCCCCCCCCCCCCCCCCCCCACACACACACACACACACACACACACACACACACACACACACACACACACACACACACACACAGACGGAGAGACAGGCGGAGAGACAGGCACACAGGGAGACAGGCACACAGGGAGACAGGCACACAGGGAGACAGGCACACAGGGAGACAGGCACACAGGGAGACAGGCACACAGGGAGACAGGCACACAGGGAGACAGGCACACAGGGAGACAGGCACACAGGGAGACAGACAGGGGGGGGGGGGAGCGGCATGGCACAGCCTATTCCATTGCCTCCTATTCAGACTGCCAGTCGTGTTCTTTACAGTAAACTAGCTTAAAATATTGCCAGTAAGTTATTTACTCTAAATTGATTGATTCAGAGATTGTTCATTGTAATGTATATCTGTATTTTCCTGTACTTTCTTATAATCCCACCTTTTTTGCATTCTGACCTGTACCCTTGTCCCCAAAGGTGATGGATTAGGAGGGTTATATTGTACAAGAAACGTGCAGTCATGCACATAAACACAAGTTCCATATGTACCACAATAAAAAAATAAAAAACATAGTTATCAACCAAAGTCAGACAACACACACATATTCTGCAGTTAAACAGAATAACTGCAGAAATTTAATCATGGTCAGCATATCGTCCCCCATTACAACATGCACTGACATACTCCTGAACACCTTAGTCATATCCGTAACTAACAAAAAACAGAGTATCAGACAATGGAAACTCCAGAAAGGCATATCAACAGTGTAAGAAAAGATAGATTGCTACTTACCGTGAAGATGACCCGTTACATTGCAGACAGGCAGAATTAAGACACTTACATGTAAGCGTTTGGCCACCGCTTTTGTCGGAAAAACAGAAAAACGCACTATTCATTCATATTAGCAAGTACACCTCATGCACACATGACCACGAACTCTGGCAGCTTGGGCTGCAGTGGATTCTATGGTGAGCTGCAGGAGTTGGTGGTCATGTGTGCACGAGGTGTGCTTGCTTGTGTGAATGAATGGTATATGTTCTCTTTTTATGACAAAGGCTGTAGCTGAAAGCTTATATGTAAATGTCTTTTAATTGTGCTTGTCTGCAGTTTACGTCAGCTACAGGGCGTAATCCGCAAGGCGCAGTCTTGGGCTGTAGCGCGTGGTTTTCAGTTTTCGGCTGCCAAGACCCGCGTTATGCATTTCTGCCGGCACCGAACGGTCCATCCTGAGCCGCGGCTTTATCTTGCCGACGAACTTCTTGCTTTGGTGGAGACCCACAGGTTTTTGGGTGTCCTTTTTGATGCCCGGTTGACTTGGCTGCCTCATATCCGGCAGCTTAAACAAGCGTGTTGGCTGCATCTCAACGCCCTGCGTTGTTTGAGCCACACCCGCTGGGGCGCCGACCGATCTACCCTGTTGCGGCTCTACCAGGCGTTAATCCAGTCTCGCCTGGATTATGGGTGCCTAGCTTATGGCTCAGCATCCCCATCTGCGTTGCGGGTGCTGGACCCAATTCTCCACAGCGGGATACGCCTTGCCACTGGTGCTTTCCGCACCAGCCCTGTGGACAGCGTCCTAGTGGAGGCAGGTGTACCTCCACTGCGGTTCCGATGCCAACGTTTGCTGGCCGCTTATGCTGCCCATGTTTTTAGCTTGCCCGGGCATCCAAATTGTCGTGTCCTGTTCCCGCAGTCAGTCGTCCATCTGCCAGACCGTCGGCCCCGGTCGGGTTGTCCGATCGCCGTACGCATCAAGGAGCTTCTCTGCGGGCTTGGGTTTTTCCCAGTTCCACCTCCTTTCCGGGCGCCTCTGCGTACACCCCCGTGGTGTGTTCCTCGCCCTTGCCTTCGGCTCGACTTGGCACAGGGCTCGAAGGACTCGGTCCCTCCAGAGGCCTTCCGCCGCCGCTTTTATTCCATCCTGGCCACATATCAGGGCTCCGGAATTGTTTACACCAACGGTTCGATGGTTGCTGGTCGTGTCGGGTATGCGCTAACTCTAGGGGACCATTCCGAACAACGGTCCTTGGCGGCTGGCTGCAGCGTTTACACTGCTGAGCTAGTCACCATCTTTCATGCCCTAGAGTATATCCGCTCCTGCTCAGGTGAGTCCTTCGTTATCTGTAGCGATTCCCTGAGCGGTTTACGAGCTCTCGACCAGTGTTTTCCTCGTTCTCGTCTGGTGATGGCTATCCATGAGTCCCTGCATACTCTAGCGCGTTGCGGCCGCTCTGTGGTCTTTGTGTGGACCCCCGGTCATGTCGGTATCCCGGGCAATGAACATGTTGACCGCCTGGCGAAAGAGGCCACGAGTAAACAGTCTCTGGACGTTGGCCTCCCAGAGACTGATTTGCGGGCAGTCCTCCGCCGAAACATTTTTGCGCTTTGGGACGCTGAATGGCGCAATCGGATCATGCCCAATAAACTCCGTGCCATCAAGGAGACGACGACTGTGTGGCGGTCATCCCTGCGAGCCAACCGCAGGGACTCTGTCGTCCTTTGTCGGCTCCGCATTGGCCACTCCCACCTGACACACAGTTATTTACTGCGTCGGGAGGACCCTCCTGTATGTCGCTGCGGGGCGGCTTTGACAGTGGCCCACATTTTGTTGGCCTGCCCCCTTTTAGCTGTGGTCAGGCAGACATTTGCGCTGCCTGATACGCTCCCTGCCCTCTTATGTGATGACCCTGGTATGGCTGACTTAGTTTTCCGTTTTATTCGGGCAGGGGGTTTTTATTATTTACTCTGAGTGTTTGTTCTGTTCGTTTGTGTTGATTCTGGCCATTGGCCTACGATTTTACGCTGAGTTTTTAATGTGTTCTCGGTGGTTGGCTTTTCCTTTTTATCTCTATGGTCGGCCAACCACTGTCGCACTCTGTGTGATTTTAATTTGTTTCGTCTGATCTCTGTAGGGGTATTTCTTGTCCTGTATCGTCTGACGTCTTTCCTGTTGTTCGTTTTTTTTTTATTCTCTTTGGGTGGTTTTACTTTTTTGGAAAAAGGGACCGATGACCGTCGCAGTCTGGTCCCTTTCATCCCCCCCAAACCAACCAACCAATCTGCAGTTTAACATATCATCCTTATGTTAAAAAAACTAAGTATTAATATTAAATCTCTAACATCACACTAATTCCAACTTGAAAACAAATCTGTTGCCTATAACACTGTTCTACAAAAAAAAACTTTTTTTCTGTTTCTGATAAAAAATATTGTGATCCTAGTTGTATTTTGAGTGCTGAATTGAAAACTGTTTTTGGTTTTTTTCTGTCAGGGATAGTTTGAGTAATCGCAATTTTATTTCTCTTTTCAGTTTCTGATATAGTGCAGCAAACGTGAGGTGAAATTCAACAAACAAATGCACATCTTTATGATGTTATAAGTTCATCACATTAATGGAGGGTGGGATCTAACATGAAACACAGTAACCTTTGTGTATACACTCAGAAGCATTTATTTGACATGAGAAATTACAGAGAATTGACAAAAAATGAGCCACTGCCTTCTAATGCACATCACTTTTTTCTCTTGTATTGTGAATCTTTCTTCTCTCGAATGATATTCCAGCAATAATCTGCTAACATAGAAGGTACCCACTTCCGTTCATACCGCCTTTCTATGGTAGAAATGTCTTTATGGAATCTTTCTCAATGTTCATCCGATACGTCACTACAACTCTCTGTGAAGTAGTCCAGATGAGAGTCCATCATATGTACCTTCAAAGACATATTGCACCCCAAATCCTGATATGCTTTGATCATATCCTTCACCATTGCTTTGTAGTTAGTAGCTCTTGTTCTTCTGAGGAAGTTTTCTGACACCATCTTGAAACAGTCCCATGCAGTTTTTTCTTTATCAGTTAAACATGCTTCAAAATTTGCACCTTTCTGCAGCTCCTTGATTTGTGGGCCCACAAATATACCTTCCTTTATTTTTGCAGCTGAAAGACGGGGGAATTTGGTAGCTATATATGCAAACCCACAGCCTGTTGGATCCATGGCCTCCACGAATTGTTTCATCAGGCCAAGTTTGATGTTAAGCGGTGGAAGTAGTATATATTCAGGAGCTACCAGACTTTCACGTTGTACATTCTTTTCGCCAACTTTCCATCTTCGCCTAGGCCATTTCATTTTCACGTAGTGAGAATTTCGGTCTCGACTATCCCACTCGCAAAGAAAAAAGGCATACTTTGTGTAGCCTTGTTGCATTCCCAGTACCATAGCAATTACCTTGAAATCTGCACATATTTTCCATTTGTGTTCATTGTATTTTAATGAATTTAGCATCCTTTGTACGAATTCTTAATTAAAGCTACTGGAATAGAGGGTATTTTATTTCCATTATGGAACGAATTACCCTTCAGACTTGTTTTCGATGCATCTTTGAAAAGTCTGCACTCCTGTGAAATATAAGTGAAGTTCAGCATTTTCATCAGGCCAGCAACGTCATTGCAAAATGTCAGTGCTTCGTCAGTTGAAAAATAAGAAATAAAGGCATGTTCTCTGTGCCTGAACACACTGATTTTAGTACTTTGGTGCAGCAGATTACACTCTTGTAATCTTGAACCAAGCAGCTGCACCTTTTGTTTACTTAGTCCTAGATCACGTACTAAATCATTTAAATCTGCCTGTGTTAACAAATGTGGCGATGACTCACTTGTGCAGTGATATAAAGAATCATCATCTTTGATTTCTTCAGTACTACTTGTTTCACTGTCACTCGGAATTTGACCTCGAGCTCTTGAAGGTACTGGAAGGTTGTCGGAATGCTGCGCTGGCATTCTCACTGAAGGCAGATCTGGGTAAACAATGTGCCTCTTTGACTTTTTGTTTGTAAAACCCTGAATTTTTGTTAGACAGAAATAACAATCAGTAACATGGTCCTTAGGCTCCCTCCACACCATTGGAACAGCAAACAACGCCACGTTCTCTTTACCTTTCCATAACTGAATTAGTTAGCAGTAACATGTAGCACAACAGAAATATGGTGCCCATTCTTTATCTTGGTCTCCTATCTCTACTCCAAAGTAATGTTTGTATGCTTTCTTTATGACTGAAGAAATGTTCTTCCTATTTCTGGCAAAAGTGAACCTCCCACAGATGTAGCAGAAGTTGTCCGGCTTATATCGACCTCCACGACGACGTGGCATTTCTGCAAATTTAAAAATACCACTTTGGTAATACACCTGTATTAAATTAATAGAAGGGAACTGGAGGAACGCTGATGTGTAAAAACAAGCAGTCATTTTACCTTCAGCACCAGGCTCAATCAGTTTACACACTGGAACTAAAAAATTCAACCGTGCTCGGAAATATGACAGTCAGTTACTTGTCAGCCAAAACACCCACTCGTTAAGACTGACACAAATTGCAGCTAACACCACTGTTGTAAACTCGATGCACCTGCCCCTAGGAGGCGTGAAGCTTTACTGCCGAGGCAGCGACTGGCTATCGCCGTTCGAGTTAATGAGATGTTTCAGGTGGTCTTAATGACATAGGTGTGGCGGGGGATAACCTAATGATGTCTGATTCTTCACACCTGCTGTTGTACAAGAAATTATCACGTTCTATCACTATTGGATGCGGCAACATACCCGTATTTCTCTATAACGTCTCTGTGTTTGCCATGAATTGTGAATATACATATATATGCATATTACATAAAAAGTATCCCTGACAATGATATTTTGTTTACATATTTGAATTTCCCACGGTCAAATGGTCTAGAAGCACATACTTTAATATCAGAAATAGAACCCATGTCGAACAGTGTAATTGCCAACATTATTCTCACCTACAAAACTCAAGAAGTGCACTAAATCACTAATAGCACTCAGACATTTTAGAAACGTGAGCATCCCACACTAGAGTGTGCCACTGTATACTCAAGTATGCCTTCTGCAAACACAGTCCATCTAAAATACACCATACCACCGTGATGACACGCAGCAAGAGTGTCCCATCACGGGTTGAAGCAGATGGGTGGTACCATAATCTTCAGCTGACATAGTAAATTTCATTATGTATATCTGTCGTGTTACTGCATGAAACATTAATAAAAAATTACTGAAAAGTTCAGGCATGTTATTGTCATGTGATGTGATAAACATTGGCTAAATCTGCACCACATCACAACCACATAAGCTATACTTTGATAAAAATGACTTTTAGATGTTCAGTTCAGTGTCTAGTAGTACTAGGGATCCAGCATCAACCAACCACATCTCTTTGCTTGGGCTCCACTTGTTTGCCATGTTGCCTATTTTGCAGGTACATGTCAAGTCTTGCCAGGCAAGGCATGTTAATTGGTGTGGAGGGGCAAATCCAGACAGAGTGCTTTAGGCCTATATGAGTCGCATGAGCACTTGGCATGCCGTGTAACAGCAAACAACGTTTCATTGAGACTTTCTCTATTTGCAGCTCTGTGTTTTGTTTTGCACAGTGTTCAGTAGTTGCTGTCTATGTATAGAAATTTCTGTATAGAGTGCATTCCTAAGAGCTTTTCTTCCATAGTGAAGGTTCTTCCATAGTGAGTGTTTCTTCCATGTTCTACTTGATTCAAACCTATATGGTACTGGTAAACTGGTCTTATAAACTTAATGTCAGTTCTTGTGCATGGTCATGTCCGTAACTGAAGATTTAAGAGTATCTCCTTCAGAAGACTGTACTCTTTTTTTTCAATTTACCGAACTGATTTTTTAACTTGTTTTAGCTGCTGTTTGTACTTTAGAAATCATTGTTGCTACAACTGTCTCATGGTCACTGATAACCCCAAAAAGGTGAGATCTCTTTGTTGCCATTAAATTAATACATTTCATTATGAGCGGGCTTATCAACTATTTGATCCAAACCGTATTCAGAGGAGAGTTATTTCTAGCCCAAGCCTTACAAAACTAAGTGTTCTAGTCAGTTGTTTGATGATTAAAGTTTCATCCAGTAATAACTGTTTTTGGGGTACATAGATGTTAGAGAGTTGAGGGTTTCTCTAAAGTTTTTGGTTACATCTGTTAGTGAGTCTGGTGGCAGACATGCCATAAGAAACTACTGAAATCACTTTCTCTACATTAAATTGGGTTTTCTTATTACAGATACGATCCTGAGAAGACCAAAGAATCTGATAAAGATCGGTGAGTTATGTCGATAATTAGTGAGATAAATCATTTTAATGTAACCTCTTATGATTTCAAATGAAATGTGGCACATTTTTCAGATATGTTCATACTATTTAATTAAAATATGATGTGATTTTTGCTTTCAGGGAGAAATTGACTGGTGGCACACCAGTAGCAAGTTACCCAAAACCAAATGTCCAGGTTAATCCATTCACTGGATTACCATACACTCCCAGGTAAGATGATGGCATTATTAATAATTTATTAAATCCTATTCTGGTGAACAATGAAGTTGTAAGTTTTGGACAAGGTGTTTAAAATGTGCACATTGTATCTTGCTAAGTGTAATTTAATGATCCCTTTTTGTAATTGTAAATAGTGTAAATTGTTATATGCTGCTGATTTAATTTTAAGTGTAATTACATATTCATTTGGTTACTTGAAATGCTCCTAATGATACTTTCATTCAGGGCAGTACTGTGGAAAGTTGTAAAATCTTTTAGGGCAATGGTGCCCTCACACTTGTATTTTACTAAACCTGCATTAAAAAGAGGCTGTCCTTTTTCATTTTAATGGATAGGAAAATTTGCTTCAGTGTATTTACATACTTGGTAATAGTAGTCAGCCCTTTTAACAGATGATGTAAGTATTAATTTTTTTAAATTTTATTTTGCAGGTATCACGAGTTTCTAAGAAAACGTGTAACTCTTCCTGTATGGGAGTACAGAGGACAGTTCATGAAGCTGCTGAGTGAGAATCAGTGCATTGTACTTGTTGGTGAAACAGGTTCTGGAAAAACTACACAAATTCCTCAATGGTTTGTACTAACAGCTATTTTCTGGTAGATTAAATAAAAAAACCTGTGAATGGAGACATAGGAGCTACATGTCTTGAAAGTTGACATACTGTTTTCATTAACAGCTCATATGTTCCAAAGAAAAGCTACGATTGAAGGTAAACACTGGAGGCATGATAATGACTCTCTCACTATTTCGCAAGCCAAAGGATTCCCTGTTCCCAGAATTCCTGTGACTGTACAGAAGTCATTCCTCCACAGTGTCCTTCAGTTCATCATTGGATTTTAAGTGCTTTCCTTTGAGATGTTTCTGTAGTGGAGAAGAGTCATGGAAATCGCAGGGCAGCATGTCCAGGCTGTGGGGCAGTTGCTCAAGTTGTTCCCACTTGAACTCGGCCATTACACTTTGTGTGACCTTGGAGACGTGGATGTTTGTTATTGTGGAGGGGAATTGATCCCCCTAGGAGCAGCTCAGGCTGTTTCCTCTTGGTGGACTTGGATAGGCTACAGCGTCTCTCGCAATATATGTCTTCAGTAGAGGTTTTTCTGTGATTGAGGTATTTGACGAGTATCTGACATTGTATGTTGAAAAAGACTGCCAGAATCAGCTGCCTGCTGAGTGCACAGCTTTGAATTTTTTAGGGGGAGGTGGTGATGCATGCTTCCTTTGCCTAGATGTCTCAGTACAATATGCCAAATTAGCATATGCAAGCATCAACTGGTTCGGTTATTATAACACTACGTACTTTGTCATTTGAAGATTCCATATACTTTATGCTGCAGTGCATTTTAAATTAATCACATGACATAATGCTGGGGATCTCCCAAGGAGTGAATTCAGCTGCCTAGTAAGAAAGATTTTTCTTTCTTCCATGCAAGTAGGCACCTTTCCTATATGAAATATAGATATCCAGGTTGAATGTAACCTACTGTAATATATAATAAAATGTTGGTTGGTAGGAGGGGGGGGGGAGGTATTTGTGTTGGTGATGAGAGGAAGCTGAGATGAGACCTATGCTGCCACAGCCAGTCCTTTTGAATAACACCGACGGCACCACTGAGCTTAATGCTCCCATAAAAAAAAAAAAACTGTGACATTGTAAAACAACTTCTCACAGCTGCAGATACCAAATGCTTTAAAGGAAAGTTGAGGAACAAAATTTCCTGTGTGCACCCTTGCTCCAAACACAGGCATCAACTATATCTTATTTTAACTCTGAGAAAAAGATCTCTGCTGTCTTATGTACATGCTCTCCTTCCAAAGTACCAACTGTGACACTAGTCAAATAGTAGTAGTGACAAAAGTGCACTTCGGTGCCTAGAAAGATTCATTCTGCTAAAACACATTGTAGAACCAAGATTCATATTTGCAAAACTAAGGATCTTGTGACAGTAGATATATTTGGTGACAGTCCAGAAAGAAGTTGACACTGGGGATGTAAATACACCGATTGCTGAAGACCGGCAAATGAAGTCACATATTACCATTACAGCTGACAGTATATGTGGTAATTTGAAAGCAGAATTGCAAGATTGGTTCTTCGAGAATATTCGTGTCCTGAAAACCCTCTAGATTCCAAGCATCGTGAAGTGTCAACTGTCACTCAAACCCTTTGAACACTACCTGCAGTGATCGAAGCAAAGCAAAGAGGATTGTTCAGCACACTGTCTGTAAATGCATTAAAAATATTCGGAGCAGCTGTGCTGAAGTATACAGGCATCTGTCTATACTGGGAACATTGATAGTATACTTGGGTATGAAAATGACAATTGGCCCCATCCCTATGAAGACTGCCACACTTAAGGAGATCTGCGGAACAGTCCTAAGGAATTATAATCAGCAAATGAAATGAAGGGTGGAGCACTACTCCAGCCTCTACTCACACCCAGCAAACATCAGCACAAAAGCAAAAGGAGAAACTATCAATTGCCAACTTCACAAAAGCTGAATGCCATGTCTTTTGAGCAGCTTCAGAGAGCTGTTGCGTGGCTTAAATGTGCAAAACGCGCTGGTAAAGGGGACATCCAAACAGAACTTGTCAAACTGACACCACTCCTTCCAGTACCCTGTAGTGTTGGGCTGAGAGTATGGTGCCACAGGACGTGCCGTGCCAACATCGTCACTCTATGTGCAAAGGTAAAAGTGATCTGAGTGATTGCAGTTGACAAGTTCAGGAAAAGTGCCATGAGCAGAAGACACCATTATTCATTGTTTTCCTTCACTTGACAAAGTATTTGACTCCGCCAGAAAAGAGGGTGTGTGTGTTTTGCTAATAAACATAGGGTGTCCTGAAGATAATCAGGGCTTCTAATTGCTATTTGGAGAGTGCTGTGATATTTGAAGGGAGCACACCACATCCATTTTCTGTAGAAAGAGGGGTTAGTCAAGGCAGTGTACTTGCCGCCTTACCTTGTTTGGTATACTTTCGTTATTTGCTCAGAGTTGCTTTCAGTGAAA
This sequence comes from Schistocerca cancellata, assembly GCF_023864275.1. Taxonomy (NCBI): domain Eukaryota; kingdom Metazoa; phylum Arthropoda; class Insecta; order Orthoptera; family Acrididae; genus Schistocerca; species Schistocerca cancellata. The sequence goes on from NC_064626.1 coordinate 1,192,747,398, forward strand.
CAAAGCTGACCATTGATGTACATACCAGGCCCGACAGGAAACTTCCCATCTCGCTATTCAGAGGCAAGTGCTTCGTGAGGACTTGATTGTAAGCAACCTTCTATTCAGACGATGCAGCACTTGTGGTAAATACTCAGGATGAGCTTCGAAGGCTTAGATACAAATTTTCTGCTATAGGCACTCTCTTCTGTGACTGAATATAAAGGAGATTGGCATTATTGTGCTAGGATATCGTGCTATCTGGGCTCGTTAGCGTCAGTAGGTCTCTCCTAGGACAACAAAATAAACGTGAGAATCAGCAAAGTGGTGGATACTGTCTGCTTTACACAAGTATATAGGACAGCATCTTATGATGATTATAAAAATGCTAGTCTATTAAGCATGTGTGCTGTGCACCCTCGTGTATGGAAATGAGATCTGGGCATCATATGCTACATAAGAGCTTTAGCTCCACACCATTCCGCTGTGGTGGTTACCAAGTATCCCAGGGGTAAAACGGAGAGATCGTGTATCAAATGAGAAGAAACTGACTTAGCAAAGCTGCTGAGTACCACCCCCCCCCCCCTCTCGAGAAACACAGCCTGTGGTGGATAGGACACTTACATCTTGTGGACCAGTCCCATCTTTCTTGATGCTAGAGAGGGTTCTTGATTCACGTTGTAGGAAATACCAGAAATTAGTTACATGTGGTGACTTCAGTATAAATTTTGTTTAAGATGGTGCAAGAAAAAGAATGTTGGCAGATCTCCTAAATTCATATGATCTGATGCAGATGGTGTTTTTTCAAACTAGGGTGCAGGGGAACATTTGCACAACCATAGACTGTATTTTTATTCATTCTTCAGTACTAGATGGGCATTTGGTTAGTAAAAGGGTGAAGGGCCTTTCAGACCATGATGCACAAATTTTAACACTAAAAGGCTTTTGTACTCGAACGAATGTCGCATATAATTACAAACTATGTAGGAAAGTTAATCCAACAGGAATAGTGTGAACCTTGTGAAGGAACAAGAGTGGCAGAATGTTTATAGTGCTGATAACATAGATGACAAGTACTATTCTTTCCTTAACACATTTCTCATGCTCTTTGAGAGTTGCTTTCCATTAGGGTGTTCTAAATGGGGTACTAGTAGCAGTAATAGGCAGCCCGGGTGGCTGTCTGGTGAGAAAGGGATATCACACAGAACAAAGCAGGATTTATATCAAAATGTTAGAAGTAGTCACAGTCAAGCTACAGTAGCCCATTACAAACAGTATTGTAAGGTGCTTAAAATGTTATTAAGAATGCAAAGAGTATGTGGTATTCAAATAGAATAGCTAATTCACAGGATAAAATTAAAACTATATGGTCAGTTTTGAAGGAAGTGTCTGGTCAGCAGCACAAGGTCGACAATATGAAGTCAGTTCGCAGTAAAAATATTTCTGTTACTGATGAATCAGATATATGTACAGTATTTAACAATCATTTTCTTAGCATTGCTGGTGAAGGGAAGGGATTAGTATTGGGTCCACTCCTGTTCCTTATTTATATAAATGATATGCCCTCTAGTATTACAGGTAACTCTTAACATATTTCTGTTTGCTGATGACACTAGCTTGGTGGTAAAGGATGTAGCATGCAACATTGTCTCGGTTTCAGATAGTGTGATTCATGACCTAAGTTCGTCGCTTGTAGAAAATAAACGAACGCTAAATCACAGTAAGACTAAGTTTTTAGATTTTCTAACACACAATTCAACAAAACCTGACATTTTAATTTCACAGAATGGGCACATGACTACTGAAACTGAACAGTTCAAATTTCTAGGTATTCGGAGAGATAGTAAACTGTCATGGAAAGCCCACGTTCAGGATCTTGTTCAAAGATTTAATGCTGCCGTTTTTACTATTCGAAAGGTATCTGAAGTGAGTGATCGTTTGACATGAAAATTGATCTACTTTGCTTATTTTCATTTGCTTGTGTCATATGGTATTATATTTTGGGGTAACTCTTCCCATTGTAAAAGGATATTTTTGGCTTAGAAACGGGCGGTTTGGGCAATGGGTGATGAAAGGTCACAAACCTCTTGTCGACCCCTGTTCATGAGTCTGGGTATTTTGACATTGACCTATCAATATAGATATTCCTTACTGTCATTTCTTGTTAACAACCCAAGACTAAGCAACTTTCACTCTGTTAATACTTGGCGGGAATCAAACTTGCATTTGGATCGGACCTCCTTAACTCTTGTGCAGAAAGGTGTGCAGTATACTGCTGCATCCATTTTCAATAAGCTACCACTCGAATTCAAAACCCTTAGCAGTAATCCACGCACTTTCGAATGGAAACTGAATAGTTCCCTCGTGGGTCACTCCTTCTGTTCTGTCAAGGAGTTCCTTGAAAAATTTAGCTGATTCTTGTTCTGTTGTTGATTGCATTTACTTAAACTTGTGGATTGACTTTTTTCAGGTTCATAAACATTTTATTTAAATCTGTTATTACCTCCATGTTGTAGTTGCATGTACTGACACGTTCCATGACCTTGGAGATTTGCTCCTCAGTTTGGTCCTATGGAGTTGATGTGTAAATAAATAAATTAGTGGGATAGGACTTGGCAAGAGATCACCTTGAAGACCTACATTGCACTTTAAAAAGTGTACCAATTGTGATACGAACACATTTAATGGTGGCTATGACAGATGGGAGCAGCTCACCGAAGACCACAACGGGAAGCTCATCAATGATGGCAGCAAGTTCCACAATGGTAGATAGCTCAACAGCTTAGCTGTGAAAGAAGTGTGTGGACAAGTGCTTATGGCGAACCTGTCGTTTGGGGTGATTATACTCTCGTCCCACTTGTGGGCACTGAATGGGATCTCACATTGGATTTGTGAGATGCCAATGAAAGTGCCTGTATGGTGCTGCTTGAATCTTCAATTGGCAGAAGTATAAGCTACTTATCGTGTCATTCTCATGTCATTATTCTTAGACTCACCACTCTTTACTCTCTTGTCATCAACAAACAGATGTTTGATAATGAGTCATTTATTACATGACATCATGACATGACACCTCCTTCAGTATCTAAGAGCACATCAGATAAATCTTAAGTGGGATTGAGAAAAACTGCAGCTTTTTGGTTCTAAGGTAACATTACTGAAGTTCACGTGGTGTACCAAACATTTACTAGTTCCTAATTTGTCCTGTATTTAAGTCATCTATTGTTTTAACATGGCATTATTAACTGTCCTAAGATATTAAAATATGCTGTGATACCAATTTTTTTACATATGTGAAACATTTTTCTAATTTCATAAGCAAGAAATTTGTAAAAGGCGTACCAGTTTTGTAAGCACTTTTCTTTATTTCTCTGTTTTGAATGTCTTTTTTTTGGGGTAGGGGAGGGGGAGGGTATTGGACTAACTGTAGATTGTCTTGTTATTAAGCTTTGCCATTTTCACACTACTGAAGTTTGGAAAATGTTTAAAAAACAAAGTATTTGTTTAGAAGTGATTACATTTCAGTTAATGCCTCACATTCTGATAGAATCAAATATTAATTGTTTCCGTGTTGTAATTATTATGTGAGAACTGTACCTAATACGTGTTAAAAAGTTGTAATGTAAAAATGTAAAATTTTCAGGTGTGTTGAGTATGCTTTGACGAAAGGTAAAAGAGGTGTAGCTTGCACACAACCACGACGAGTAGCTGCCATGTCTGTGGCTCAGCGAGTATCTGAAGAAATGGACGTTTGTCTGGGACAGGAAGTGGGTTATAGCATACGATTCGAGGACTGTTCCTCTGCAAAAACTTTACTGAAGTAAGTAGACTGTTGAAATTCATATTATGATAGTCTTGTATTAGGGGCATTACTTTTCTGTTTAAAGTTATTTCATTTGTATTCAACTAATTTTCTCAGTCTAAATGATGATTAAATAATAAATATTTTTGAGCCTTACAGTATAGAAGAATAAATTTCATTTACACAGTTCACATTCTTCTCATTTAAAACATTAGCAAAGCCAATTAAAAGTAGTAACCATAACCGCTCATCTTATAACTGTGACGTTACTTGGTTGGCAGGCACATAAACAAGATTGATAGGTTGAACAGTGTAGTTGAATGGCATGCACGCGCGTACACACACACACACACACACACACACACACACACACACACACACACAGAGAGAGAGAGAGAGAGAGAGAGAGAGAGAGAGAGAGAGAGAGAGAGAGAGAGAGAGAGAGATGACCACTTGAATACAGGATTTGTTAATCACTTTTGTAGGGGATAGAGTGCAAAGCAATTTTCTATGGTTGCAAAGAAACAAGTGGTGTGGTGTTTGCCTCCAGCCAATATTTGTTAAGGCAATGTTGCAACTTCAGACCTTTTATGGCAGATGTTAACTAATTTAAATTGCAGTTACATATTATGGGATATACAAGTGGGAGATTGAGTAGCTGTTAAAGCTGTTAATTAAGAGGAAAAGGTAGGTAGAAATGTATGGCTTGTACTGCAGTTTGTAATGGGAGATTGTAATCTGTTCAGAATATTTAGACAATATTTTAGTTTTTTACTGCACTGCTACTATTAGCAGCATTGCTTTAGCTCTTCAGTTTGCTATTATTATTGTTGGTATTATTTTTAAATTCATAATCTTTTAACTTAAGCCTTTTTTTCTAGCAGGATTTGTAATGCTATCACTTAAGATTCTGAATTATATTCTTGGTATTTTCCTTTTTCCCCTTCCTAAAAAAATGTTGATTAATTTTAACCTTGACTAATTGTTACGTGTATTGTCCTCTCCCTTCTTGATTCCTTTATTTTCTGTATTCATCCTTCAATGTTTCTACCAGTCTTGTCAGTTTTGGACCTTGTTTGGAGTAAATTTATGCTTTATTTATTTGTACGCTGTGCGAACATATTGTGGTCGTTGAAAAAGCAATGAACTGGAAGTCGTAAAATGGAACGCTGTAGCAGTTGTAACACAATTGCCTATGAAGCAAGATGTCGTCCCTGTAAGAACACTGAGGCTGCAAACTTGCTGCTAGAGGGAGATCGGTGCACACTCGCATGAGACAAGAGTGTGAGCACATGCACACAGACTCTCTCCACTGCACGCAGTAGTGCCAAAAACAGAGAAATAAAGACTTCAGAAGAAGAGCAAAGGAATGTAGTGTGTTTCCTTACAGTGGTAGGAATATGGGCAATGGAAATTTATTGAAGAATGGTATAAGTACTGGAGAGCACTGCATGTCTGTTGCATTTCCAACGCTCAGTCCGACCTTTTGCGCAATGGCCTTCAGTAATAGGGACCTCCATCTGCTGAACAAGGGTATTGTTAATGCAGTGTGTTGTTTCAGATTGTGCGTCGTTGACCAGTGACATCTGATCTTCATCACATAACTTGAGCCATTTCTTGACCCTTTTAACAGATATGCAGTTCTCTTTGTATACTTGTGCCATTCTTTGAAGAATTTCTGTTCCTTGCACACCTTCTGCTGTTAGGAAATGCACTACACTCCCTTACTCTTGATTTGAAGCCTCCATTTCTCTGTTTTCAGCATGACTGAATGCAGTGGATGGTCGTCTTATGCACGTGCTTGCTCTTGTCGCACGGTGTGAGCTCATATCCCTAGAAGTGAGTTCAGGGCCTCAGCACTGCTACAGGGAGCACACCTTCTTTTGTAGGCATTGGTATTACAATCCCTTCAGTGATTTCCATTGTACAGTTTCCCTCTCATTTCCTTTTGAATGACTCTAATATAAATCAAGCTGTTAATTTTCTTTGTCTAGTGTTAGTTTTATCATGTAAGTTATCCACCTGTGTGTGCACTAAAATATTAATGTGCAATTAGGTACATGACAGACGGTATGTTGTTACGTGAAGGAATGTCAGATCCTATGCTTGAGAGCTATGAAGTAATTCTCCTTGACGAGGCACATGAAAGGACACTGGCAACTGATATCCTAATGGGTGTCCTGAAGGAGGTTATAAAACAGCGATCTGACCTGAAGCTGGTCATTATGTCTGCTACTCTTGATGCAGGCAAATTTCAAGTAAGTTTGTATTATTAAATTCATTGCTTCTCAAACATTACAGGTAACATAAGTAGTGAATCTACTGCTTTGTTAAAATCCTTTGTAAGCAGAGCAAGAAAAAGTGTGTGTGTGTGTGTGTGTGTGTGTGTGTGTGTGTGTGTGTGTGCGCGCGCGCATGGGGGGGGGGGGGGACACATAAATACATACTTGGGAAATGCTGGGTACTCAGTTGTGGTGTAAAGAACCTTCTTCAAAAACTTTACATCTCCTGGGATAATGTGTTGTGCCATTATCATGAAACACTTAAGCCAAAACAAAGGTAACTTTATGAATGTAATAACTAATTTTCTGAAAAGTTAGGCTATGTTTGTATGCTGAACAAAGTAGCAGTTTCTTTAGAACCAGGAAAGTCATATATCAGAAAAGTCGGTAGTAATGATGCCCCATTAGTGACATCAGCTCGCAGATCTCTCAACACCAATCCATTTGAAACGTTGCAAAACAGCAATGCCGGAAAGATAGCACTATCTGGTAGATGACTACCACGTGTGACAAGAGTGTTACAGAGAGTGCAGTTGTCAATGTGCATGACGTGGAACAAACAGTGGGATGAAAATGTTTGTGATAGTGACTTACCTTATTGTTGTATAGACCATGAAAGAGCACCTTATATTTAGGTGAAAGTGAACTATCTATTACGTAGTGATGTCAGTAAAAGTAGGATGAGGCACTTACAATAAAACCAAAAATTATTATGGCTGCTGCTGCTACTACTGCTACTACTACTACTACTACTACTACTACTACTACTACATGGATAGTGTGATTTTCACGGAATGCTTTATGGAAGTTTTTGTACCCTTTGTAAAAGCTCATCAGTTAAAGAATGGCAAACAGTAGAAAATGTTAATGCTCCTTGACAATGGACCAAATCGTCCAGCATGTGATGTTGTTGTTGTTGTGGTCTTTAGTCCTGAGACTGGTCTGATGCAGTTCTCCATGCTACTCTATCCTGTGCAAGCTTCTTCATCCCCCAGTACCTACTGCAACCTACATCCTTCTGAACCTGCTTAGTGTATTCATCTCTTGGTCTCCCTCTACGATTTTTACCCTCCACGCTGCCCTCCAATACTACAGTAAATTGGTGATCCCTTGATGCCTCAGAACATGTCCTACCAACCGATCCCTTCTTCTGGTCAAGTTGTGCCATAAACTTCTCTTCTCCCCGATCCTATTCAATACTTCTTCATTGGTTATGTGACCTACACATCTAATCTTCAGCATTCTTCTGTAGCACCGCATTTCGAAAGCTTCTATTCTCTTCCTGTCCAAACTATTTACCGTCCATGTTTCACTTCCATACATGGCTACACTCCATAAAAATACTTTCAGAAACGACTTCCTGTCACTTAAATCTATACTCGATGTTAACAAATTTCTCTTCATCAGAAACGATTTCCTTGCCATTGCCAGTCTACATTTTATATCCTCTCTACTTCGACCATCATCAGTTATTTTACTCCCTAAATAGCAAAACTCCTTTACTACTTTAAGTGTCTCATTTCCTAATCTAATTGCCTCAGCATCACCCGATTTAATTTGACTACATTCCATTATCCTCGTTTTGCTTTTGTTGATGTTCATCTTATATCCTCCTTTCAAGACACTGTCCATTCCGTTCAACTGCTCTTCCAAGTCCTTTGCTGTCTCTGACAGAATTACAATGTCATCGGCGAACCTCAAAGTTTTTATTTCTTCTCCATGAATTTTAATACCTACTCCGAATTTTTCTTTTGTTTCCTTTACTGCTTTCTCAATATACAGATTGAATAACCCTGTCTCACTCCCTTCCCAACCATTGCTTCCCTTTCATGCCCCTCGACTCTTATAACTGCCATCTGGTTTCTGTACAAATTGTAAATAGCCTTTCGCTCCCTGTATTTTACCCCTGCCACCTTTAGAATTTGAAAGAGAATATTCCAGTCAACACTGTCAAAAGCTTTCTCTAAGTCTACAAATGCTAGGTTTGCCTTTTTTTAATCTTTCTTCTAACATAAGTCTTAAGGTCAGTATTGCCAATATTTCTACGGAATCCAAACTGATCTTCCCCGAGGTTGGCTTCTACTAGTTTTTCCATTTGTCTGTAAAGAATTCGTGTTAGTATATTGCAGCTGTGGCTTATTAAACTGATTGTTTGGTAATTTTCACATCTGTCAACACCTGCATTCTTTGGGATTGGAGTTATTATATTCTTCTTGAAGTCTGAGGGTATTTCGCCTGTTTCATACATCTTGCTCACCAGATGGTAGAGTTTTGTCAGGACTGGCTCTCCCAAGGCCGTCAGTAGTTCCAATGGAATGTTGTCTACTCCGGGGGCCTTGTTTCGACTCAGGTCTTTCAGTGCTCTGTCAAACTCTTCACGCAGTATCGTATCTCCCATTTCATCTTCATCTACATCCTCTTCCATTTCCATAATACTGTCCTCAAGTACATCGCTCTTGTATAGACCCTCTATATACTCCTTCTACCTGTCTGCTTTCTCTTCTTTGCTTAGAACTGGGTTTCCATTTGAGCTCTTGATGTTCATACAAGTGGTTCTCTTTTCTCCTAAGGTCGCTTAATTTTTCCTGTAGGCAGTATCTATCTTACCCCTAGTGAGATAAGCCTCTACATTCTTACATTTGTCCTTTAGCCATCCCTGCTTAGCCATTTTGCACTTCCTGTCGATCTCATATTTGAGACGTTTGTATTCCATTTTGCCTGCTTCTTCTTCTTCTTCTTCTTCTTCTTCTTCTTCTTCGCGGATCAACATTTGTTGGCCTTCCTTTCCGCCCAGTATTCCTTCATAAACAACGAATGGACTAGCTTTCGTTGCGTAGACCATGTATGTTGATTAGTTTTTCTCTCTTCTTCCTCAAAACCCCGTGTGTTTGTGATTTTTCTGATTTCATTTCTATCATATAGATTTGGAGACCCTAATTCTCTCAGGTCTTTTTCCGTCTGTTTGTACCAGTTCGGTCTTGTAGTTTTGTTCTTTAAAAACGTATGGATTTTGTGCGTTAACCTGTTTGAGTCCATTCTTTCTAAGTGCCCCATGAATTGGATTCTTCTCATGCGCATTGTGTCTGTTATTTTGGAGATATTTTTATATATTTCTGCATTGGGTTTTGGATAATGTACCCCATCTTTAGTTCTTGGTCCTAGGATTTTCCTCATTATCTTACGTTCTTTCACTTCTAATTCCTCTTTTAGTGTTCTGTGTTGAAGGTTTAGTGTCTTAGATGCGTAGAGAGCTTCGGGTCTAATTACTGTTGTGTAGTGTCGTATTTTGCAGTTCCACGAGTGACTCTTTTTGTTGTAAATGTTTTTTGTTAACTGAAACGCCGTATCCATTTTCTGGACTCTTGATCTGACAGATTTCTTTTCATTACAATTTTCTGCAATCCATTCACCTAAATATTTAAATTCTTTTACTCAAGAGATGTAGTTATTACCAATTTTAAGAACAGAAGGTGCATCTTTGACGTCGGTCATAAATTTTGTTTTTTCAAATGAAATTTGTAATCCTATTTTAGCTGCCTGTTCTTGTAATAATTCTAGCTGTTTCTGTGCATCGGTAATGTCTTGTGCGATCAGTGCCATGTCATCAGCAAATGCTAAACAGTGTAATTCTATGCCCTTATGTCTTGGTCCCAGTCTGTGTGCTGGTGCACCTGCTTTTTTCCATTCTCTAACAACTTTTTCAAGAGCACAATTGAAGAGCACTGGGGACAGCACATCCCCTTGTCGTACTCCTGTGTCTATTTCAAATTCTGTACTCAATTCTCCCATAAATTTTACTTTGGATTTGGTCTCCGTGAGTGTTTCTTTTATGATGTTTGTTGTCTTTTGATCTAGTCCAAATTCTGCTAATACTTCAAAAAGGGATTCTCGATCTATACTGTCATATGCTTTTTTAAAGTCGACAAATGTGATGACATAACTTTTGTTTGAAGTACTATGTAAATAATTCATTGAGTTTTTCAAGTTAAGGATTTGTTCTACGCATGATCGACCTTTTCTAGACCCACCTTGGTATTCGCCTAGTTTTGAATCCAGCTGAGGTTCTGCGCGGTTTAGTAGGGCTTTAGACAGGATTTTGTATGTTATTGACAATAAAGAGATTCCGCGATAGTTGTTGGGGTCTGTTTTACTTCCTTTTTTGTACAGAGGATGTATGATTGCAGTCTTCCAATCTGTGGGGATTTTTTCAGTTTTCCAGATTTCATGTATAATTTCTTTGAGTTTTGCAATAAGATTTTCTCCTGCATTTTTCCATAGTTCTGCGATGATTTGGTCTTCTTCTGATGCTTTGTTATTTTTCAGTGACTGAATTATCTCTTTAATCTCTTGTAAACTTGGTGGCTTTGAGTCTGGGTTTCGTTGTGTACGATGGAACTCAAATTTTTCTGCAGGCTTTTCACAATTCAGTAATTTAGAAAAGTATTTTGCAAGAATTTCACAGTTTTCGGTGATGGTATGAGCAATTTCCCCATGGTCATTTTTGAACTGGAGTGATGGAGGAGAGTACTTTGTTAATTTTTGTTTGAATACTCTGTAGAAATTTCAGGAATTGTTTTTCTTGAAATCATTTTCTATGTCTTGCAATTTTTTGTCTTCGTGTTGTTTACGGACTGTTCGTATTGCTTTTGTGACTGTTTTCCTGGTATCTTTGAGATCTTCCAGGGTCTTTTGATTTTTGTTGCACAACCAATTTTGCCACGCCTGTTGTCTGAGATTTATCAGTTGGTCACACTCATCTGTCCACCATGGGTGTTTACATGTTCTTGTTTGCGGTGCTACAGTTTCAGCTGCATTAAAAGTCCTGCTTGCAGTTGTTGCCAATTTTGTGGTTTTAAATTTTGCGTTTCTTTTGTAAATTGTTCATTGCCATTTCTTTTGTACATCATATTTACGGTGTGGAGATTTCTTAGTGAATTTTCTTTTCTCTGGAATGACATCTAGGGAGAATTTTGTTGGGTAATGGTCAGAATCTAGGTCTAGCCCATTAAGGACTTTAAGTTTCATGATTTCTACTGTATTTACGCGGGAGATCATTACATGATCCAACTGATATTCACCTAGTAATGGATTAGGTGAGATCCAAGTTTTCGTTTTCGAGGCTCTTTTCTTGAAAAATGTTGATTTGAAAAATAGGTCATGGTTTTTTCAGATTTCAATGAGTCGCATGCCATTCCGGTTGGTCTGTGTGTGCCCTGACCATTTACCTACCCAATATCGATATTTCTTTTCTTTACTGATTTGTGCATTGAAATCGCCCATAAGGATTTTGACATGGTTATTTGGGATTTTTTGGAGAATATTATCTAATTGGTTCCAGAATTCGTCTACTTCTTCTATTTTGTTTTTGTTAGTGATGTTAGTTGGTGCATGTCCGTTGATTAGGGTGTATATCTTATTAGCTGATTTTATTGTCATCATGGAGAGCCGACCCGAGTAAGATTTGAAAGTTGCGACTGAATCAAGTATTGATGTATCTACTATAAATCCAGTTCCAAATTGCGGACAATTTGCCATGGCTCGTTTTCCAGGTTTTCCTTTGTATATCCTGTATCCTTCCGAATCAAAAGGATTTTGATCTGTATATCGTGATTCCTGAAATGCAATAATTTTGATTTTACGTTCTCTGGATTTGTCCAGGATGTTTTTTAGTTTTCCCATTTTTAAGAGAGAATTTACATTAAATGTCATTAGCCAAATTCTAGATTTTGGTTTGATTTTGTTATTACGGGGTTTTGAGGTACTCCGATTTACCTCCATGCAAACTTCTGTGGTCTCCCCAGAATCCGAATAGACCACTTACGGTTTTTCAACCGTGGGATTTGACCCACTGGGGTAATTTGTCTTTGAAGGTGCTGTGTCCATGTTGATTTAATTGGACTGGGTTTGTGACTGGAATTGAGATTTCAGTCTGCTTAAGCTCAGAGTTCCACTTCTGAGTTTTATAGATCAGCCGCCACTAGCATGTGGAACAGACGCTGTAGGGTTACCGCCACTAACCTGTGGAACCGTCGTGCCCTTTGTCCAAATAACCTTGGACGATAGCTTTTATAGTATCCCAAAAAGCAAGGTTGCCTCTTCCGCCAGTTCCGCCGTACCGATGATCTTCATCTCCGCCTTCACTGCCGTTGAGGTCTTCACCGTGTCCCTGGCAAGGGGCCCTCACGAGGTACTATCACCCGGGCCAGGTGAACCAAGGTTTTTTTATGAGGTGTTACTCCTCCCCGTCCTCCTTTTTCAACCGGGCTTGGGACCGGTTATGGCGGAGTTTTTGCCTGCTTCATTTATTGCATTTTTATATTTTCTCCTTTCATCAATTAAATTCAATATTTCTTCTGTTACCCAAGGGTTTCTACTAGCCCTCGTCTTTTTACCTACTTGATCCTCTGCTGCCTTCACTACTTCATCCCTCAAAGCTACCCATTCTTCTTCTACTGTATTTCTTTCCCCCTTTCCTGTCAATTGTTCCCTTATGCTCTCCCTGAAACTCTGTACAACCTCTGGTTTAGTCAGTTTATCCAGGTCCCATCTCCTTAAATTCCCACCTTTTTGCAGTTTCTTCAGTTTTAATCTACAGGTCATAACCAATAGATTGTGGTCAGAGTCCACATCTGCCCCTGGAAATGTCTTACAATTTAAAACCTGGTTCCTAAATCTCTGTCTTACCATTATATAATCTATCTGATACCTTTTAGTATCTCCAGGGTTTTTCCATGTATACAACCTTCTTTCATGATTCTTAAACCAAGTATTAGCTATGATTAAGTTGTGCTATGTGCAAAATTCTACCAGGCGACTTCCTCTTTCATTTCTTAGCCCCACCTACTACATTACCTTCTCTTCCTTTTCCTACTATCAAATTCCAGTTACCCATGACTATTAAATTTTCATCTCCCTTCACTATCTGAATAATTTCTTTTATTTCTTCATACATTTCTTCAATTTCTTCGTCATCTGCAGAGCTAGTTGGCATATAAACTTGTACTACTGTAGTAGGTGTGGGCTTCGTATCTATCTTGGCCACAATAATGCGTTCACTATGCTGTTTGTAGTAGCTTACCCGCATTCCTATTTTCCTAGTCATTATTAAACCTACTCCTGCATTACCCCTATTTGATTTTGTGTTTATAACCCTGTAGTCACCTGACCAGAAGTCTTGTTCCTGCTGCCACCGAACTTCACTAATTCCCACTATATCTAACTTTAACCTATCCATTTCCCTTTTTAAATTTTCTAACCTACCTGCCCGGTTAAGGGATCTGACATTCCACGCTCCGATCCATAGAACGCCAGTTTTCTTTCTCCTGATAACGGCATCCTCTTGAGTAGTCCCCGCCCGGAGATCCGAATGGGGGACTATTTTACCTCCAGAACATTTTACCCAAGAGGACACCATCATCATTTAATCACACAGTAAAGCTGCATGCCCTCGGTAAAAATTACGGCCGTAGTTTCTCCTTGCTTTCAGCCGTTCGCAGCACCAGCACAGCAAGGCCGTTTTGGTTATTGTTACAAGGCTAGATCAGTCAATCATCCAGACTGTTGCCCTTGCAACTACTGAAAAGGCTGCTGCCCCTCTTCAGGAACCACACGTTTGTCTGGCCTCTCAACAGATACCCCTCCGTTGTGGTTGTACCTACGGTACGGCTATCTGTATCGCTGTGGCACGCAAGCCTCCCCACCAACGGCAAGGTCCATGGTTCATGGGGGGGGGCAGCATGTGATACCTTAAACAAAAATGATGAGCTTATAAGTGATATTTCTTCCATCTAACGTAACCACCTAATTATAGCCTGTGGATCGTGGCATTATGGAGACTTTCATATGGTATTACAGAAAATAATTATAGATTTAGAAAATGTCCTACGTAATGGGAGCAATGTGGGATAGTGTAAATGAACAGACTTTGAGAAAAGTCTGGTATAAAATTTTGGGTATGACAGAAAATTCTCAAACGGACAGAATTCTTGAACAGAATATGTGTAAAATACTCAGTATGCTAAAAGAAATAAATTACCGTGAATCTGATGGAAGAGGTATTAAAGAATGGATGAATGTCTGCATCAAATTGTGCAGGATAGTGAAATAGTAAACGTTGTCACTGATACAGTTGCTGCTGCCAGCATCTCATAAACTAGTGGCCCAGAAAATGAAGGTGAAAATACACCAGCTGCTTCTGAAACATTTACATGTACAGATGTTGCCTTCTGCTGGTTTGAAGCTCACGATGAAAGTGAGCAGAATCAGATATCTGTCCTGGAAAAAAGGCTTAAAAAAAGTGGGTAGGCTTGCTTAGACAGATCAAAATTAAGGTTTTTTAAGCATTAATTCTATTCAAATCTACTGCACATGCAAGATATGTATGTATAACATTTTTTGTTCATTAGACTGTACTACATAAATTCCTATTCTACTTGCCTTTGTTATAATAAAAGGGATTCATGTTGTTATGAATATATGTAGTTTTTATTGGTAAATAAAATTATACATTTGATTATCCGAATAAACCAGTTTTTCAAAATTCCTCAATTAGTTTGGATAATTGATGCTCTACTATAATTTCTAGTAACTTAAGCAGCTTAACAAAATGCTTCTTTCAATTTGCAAACTTTCTCCTTTCAATAGTGCCACACTTTTTCATGAGTTCTGTTAATTACATCCCATTTCTACTTACATTAATGAATAGTTTCTTACTCTCTTTCTCATACAAACTTTTAAGTCATCAACATTATCCAATATATCAACATTTACATTACCACTTACCTGCTGCTCAAGCCCCGAGATCTGTACATGAACAGTATTTATATGCTTTGCTTAGCAAATTAATTCATCATCATCATCACAAAAACGTAACTCCACTACTTCTATTAATTCATCCTGCCAGGAACCAACAGAAACTTCCATTTCATATTACATTGGTTTTCAGTTACATTTTTACTAATATCGAAATTTCTGAATCCAGTTATCTAACTTGTTTGCAAAACACTTTTACAGATTCTATGTTTTATCCAAGTTTTTTTTAGTACATATATCCTTAATTTATGAATTTAAATTACCAGTGACGTTTTTGATACTCTCAATTACTTCAGTGAACATTTTCCATAAACTTATGAAGTTCTTCCATTATTGTTTTACTGCAGCTATTAACATTTGTGCATTCTTTGGATAATACCCTAGTCATTTAATCTACTATTTGTGTAGCAGTTGCTACCTCACAGAAGTTCGTATATTCTAATCTTACTCCATTATCATCCTGAGATTCATTTCAAATTGCTATATTCTGTTCATCTGCAAATCTTAATTCCTCAGACATAACTTCATAAAGTGCTTTTTAATGTTTACTCCACTATGAAACACAGTCTTTTTTTCGTTACCGCTCATTTTGGAAAAACAGGTTGATCACACCCGATAACAGGAATATTTTCTCTTTTGTTATCTTAATGTACAGGTACATGCCCGTGCACGCACACAAACACACACAATGACCACCAACTCCAGCATCTTGAGCTGGATTGCAACATCACATGGGATGCAAGCAGCAATCTGGAGGGAGTGGGGAAGGGGGAACTGGAAGGGGTAGTAGTGTATGGATGAGGAGAGAGGAACAGTCTGGTGGGTGCACAGGGACTAGACTGCCAGCAGGCACAGTGTCGAGAGGTTGTGTGGCTGGGAAATGGATAAAAGCAACAGAAAGGGAGAGGAGTAGGGAAAGGCAGGCAGATGTGTTGGCACAGGGCTGCAATAACAAGGTGGGAGATGAGAATGAAGAGAAGAAAGGACAGAGGGGGGGGGGGGGTGGGGGTGGAAACTATCGGGTGGATCTTGTGGGGACAGTATATTACCGTAGGTCAAGACTACACTCTCCACCAGACAGCGTTAGACTCTCTCTGCACCTGTACACTTCTATCCCTTTCCTTTCCCCTTCCCACCCCCTCCAGATTGGTGCTTCCATTTCACAGATGATGCATTCTGGCCCAAGTTGCAGTTGTTTTTGTGTGTGTGTGTGTGTGTGTGTGTGTGTGTGTGTGTGTGTGTGCGCATTTAATTCATAACCAGTTACGTAATGCTGTATAAGATGTTACATTTCTTAGTTGTGCTTCACAGAAAGGTCATTAATATTGATTTCAGAGAAGTTTTTTAGTTTTACATGACTTTTTATTCAAAATAGGCTAGTTATGAAACAGAACTCAACTGGAAGCTTTTGGAAAAATTGTTTGGAACATTTCTGTTACTCAGCCTTTGAAATTGCTAGCAGTACCATGGCCAGTCTTCTAGCTATCTGAAATTGTGTCAAATGCTTTTCTTCCCTTGTCGTATTAAGTTTTGGAAATAGCCAGAAATCACATAGAGACAGCAGGTGAATGAGGGTACTCAAGCACCACAACACACTTCTGAGCCAAGACATTATGTATGATGTGGATTTTGTGTGCTGGCGCATTGTCGTGCAACAAATACAGTGTTGAATGATTCCAATATTCAAGATGAACCCAAACAGTCATTGCCCATGAACGATTTAAAACAATCAAGTAGTAATCTGCATTCACCATTTGACCTTCTGGAGAGAATTCTTTATGGATGATTTCTTATTCAATCAAAGAAAGCTGTGAGAAGCGTCGTGACACAGCTTTTCAGCATGCACATTTTTTGTCTTGGAAGTTCTGGACCTTTCCATACCAAGCTTTGGTGCTTTGTTAGTGGCTCACACTGAAAACATGATTCATCACCTATTATGACCCAAGACATGAAGTCTGGATCGTTAGCGGCAATCTTTTTGTGTCTCTACAGTGTTCCACTCGGCAATCTTTTTCATAGTCAGTGAAAGAGTGGGGGGCACAAAGCAGCAGCAGTTCTTCTTTTCGCCCAAATTTTTAATTAGAATGTGATGCACAGTTGTTCCACTAGTTCCAGTGAGGTCCTCAATTAACCTGCTAGATGAACAGTGATCAGTTTGAAGAATTTCAACCATTTTTAAATATTATCTTTGACTCGAACTGTTGATGGAGCTTCTGCTTGCGAGTCTTCAATGCTCACTCTATATTGCAAAACCTTGCATATCACTTAAAAACATTTTTACTGCACATTGATAAAATTTTTTATCATTTCATAAGTGTTGTGGCACTTTTACCCAAGTTAAAACAAAACTTAATGTTCATACATTGCTCCGTTCATGACAGAAGTTCAAAACATACTGTTAAAGTTTAAGTTAAGAGCATTATCAGCAGTTTGATGCCAGCACTGTCAACTTTAAAGTGTAAGGTAGTCAAAATATCACACTACTTAATTCACGCATCTGTTCGTGGTGTGATATTAGTAATTACACAAATATAAAATAGTTGTTTCCTATGGCATGGTACAGACCCCTCTCACCCCAGGTGCATGTTCTATTCAGGACTTGATTAGACTTTGTGGTCTCTCAAACTTGACAATGTAGTGGTCTTAAGAGTTCCTAGATACACATTTTATTGTTGAACACAATTAACAGACTATTTGACATAGCTTTTGGGTTAAGACAATTAATAGACTATTTGGCAAAGCTTTTGGGTTAAGAAAGCAAAAAAAGTGGTGAGTTGTAGAAGAGAGAGTATTATTGTATGTTAGGATTGGGCCATATGGCATAACAAAAATAATTTATGCCATACGAGAAGCAAGATTACATAATGTAGCTGAAGCAAGTTAGAGTTCAGAAACTGTTTCGTAGATGTCTATAAAGCTATTTATACAAACTCTACTAGTATACAGTGTTTGCATTAAAAAAAAGGGGGGAGAGAGAGAGAGAGAGAGAGAGAGAGAGAGAGGAATGAGTTTCAGCAATAGTAAGTATTTTGTGGTAGGGGATTAAAATTTGGAGCGACTGAAAATTTTTGGAATCTAGTACTACTGATAGATGTTTAAAATATGGTGGACAAATCAGTAACAAATGGAAGAAATAATTAAAAGATGAATGAATTCTGTGGAAAATTCGTGTTGTTATGTGGGGACTGCTTAATGAGACATAATATTGTGGCCACCA